>NC_088377.1:21595000-22220000 GCF_037993035.2 Macaca fascicularis | reverse complement strand
GTTAAATTAAAGAAAACTTGATAAACCAAGAGGATTGAGTTGAGGCATAAAGAGATTTCAAGAAACACTAACTCAGTCTTACCAAAGTCCTTAGCAAATTTTTTTTTTTTTTAATTTGAGTAACTGCTTGTCCCTGGTAGAGTAGGGTACAGTTACATTCTATTCCAACAACAGATGAAAGGGCAAGGATAAACTTGGTGATTAAGGTAAAAACATAGAACTCAGTTTGCCGGTGCTTTGGCTTCACGGAGCAATAGTTACCACAAACCTATCACCATGGGTTATATCATCAAAAGGTCACAAGTGATTACAGGCAAAGTTCCCATCGATAAAGGCAATAACATGAGTTCAAATGTAGGTCAGATATCTGAGATTCTATATCAACAAAAAAATATGTGGTGGCTTTAGAACATGATTGCAAATTATTTAATAGTCTTTTCATTAAGACGGTCATCTCCTAAAATCTGGTGGGCTAGTCACTATTTCAACCATTTGAGTATAACTGAAGTTACGCCACATGATGATTTTAGTTGACGGTGGTATTGCCATAATACAATACCACAGAGTGGATGGCTTAAACAACAGGGATTTGGTTTTTCTTTTAGTTCTGGAGGCTAGAACTCCAAAATAAGTTGCCAGCAGATTTGGCTTTTCCAGAGGTTTCTCTCCTTGGGTTGCAGACAGCTGCTTTCTTGCTATGTCTTTCTTTGGCCTGTCCTTGGTGTTTGTCCTTCCCTAGTGTCTCTTCTTCCTGTAAAGACATCATTCATATTGGGTTAGGACCCCACCATTAGGTTCTGGTTTAACCTTAATTACCTCTTTAAAGGCCCTGTTTCCAAATGCAGTCATATTGGGTGTTAGGTCTTCAATGTATAAATTGGTGGGGGGTAGAGAGGTGCACTTCAGCTCTTAACAATGACTTTTTGAAGCTAGGTTATAACAGATTGCACGACCTCCAGTTTTAATGCTGGAAAATTTAATTTCATAGCCTTGAGTTGTCATTTAAAATATTAAACTACCTAGAGACTATATGCTGTGAAAAACCAAAAGCTGTGTGTGGGGGGCAATGCAGAGAGCAGCCATTCTGTATTTTAAATGAGACTTGAAGTATACATACAGGTATATAGATAGGTCCCATGGACGTGAATATGTTGCCACATCAGGTTATTGACTTTTTATCTTCTACCCCTTGGGACTATAGTTGCAGTGTCTAGATCAGAGAATAATGTAATATTGAACTTGAAAGTGAATGTGTGAAGAAATGTACAAGTGAATTCTGGAATATCCCAAGACTTGATTCTCAGTCTCTTCTCAATGTACAAATGTTATCTCATTATTATTCCCAGTTATGTAAGTCGTGGTGGGTTATATAACTGGAGGCAATTGAGCCAAATTTGAACACTTTTGTGGGATCTCAAAGCTCACTCTCTAATGCATATAGTATTGGAGAGTCTCCCATTTTCAAACATATCTCCAAATGGACATAGAAAAATAATACATTTATGGAACTACTGTAAAATATGTGACTTTTGGATTCAATGAGGATGATCAGAAAACACAGCTTCAAGTAGCTCCAAGTGCAAGCTTTACCGCATATGATCTATGTGGCTTTGAGCTTCTACAAATGTCGTTTCTTTAATATGCAAAATGAGACTATTAATACCTTCCTGGAAGATTGATTAAAAAAAGTTAAATGATAAATGG
This sequence comes from Macaca fascicularis, assembly GCF_037993035.2. Classification (NCBI taxonomy): domain Eukaryota; kingdom Metazoa; phylum Chordata; class Mammalia; order Primates; family Cercopithecidae; genus Macaca; species Macaca fascicularis. The sequence goes on along the minus strand of NC_088377.1, from coordinate 22,218,296 downwards.
ATTCAATATATGAGAAAATATCCTGGTGTATGTTAAGTACCATGCACATACACTATATTTTTATTATTTTAGGAATATAAATGCAGAGCCAGGTGCCAGTGGCTCAAGCCTGTAATCCCAGCACTTTGGGAGGTCGAGAGGGGTGGGTTGTTGGAGGCCAGGAGTTTGAGACCAGCCTGGCCAACATCGTGAAACCCTGTCTCTACTTAAAATACAAAAATTAGCTGGGCATGGTGGTAGGGTCTTGTGATCCCAGCTAGTTGGGAGGCTGAGGTGGGAGAATCGCTTGAACCTGGGAGGGAGAGGTTGCAGGGAGCCAAGATCATGCCACTGCACTCCAGCCTGGGTGACAGAGCGAGACTCCATCTACAAAACGAAAAATAGAAAAAAGAATATAAATGTAGTATAAATTCGTTGATTATTTGTTGGAAGGTGCAAGCAAAGAAAATTGGTTTGTAAATGGCTTTCAGTGACTCTCAAAATAATGCACCTTGAAATGTATACATGATTTATGTAGCATGCTTCCTACTTGATTACATTTTAATCAGAAATAATGAAAAACATCTTATATAATGTATATATGCTATATATAACATACAGCATTTTTGTTATAACATCTATATTTATTGAATAAATATAATTTGAACTAACTTCAAAAGTATTTTAAGTTACTAAGGTATTTATTCATTATTTAAATTTATAGGAACCACAGAAAAAATACTGGATAGTATATTGTTTGGCTTGCTTTAATCTTTGTGGAAATTCCCAGGTATTCTTTTTTAATATGCTTAGGTTTGATTATTTTGCTGGCAAAATTTTTTCATTGTAATCAGCTCCACTTTTTCTGTATCCTGACATACGGTAAAGAAAATATTGTTTTTACCAAAATAGGCATATAAAATAGATATTAAAAGTGTAAAGACTAGTAACATAATTGGCTTTCTCTTCAATTAAAATTCATGAAATTATCTTAAATCATAGAATTTCTAAGCACAAGCTGATATTTCACTTATTTTATGAATTAAAATTTACTAGGAATACTATATATGTGCAACTTTGCCTGTTCAAAAGCAGGTGATTTCTATGCACTATCATGTTAAATAAGTATTTCTTAACCTCATTTAATAAAAAGCATTCTATGTTACTTAAGTGAATCTTTAAATAGCACAACATATAACAAGATGACCAATTTCAAACATTTAGGGTCAGAATGTAGAGTGCAACTCTACATTTCCTAATGGGATAAAGTAACAGAAGAGTCGTCTTTTATTTTCTATCTCTATTTTTTTAAAATCTAGAGTAAGGATTTATTTTATTCCTTAACACTCATTAAGAATAATGGGAGATTAGCCAAAATTTCAGGAGTAAAAAGGAGTCAAAATTAGTTACATGTAAGGCATTCATCTTCCCTAAAACACTTTCAGAAGGTTAATTTCAATGTATATGAAACAGCTAAAACTTAATTACATATAACAACTTATTCTAGAGATCAATTGACTTAAAAAAAGTCTTTTGCTGGGACAACACATGTAACCCCAGCACATTGGAAGGCCAAGGTAGGAGGATTGCTTGAGGCCAGGAATTTGAAACCAGCCTGGGCGACATAGCAAGACCCTGTCACTAAAAAAAAAGAAACGAATGAAAAAGAAAGGTTTTTTGACCTATATGGGCATTTCAAAATCTGGCTCAAAAATAATGATTTATGTATATGAAAAGTCAATAGGTAAATTTATATACAATATTAAAGGAAGTTGAAATGTACAATGTTTACTGTAATTGTATTTGTCTTCGTAACAATTCTTCTGTTTTACCTCAGTTATATCCAAATATTCAGCCTACACAGGTCCTTTCTAGCCTACACAGGTCCTTTCTTAGTTTTACCTTCCTTGACCACAGCTACACAACAGCATCTTGTTTTAAATAAGCAGTCAAATGTAGAATTTTTTTTTTCTTTTTTTGAGACAGGGCGTCAACTTTGTCGCCCAGGCTAAAGTGCAGTAGCGTGATCAGGGCTCACTGCAGCCTTGACTTCCTGGGCTCAGATCATCCTCCCACCTGAGCCTCCCAAGTATCTGGGACCACAAGCACGCACCATCACACCCAACTAGTTGTATTTTTAGTAGAGATGAGGTTTCGCCATGCTGCCCAGGCTGGTTTTGAAGCCCTGAGCTCAAGCAGTCTGTCTGCCTCAGCATCCTAAAGTGACAGGATTACAGGCATGAGCTACCATGCCTAGCCAAAATCTTTTTCTAAATGTTCAAATATTCTTGCCTAAGGCAATTAGCATACGTGTGTGTGTGTGTGTGTGTGTAAAATTATATTGCCATGAATATTTATGTACTGACAAGTTTCTGTTAAAATCTCAACTAGTTGTTGGGTATAAGTGATCACTATTCCCATAGGCTAAAACTAACAAGATCTTCCTCTCATTGAAAATATAGGCTAATATAGATGTACGTATGTGTGTGTGCATATATGTATATTTTTCTGGGAGCTAGAAGCATTACACATTTTATATATATATATATAGGATCACACACATACATCTGTAAACCTTACTCTAGATTTAAAAAAAATACAGAGATAGAAAATAAAAACTCTTCTGTTACTTTATCCCATTAGGAAATCTAATATAGATGTGTATGTGTATATATATATATACACACACACACAAACATAAATATGCTAGTGTTCACCAGTAGTTGTCAACATTGTTTGTGATGGTGTCTTCTTCCAGCCTCAGGGTCTCTGCATAGAAAGTTCCCGAGGGCTATTGTTATACCTTCTCCCTGCCCTTATCTCTTGCTTAAACTTGACTCCTGCAAGTCATAACTTGGCAACCACCTCCTTAAGACAGCCTCCTGTGACTCTACAGGGAATTACAAATCGCTTAACTAAGTATTTCTTATCAGATCTATAATTACACACTTATTTATCTGATGAATACATAAGGCATTAACTATTCAAGTATTATCAGATTTTTTTTAAGAACTATGACAATTAGACCATTATACATGTAATCACTCATTAAATGCTAATGCATCATTTACTTTAATCCTCACAATGACACACCTAGGATCTGCAGAGCTAGAATTGGAACTGAAACAGTGTCAGTCTGGAAATCACAATTCTATATTTCTGAAAAACTTTATCTTTTTTTTTTGTGAAGACATTTGTTTACATCACTGGGAAGCTGTTAATAGGGCATTAGAAGGAAACAGATTCTTTTTTCAGTATAGAATGTTTCATGTCACTCATGTATATATCCCCAGGTTCCGAGTACACAGTTCCTAAGCTAATAATTGACTGCTTTAGTTGAATATTTCTCCCGTTTTTAAAATCTCATACATAGAGAACAGAACAGATCTGTTCATTCTTCATGAGAATAATAGCTTGCGTCTAGTTTGCTTTGTGTCGCTATCTTTATCTTTTATCTTCTACTCTGTTTATGACACCACCTTTGTGCCTTTTTGTCAGAGAAGCTTCTTGTTCTGCTAATTCTAATAGCTGGGTTGATCTAATGATAATATTTGACTAGTTCATGGCTCATTTGAAGAATTATTTCCTTTTTTTCCCCACATAGTATTTTCTTAAAAAAGAACTTCTCGAGAACATTTTCACTGCTTGAACCTTGAAAGCCTGACTCACCACATGTTAAGACAATTACAAGTTATTAAGAAAATGTGGTACATATACACCATGGAATACTACACAGTCATGAAAAAGAATGAGATCATGTCCTTTGCATGGGAGCTGGAGGCCATTGTCCTTGGCAAACTAACACAGAAACAGAAAACCAAATACTGCATGTTATGACTTACAAGTGGGAGCTAAATGATAAAAACAAATGAACACAGAGAGGGAAACAGCACACACTGGGGCCTATCAGAGGATGAGGGTAGGTGGAGGGAAAGGATCAGGAAATAATAACTAATGGGTACTAGACTTCATACCTCAGTGTTGAAATAATCTGTACAACAAACCCCAGTGACCGAAGTTTACCTATATAACAAACTTGCACATGTACCCCTGAACTTAAAAAAGTTATATAAATGTACTATTCACAGCCATTTCATAGGTTGAAAAACATCACTCTTCAAACATGATTTCATAAAAAGTTCTTGAATAACTATTTTTAGAATTTTGTAATTTATATCTCAGGTGCAGGAAACAAAGCTCAAATAAAAGCGAACTAAAATTTAGAAAATATTCACTATGTCACTTAAGTTTTTAGGTAGATAAATCACAGAGCTGTTCAATTTACTGTCTTAATGACATTTTTAAAATGTGGCTTTTCACCTTTCTGTCATCTTCAGTAGATTGGCTTAGTTCTCATGAAGCTGACCAGCATAATTCTACAATTTGCATTTATAGCAGCCAACTTTAACCATAAAATGTCACCGAGTCTTCCTATGAATATTCTTTGATTAGCCAGACAACCGTCTCAGAAGTATCCAGTGAACTTACTTCCTTGCTCCACTAGCTGGAAACCAAAATCATTCTCACTCCTAACTAATAATAACAAAGGAAATTAGATCATTAGGATGACATGTTCAAGCTTTACTAAAGACAAGAGGGCTATATCCTTTTAAATAAACTAGGGATGAAGAGACAAAAAGGAATTTTGCCTCGAGATTTTTTTGGAAGGCAACTGAAGGTATACCCTAAGGTTTTTTTCAATATTTACTGTTAAAATAATCTTCAAAAATATATGAAAATGTGTGACACATGAAGTTTTATTGTTTTATTTTCAAATCAAAAATGATTGTAAAGCATGTGATGATGATAATATGGTTATATTTTAGCTATTAACCATTTTAAAAGTAGTCAAATGAACGTAAAACCTAACTCATTTATCATCATTGAGCTGGTTGAATGTGCCAGATATTCTCAAAGTGTGAAGTACTCTGATACAGAGGAATAAAACCCAGCCCCAGACTTCATGGTGGGAACTGGCATGATATAATAAAAGCTGCTTCAGGCAAGAATTACGTGGCAGAACCAAAGAATGCTTTTTGGAAGAGGTGATATTCTTAAAAAAACGAAAGAGAAGACTTTAACTTAAAAAAACAAAAATGTATTCTGCCTGCTAAGGAATAAAAAAGGGTTCTCATTATCTAAACATTGAAGTGGGAAAAGTGTTTTGAACCCTCAAAAGACTAAAGTTCTGATATTATCACCAGATAGCAAGTTCATATTCATCATCCTATTCAGCAAATGAACCGTTAAGACTTAATTAAGCACTTAGAAGTTGTATGGTACAATGGGCATAATATAACTATCCAAATCAACATGGAACAAAATTAGAATTTGTGGAAAAAAGATCTAGATGATCAGATTTAATTTAAACCTGACTTACTAAACAAAGCTCAGAAACATCCTTTATATCTACATTTTAGTTCTAGAATCTATTAGGTTTGTCATGAGCACAGTGGAGTATTTTGTTTGGGCACCTGAAAGCTGAAGTGTTTCATGTGTGCCCTCTTCAAGAGACATCAGATTATGCATGAGACAAAATTAAATGGTAAAAAGACACAACAAAGAAACCAAAAATTTCCAAAACTGTCTTTTTCTTCAAAAACTTGTATACATCTTTGTGTCAGATAACCTGTCACTAAGACTGTGTTTGGAATTTAAAATGCCTGTAACGAGAAGTGCTGCATACCCACATAAAAAAATTCAGTGTTGATGTAAATATTTTCCTGGGAGCTAGAAGTATTACAAATATAAATAAAAAATACTTTATTTCCAAAGGTTAGAATATTCTGTTAAAATACCATAAAATGCACATTGTTGTGTATTCTTAGTTTAGTATGTGCTATGTACTGAATATATGCATCTCTCTCAGATTGATACATTGAAATCTTAACTTTCCATCTGATGGTATTTGAAAGTGAGGTCTTTAGGAGGTGATGAGTTCATTAGGAAGGAAACCTCATGAATGAGATTGAAGTCCTTGTAAAAGAAACCAGAGGGAGACCCCTGGTGTATGTCAATTCAGACACACTGAATTGACTTTCGATGTGTTGTAATGTAAACCGTCCGGAGCATACCCCTAGGCACTAGAAGAATATCACAAAGTTTGTTTTACAATCCCTCACTGATACTCTAATCTACCTTATTTGTGTGTGTTTGTGTGTTTGTTTCTCTGAATAAGGTCAAATAAATGAGTCATAGTTCACCTCTTTCTGCCCCTGTCCTACAAGTGATCAGACTCAAACTTACGGAAATTTGTTTTTAGAGTTGGTACTGAGATCATTTATTTTACTTAAATGGAAATACTGGTGCCTGTTTAAAGCACAACTGGACCAATCTCTGGAAACATATTCTTGTTACTACAAAAATGTACAATAGAACACTATAATACAAAGTGCATTATTAATAGCACACAGATGTCCTTAACATTTCCTTTAGAGTTTTCAATTAATGTACTGTAGTTTCAAGTTGTAATTATTTTACAGTGCAGAGTGAAGGGAATGCTATTTGATCAGTTCTGTCTTTCTCTGTTCTTTAGTCAAAGGCGAAGCACTCTGTAGTAAAAGCAACAATATTTCCTTAGATTTTATATGAGTGTTTGGTCTAGGGACAATTATAAATTCAATTTGAGATGAGAAGGCATATTCTTTAATATCTGGTATTTAATCACTGGAACTATTTTGTGTCCAGTGTACAATAAATGACATTTCATGCTAACCAAATGTTTGAGGTTTCTTTCTGTTAACACTGGTCAATATAGAGCTATTTTTAATAATAAATGTGGAGTTTATGACCCCTCATAATTTTACCTGTAACTCTTAAGTTTTAAAAAGATAAGGTTAAATTCAGAATATTTTAATATTTTTATAATTATTCTGTTTTTTACTACATGTAAAAACATTGTATACAATTGTGTAAAACTTAATCTAAGAAACTGAACATACAACAGATTTTCCTGCTTATTTTACAGGTTTTGTTAACATTGGTTTCTGCAAAACCTGTATTTTGAAATGCTTTATTTAATACTTTGGGTTCTTGGGCCAAACTAAAACTGAAATAGCTCCTTTTAAAATACATTTTATTGCAATGTAGTATTATATTGAAAATATGATCACATAGAAATATGGAGAGCTTCGCAATTTATTTGAGACTAGTACAAGTCTGAAATTAAAAAACAGCTAGCTGAAAAATGAAAAGTAAGAGGGACATAACTTTCTTACTGTGTATTTGCAAATAGAATTTATCATTGTGTTAAAAAGATTACTATGCCATTAGGGTTTATCAAAGAAATAAAATGGTAATTTCACATTAGAAAACCTATTATCTGACTCCATAGATTTTAAGGAAAAATCTATTAATTTTGGGGGGTTACAAAAGCAGTAGAAACAACAAAAAAATAGAATTTGGTGCATCTTCACAATAAAATTACTTGTGGATTTGAAATAGAACAAAATGTCTTCGTATGTTTGAAAATATATATTAATAAAAGCCCTACATTAAACATGATCATTAATATTGAATATGCTAAACATCCCTATTGAAAATAGAAGCATGAGAGCTCATTGTCACATAAACTATTTTATCTTTTACTGAATCTTAATCAACACAATCCAAAAAGGCAGTAAAATATAAACAACATATTGCAAGAGAAAAACAAACCCTTATTATTTCCAAACAGTACTATTTCCAAGCAAGAAAAAACCCAAATAGTAAAAAACAAAACTAGAATAGTTTAGCAAGATGACCAAATAAAATACCAATTTACAAGAAAACAATTGCATTGCCCCCAAAATAATTGCATTTAGAACAAAATAATTACAATGACTTAATTTGCGATGGCAGCGTGATCAAAAGATACACAGGAATATACTTGTCAAGATATGCAAGTTTTTTAAAGGACATAACAGCCACCAATTATATTCTGTGAGGTGGAAGAGGTGTTATGCTATTCAGAAAAGGGCTTTAGTCCCAGTTGTTTGGAGAGCTCTAGGCAGTTTTCAGCTGTCAGGTGCCTCAGCTACGGAGAAACAGCTTGTTAAAAGTCCTGCCTTTTACAGAGTGGCCCATATCCAATTTCTGACTGATAGAGGCATTGGTAAAAACACTTAGCTATTTTAGACCATTATGGGACAACTATGGTGGGTGGTTGGTTTTAACTCCAGAGTTCCCAGTGCAGTTTGCCAAAGTTGTCATGGAGTCTGTATGAGATCTTGGTTTCTCCTTCTGCCTAACCCTGATTTTTTATCCTCCCTTGCACTTGTTCAGATCCCAAAGACACCATCTAATAAAGTATCCTGCACACTACTCACCACCTCGGTGGTGTCTTTCTAGAGAATCCAACCTACAATACTGGGTGCCAAGAGTGGTCCAAGATATCAGGCACTAAGATAAAGTTTTAGACCTGAATTGTGATGACTGGTTGGTAAGAAGATTTCCATCAATGCTAGTAGATAGAGCACAAATAGCCCTGGTAAAGGGTGAATTTCCAGTTGTTCAGGTGGTGGTTTAAGTTGGCATTGGTTGAAAAAATTCTACCAGCCAGGAATTGGGTATGTTTGGCTAATCTCCGGTGAGTACTCTGGAACAATGGTTCTGAGTGTGAACCTGGAAATTTGTAAGAAACGCCAATAATCAAGTCTCACACTAAACACACTAAATTAACAGGTATGGAGGTGGGGCCCTGTGGTCCATGTTTCAGAAAGGCCTACCAGATTATTCTAGTATATTGCTTTATATGGCAATCAACAGGCAATTGAATGTCAATTTTACAAACTAGAAGTAACCTAAAATCTATTATCTCCTGGAGGAGAAGAGCAGAAAAAGTTGACACCAAGGCTCATGATTTTTTTTGTCAATATAGACAAGAGCTAAACTCTGAGTCCAGGTAGTCATGCGACTACAACGTCTAAATCTAGTCTGGAATGGAGACGTCTTGGTTTGACGTTCCTGAAAACATTAAAACTTTATATTCCTGCCAACACTGTAAGGCTGTAGAAGTGGCACATTTTTTTTAAACTTTTACTTTTAAGTTCAGGTGTACATGTGCATGTTTGTTACAGAGGTAAACTTGGGTCATGCAGGTTTGTTGTTTCATCACCCAGAGAGTAAGCCTAATTCCCATTAGTTGTTTTTCCTGATCCTCTCCCCCTCCCACCCTCCACGCTCCGATAGACCCCACGGTATGTCGTTCGCCTCCGTGTGTCCATGTGTTCTCATTTCTGTTAAGGACCAGCATCTGCTTGTCAAGAACACAAGGAAGACAAAGTCCTGACAAATACACCAATAAATGAATGAAGAGCCATTTTAAGATTCAGACAATTTATTTCCACAGACAGTGAAGGAAAGAGTGCCCAAAGGTGCTAGCTTCCCAGGGGCCTTGTATAAGACGCTAAGAAAAAGGAGAAAAATTCAACCTGGGTGATAGAATGCAATTTTGCTGGGCCATTCTAGACTGCAGCCAGCTTGTTTCACGGCCTGTAGCTGTATCTCAAGAGGGACAGTAGAAGTCCTCATGTCTCATCAGAAAATGGGGGACAATGAAAACATCTCTCATGATCATCTCTTTGGTAAATGGGGAAGCAAGTAAGAAAATGGCCCTGTGGAAGCTGCTTATAAGCGTCACATGCTCTTATATTCTAAGAGAATCACAAGGTGTCCCACCAAAACTCAGATCAGCGGTGGCTCAAGCTTTTTCCATGTGGCCTTTATGGATGCACACAAGGCCGTTGAGTACTGTCATGGAGTTCTCACCCCATCACTGCCACTCCTTGTTGAAGACAATGCAAAGGCTTCTCCCTAGCAAGCCAATATGTACCCCCACCCTGAATCAAGATCCCATCCTGAATCCTGCCATCAGCCCTATTCCTTGGGTTAAGTAACAGCAAGACCAAGTTAGGGACGTGGTCTCCCTCTCACACCCTGTCCATAGGTATTGATCCCCAAAGTACTCCAAATTCAATATTCTGTATATTGAACACTGTCTTAGAGTCTGCTTCATGGAGACTCAACTTTTGCCAGCAAGAGAACTATGAATCCTGGACATATTCTATTGTATTTAATTCCTGATACATCTTTTTCATAAACTCACAGCGATTTTAAGTATTCAGTTGCAAAACTAGTAAATGATAAGTAGAGACATGATGGAGTGGCTGCCTTTAACCACAATGCTAAAATGCCTCACCCTCTGAGAGATCTGTACATTAAAAAGGGTGAATTTTACTCAATAAAAATTTTACCTTAAGAAACAAACTAAGTTAGTGAAGACAGGAAACCAGTCTAACTGCTTATCAGTGGATAACTGAATAAAGGAAATATGGTGCGCATAATAAAGGAAATATGGTGCACATATCCACAACAGAATACTATTCGGCCTTTAAAAAGAATAAATTCTTACCATTTGCAGCAACAATGGATGAACTTGGAGGACATCATGCTAAGTGTACTAAGCCAAGCATAGAAAGACAAATGCCACGTGATCTAACTTATAGGAAGAATCTAAAAGAGTTGAACTCACAGAAACTGAGTAAAATGGTAGCTGCTGGGTCTGCAGGTTGGGGAAAATGGGAGATGTTGGTCAAAGGATATACAAATTCTGTTATAAAATGAATACATTCTGGTGATCTGATGTACAGCATACTGTCTATAGCTAAAAATGTATTGCACACTTGAAATTTGATAAAGTAGATTGTAAATATTCTCACTACAAAAAGTAACTGTGAGGTGATTGGATATGATGATTAGATTGGTTGTGGTCACAATTTCACAATGAATGCATATATTGTCATGCTGTATATTATATAAGGTATATATACCTTAAATATATACAATTTTTTATTAATATCTCAGTAAAGCTGAAAAAATCTAAAAAGAAAATCTACAGTCCATATTGACACTAGCATAGGACAAGTGTGTTTTTCTGTTTAATAACTACGTCAGCGTAAAATTTTCTGTGTAAATCCTGTCAATTTTTGTATGAGAGCAAGAACAGTAAATCAAGCATAAAATATCTCAGATTATTTATAGATTCTAAAATTCCCTTCCGGTTTTATATGCTCAATAAACTACATGTTTTTGTTGTCCATTTGGGAGCCTTATGAAAACAAACTGAAGAACAGACTTAAGATGTTACCTACTGTAATGAATAACAATTACATATCGACTCATCTATAGAGTACTCCAAAAAATAAAGGTTACCAATAAATATACTAATTATTTACATTTTTCTAAGTAATATGCCAATAACCAATTTTCTGTCTTCTGTCAAATTTTTAAAGAGGTAAATTAAAAAAAAAAAAAGTAAGTGAATAAAATGACAGAAGGGAAATTGTTGGGGGAAAAGATGAAATAAGAAAAGCAATGAGTTGATAACTATTGAAGCTGAATGATGGGCCCAGAGGATCCTTGTACCCTTTTGTCTGTTTTTGATTGGTTGAAACTTTCCACAATAAAAAATTTAAAATACAACAATAAATTGCAAATTATTAAAGTCAAGATGTATGAGAGAGAGAAAATGACAATACCTTTAAAGAAAAAATCTAGAAAAATAATCATTTCTTGGTATAGAAATATGTTAAAAATACAATTAAAAAGCCATATTGACAGGATGATACAATTATTTAAAATTTTAATCATCTCTGTCAAAAGAAAGAATAGAAAAACAATTATGAAAATTGACAACTTGAGGAAAAACTCAGTTCAAATATAAGGGACATTTACTATTCATAATAAAAGTTTTCTAAAAACTAATAGACATATGACATCCAATTAGAAAACTGGTCAAAGAATATTGAACTGAAAATATCCAGAAGAACGTATCCAAGTTTGCATGGATACACCATGATGATGACACTGGCTAATTCTGGGAAGATAAATAAGATACATAAGCAGACTCAAGGGACATATTAGCATCTTCTGCAATTTTTATAAATGTTTTTCAAAAAATATAAAATTTTGTTATTAAAGCAATGTAATAAAAATAAAAGTAATACTACAGGTATGCAATTTTTACAATAGGTGATTTAAAATTATATATTTTAAAAATTGTACTAGTCTATAAAGATAATTTTGAAAAGTTCATTGACAAGAACCACAGATTTGATTTGTTTAAAAAAATAAATTATAAACATTGGCTGATAAGTGGAACACCTACATTTTACTGAATAATAAAATGTCAAAGAGAACCTACCCATATAAACAGAAGTCACAGAAACACCCTCACCTATATCCCCAAGGTCTCAGGTCCAGATGCTTTTATGTGAGTATTTACAAGTTAATAAAGAAGGAAAAATGTTGATGGTATTTAGTGATCCTAGGATTACAGGATACAGATCTGCTCAATTACTCTTCTAAACTCAACCCAAAGACAAACATTTATAATAATAATATAATAAAATGTCTGGATTAATATAATTTATTAAAGAAGTGCAAAAACTTGACATAATATACTATCAAATTTGGTTCAAATATATATTAAAAGGATAATCCATCGTGATGAGAAGGATTTGCTATAAGAATGTAAAAATGACTTAGTGTTAGAAAATCCGGAAATACCATGATACATTAAGTTAAGTGTGGCTGTTAGGAGTTAAAATGAAAATGACAGCTCAATTCTGATGCTAGTGACTAGAAGTCCAAATTGTTTGGCAATCAGCAGTAACTCCGGACTCTGCTTACCTGTAGTGCTAGATACATAAATACTGTCAGGATTGCCTTCATGTTTGAATTGTTGCAGGAGTAAGTTTATAGATTTCAGTTATTTATGCCACTGAAGAAAGCAGGTACTGATCCTGAAACACAGATGCTCCTTGACTTATGATAGGGTCACATCCGGATACACCCACTGTAAACTGAAAAATTCGTAAGTCAAAAATACGCTTAATACGAATAAACTCAACACGAAGTTGAAAAATCATTAACTTAAACCATTGCAAGTCAGAGATTGCCTGCATAGCTAAGGGTAAAAAATTGGATCATAGAAATTATGCAGCATGTCAGTATATAAATTTTTCTTAATCACAGTCTCACTGCATTACACTTGAAAATCCCTTGGGTCAAACTACACAGGTTCAGCTATGTAACCAACACTTTATGGTCTAAGCTAGTTACAGTAAAATCTTAGAACCGCTTGGAAAAAATAAAGTCATAGGCAGTTCATTCTGGAAGAAAGCAAAACCAACTATTGAAATAAAGACATCAAGAGAATCATTTAATATATGAACCATTCAACATTCCCTTCTGTCTAGATCTGGTTTGTCAAGAATTGTGGGGACTCTGAGATTTTAGCCTATTTTCTGTTGACAAAATTACCTACCGCAATTTTATAGACACTGGCAGAGCACATTAGAGTTTTTATTCACAACAATAGCTGTAAACATTTTTGCTTGGGTTTAACTCAACCCCAATTTTCACATGAAGGAGGGCCAGACGTGCCAGCACACGCAGTGAGGTGCGTTACTGGGGAAGAATATTAGGAAGATGTGATCTTACTAAAAGAGCTGATACCTAAACCTGCCCAATGTCTAGAAGAAGAGTTATTTAATATTTATGATCCTGGAAGGCAAGCAAATCTTCTCCAAAAGGGCACATTATCTTTATCTTCAAATTCTTCCAATAATTCCAGTGGCATTAGAAAGACACCCCCGAGAAAATTAGCCGATAAAGCTTTTGCCAACAAGATGGGGCACAAATATCGGAGATCCATGAAGAATTGTGTTGGAATACAGACCCTTGCCTACCTTCATAAGTAAAGTTTTATTGAAACACAATCACACTTACTTATGCATACTCTATGGCTACTTTTACATATCAACAGCACCACTGAGCAGCTGCAACAGAGCCTGTGTGGCACACAAAGGATAAAATATTAGTATCTGAATTTTTAAAATCTTACTGTGATAGAAAGCAGACTAAATATAAACAAGATCACAAGCAATACAGAAAGGCCTCACATGTCTTACTGAAGTTTCCTCCTTTCTTGGTAGCATTAGCTAACTTAAAATATATAAGCCACTCTCACATAAATAATAAAGTGCAATATCAACTAAATCTTTGTGTTTTAGGAAGCCATGATTCTGGTTTGTATGAATATGAATCTGAAAAATCACATATACTTTTTCTATACTTTTCATGGCAAACAATGTTCAATTAATATTTCTAAATTTAAAAATAATTTTAAAATAACTTATTAACATTTAAATTATATAACTATTCTTTATCAATTATCTTTAAAATAAAATTCAACATATTAAAGTTTTTTAATATAGAAGTAAATATATAATTAGTTGTTAGATGTGTTTTATAAAATTGCTCCCCATTGTGCCAAGCTAATAGTGGTACTACAGGATTCTATAATAGGCAATTAAAAGTTCTTGTTGAACAAATTGATGTGTGTACCATAGGGTGACAAAGACTGTATCCGTTGCAAAATGATGTTGCCCATACATCCATATCAATATAAAATTAAAATTAATTTAACAACCAATGTATGTGTATATTTTTAAATTATATGTATGTACAAATTTTTAGAAATAGTTTCAACTTTTATTTTAGATGCAGGGAGCACATCTGCAGGTTTGTTACGTGAGTATATTGTGTGTGAGATTTGAGGTCTGAATGATCCTGTCACCCAGGTAGTGACCGTAGTACCCAGTAGGTAGTTTTTCAACCTTTACTTCCATTTCTTCATCTCCCTTCCAGTCACCCCCAGTGTATATTGTTGACATCTTTGGATCCATGAGTACCCAGTGTTCAGCTCCCACTTGTAAGTGCGAACATGTGGTATTTGGTTTTCTGTTACTGTGTTAATTCCTTTAGGATTATGGACTCCAGCTGCATTCATGTTGCTGTAAAAGACATAATTTAGTTATTTTTTATGGCTGCCTAATACTCCATGATGTATATGTACCACATTTTCTTTATCCAATTCACTCAAGTTGATGAGCACCTAGGCTGATTCCATGTTTTTGCTATTGTGAATAGTGTCTCAATGAGCATACAAGTCTATGTGTCTTTTTGGTAGAACCATTCATTTTTCTTTGGGTATATTCCCAGTAATGGGATTGCTGGGTCAAATGGTACCTCTATTTTAAGTTTTTTGAGATACTTGCAAACTGCTTTTCACAGTGGCTGAACTAATTTCCATTCCTACCAACACTATGTAAGTATCATCTTTTCCCGGCAGGCTCACAAGCCTCTGTATTTTTTGACTTTTTAATAACGGTCACTCTGACTGATGGGAAATGGTATCTCACTGCAATTTTGATTTGCATTTCACTGATGATTAATGATGTTGAGGATTTTTTTTTTTTTCATATGTTTACTGGCCATGTGTATGTCATCTTTTGAGAAGTGTTTGTTCATGGCCACTTTTTTTTGTTGTTGTTGTTGTTACAGTGTGAAAGATTTTCTTTTTTTTCTTTTTTTTCTTTTTTCTTTTTTATTATTATTATACTTTAAGTTCTAGGGTACATGTGCATAACGTGCAGGTTTGTTACATATGTATACTTGTCCCATGTTGCTGTGCTGCACCCATCAACTTGTCAGCACCTATCAACTCGTCATTTACATCAGGTATAACTCCCAATGCAATCCCTCCCCACTTCCCCCTCCCCATGATAGGCCCCGGTGTGTGATGTTCCCCTTCCCGAGTCCAAGTGATCTCATTGTTCAGTTCCCACCTATGAGTGAGAACATGTGGTGTTTGGTTTTCTGTTCTTGTGATAGTTCGCTAAGAATGATGGTTTCCAGCTGCATCCATGTCCCTACAAAGGACACAAACTCATCCCTTTTGATGGCTGCATAGTATTCCATGGTGTATATGTGCCACATTTTCTTAATCCAGTCTGTCACTGATGGACATTTGGGTTGATTCCAAGTCTTTGCTATTGTGAATAGTGCCACAATAAACATACGTGTGCATGTGTCTTTATAGCAGCATGATTTATAATCCTTTGGGTATATACCCAGTAATGGGATGGCTGGGTCATATGGTACATCTAGTTCTAGATCCTTGAGGAATCGCCATACTGTTTTCCATAATGGTTGAACTAGTTTACAATTCCACCAACAGTGTAAAAGTGTTCCTATTTCTCCACATCCTCTCCAGCACCTGTTGTTTCCTGACTTTTTAATGATCGCCATTCTAACTGGTCTGAGATGGTATCTCATTGTGGTTTTGATTTGCATTTCTCTGATGGCCAGTGATGATGAGCATTTTTTCATGTGTCTGTTGGCTATATGAATGTCTTCTTTTGAGAAATGTCTGTTCATATCCCTTGCCCACTTTTTGATGAGGCTATTTGTTTTTTCCTTGTAAATTTGTTTGAGTTCTTCGTAGGTTCTGGATATTAGCCCTTTGTCAGATGAGTAGATTGCAAAAATTGTCTCCCATTCTGTAGGTTGCCTGTTCACTCTGATGGTAGTTTCTTTTGCTGTGCAGAAGCTCTTTAGTTTAATGAGATCCCATTTGTCAATTTTGGCTTTTGCTGCCGTTGCTTTTGGTGTTTTAGACATGAAGTCTTTGCCCATGCCTATGTCCTGAATGGTACTACCTAGGTTTTCCTCTAGGGTTTTTATGGTATTAGGTCTAACATTTAAGTCTCTAATCCATCTTGAATTAATTTTCGTATAAGGAGTAAGGAAAGGATCCAGTTTCAGCTTTCTACTTATGGCTAGCCAATTTTCCCAGCACCATTTATTAAATAGGGAATCCTTTCCCCATTTCTTGTTTCTCTCAGGTTTGTCAAAGATCAGATGGCTGTAGATGTGTGGTATTATTTCTGAGGACTCTGTTCTGTTCCATTGGTCTATATCTCTGTTTTGGTACCAGTACCATGCTGTTTTGGTTACTGTAGCCTTGTAGTATAGTTTGAAGTCAGGTAGCGTGATGCCTCCAGCTTTGTTCTTTTGACTTAGGATTGTCTTGGAGATGCAGGGTCTTTTTTGATTCCATATGAACTTTAAAGCAGTTGACATGATTGTATATTTAGAAAATCCCATTGTCTCAGCCCAAAATCTCCTTAAGCTGATAAGCAACTTCAGCGAAGTCTCAGGATACAAAATTAATGTGCAAAAATCACAAGCATTCTTATACACCAGCAACAGACAGCCAAATCATGAATGAACTTCCATTCACAAGTGCTTCAAAGCGAATAAAATACCTAGGAATCCAACTTACAAGGGATGTAAAGGACCTCTTCAAGGAGAACTACAAACCACTGTTCAGTGAAGTAAAAGAGGACACAAGCAAATGGAAGAACATACCATGCTTATGGATAGGAAGAATCAATATCGTGAAAATGGCCATACTGCCCAAGGTTATTTATAGATTCAATGCCATCCCCATCAAGCTACCAACGAGTTTCTTCACAGAATTGGAAAAAACTGCTCATGGCCACTTTTTAATGGGGTTGTTTTTTTGTGTGTTGAATTATTTAAGTTCATTATAGATTCTGGATATTAGACCTTTGTTGGATGCATAGGTTGTGAATACTTTCTGACATTCCATGGGTTGTTTGTTTATTGTGTTGATAGTTTCTTTTGCTGTGCAGCACTTAATTAGGCCCAACTTGTCAATTTTTGGTTTTGTTACCATTGCTCTTGAGGACTTAGTCATTACATCTTTCCCAAGGCCAATGTTCTGAGTGGTATTTTCTACACTTCCTTCTGAGATTTTTATAGTTTGAGATCTTTCATTTAAATCTTTAGATCTTTAATGCATTTTGTTTTTTTAAATTTGTGGTGAAAGGTAAATATCTAGTTTCACTCTTCTCGTAGCTAATTATTCCAGCACCATTTATTGAACTGATACTCTTTTCCTATTGCTTATTTTTATCATCTTTTTCAAAAACCAGATGTCTGGTTCTGGGTGTGTGGCTTTATTCCTGAACTCTCTATTCTATTTTATTGTTCTGTGTGTCTGTCTCTGTAACAATACTATGCTGTTTTGGTTACTGTGGCTTTATAGTATAGTTTGAAGTTGGCTAGTGTGATGCTTCTTTGTTCTTTTTACTTAGGATTGCTTTGGCAATCTAGGCTCTTCTAGTTCTGTGAAAAATTACATTGTTTGATAGAAACAGCATTGGACCTATAGAGTGCTGTGGTCGGTATGGCAACTTTGATAATATTGATTCTTTCGATCCATGAGCATGGGATATTTTTCCATTTGTTTGTGTCATCTGTAATTTCTTTTAGCCATGTTTTGTAGTTATCCTTGTGAAGATCTTTCACATTCTTGGCTACATGTATTCCTAGGTATTTTGTGTGTGTAGAGAATTGTATATGTGATTGTGTTCTTGATTTGGCTCTCAGCTTGAACATTTCTGGTGTGTAGAAATGTTACTGATTTTTGTATGCTGATTTTGTATCCTAAAACTTTATTCAAGTTGTTTTATCAGTTCTAGAAGTCTTTTGGTAGAACCTTTAGGATTTCTAGGTATAGAATCATACTATCAGTGAAGAAAGATAATTTGACTTGTTTTCTTACTTGGATGCTTATTTCTTTCTCTTGCCTGACTGCTCTGACTAGGACTTCCAGTAGTATGTTGAATACCAGCGGTGAGAGTGGGCTTTCTTGTCTTATTTCTATTCTCAAAGGGAATGCTTCCAGCTTTTGCTTGTTCAATATAATGTTGGCTATACATTTGTCATAGATGGCTCTTAGTGTTTTATGTAAGTTCTTTCAATGCCTAGCTTGTTGAGGTTTTTATCATGAAGGGATGTTCAATTGTGTCAAAAGGTTTTTTTTTTTTTCTGCATCTGTTGAGATGAGCACATGGTTTTTGTTTTAAATTCTGTTTATGTGGTGAATTACATTTATTGATTTGCATATGTTGAACCAATTTTTCATCTCAAGAATAAAGCCTACCTGATTACAGCAAATTAACTTTTTGATGTGCTGCTGGAATAGGTGTGTCTGAACTTTGTTCACAATTTTTGCATCCAAGTTCATCAGGGATATTGTCCTGTAGTTTTTGGTGTGTGTGTCTTTGCCAGATTTTGGTATAAGAGTGAAGCTAGCTTCATAGAATAATTTAGGGAGAAGTGCTTCCTTCTCCGTTTTCTGGAATAGTTTCTGTAGAATTGGAACTAGCTTTTCTTTGTACGTCTAGAATAATTCAGCTATAGATCACTGTGGTACAGGGCTCTTTTTCATTGGTAGGTTTTTTTTATTACTGATACAATTTTGGAACTTGATACTGATCTATTTAGGGTTTAAATTTCTTTTTGATTTAATCTTGGAAGTTTGTGTGTTTCCAGGAATTTATCCATTTTCTCTAGATTTTCTAGTTTGTGTGCTTAGAGGTGTTCATAATAGCCTCTGAGGATCTTTTGTATTTCCGTTAGATTGGTCATAATGTCACTGTTGTCATTTCTGATTGTACAAATTATTTAATCTTATATATGTAATATATGCTCAAACATCAGATTTAAAGTAAAGACAATGATTTTAAATATTATGTATAAACACTTGATTTGAAATACTTCTTTAATTTTTGAAATTCCTTTATAATCCAGTGATTTGAACTTTTTTAAAGCTGTAGGAACTGGGGAAAAACAGAACAAACACAGAAATGCAAGTGGAAGAAGCTCCTCCTCGTCTGTGCTTATTGAATCATACTAATCTGTTTACCAATTTTACCTACTGGCTTTACAAATGATTTTGTTGAACTTACACAATTAAATGTCAACATTCTCTAAAGTTGACTGTATGTTATTGGGGAAAAAAAATTATTTTTAAATAATTTTTATTATACTAGAAATTATTTCAAACATTAAAATTTTAAGTTATAAGATGTTTATATTTAATTCACCATCGTGTTTATGGCAACTAAAAGGTACAATTAGAAAGATTTTTAAACAGAAGTTTATATCTATAGCATGAGTTTCAAGAAGAAAGTTATGCCCTTAATTGTTAAGATGTTGGCTTTGCCTTTAATGGTGTTTGTGTATGTGTATTTGAGTGTGCCTGAAAGTTGGGTGGGTGTGTGTGTGATTTAATATATGCAGGATAGCAAAATATTGCTGACCCTTTTTTATAGAAGTGCCTACAAAATCAAAATAATTGGGCTTTTCTTTTTACAATACATTTTAAAAATTGCCTACCTTCATTTGATACCACAGAATAATTACTATGTGATATAAAATAGCTTATACTCATCATTTATTCTTTGTTATCTTTTAAAGATATGTCTCCTACATAAAACCTTAATTTTAATTTTTGAATTTTTTTGTGGGTTCATAGTAAGTATATATTTAGGGATATTTTGGATATTTTGATGCAGGCATACAATATGTAATAATCACATCAGGGTAAATGGGTATTCATCACTACAAGCATTTATTTTGTGTTATAAACAATCCAAATGTATAATTAAATTACTCTTAATATTAACTATATCATCCTGTTGTACTATCAAATACTGTATCTTATTTATTCTTCTAACTAATTTTTGTATCTGCTAACCATCC
The DNA here is from genome assembly GCF_037993035.2 of Macaca fascicularis. Classification (NCBI taxonomy): domain Eukaryota; kingdom Metazoa; phylum Chordata; class Mammalia; order Primates; family Cercopithecidae; genus Macaca; species Macaca fascicularis. The sequence goes on along the minus strand of NC_088377.1, from coordinate 22,197,854 downwards.
CCACCTATTCCCTTCCACTATCTCACAGTCTGGAAAGGGTAAAAATCTTAAATTTAAAAACATAAGAACACATCTATTCCACAGTACAGAAATAAAAATGCATTGCAATATGAAGGAAGCTCATTAACATGTGAAGGTGTCAGTTATAACCTCTTGCACTGTGATTTTCCCTGTGTTTCCACCAGAATCCAAAATCTAGGCCATGTGACCCTCTGGCATCTGTAATGAGTGAAAGTGGTAGTGTCAATCCTTATTCTGAACATAGTAAATATTAATGCTTCAGCTTTTCCTTTTAGGCAAAAAATATACATGAAAGTCTGTTTTTTCTCACACCATTGACTTCTTTGGCATACAGTTTCTCCTTTTGGGGACGATTACATGGGTATAGTAAATTATTACCTATAGGACTGTTTTAAAATAATCACATTAGGTTTTTAAAATATTTTCATAATTAAACATTTTATAAGTATATATTTTTTCATAAGTAGATATTTTCATAATATGGGAATATATACATCAATGTTGAGGATCAAAATTGTATCCTTTGGGCTATATAAATAGGACTTTGGGTTTGAGACTAATTATGTGACAGAGGTTTTGGCAGGATACTTTAATCTTTGGGTAAGATATTGTTCCTGAGATTCTATCTTTTGTAAGAAATATACATTCATTAGATCAGAAGCTATATTTCAGGTGCTGGGTGCTGTGTTAATTTGCTAAAGCTAATGACCAATATGAAATGGAATTGCTACAATTGATCCTGGTGAAAGGATAATCAAGTGTGACTCCCGAGTTCCCACTGTTTTCTGTCCAGATAAAACATGTATGTCAAATGGAGATTTATAGATATTTTCACCTTTCTTCCATTTTTGGTAGTGGAATCATCACTTATGTGGGACATAGGTTTATCTTCCCCAAAATACTATTGGACTAACTGAGTGTCTCTTTGGCAACCATCATGGCCCACACAATGTTGCTTTATACCAAGAAAATTGCCTTCTAGCAAAATTGATTCTCACAGAATTAATTGATATCATCATATCCTCTATCACTCTGGTATAGATGACCTTATAAAATAATGCATTTGAATACTGAAGGCAATTCCAGCACCAGTTAGAAGACACCTTGTAAGGGGGGATGTGATATATGCACTGAACCATGAAATGCAATTGTAAGAAGAGTGGTAATACATCTTCCTGTGTTGAAAAAAATAACTGCAGACTTATGCAGGATTTACATCTTACCATAAAGTCTCTGGACATGGAACAATTTCAGTTCCCTAAGTTAGCAACTGTATCAGGTAATAAATTATTTACAAAACATTATCAACTAACTTTAGATAGCACAACTGTTCCATTGATAGGTACATGTATTTTTATTTTTGATAAGATAGAAGTTTACCTCTCTCACACAGAATATACATCTTTGTTAGTTTATGCATATCCACATATTCCATCTACTGTTATTTGATACTTGGTACTTCACAACATGGTCCAAGATGACTCCAACCATCTCATTCACATTCTGGCAGCAGGAAAGGGGAAGGGGTGAATAAGGATGTGGCCTTTTATTTTCATGTCAGCCTTTTTATAACAAAGATAAGTGATACACAGAAAAGTGCACACATTTATGTGTACAACTTGATAATTCATTACAAAAAAATGCATGTAACTATTTCCCAGATTATTAAAATATTAATAGCAACTGTCTTTTTCCAGTGCTATAACAATACCACAGGTTGGGTAATTTATAAACAACAGAAATGTTTCTCACCGTTCTGAAGACTGGGAAGTCCAAGATAAAGGTATCAGCATTCAGTGTCTGGTGAAGGTCTTCTTGCTTCATTCTCACGTGGCAGAAAGTAGAGAGGCAAGAAGGGCTAAATGGCTCCCTCGCACTTGTTTTATAAAGATATTAATTCCAGCCAGGAGGACAGAGCTCTCATGGTCTAATCACTTCCCCACATATCCCATCTCTTAAGACCACCGTAATGAGGATTACATTTTAACATGAATTTTTGAGAAGGACACAAACATCTAAATCATAGCAGCAGCCAAGAAGCTTTGTTTATGCCTTCCCCATATTCGTCAACAAAACAAAAACAATTTTTAAAAAAACCCACCAAATTCTAAATTTCCAGGATCAAAAAAAACAAATCCACAAATTTCTAAATTTATTCTAACAATATAGATTAGTCGGTATCTGGCTCATTTAAATGAAAGATTTTAATGTTTACCAAGCCTTGCATGTAGAAGCAGTATGTTCATTTATTTTGATGTTTAATACACATTGCTTTAATACACTAGCTTATATAATTTGATAAATTGGATATCTGAGATTTTTCTGATTTCAGTTATTACAATGATAGTATAAATACTTTTGCTTATCTTCTTTCAGAGATATATTTCTTTCTTTTCAGTGTACACTTAGAAGTCAAATAGCTGTGTCATGGAAGATGTGTATGTTTCATGGGATAGATATTGCCAAAGCCTGTTGTACCAATTTACACTCCCACCAGCAGTGTATGAGAGTTTCAGTTTCTCCAAGTCCTCAGAGGTTAACTGACAAGGATTTTATAGTATCTTATAAATATATTCACAAACATAGGGATAAATTTACTATCATGAGTGAACACATTCAGAGTAACAGCAGATAAATGAAAACTATATGAAAGAGGAGTAAATGTAAGCTTGCTCTGTTGCCCAGGCTAGAGTGCAGTGGCATGATCATGGTTCACTGCAACATTTGCTTCCCAGGTTCAAGTGATTCTTCTGCCTCAGCTTCCTGAGTAGCTGCAATCACAGGCATGCACCACAATGCTCAGCTAGTTTTTGTATTTTCAGTAGAGACAGGGTTTCACCATATTGGTCAGGTTGGTCTCAAATTCCTGACCTCAGGTGATCCACCTGCCTCGGTCTCCCAACGTGCTGGGATTACAGGTGTGAGACACTGCCTGGCCTTAGATTGGCTTCTTAACACCATATTGGAGATGCCAGAAAAAGGGTCTGGAATTTTGAAGGCAGATCAACAGAAATTAACAAGAATCCAGTCAGAATTCTGAAGATAGATCAACAGACTGAATCTATCAGATTCTAATCTAAGACAGAAAAAAACAAAGTCATGAATTCTGTAATCTCTGGGACATTAGCAAGAGATCTAACATATCCATAACTGAAATTCTATGAGGACAGGAGATAAAGAAGAAAAACTGAAGAAACAAGGGCTAAAAGTTTCCTAAATTCAAAAATGCAAGCTTACAAATTGAAAACAAACAAAAAAACCCCGCGAACCTCACAAAAAAAACAAAAACAACAACAAAAAAACACCTAGACCCATCATAGTTATACAGCTAAAAACCAAAGATGAACATGAAACCTGGAAACGGTCAGAATCAAACAACACATTACATGAAGGGAAGGAAATAATCTCAGCTGACTACTACTGATATACAATAGATGCCAAAATACAGTGGAGCAATATCATTAAAGTTTTGGGGTTGGGATGGCTAGCTCCAGGTTTCTATATACAGTGAAAGTATCCTTTTAAAATAAAGGAAAATGGGCCAGGTGTGGTGTTTCATGCCTGTAAGCCCAGCACTTTGGGAACCCGATGGGGGCGGATCATTTGAGGTCAGGAGTTTGAGACCAGCCTTGCCAACATGGTAAAACCCCATTTTTGCTAAACATACAAAAATTAGCTGGGCAGAGTGGCGGACACCTGTAATCCCAGCTACTTGGGAGGCTGAGGCAGGAGAATCACTTGAAACCAGGAAGCGGGTTGCAATGAGGTGAGAGCATACCACTGCACTCCAGCCTTGGTAACAGACCGAGACTTTTTCCTCAAAAAATAAAAGAAAATAAATAATTTTTAGACACACGAATTAAAAGTTTAAACAAAACTGTACTACGAAAAATGATAATCTCTTCAGATTAACAGAAAAAGGAAAGAAAAACATCTTAGACTTAAAAATTATTGAATTATTTCAAGAATTTTGTTTTGTTTGCTTCATTAGGTATTGGAAGTACTTGACATGAAATGGAAACATGATATTTATAAATGCAGTTTATAAGGCCTAAGGAAATGTAATTAAGTTACAAATGATTAGATTGTTTAAGTAAATTTAATTATTTCTAACTGCATTAATTTAATATTCATCAAAGAGATTTTTTTAAAAATCTAGTTTAATAAGTAAAACAATTTTGCCTTACACAACCTCAGATAATCAAGGTAATTTATAACTTTAATAAACTTAATTTTAAAGTTCAACAATCCTATGTAGACCTTTGCTTGCACAAACTGAACATCAAAAAATCTTACACTAGCTCTACTATTTAAAAAATGACAACAGTTCACCGGGAAATCAACAACAAAAGACTATTTTCTCCAAGCATCCAGCATTTTCTGTATGGGGTGGCATACAGATAATGTAAAGAAACAGTGGGGACTCCTATGAAAACGATTGTAAAATGTTCCATAAAATTGATCCTCAGTGTCACTCTGTGCTTGCTATTATCCACACCCAACAGTCATTCATTTATGTATGTTAAATAAATGGGGAAAATTACTTAACCAGACTCTCAAGCACATTGCTAGTTTGTCTCCCAGTCACGCTGTGCTGAATAAGGAAGAATGTCTGCACTGGTTGAATAAGAAGAAAAATGTTCAGACTGTTCACATGGTCGATTCTGCCATCCCACTCTTCACCTCACTCACTGTGCCTTTGACGTTACTATGAGATGGCCATACACTTATTTCTCAACCTCAGTGATTGTTTTAAGAACTGACATTTGAGTTCAGGCCAGTTTATACTCTAAAGAGAGAGCCTTTATAGTAAGCCAACTTTGCCTTGAGACAAGGCAGTTTTCTTTCTACTCCCCATTTGTTTTCTTTCTGCTGCTCATTTTCACCCAGGCACCTATCCTTTTCTCTACTAGCTCCACCTATGGCTACGGTACTCTCCTCTTATATAAACATATTTTTAGTGATTCCTGTCCTTTCTTGTTCCAGAATACTAGCTAACTCATTTTCAAATTTTTGAATACAAGTTTCAGTGGTAACAAAGATCGTATTTTGTATCTGCACTTGTTACCTGTACATCAAGCAGGAACTGTAGTAGATTCAACCCAAACATTCCGCACGTACATGTGGTGGCTTAACTGGTTGAGTGTTACTTAAATAATCACACCTGACTGGGACATGGTGGCTCATGCCTGTAATCCCAGCACTTTGGGAAGCCAAAGTGAGTGGATCATGAAGTCAGGAGATCGAGACTATCCTGGCCAACATGGTGAAACCCCGTCACTACTAAAAATACAAAAAAATTAGCTGGGCTTAGTAGTGGGCACCTGTAATCCCAGCTATTTGGGAGGCTGAGGCAAGAGAATCGCTTGAACCCGGGAGGTGAGGGTTGCAATGAGCTGAGATCGTGCCACTGCACTCCAGCCCAGGCAACAGAGTGGGACTCCATCTCAAAAACAAACGCAACAACAACAAACAACAATAAATAAATAATCACACCTACTGGGTGGAAATATCTATGACTAGACAGCCAGTGAATAAGTCTGTTTAGAGAGAATACTGTGGGGTTTTGAAACAGAAGAAGCTGCCATTGTCTTATCTAAAACATCACATTTGCTGACATCACACTGGATAGCGAAAACTGATAATTTTTTCTGAAAAATAAGTTGGTCTATTAGACAAGCTAAACACTGATCACAAGATTGTTACAAAACAGCTAAACTTAATTGCTAAAACTATGATTTTGAACATAATAAAGATTATGATCTAAGTGTCCATACATATTGCAATCTAAGTGTCTTTTTATTATTCAATTAAGAGTTATATGTTCTATGCTAGGTGTCACACTTAAGTATAGGTGTAACCCAAGGTATCACATTATATAAAATACATCTGCTTTCACTGAACTTACATTTTAGTGTGTGTCATGGTAACTTGAATTCACAACCAACTGGAATTAAAAATTGCAAAGACTGAATTTACAGGTTATAGAAGTGGAGAGCTACATATATTTGCTATCAAATATCAGCAACACGAGGAAGAACACTAATAAGATTCCCAAAGGATTATAAATCATGCTGCTATAAAGACACATGCACACGTATGTATATTGCAGCGCTATTCACAATAGCAAAGACTTGGAATCAACCCAAATGTCCATCAGTGACAGACTGGATTAAGAAAATGTTGCACATATACACCATAGAATACTATGCAGCCATCAAAAAGGATGGGATTGTGTCCTTTGTAGGGACATGGATGCAGCTGGAAACCATCATTCTCAGCTTACTATCACAAGAACGGAAAACCAAACACCACATGTTCTCACTCATAGGTGGGAATTGAACAATGAGATCACTTGGACACAGGAAGGGGAACATCACACACCGGGTCCTATTGTGGGGAGGGGACAGGGGGAGGGATAGCATTAGGAGATATACCTAATGTAAATGACGAGTTAATGGGTACAGCACACCAACGTGACACATGTATACATATGTAACAAACCTGCACGTTGTGCACATGTACCCTGGAACTTGAAGTATAATAAAAATAAGGACATACCAAACTAGTAAAGGAAATTAAAGGGATTTTCAGGCACATTTTTTTTTAAAAAAGGATTAAAAAAAATTTTTGAGTGTATGAATTTTATATATTTTTGTTCCCGAAGTGAATCTATTTCTTGGAGCTGTGTTATTTATAATTGAATGATAAATTATCACAGTACTTAGTAGTATAAAACTACAGCAGTTTAGTATGTTTCAGTTTCTGTGGGTCAAGAAATTAGAAGCTACTCAGATGGGATTTTCTGGCTGAGAGTTTCATGAGGGTCCCTCGAGGCTAAAATCAGAGAGTAGCTGTGGTTACAGCCATTTCGAAGACTTCTTCACTTATATGTTGCTTAGTTGATGAAAATGTGAACGGCTAGTGGCTGGAGTAGCCAGGGCTTCTCGAACATCTTTTTCTATCTCCATGTCATGTTTTCCCTGGTCTCCACAATGTGGCTGTGGAGTAGGTTAATACGGTGGCCCCACAACTCCAAAGTATGTATCATGAGAGAGAAGGTAAAAGTAGTTTCCCTTTCATGATCTAGCCTCGGAAAGCGTGCAGCATCACTTCTGCTGCACCCTTTTGGCAGAAGCAGTTGTAACACTCTGCCCAGACTCAAGGAAAGGCAACGTAAGCTAACCTCTCAAAAGAAGAACGTCAATGTCATATTGTAAGAAAAGCATGTGGAAGGGGTTAAATGTCCACATATTGGAGTTTTTATCTCCAGAGGGAAAAACAATTTTCCAGAGTAGCCAATAGTACATTCCACTTCTAGGCACAACACTGCTTAAGTTTGGAGGTGACTATTTAATGTGTGGAGAAATAAAGTTGGTACACGGAGATTGAAGATACATATATACACACGTATTTTTATATATTTTTATATAAAACATATAAATGATACATATTTATATATTTTTATAAATATATATGTATATTTATTTGTTTTTTAGATAGAGTCTCGCTCTGTCTCCTAGGCTGGACTGCAGTGGCACAATCTCAGCTCACTGCAACCTCCACCCGCCTGGTTTAAGCGATTCTCATGCCTCAGCCTCCCAAGTAGCTAGGATTACAGATGCCTACTACCAGGCCAAGCTAATTTTTGTTTTTTTGGTAGAGACAAAGTTTCACCATGTTGGCCAGGCTGGTCTCAAAGTGCTGACCTCAGGTGACCAGCTTTCCTCAGCCTCCCAAAGTGCTGGGATTACAAGCATGAGCCAACACGCCCGGCCCGATTGAAGAGATGCTATGATTGAGGTTGAAAACGTTTGTATCATCAAAAAAGACACCATATACGTGTGCAGATGATTATGATGAGAAGAATATGGGGTCTGTTACCAGCTATATGTGAATTCAGAAGTATCGTAAGAACTCTGAACTACCAAATGTGGTTAATACAATAAGAAACAATTGGTCTATTGCCTGCCCATGATATAAGCAGAGTCTTTCCTGTAGTCAAGGAGAAATCGTGATTGAGATTTGCAACTCTATGGAATCAGAATCAAGGCAAGGGCAGTTTTTACACTCTGATGGAAGACTAATTCATGTCTGAAGTTTGTGGCATGATTTTTTACTGCTCTTGCTAGGGTGAATGATACAATACCCTAAGTCTTCAGCACATTTATCACATGGAATCTTTCCTTTAGAACTGTAAAAAACATACAGAATTCAATACTCGAATATACATATTAAAATATAGAAATACACATGTATTTTAATATTCATACTGAAAATTAGGCAGTTAATTGTAACAATTTAAAACCCTACTATTTGAATGAAAAATTATCATAGCAATATTTTAGGTTACCAGAGAAGTTATTCAAGGTGGTAAGAAGCTCACTTCAATGGCTGTTATTTGGATAACCTATCACGTTTGTTTTAAACAGCAACAAAACCCAGTGGATACAGTCGCAGGGAGACTGATTGCAAAGATAAGTTTAAATATGCATGGAAATGTGAATATGTGACTATGATGAGGATACGCGCACACATACGTATATGTAGACAAGTATACCGTACATACTATGTGTGGTATATTTGTGTACTTCAGCGCTATTAAAGAAATAGAATGGGATTGTTTAAGAGAAAGCAAGATCTGGCTTAATGGAAAGTGTTAGATCTGCCTTTTCATCCAAAGATTTGATTACTCAAGCTGGATCCAATTAGTGACTCCACAGTATCATTGTATTCCACTGATGAACTATGGGCTTACGGAAATCAATATGTGTAGTTACTCAACTACAAAGGACAAATGTTTACAAGTGTATATGGTCTAGAATCCTCTGCACAAAGCAATATTTGTATTTGTTCCTTCTGCACTGTTTTGTCTGTCTACACTCCTCATCTATTAAGTTAGTTGCCTTTTTCATCATCCTGGGGAATTCTCTTGTGTAAATACTCATAACCTGAAGGGAACTGACCCCAAAGAAGTGCCAAAATGCTTATGTGCACTGTGACTATCTTCACCTGCTTAGTGATTGGCTAAAGCTTGAGTTTACTGTGATGATCTGCTATAAAAATGCTCCCCATAGAGCAACCAACCTGTGAAAGATTACTCAGCCTGCGGATTGCACAAGCTGTCTCATACCAAACACAGAATCTCTACTGAGCTAAGTAGCAACAAATATAGCATCTGACATTTACTTAAATCTTAAACATATGCCCACAGGGAGTTTCAAGTAGAAGCTGAATGAACACCTCATAGTGGAGGTAGAGAAATTTAAAATGGGATAAATGATTCTTTCACTTCTGGATTCTATGAAGTTCCGTGATTTAATCCATTCTTTGGCCTCAGCTTCAGCACAATGACTTCTGAGTCCCATCGTCTTTCTGTTACACTTTAAACTCTAGGAGTCTTTGTTCCCAGTTTGTCTGCCTATATTGGGAGAAACCAGTTTGGCTGGAGAAAATACAGCTATCATGATTCCACTTTTTAATTCAAACTGTTACAAATGTAAAACCTGTTAGGATTAAAAGAACACAATCAATCTGTAAGAAGTGGTGGGTATTTCATCAAATATTAAAAGGTCAAATAGTACTAAGTAATATTCCTACATTAGGAAAATTACTTAAGAAAATTCAATCTACTGGGAACTCTTATCTTTGAAATGTTATAAAGGTCATAGAATGAATGATTTAAAAGTATTGCAAAAAATAGTTGTTTATAGTTTACTTGCTGTCTTTTTTTTAACATGTCACACCTTTATAAACACACTCTCACTGCAATGAAATCACATCTCAAAGATAATAAACTTCTATTTACAAAATATAAAATTATCTTTAATTTTCATACAGTGTGGTGTCTGAAGTATTTGAAACTATTCATATCACTTTTTTGATACCCTTATATATTTGCTTTCTATGACATAGGCTCGGTGATTATCCTTTTGATCTCTGAAATGTACCTTAATCTATTTGCTTCAGCTTGGAAATGCAGTTCCAGAAACCATGTAGCGTGAACTCAACTCTATAGTCTATTCACACAGAACTTCTCACTATTTCCCCTTTAAGAATCTGAACTTTTGGCAGGGTGCAGTGGCTCATGCCTGTAATCCCAGCACTTTAGGGGGCCAAGGTGGGCGGATCACCTGAGGTTGGGAGCTCCAGACCAGCATGACCAACATGGAGAAACCCTGTCTCTACTAAAAATACAAAATTAGCTGGGCATGGTGGTGCATGCCGGAATCCCAGCTACTTGGGAGTCTGAGGCAGGAGAATCACTTGAACCCGGGTGGTGGAGGTTGCAGTGAGCCGAAATCACACCATTGCACTCCAAACCTGGGCAACAAGACCGAAACGCCATCTAAAAAAAAAAAAAGAAAATCTGACTTTTATAAAGTTGCTGATTTCACAGAAATATATTCTTCTTCCTCCCCATCTCTTTACACCTTTGATTATTGTGTTTACCAAATTCCTAGTCATTCTTCAAGATCTACTTGATAATTTTCTTTCTCAGTGAGGCTTTTTACTCAAAATGTAAGTCAAATTCTACCAGAGAGCGTTATTCTCATGACATAGCAAAGTCCTGGGCAGATAAGAGACATTCAGTTTATGTAATAGATCAAACAAGGGCTTTAGATTCAGAAGTCCTGGGTTTAAATTTTAGCGCTCTTGTGGGTTTGAAATCCTTCTCCAGAAGCCTTTGCTTCTTCATAGAAAACAGAGCTAATTACCACTTTCCTGTAAGAATTACATGAGAAAACAGAGGAATATCACCTAGGACAATATCTGGTACTTAGTAGAAGTTCTATAACCAGTTGCTACTACTGACACTATTATTATTTCTCTGCTCTCCCACATTTTTAAAATAATGGTAAATAATTAAATACATAGAAATCTTGAAATGTCCTTTTCTTTGTGAACCTATGTTACCAATCAAGATAATCACATCTCTTTAGACACCTGATATGGTTTGGCTGTGTCCCCACCCAAAAATCTCATCTTGAATTATAATCCCCATAATCCCCACTTGCCAAGAGTGGGAGCAGGTAGAGGTACTTGGATCATGGGGATGGTATCCACTCATGCTGTTCTCATGATAGCGAGTGAGTCTCATGAGAACTGATGCTTTTAAAGCATCCGGCATTTACTCCACTTGCAATCATCTCTCTCCTGCCACCCTCTGAAGAATGTGCTTGCTTCTCCTCTGCCTTCCTCCGTGATTGTAAGTTTCCTGAGGCCTCCCCGGCCATGTGGAACTGTGAGTCAATTAAACCTCTTTCCTCTATAAATTACCCAGTCTCTCATATTTCTTCATAGCAGTGTGAAAACAGACTAATACAATACCCTTGAAATATACATGGCCTTTGTTTTTCTCCTGCGATGTATTTAGTGGTTTATCTGTTCATTGAATTATTTTCAAGTCAGAAACAATAAAAATATAGTAGCTTCTTCTTAGATAATATCAGTCCATCTTTCTGGTGTTAATGCTATTTTCTCTCAAGGATTCACAACTAAATCTAACTGTAGTACCATGATGATTTATATAACCCAATAAACAAAATAATTATTTTGATAAGTAGTCATAGAATGTTGATTTTTTTTTTTATAAATGTATCATTCAAATACAGAAGGTCCATGTGATTTTTTGACTTTATGATGATGTGAAGTGATAAGCATTTGGTGGAAACTGTATTCTGAGTAGCCATACAAACATTCTGTTTTTCACTTTCGGTACGATACTAATTGTATGAAACCTTTTTTTTTTTTTTTTTTTTTTTAAGACGGAGTCTTACTCAGTCACCCAGGCTGGAGTGCAGTGGTGCGATCTCGGCTCACTGCAAGCTCCACCTCCCGGGTTCACACCATTCTCCTGCCTCAGCCTCCCAAGTAGCTGGGACTACAGGTGCCCGCCGCCATGCCCGGCTAATTTTTTTTTGCATTTTTAGTAGAGACAGGGTTTCACCGTGTTAGCCAGGATGGTCTCGATCTCCTGACCTCGTGATCTGCCCACCCTGGCCTCCCAAAGTGCTGGGATTACAGACGTGAGCCACTGTGCCCAGCATATGAAACATGTAACAGTTTTATTATAAGATAGATTTTCTGTTAGATGATTTTGTCCAACAATGTGGGCAAAATAAAGGTATTCTGAGCAAATTTTAGGTAGCTTTAGCCTAAGCTATGATGTTCAGCAGGTTAAATGTATTAAATGTATTTTGACTTATTATATTCTCAGCTTATGATATGTTTACCGGAACATAACTCCATGATAAGTAGAAGAGCATCTGTACTTTTCTCATTTTTATCCTTCCCCCTCTTTGGGAGTTTGAAATATTTTTTAATTCACAAGAAAGCCCATTAATTATTAAAATCTAGTTACTGAAATTCCACTAGTTCCTCCTCCAGGTATTTAGCAGGATACTTAAAATTAGTATGAGTTTTTCTTCCACAGTGGGCACTAGTTATGCAAAAAAGACACTGCATATTAGATAAATGTTGTTTAGCTTGATGAGTGGATGGGTACATATATATAGTCACACACATTGGCTAATACCATTTAAGGGAAGAGGTAAGATATTGGAGATTGTATGTTTCTTCAAAGGCTGTAACTGGAGAAACAAAGGGGTCAGAGGAAAATGAGTATAAGAAAAAAAGTATTAAAAAGAATGACCATTAAGCAGGTTTAGGAGGGGAAAGCAGGTCTCTGTCTATGACTAAAGGAAGAGAGAAGCCAGCATATTGGCAAGTCTTCTGCCCTTCAGAACACCTGCACCTTATTTGTTTGGAGCAGTAGTTTTCAGCAATATTTATTTTCAATATTGTAGGTCTGTGTATTAATCCATTTTTACATTGCTAATGAAGATATATCTGAGACTGGGTAATTTATAAAGGAAAGAGGTTTAAGGGACTCACAGTTCCACATGGATGGGGAAGCCTCACAATCATAGCAGAAGGCAAAGGAGGAACAAAGGCACGTTTTACATGGTGGCAGACAAGAGAACATGTGCAGGGGAACTGGCCTTTATAAAACCAGATCTCATAAGACTTATTCACTATCATGAGAACAGCACAGGAAAAACACACCCCCATGATTCAACTACCTCCCACCAGGTCCCTCCCATGACATGTGGGGATTATGGGAGCTACAATTCAACACGAGATTTGGGTGGGGACACAGCCAAACCATGTCGGTCTTTAATGCTGCCTCTGCAGAAAAATCCCAGTTTCTCTAATTTCTTTTATATATAAAATGTTTTGATCATGGACATCTCAGTGTGTTAAACACTCAGATCATGAGAAAATCTGAGTTATCGTTGCAATTAGAATAACTTCCCAGATAATTAACATTAGTAAATACTAAATTTCAATGCTCTATTTACCCCTCAAAGATTTGCTAAAAATATTTTAATTATGAACATTCAGTACACTAATTCTGTATATGAGCACCACAGTTTTATACAGAAATAAGTATTTGTATCTTGATGAATATTTAAGGCTTAGTAGTTAACAGCATTTTTATCTACTGATGATACTAAGTGCTTTTGCAAGGTTAATGAATTTTAATATGGAGGCGATTATGTTACTCTGTCTGCTTCTACTGTTTGCTGCACTGAAAGAAAATCCAATCTATTAAAACTCAGTGTGGAGCAAAGCCATGATGACCCACTAGTAATTGCTGGTTGACAATGTTGCACAATAGTTGGTCCAAAAGAAATCCGGCCTTGTAGATCTGGCAGGGGTGTCTAGTAAAATGCCACAAAGGTTATTGCAGAATATAAATGAGAAATTGTGTAACAGTAGTCACCCCAGTGATAGAACATTGAGGTTATGTTTACTCAAGTGGTAGCAACATGGTTATAGACCCTCTGGCAGCATTCATCTCAGGCAAATTAATTAGCTTAGACTACTCCAAAGCCACTTAGCAAAGATTGCAAATCAGTGGAGAAACCAATTAAACCACAATAAAGAAGCCCATGCTGATCAGTATGGCCATATATTATGGACTGCAGAGTCCCCCAAGCATTCTCCTTTTATGTGCATTCACATAATTATAATCCTGGTCAGAATGGAGAAAGAGAAATTATTGAAACAACTGATGAAAATTTAAGTTTATATATGGGATGGTTGTATGTAATAAAATGCTAACAATTGGTCATCTGAGAGAGTGGTTTAAAATTTTCTTGTAACTTTTGTGTACATTTTAAATTATTTCAAAGTATGAATTATTTTAAAAAATTAAACTTCCAAAGAATAAAAAAGCATTATGAAATAAAAAGTAATAATAAATAGTCTAATGGCAAAACCTACCATAATAATTTTATTTTCGATCAAGTCAACCTTAAAATTAAAAAATACATAGGATAATGATGGTATCTTTGTTTTTATTGGTCAGATCACAGTGAATATAACACTTACTGAACAGAAATGCAAAAGGTAATAATCCATTTTGGATATTTAAAAAGCAGGTCTTGATATAATTGTATTTTTTAGAAAGAGTCTATGTTTCCTATTTTATGGGCACGTACAATCAAGGCAGTGCATGGCACAAAATATTTTTTCTATTTTAATATTGTTTGCACAACTGCCCAGTACTTTAGAAAAAAATCAGATCAGGCATATTTTGAAGTAATTCACGGTGTTTGGGAGTGAAGTAGAACGTAGAACAGCTACAGAGTTGACATCTTCAGTGCTGTTTGCAGCCTGGATATACCCTCACAAGCTCTCTTGTCCCAAAAGACATCCAAAGCAGGCCTGGATGTGGCTTCTGAACATTTGATGTTTTCTCATATCACCTTCTAAATTCAGCCTCCTTATTAGAGGAAGACGAGCCTATCAGAACAGATGTTCAGCTGAGTGGAAAGAACAGACTACAGATTGAATCAATAAATCATTAAATGGATACTTTGAGAAAACAAATTAGTTACTTTTGTTCTTATATTACCCAGATTTTGACAAAATAATATGCCTTTTTCATATCATCATTTTTATGAAGATTTTTCTCTCACACAAACACGAATGAATATAACAGGATCTTTGTTTCTGCTGAATTCAGACAAAAATTGCGCATTTTCAACCAAATTTCCTGAAAGAAATGTGAAAACATTTAGGCAACAGGAGTTGCCTGACTTTGATGCCTCCCTCTTTTGTGAAATGTTTTATTATTGCGTCCATCCATCAGGGCCATAGATTTTATTGGATTTAGCTACCTAACATCTGCACTTCATTTCATTTTGGTAATTAATTAATTTTTAAATTGATAAAAATTCTATATATTTAACAGATACAACATGTTTTGAAATATGCATACACTGTGGAATCCCTAAATCAAACTAATTAACGTATTTTCTCACATAGCCTTTTGTGGGAACATACCATTTTGTGGGAACACTTAAAATCTATTCTTTTTGCAGTTTTCAAGAATATATTGTTATTAGCTATAATTCACTACATATTATCTCTTGAATTTATTTCTCTTGCCTAACCCCAATTTTTTATTATTTGATTAACATCCTTCTAACACCATTCTCCCGCCCACCCCCAACGCTTGGTAACTACCATTCTGCTTTCTGCTTCTGAGTTCCGCGTTTTGAGATTCTTCATGTAAGTGAGTTTATGTGTAGTATTTTTCTTTCTTTTAGGCAGTTTAAATCCTCATTTGCCATAAAGCCTTGCAAGAGCACTCCTTCAAAAAGTAGTCTTTCCTCTTCAGGTAGTGTGGCATGATTTCCAAAAGTTTGCTCCATTGCACGTTCTGATCCTTGAAATGATGTATCTCCTATAAATTATATTTTCAATTACGTTTGGAAAGTACTAAATACTACAACTCCTCTTGTAGAGATTGAAAAGGCAGATTCACTATTAAAAGTTCTGAAATTTCCAGAATTAATAAATCAAATTAGCTTGGTTTAATCTAGGTTTTTCTAAGGTAGTTGGTGATGGAAGCTTTCCCCATTATCTAAGATTTATTCACATCCTCCTGAATTATTTTTCAAGTATCTCAATTTGAAAAATGCTATATTATGAAAAGTAGATAAAATATATTAGTGATTAAATTTTACTATTTTAAGATGTGTTCATTTTTTGCAGTCAAATTGGTTGTTTTCTTATTTTCCTTTTTGCATATTTATGACTGCTCTGACCATCGTGTTCTTTCTTGGTTCTCCCAAAATACCTAACTGCATCATGGTAGGCTTTCAGTCTTTTTGATTTAGCAAAATTATTTTTATAAAAATATGAATTAAACAAATATAAAAAAATGTCTTGATGAAAAGACATTAATTGTCTGAAAAGACGTAAAAATGGCATAAAGAATAATGTAGGTATATACATACCACAGAGCTTAAAAAATAAAACTTGAAAATAAAAGTTGAAGATCCTTGTATATCCCTTCCTGGTGGCATTTCATGCTATTTAGAGGAACTCACCATCCTGAGGTTATTCTTTCTCGTTTTTAAAGCTTTTCTAATAGTTTATTACAAGCCCTGTATCCTTAAGCAGTAATGTCGATTTATTTTATAATTTATAAGTGGTTCTGCTGTATGTGTTTTTATTCTTTTCTTATGAATATATTTGTGATATTTAGCCTTACTAAAAATAGCCTCAAGAATTTATACATTTAATGCTGAATAGAATCATGTTATTTGAGCACATTTATTATTATTATTATTATATGCATTACAATTTGCTGGTGCTTGAAACAGTACTTCTGTGAATATTCTCAAATATAGCTCCGTTAATGCCGTTGGATGTATTCCATTATACTTGGTGGTAAAAGCAATTTCTGCACCATAATATATGAATATTTTTACTTTCATTGTGTCCCAGCTCCTATTACTGGGTAACAACTAACCCCCTAAACGTTGTAGTGAAAAAGAACCGCGATTTGATTTCGCTGACAGAACTATGAATGTCTGGGATAGTGGAGAAGGCTGAGGTGGCTTAAATTCTGATATATCAGAATCCTTTAGCTTGTGGACTCACATCCGCTAGTCCAGGAATTAAAAGAAAAAAAAAAAACTACACACACTGTAAAATCAGCTTGTGGCCTGATTGTATATGGCCCCTGAAATAGAAATCATTTTTACATTCATAAAGAGTTATTTTTAAAAAGAAAAAAAAAGGAAGTAATAGAAGTCTTTATGTGGTCCTCAAAACCTATATTATTTATACTATGTGGCCTGTTACAGATAAACAAAATAAAAACTAAAGCTTTGCTAAGGAATATTTTGGATATGGCATGTAATGAATTTTTTTAAAAAACACATTAGTACAAACTCTGCCTTTACTGATAAATGTACTACAATTGTATTTATTGTGTTAATTAAAAGGTTCAGGGTTTTTTTTCCTACCATCGTGTGTACTACTTTCTATTCATTATTTTTCCCTTTTACACATTTATATTTTTACAATTTATTTTTGAAATAAAATGTACACTGTGAAAAAAAATCTTCAACATCTTATTTTAAGGATCATAGCAAAGCTCTTAGTGTAACTTTAAAATAATCTATAACTTAATCTACTATTTTGAGTGAGACCCGATCTCACTTATACAGGGAACATATATATATGTATATATATGTTCTCTATATAGAGTGCTATATAATTATGTTCCAGTGCTATTTCAATATAAACTAACTTAACTCCTGCCATAAGCTCTGCCCCATTAGCCAAATGCATTTTTAATATTTTTCATTTGATATAATTCCTAGGTACTTGCTTAGTGATACGATTCCATAATGCTTTGACCTAAAGCATCACCTACATTTCAGAATTATCTGAATTCTTAATCTCTTTTCCCCCAACTGATCACCTTGTGCAAAGGTGCACAAGAACGTGGCTGAAGGCAGTTTATATGCAGGATAAGTAATGCAGAGAGTGAGGCAATTATCGCAGTTGGTTATCTATAGTGATTAAATTCACCTTCGAGTTGCTCTCTTCTCCAAATCATATGACAAACACACAGGTAAAGGATTCAGTTAAAATTGTAATTCCTTCCATTCACCAGGTAACACGTGTCTTCTTTCATGGAAACAGAACTCCTCTGGATGATTATGATTTGGCATTCACATAGAAAAGTGGCTCTCAAAGTTTAGTGCCTATCAAAATCACCCGAAGAGCCTCTTAAAAAATGAGAGTGCTGAGTTCAAAAATAGAGTGCTGAGTCCTACTTCCAGAATTCCTGATTCATTGGGTCTGTAAGGGGCCAAGCATTTGTGTTTCTAGCAGGTTTCCAGGTAATGGTAAAGATGCTATTCTGGGCATCACTTTAAGAACCGTTAATCAACACTACTATTAAAGAATTGATCCTTTTGCAACACCCAGAATAATAAGGAATATTAAACATCCCCCCATTTTCAGAGCAAATCTAGCCTAATATATCAATTAGGGCTTACTCATTCTTCTTGCCGGCTTCTAGTAATTTACCAGCTCTGTCTGTTAAGTATAAATTAAGCTGCTGACCCAAGTTCTTACTGTATTCCCTCAATTGTGTATGAGAAATAAAATAATGAAATCATCACGTGACCAGAGATTAATCCTTACAATATTTTCAGAATGCTAAATCATATTATAAGTATCTCCATTAAAGAAATTAGTACAAATTAAAGGAGATCAAGAAACTCTGTGGGACAGATTTTATGAATCAATTAGGTAGACTGATTATCAAATTAATACTTCCAATTCTTGAAAGAAATAATTAAACACCATAGCCTATCTGCTTAAGTAGTAGTAGTTGGATCATAAATAGGTAGAAGCGTGTTTATATATGTAGGGTAAGGTTGAGAGAGAAGTCCAGTAAAGATGATGCATTTCATGAGGTATCAGAAAACATCCATGATTTCATTAATTCTAGAACTGCTTAGATTTCTTGCATTTTTGAGGTTGCTACATAAAATACGGAACACCCAGTTAAATTTGAATTTCAAATGAACAATGGATATTTTTTAGCACAGGGATGTCCTAAATATTGCATAGGAATTACATTACTATAATTTTTTTATTATTTTTCTCAGCATTAAATTTAACTAAGGTTTTCATTTGCTAAATCTGGCATTTCATTTGCTAAATCCAGGCATGTTCAATTGCCAGAGTAGGAATATGAAGGAAAATTAATAAAAAAGGTTATGAAGGGCTCTTCCCTCTCTGCCTTTGGAGGTTAGCCTATGGACAACAAAAATATAGCCAATGGGTGAATGATCAGGATATAGAACAACAGGTCAAGAGTGAAGTTGGAATTGCAGATAAAGATTTCAGTTGCTCCCACCAACATAGTAATTTAAGCTATTTGGCACCCTATTCTTCTTGTGTGTGTTGAGGGTGCTGTAACAAACATACCATAGACTGGATAGCTAAACAACGAGCGTCTATTTCTCATAGTTCTAGAGGCTGAGAAGTCCAAGATCAAGGTGCCAGCAGATCCAGTGTCTGGTGAGAGCCCTCCTTCTGGTTGCACGTGGCTGTCTTCTTGCTGCATCCTTCCATGGTAGAGAGGGGAGAGCAAGAGCAAACAATTGTGTCTCTTCTTACAGGGGCACCAATCTCATTAATGAGGGTTCCATCCTCATAGCCCAATTACGTCTCAAAGGCAACACCTCCCAAAATCATCACATGGGGGTTTATGATTTCAACATTTGATTTTTGGGGAGTGATGCAAACATTCAGCCCATAGAACTTTTCCTATTTCTGTTCTTATCAGGCATTATGGCAAGTTGTAGATTTGTAAATCCCCTGTTAATAAAGAGATGTACCTAACCGAATTCTCACACCTGTGCCTTGGTTTGTTATTTCAAAACACTAAAATTTTTTTTGCATTACTTAGTAGTAGATATGTTTCAATCAAAGATACATAAGAAAAAGAATAAGAGTCAACTGTTTTATTTTTAAAGGTGGGGGAGGCATTTTATTTTATTTTTTAAACTTTCCTAACCCACAAATTCTCCTATTACATTTCTTATGAAAACAAGACTAGAAGAGACTAAAGTGAAGACACCGAGCCTCCTCACTGGCTGACATTTATTGCTGAGAAAAGTTTAAGCCGCTTCATATCTTCCACATCTCCCATAACTTCTATTTTGGCATAATGCTAAAAGAGTATTCTACATATTTAAATATAATGAAGACTATAGTATATTCAAAAGTTGGATTACATTGACTGGTCAATTCAAACAACCGTTAATGGTTGTCAATGTAATCCAACTTTTGAATATACTATAGCCTTCATTATATTACATTAAATGCAATAAATGCAGCTTAAACTTCCTCAGCGGCTTAAGCAGCTTAAGCTACACTACTGTACTGTTATAATAGACTAATGCAATGCTCCATTGTTTTTGTTCATTCTGAGTCTGCAAATTTAGTTCTTTCAATTCATTCTTTTTTAAATTTAATTTAATTTTATTTTTATTTATTTTGTATTATACTTTAAGTTCTGGGGTACATGTGCAGAATGTGCAGGTTTATTATGTAGGTATACACATGCCATGGTGGTTTGTGGCACGCATCAACCCATCATCTACATTAGGTATTCCTCCTAATGCTATCCCTCCCCTAACCCTCCACCCCCTGACAAGCCCTGGTGTTGATGTTCTCCTCCCTGTGTCCATGTGTTCTAATTGTTCAACTCCCACTTACAGATGAGAACATGTGGTGGTTGGTTTTCTGTTCTTGTGTTGGTTTGCTGAGAATGATGGTTTCCAGCTTCATCCATATCCCTGCAAAGGACATGAACTCATTTTTTAATGGCTGCATAGTATTCCATGGTATATATGTGCCACATTTTCTTTATGCAGTCTATCATTGATGGCCATTTGGGTTGGTTCCAAGTCTTTGCTATTGTGAACAGTGCTGCAATAAACATGTGTGCATGTGTCTTTATTGTAGAATTATTTACTTTAATTTGAGATAGAGTCTTGCTCTGCTGCCCAGGCTGGAGTGCAGTGGCACGATCTCAGCTCACTGCAACCTTCGCTTCCCAGGTTCAAGTAATTCTTCTGCCTCAGCCTTCCAAATAGCTAAGATTACAGGTGCCCACGACCACAGTCAGCTAATTTTTTGTATTTTTGATAGAGACAGGACTTCACCACGTTGGCCAGGCTGGTCTCAAACTCCCAACCTCAGGTGATCCACCCACCTCGGCCTCCCTAAGTTTTATGATTACAGGCATGAGCCACTGCGCTGGGCCTCAATTCACTCTCTTAACCAGAAAAATCAGTCAAATAGTAGATTACTCCACAATTAAATTATAATTAAAATAATCTGACAAACTTAATCATCAACGTTCTTTTATTTCTTAATATATATATTTTAAATTTCCTAACTAAAATGCATTGATTTAGTAATTTTTAAAGTGTTCTTAGTATTCATATTTTGTACAAGTGCATGGCACATACATAAATTTAAGAAATATTAAACTTAATAAGATAACAAGAATTTCAAGTACTTTTTATGTTTCAAACTCTACTTTTTTATTTAGTATTTTAAGTTGTTTACTGTTTTTAAAGGATAATGAGCATGCAGTATAAAATGCTTACATATTATTTATGTAACTCTGGAATTGGTTATTTTGATGACAGTGCTAAATTCTTAGGCCTCTGTTTTTTTTTTTTTTAATTACTACTGATAGCACTGTTAGATTTTCTACTCTCAATTTTATAAAAGTGGAAAAAAATAACATTTATATTTTAGGTAAAAATTTGAAAATCTATAATTTTAACAACTTATTTTCCATAACCTAAATGTGACTGTATGCTTTGAATATGTATAAACAGTGAATATTTATTTTAATAAATACTGCTTTGCAGTCTATGTAAACCATGCAGAAGCAAATTTATTTGGGATTGATTACAGATTTAATAGCTCATCTCATGGGGACATAAGATCAAATTAAAGTATTAATAATATTCTGACACAATCTATTTGATACTCCAGGCAAAAATATTACGATGGATCACAATGCAGGAAAACATGGTATTGGTTATTCTAGGTAAATAAAGGGTAGGAAATTTATTATACTTTTTTATTTTGACCCCATGAGGTAAGATTTGGTCTTAAATGCTAAATGATCATAGTATGAACCCAACAGCTTAGAATTTCTGAGCCAACGTAAAATTGCTTTAGTGACGTTTAGTAAACAAATATTTTTGGATGTTTCTTTTTAACCAGGCAGTATGCTGGGCATGGGGAATATGAAGATGACAGAAGCACACACAATCCCAGTTTATTAGTTCATGTTTGCTATTTGTTTTATATGTTATGAAAGAAAACAAACGAATAGAAAATTCAAATAAACAGAAAACAAATAGTGGATAATGTGGACATGTTTACTTTAGAAAGGTGACTGGAAGTGGCCTTTCTGTGGAGGCATTATTGAATTTAAAAATCGAGAAGAATGGCCAGACGCAGTGGCTCACACCTGTAATCCCAGCAGTTTGGGAGGCCAAGGCAGGTGGATCACATGAGGTCAGGAGTTCGAGACCAGCCTGGCCAACATGACGAAATCCCATCTTTACTAAAACTACAAAAATTATCTGGGTGTGGTGGCGAGCACCTGTAATCCCAGCTACTTGGGAGGCCGAGGCAGGAGAATTGCTTAAACCTAGGAAATGGAAGTTTCAGTGAGCGGAGATGGTACCATTGCATGCCAGCCCTGGGGGCAAGAGCAAAACTCCATCTGAAAAAAAAAAAAAAAAAAATTCAAGAAGATGGTCATAGAAACCACAGGGGGAAGAGCAGCCCAGAAAAGTATGATAGCCCTTGGCTAATGTGAAGAAATTAAGAGAAGTTCAATTTAGCTTCAGAGTAGATCACATTGGATTATATTGAAGACAGACGTGAATTTATATTTTATTTCAAGTAATAAGCAAACAGCCCTTCACAAACATAAAAGATAAATTGTGCAATTTATATTTTTGAAAAGTCATTCAGTTTGCTGTGTTGATATTGGGGAGTTATATAAAAGGTGGGAAGATCCTTTCCATGGCTGTCACAGTAAGATAAGAGAGCTGGTGGTGGCTTTCACTAGGGGAAGGGAGATGAAATTTGTAAGGAGTCAGGGAGAACAACTGTGATAGTAATAGTGATTGTAATATATAGTGGCCGAGGCTATTTACAAGAGGAATTATAATGTTGCATAATGGAATCTAGGTTAGACAAAAGAAAAAAAGGGATGTCAGAAGATACTAAATCATGAAAATAGAATGAGAATAATGTCCTAAAACTTACAATGAAATTAAATAATTGAGATACTGGGATTTTAAAGCAAGTATTATGGGAGACAGGAGGTTGTAGTTGGGAAACAAACTTCTAGAAATAAAATTTCAAGGTAGCCTAAAATCTGAAGATGATACATCTCGCAGGTGGCTGTATTAGTCCATTTGAGCTGCTGTAACAAAATGCCTTAGACTGGGTCATTTGTAAACAGCAGAAATGTATTGTTCACATTCTGGTGGCTGGAAAGTATAAGATCAAGTTGCCAGCAGACACAGTGTCTGTTGAGGGCTTGCGCTCTCCTTCACAGCTGGCACTGTCTTGCTGCATCCTCTCATGGTGGAAGGGACAAACAGGGTTGCTCAAGCATCTTTTACAAGACCATTAATTCCGGTCATGCCCTCACCACCTCCTAAAGCCTCCACCTCTTAACCCTATCACAATGGCTGTTACATTTGAAAATAAGAATTTGTAGGGCACACCAACTTTCAAACCTTAATGGTGTCCATGGCAGTGGATAGATAGGTAACTTGGAGGGGAAGGAAAGATAAATGGTAAGACAGACTGATTCAGTAGAGTGTTAGATAGTCAAGCTCTGCAGAGGTGGAATTCAAAGTGATTAATGACAGGCATTCAGGGAAAGGAGAACAAAGTCTTCAGTGAATTAGATGAAGTTAATAGTTAAAAAATAAGAGTCTGGACTTTTAAATATAATTGTTGAGCTTTAAAAGCAATCAAGAAGTTGAAGCTATAAACAAAGCTACAATTATTCATTAAAGTACTATAAAACTAAGCAATCTTCTCATCTCAAATGTAGAGATAATTACATTTGATTTGAGATTACATAAATTGAATTTCAACCTTAGCATGATAAAGCCCTTTGAGAGTCTTAGAAGGAAGCTGCTGAATATATACAACTTATTACCATTAGTAGAAAAGCAAACTTAACCCTGAAATCTGTACTTGGAATGCATTTTATTTTTCTAATTTTTTATTTTAAGAGCAGCTGTAGTACAAAACACAATTCCGTTTAAATAGATACATAGTATAGTATTTAATATGACTTCAGATTTGCTTATTGTGCTTTATTATCTAAGTAAAAGAAAAAAAATGTCTTCCTTCACAAAGCAATAGATTTATTGTGCAAAGGCAAAGACCGCTTCAGTTTGAATTTCTTGCCAAACCAGATAATTAAAACATACAAACAAATGCTGATTTTTTTCATAAAATATAAATACTGATATAAGGAGACATACATTATTGGAAAGGCAATTATACACCAAGAGTTTGTCCAAAAGAGAAGATGCCATCTGGCGTTTCTAATCTGATGTATGACTAATCTGAGATTGAATTTATCACAGAAAAACCTGTAATCATAAGACCTTTGGAAAGTTCATATTATGCATGATCAGAAAGCATTAGCATCACCTGTGAATCAGGAATGCTTCTGCTCTAAGGAAAAGTCTCTTGATTCAAAACTTTTTCAATTTTTATTACCCCGGTTTTTTCTTCCCACAGTTTCCATCTGTCTGGCACAAGAAATCTTTGGCTTAAAAAACAAATAGCAGGATGAGAAAATCTTAGAGTACAAACTCTATACACAATGCATAAATAAAGTTCAATATATTTAAAATATTTTTTATTTTCTTTGAATTCCCTCCTAAATACTGGCTATATTTCTTTGGGTTCCTTCCTAAATGTGAGTATCAGCTAACATTATAAGACAAAACATGTAATTAAAAATTTGGTTTCATTGCTAGTTATCCATTCCTGGAATTCTAGGCTGAAAGACAGTGCTTAGTTTTAATGTTCGAGTAAGGTGTTTCTAAAAAACATGCATCTGGAACAGTGATTTCTAAAGTCCAGGGTTATTTCCACAGACTTATATTCTTACCAGAGAAGTTTAGTCATTTACTGACATGGTAAATCATTTAGCTCTGAATTTTTGTTTCCTCTTCTCTGTGGAGGTAGATGACGTTAGATGAAGCAAAAGATGATTTCTACCACTCTTTATTCTTTGGATTCCAGTGATGTAACTTAACTCCAAAACTTATAAAAGGAAATGAAGTCCACTGTACAAATGTGCAACAGAAATAGGAAGGCTTTGGTTGAAAATTTGAGTAAAATAAAATTGACATCATATAATTCTAACAGTGCTATCGAAGCCATGCATCTGATAGCATTGCTGTTTTAATTCATAATTTATAAGAATGAGGAAGAGCTGGCTAACATGTCTGCATCTGTCAACCTTAATGTGTTATGATTACTAAAAATCTGTTATTAAGTGAAGAACTGCTAGTCGTCTTTTGTGTTTAGCAGACAGATCTTAAAAAAAATGAGCCTAGGAAAGAGAAGGAATGCCATAGCGTTAAGAGCTCATCCTCTGAGTTAGATAAACTATGTGTTCATTCTGTCTTTCCCACTTTTAGGGGTGGGAAATCCGCTCCCCCTAATCCTCATATTTGTTTATAAAATATTATTAAATGAATAGAGTTTTGATAATTAAGTACATGTTATATAATGAAGTTTATGTTATATAATGAAGTATGATGTAATGACCTTCATATAGTTGACCTCAGTATATTATGTGTACATACACATAATACATGTATGCGTATGTGTATGTATGTGTATACTTGTAAATGATTACTAGATATTCAAAATAGATTTTGCTCAGAGAATTTACATCACAAATATTATTCTACTCTGTAGCTTCTTCCATTAAAAAGGCATGTGCAAAATTCAAGTTCATAAAACCATTTCTTACGTAGCAGGAAAATCACCATCTCCACTATATTTTAAGGTTTTTAGAAAAATCAGTTGACATTAAGATGATGTATTAGTCTGTTTTTACACTACTATAAAGAGCTGCCTGAAACTGGGTAATTTATAGAGAAAAAATGTTTAATTAACTCACAGTTTCACATGGCTGGGGAGGCCTCAGGAAACTTACAATCATGGCAGAAGGTGAAGCAGGCACATCATACAAAGTGGCAAGTGAGAGAGAGAGAGACAGACAGGCAGGCAGGCAGACAGACAGAGAGATAGAGGAAACCACCACTTATAAAACCATCAGATCTCATGAGAACTCACTATCACAAGAACAGCATGGGGGGAAACCGCCTCCATGATCCAAACACCCCGCACAGGTCCTTCCCGAGACAGACAGGTGGAGACTACAATTTAGATGGAAATTCAAGATGAGATTTGGGTGCGGACACACCAACCCATATCAGATGGTAAAAGAGATTTAATTTGCCATGTAAATACATCACAAATGTAATCTTTTACCTTTTTGTGTCTACTTTGCTGCATGTCATTCACTCTATACATTTATCTATCCCTTGGTCACTGCAAAATATAGAAGTGCCTACTAAACCGCATTAAATTACTCTCAGTGTGATTTTTTAAATGTGCTCTAATACTGCTTTAATCAGACTGTCTCAATAACCATAGCAGCTCATTGTACAGCTGTTAGATAAAAAGAGTTTTACTCAATTGCCTCGAAGTTTACTTGATTTTGGAACTTTGCATGTTGGAGTCACTGATAATGTTCTAGAAATGGTTTCTGCAAATTTGCAGATTAACAGACCATTTCTATGAGTTACTTATGTTTGAGTTCTCTAAATCTAATTTAAATAAGTAGCCGTTTTCCTCAAGGAGCAATTTTATAAAGAAGCAACTATTAATGGGGATCTGTATATGGATTGTTTAATGTGACTATGAAGTTTTAAATTTTTTTCTTAGAGAACAGAAACACCAAATCTTAACAATAAACCAAATAAACTTCTCAAATGCTTAAATTAGAAAATAAAATTAGATAAGCATAATAAAATTAGAAAAACATATTTTTATCTTGAAGAGAAATTATTTCTACTCCATAATTTGTTTTTAGAATAATTCCTAAATAACGATTATTTACACATTCTACAGGAAATTATTCTTCTGTCTGCACATTGGTGGTTTCTAACTCTAGTTGGGGAGAAGGATTTTACTGACAATCAGCAAAATATAAAGTAATGAGAATACACCACCAAAACTTGAATACCAAGTGCTCTTTAAAACATACTGATACATAAATTCTCAAAATTTCCCCGTATTATTTTTCTGAGATTGTTTCACAGGCAGAATTCTTAAGTTTCTAAGTACTGTGATTTCAGCATTTGGCATCAGAAGAAAACAGCAGGCCTGAGAAGCTTCTACTTACAATATTGAAAAAGAAAAGTGAAGAACAGATTTTAGAAACAGAATATGGGGAATGTAAAGCCCCTTTTTCACTGCATCATATACAGACTATCTTAAATTTATTATTAATATATTAACAGATAAAGCCTTTTTTAATTATTTTTAGATTTCATGTTCTATCTAAATTCATAGTGGGCTTTGTTGCTTTAGGATCCATGTGATAATATTTGTCATACACTGTTTCATAGCTGCAAATTACGTAATATTTTCTAAGCACCCACTAAAGACAAACTTTCTACCATTCTCAGTGCCATTAAAGCACCTTGTACCTACATCTATACCTTAAAGTTTTTAAATGCCACCAGCCCATGAAAATGCAGCCCAGTTTTAGTCTGGCATGATTTGTAGACTTCTTTTTGGCTGCTGGGCTTGACAATTATGGATAAAATCCAATTTGTCAAAATACACATGATAAATTCTTACTAAGATAACACTTTTGTAGGGTAAAAAGAAACTAATTTATGCAATTGTATAAAATGATATTTTTAAAGCATATCACCCAGTGACCTTATCATTAGCCTTATTATTGCCAGCTTGTTCTAAAATGTTAACTAAGACTTTGGTCTCTCTGGCAGAGCAAGAAACTCCATGTGGTAGATAGAATCATCGTGGTTCTTCATGGCCTGGCTAGATGTGTGGATCTTTCCCAAAAGGAAAGGTAGGAGATAATTAATGGCTGGTTGCCATAATCTATAATATATGAATTACACAAATTGCCTAGAAATCCTAAATAAACCCAGGTTTTACACATTTTATAAGAAGATAAAACTTTACAGATATATCAAGTTTTATATGTAATGTTTAATACATTATACACTGTAAAAATTTAACTTTTAATACAGCTTAGGTTTTGTTTCTAATCCCAGTGCTATAGACTGGATGGTTTCATCCCACCAAAATTCGTATGTTGAAATTCTAACCTCCAGTGTGATGGTATTAGGAGGTGCAGCCCTTGGTAAGTAATGAGGTCATGAGGGTGGAGCCCTCATAAATGGGATTCGTGCCCTTATAAAATAGATCTCAGAGAGCTACCTCCTCCCACCATGTGAGGACATAGCAAGAAGACATTTATCTATAAACCAGGAGGGCAGCCTTGACTTGACCTAGAATCTACTGGTGCCTTGCTCTCAAATTTTCCAGGTTCCAGAACTTTAAGAAATAAATGTATGCTGTTGATGAGCTCCCCAGTTTATAGCATTTTGTTATAGCAGCCCAAATGGATGAAGGCACCCTGTTTTTCAAGAACACAGTAAAATCTTGCTATAGCATGATAATAGAGAGAGAGAGACTTCTAAAGGGAAAGCATTTTGAAATGACTAGTGCAAAGTAGGTCATTACCATTTTTTGCAACATAGAGCTAGTTAATACTAATTTTTAAGCTGGCTTTCAACTCCAGCTATCCAAGTGCCACACATGTTGTTCCAGGAGCTGTCATCTGCCCTAGGGGTTTCCCTCTTATTATAATTTAGCAGTATAAGTAAAGCAGACATTTATTTAGGTTGGTGCAAAAGTAATTGCGGTTTTGTCATTGAAAGTAATGGCAAAAGTAATAGAAACATAATTTTTCTGTGTCTGTTAACAGAGAAAGAAAGAATTAACTAAATGTATCTTTGTGTTTCTTTAGACAATAATGCAATACAGTAATGAGGCAATGCCTATTGCTTTAGGTGGAGGCAATCTTTCTTATTCTTTAATAATTCTGAGCAGAAATTTCAGCTCAACCGATACAGCAAATAGCATTTCCCAAGACATTTATTTGCTTTCTGGCACAACTGTTGGTGATAATCATTCAGCTGGTTTTCTTCCATAGAGGAGATAATATTAGCAATGCTGCCCAGTCCCTGAATTGTTTCAAGTAAGGAAACTTTTATAATGAGGAAATCAGTTCTATGTTGTGAATTACAAATAAGGTTAAATGAGACCCATACTTAGTTTATGGGGTGGCAGAGTGGAGAGAAAGAAAAAAAATTATTAGCTGTTGACAAACAGGCAGGAGGGCTGTCCTACTGAAGACTATGCTAACCACACAGCATAGGATAAAACTCATTTAGAGCAGGTGTGAATGGTGGGGGAACAAGTCTGGGTTTGATTTTGACATAGGGTTGATTTTTCAGGAATAAGTTAAATTAGGAGATCTACTACCAGCAACCCCCAGGGTCTTCTTGTCAACCATCATTACCAGAGTAATATCCAAGTGAGGGGAGTGGGTTTTGGGTCATATATCCAGGGAGAAAAAGATAAATTAATATTATAAAGCTGTTTAGTGGGTGCAGCTGACATTTTCCAGTATTTGGTGACATAGATCTAAGAAGGTTAAATTTACGCCTATAAATATAATGGCAAAATGGGCTTTGGCATAGGCTTGGTCTAGTGTATAGCCTGAAAATAAGGGAAATCAATGAATAAAACCCCCTATAATAGCAAATACAGCTCCTATTGATAGGACATAGTGAAAGTGGGCTACAACATAGTATGTGTCGTGTAATACAATGTCTAATGATGAGTTTGCCAATACAATGCCGGTTAAGCCCCCCATGGTAAAGAGAAAAATAAAGCCTAAGGCTCAAAGTATTGCAGGGAATCACTTGGTATTGCTTCCGTGAAGTGTGGCGAGTCAGCTGAAGACCTTAACACCGGTAGGAATTGCAATAATTTTAGTGGCAGAAGTGAAGTAGGCTCATGTATCTACGTCTATACCCACTGTAAACATGTGACGAGCTCATACAATAAAGCCTAAGAACCCAATTGATATTATAGCTCAGACTATACCTGTGTACCCAAATGGTTCTTTTTTTCCTGAGTAATATGTTACAGTATGAGAGATTATTCCAAATCCAGGTAGAATGAGGATATAAACTTCAGGGTGACCAAAGAATCAGAATAGGTGTTGATATAATATGAGATCTCCTCCGGCTGGATCAAAGAAAGTCGTGTTGAGGTTACAGTCTGTTAGTAGTATGGTGATGCTGGGAGCTAAGACTGGTATAGAGAGGAGTAGCAGGACTGCTGTGATTAGGACTGATCAGAAAAATAGGGGAGTTTGATACTGAGATATGGCAGGGGGTTTTATGTTGATAATAGTGGTGATGAAATTGATAGCTCCTAAAATAGAGGAGATGCCTGCTAGATGAAGTGAGAAGATAGTGAGATCTACAGAGGCCCCCAGGTGGGAGAAATTTCCTGCCAAGGGGGGATAAACTGTTCAACCTGTCCCAGCACCGGCCTCTACTATGGCGGATGCGAGTAGTAGTAGGAAGGAGTGGGGAAGAAGTCAGAAGCTTATGTTATTTCAGCGGGGAAATGCCATATCAGGAGCACTGATTATTAGGGGTACTAACCAATTTCCGAAGCCTCCAATTATAATGGGTATTACTATAAAGAAAATTATAATGAATGTGTGAGCTGTAACAATAACATTGCAAATATTAGCTAATTATTAGACCAGAAACCATGAAAAGGCTTTTCTAGTGAAGCTCCGGTGATGTTTCAGCTGGAGATCCTTGTGGTGAACCCCATCACCAGGCATTTATCTTGGCAAGGTTTGTCCAAGTCAACCTATGAAAGGAATTCTGTTGACTCACTCTGATTGTTTGAAAACCATATAACATGAACCACATAATGGGAGTACTTCCCAAATATGTTTATATCACTATACACAGAAAATGTGACATTTATAGGCCACACTAGGGTTAACAGACAAGCCTGTCAAGGTTAAGGTGGGTGGTGGTGGTCGGGTGTGCTATGAGGTCTTGAACCTGGCCATCCTGACATGGCTCCTCTACCTACTTGAGATATCTCATCCATCAGATAATATCTCAGGACTCTAATTAACACTGCATATGTACTGCAAAGAATCCAAAGCTCTTCTTTTTCTGCAGCTACCATATTTTTTAAGGGCTATAAGCAGAACATTTTATAATGTAAACCTGATTCAAATCATAGTACTTGAACATGTTATTTTGGAGTTTCCGAAAGATTCAACATTTCAGATGCTTTAGGAAACAATAGTGCTAATGAATTCAAGGTAGATGATAACTTTCTCTACCATAAGACTTGTAAAGTGTGTCCACACTTTACATTAAGAAATATTAAAGTCATTAAGTCATTAAGAAGTATTCATACCTCAGGCCGAAATATTTTAGAAGAATCCTGCTGATGATCGCTGTATCAGTCTTGGCACGTGGGTCTGTTTTACCTGTTGCCAATATCATAAATGCTCTTAAATTTTTTCATGTGAACAAATGGAACCTGAATATATTTACATGTGGATTCCCAAGGGCGAAGTGAAAGAAAGTGAGCCATTTTATTAGTCTTGAGTGTCTCTCCCCAATCCCCTACCCTGTTGTTGTGGCTAACAATAAAGCATCTCCAGTATTACTAATGAGACATGCTGGAGAAATTTGGGGACATATCATTCATGTTCAAATCATCCTGGTATTACCCCTTTACAGTTTATGCCAGGACAAGGGTTATACAATAGAAACAGAATGAATACTCTAGTATTTTGAGCTACTATTGGGGAGCAACAAACATGACCTGAGGAGGGAGAAAAAAGACATCATGACTGTCTTCAAAGTTGCTTTCTCTTTCCTTTTTCTTTCCTTTTATTTGCTTTTAATTTAATTAGCGAAGGCCAGGATCTGAAAGAGCTGCCAAGAGAGACTGCTCTATTGATAAAGTAGAGAGAGAAAGCAATTTAGGAATGAGAAATAACCACAGCCTTGGCTGTGTTCTTGTGCAGAAAACCATCTTTTTTTTTTTTTTTTTTTTTTTTTTTTTTTTTTAGCAGCCTGAGTAGAAAGAAACATAAGTACCATTAACAATTTAGCTTCTTCAGGAGTAAGAAACCTTCATTATTTTAATAATTTTTCTCAGCCAAGAAGCACCCAAAGGCATTATGAAAGGGGTGATAACTGATGCTTTTTAATCTGTAAGTGAACATTCTGCAGGAGAGCTGCCAGTTCTGGCACCTGGGTAGAACGCAGAGACAAGGAGGAAATTTCACCACCTCACAGAGCACAAAGGGCAGAATGGAGACCAATTTTATTTCCTCTCTGACCTACCAGTTTGTTTCCTTTTTTATCTACCATATATAGGTTTCATTTACTACCTTTTAAATACATTGACTTAGTTTATATCTATGTAGTCATACAGGATTATTGACTTAGTTTATGTCTATGTAGTCATACAGAATTATGTTTAAATGACATTATTCATAGATCTAAAACAGTTCATGGTAACAAGCATATCAAAAGGCAAGCATATCATGCAGCGTGATGACTAGACCTAATAATATGTTGCATACTTGAAATTTTCTGGGAGAGATTTCAAGTGTTCTCACCACACAAAATGGTTACTAGGTAAAGTGATGGATATGTTAGCTTGTTTGTGGTACTCATTTCACTATGTATGTGTGTGTCAGAACACCACATTATATATTTTAAATATATACAATTTTTATTTGTCAATCACACCTTAGTAAAGCTGCAGGCAGGGACGGTGTGGGCAGGGGATACAAGCATATCAAAAGTTTGTAACATGTTCATCTAGGCTACTGTTTTCAGTGTCGTAAAAAATTGCAAAATAATATAGACACATAGCTAATTTAGTGGGTATTGTACTTTGTCTTTGAAACTATTCTTTTCTCAGAAGGCTTTTTATACAGCTATTATTAATACTTTACCTCAGATGTTAATAAATAGCTTATTGTGCCTGCTCAGATTTCTTAAATGTATTATTAATAATTACCTAATAATAATAACTGATGCTTTTTAATATGTAAGTGAACAACATAAATATTTAATATTTGTGTATCACTTAATATTTCATTATTGATAATATATTATTAAATATAAATGATATTCAATTTATTATTGTTATTTACAAATTAATTTATTATATTTTATATATATCTCATTCAATGTTGGTAACACATTTCTGAAAACACGTTCTGCTTGAGAATGTAAACATTACTTTAAAAGGGAAATAATTACAATTTATTTACAACGCTTATCAGTTTCTCAAAATGTAACAAATATACAGAAAAAAATGCTTCAATATCAGTAACGAACAATCATGCCAAGGTGTAAAAAGCCTAAAGCACCACTTCTGCTTTCTGATCACCGAAAATTAACATAGTTGTTACCTACCAGATATAGCAACACAACAATATATGCTCAAAACCAGTAGCACTTGCAATGTACCACTTCTTTGCTGACTTTTAGGGAGCTTTTCAAACCATTTACACATGATTCTGATATTCCTCCAGTTGTATTGTAAGTAAAACAATGTCCCTAAGGGGGAACATTGACTTTTCCCCTTGGGGACATTATGTTCTGAGATATTAGAATCATTTTCCTTTATGGTCATTAATTGAAACTTGTCAAGAGTTAGATGTATACCATTCAGTTTGTATCTTAAAAACTGAGGGGCATTCTGGCCAGGCACAGTGGCTCACGCCTGTAATCCTAGCACTTTGGGAGGCCGAGGCTGGTGGATTGCCCGAGCTCAGGAGTTCGAGACCAGCTTGGGCAACATGGTGAAACCCCGTCTCTACTAAAATCGGTGTGCGCCTGTAGTCCCAGCTACTCGGGGGGCTGAGGCAGGAGAATTGCTTGAACCCGGGAGGCGGAGGTTGCAGTGAGGCGGGATGGTGCCACTGCACTCCAGCCTGGTGGCAGAGGGAGACTCCGTCTCAAAAACAAAAACAAACAAAAATGTAAAAAAAAGAAAACAAAACTGAGGGGCATTCTTGCAGATAAAGACTTCTCCATGAAAATATAACCATTTGAAACAAGCTTGTTTGTTTATTTTATTGCCTCTATCTTTCTACTCCTAAAGTACACCCACAGATACAATTTTAGTCACTCACAAATGTCCGCAGTTGACTCTTTTCCTGTCATTCTCTCTAATTCTCAGGCAGGTTCTCTACACAAGGTGTCAAAAATGATTCATAGCTTTCTTAGGTTTACATGGTTTATGCCAATCACCAGATCATAAGAGCAGAGAGCTTCTCTCTTCCCGAATGCACATTCAATCCTGAAAAAGAACTCTGATTGACTCCACTTGAGCCATCCATGCGTCTCTGAATGAATTAACATGTGGAAGGTTATAGTGTACTCGAATTGGACAACTTGGACATGAGAATCTATTCCTGTACAAATGGGGAGTCAGGAGATGACAAGGAGGATTTCTAGAAAAGAAAAAATTCTGGATAGACTCAAATGGAAATAACAGATTTTCATCAAATTCCATGTTCAGGGGAGTTTATCCATCCCAATCACCCTGAAAGAGATATTAGGAAGTCAGCACTGAATTCTCATCTTTCTTTCCTCCTTCCCAGATCAATACAAAAAAGAGTTACATTCATCTAAATGTCTTTCTCATATGGCTTGAATCATTGGAATGTTATATGTTACAGGAGATTACAGTTCCTACAATAAAGCAGTGCAGGGAAAAATTAAATATATATGCATGTTTTCCCAAGATTTCTAGTTATATTCATGTAAGTTTGGGTGGTCTCAATTCAGGGTGGGTGATTGTGTGATGCTTTGACCACAGTAAGAAATTCAGTAGTAGATTTTCTTTAATACCTTTGCCATTGTGCCTTCAAGCACGTGGGAGGAGATATGCATTAGAGAAAAAAGAAAGCTATTTCTGTTGTCAAAAGTAAATCTCTTATTATTATAATTTGCTTGTGCTTTGAATTGTGGCAAGAAAATATATAGCACAAAAAATAGTAATACCTCGTAGCATAGAAAATATTTCTTTTTTAAAAATTAGTATACTTATACTGTGATGAAATTGTTTTCCATCTCTATATGGAACCACATATATAAAGTAAGGCAATCAAATATTAAGTAAAACTTTTTCATTAATATTTTATTAGGAGGTGCATGAAGCAAGGTTAAGAAGATGGGAGATGAAGAATGATGAATGGTGACATGCTAAATTCTGTTAAAAATGAGAAACAAGGCCGGGTGTGGTGGCTCACACCTGTAATCCCAGCACTTTGGGAGGCCGAGCCGGGGAGATCACCTGAGGTCAGGAGGTGGAGACCATCCTGGCCAACATGATGAAACCCCATCTCTACTAAAAATACAAAAAAATTAGCTGGGCATGGTGGCATGTGCCTGTAATCCCAGCTACTCGGGAGGCTGAGGCGGGAGAATCACTTGAACCAGGGAGGTGGAGGTTGCAGTGAGCCAAGATCGCGTCATAGCACTTGCTTGGCGACAAAGTGAGACTCCATCTCAAAAAAAAAAGAGAAATAAAATAACCTTTTAGGTCAGATACAATAGGTGGTCACATGAAAATTACCTTCATAAGAAAAAGGAAATTAAAGAGGAACTTAAATTTTTAGTGTCTGGGAAGTAACCTGAGGTCAAAAGAGAATAGTGAGAAGTCAAATACAGGTTATGGAACAATGCAATTTCAGAAGGGGCTTGATTCATAGTGTCTATATCATAGGGGTCTAATTATTCAATGTAGGGGACTAATCTACAAAACTTCATATAAAGCAATAATTCCCAACACAGAGTTAGTGGCTGTTTATTGATGTCTCTGTTGAGATTCTGAACTTCCATCACAATTTGTCCTATTCTGCAGCTTTTTTGGTAACCAGGCTTCTTTGTCTTATCTCTTATTTTGTAATTTGACTTAATTTTCCTACAGATCCGATCAGCATTTAACTTAGCAGTTTTCCCTTGGTTTTCAACTTCAATAAGATTCATCTTTTAAAAAGTAATTTCTTTCAGTCTGGAACATTAGCATGGGATAAATAAAAAAACTGAAAATGTTTTATGTCCTCAAAATCATTACATTTGGTAATTTTAATGATGTTAAATATGTATTATCATATGTTTGAAGGGTTTGAATTCATGTAAATTGGCAGGTGGACCACAATTATGTAGTTAAATTCTATTTAAAATAAAAGGGTCATATATGCTACCTCATCCACTTGTATCAGTTCCCCACTGTGTTCTCCTTTGTGAATGATTTCACCAAGCAAAGGTGATCTGAAGCAATAAAGCAACCCTACACTCATCCTACATACTCCAGTGTATGTATGAGCAGCACTGGATTCAAAGGAAGAGGCCATCAGTCACTAAGCATGAAGAATAGATATCAGAGCCATTGCCATAGCTTTATCAAAGATCCAGTCTACTCCAGGCCTTTTTAAATGTTTGTTACATTACATTAATACACATTTATGGGGGTACATGTGAAATTTTGTTACATGCAGAGAGTGCATAATGATCAATTGGGGATATTTAGGGTACTCATTGATTTATCATTTGTGTTGAGTACACTTCAGGTCCTATATTCTGGGTAATTTTAAAGTACAATATATTGTGGTTAACTATAGTCACCCTGCTTTTCTATCAGATTAGAACTTATTCCTTCTATCTAACTGTATGTTTGTACCTACTAATCCCCTAGTTTTTTTGATGGCTGTGTTCTCACAAGGACTATTCCTAAAGGAGGACCTAATTGCTAAGATTTATACAATGGGGGTTTCTTTTGGAAATCTGTCTTTAAAAGAGGAGATGCTTGTGGGAAGGAAGGGGTAGTTGGAGATTGTAGTAGTTAATTTTGTGTGTCCACTTGGCTAGGCTATAGCACCCTTGATTCAATCAAACATGAATCTAGGTGTTGCTATGAAGATATTTGTGTGTAGCATCTACAGTCAGTTGACTTTAAGTAAAGGAGATTATCCTCCGTACTGTGTGAGTGGGTCTTATCTAATCAATTGAAGCTCTCAAGAACAAACTGATTTTCCATGAGGAAGAAGAAATTCCAGCCTTAAAGCCTGTCTGAGAGTTTCCAGCCTGCCAGCCTATCCTGCAGATTTCAGACATGCCTATCCAGATCCCATGATCATGCAAGCCAAGATCAAGTCCTTGAAATACACCTTTTTACATACCTGCCCTCCCCCACCCCCCACACACAGAGGATATACAGGATATACATATATACCTTCTACTGGCTTAGTGTTGGTCTGGTGGATACAGAAATCATATTAATTATTCATTTTATTCCTGTTACATCATACTGACCTCAGCCTGACAACATACCAGATTTCTCCCTTGCTCTAAGTTTTGGAGGGGTAGATGAAGTTCCTGATATATCACATATGTCCTGATATACTTGGTAGGCTTTAAGTATTTATATTTAACAAAATGAAACCATGATCATTTTGAAGCAAAATATATCTGAAGTTGGAATGAGAAACTTATGATTTCTTTATGAATATGAGATAATTTACTTGGGCATCATCCTTAGAGTAGCTTAATTTTTAAGGATATTTTTTCTTCTCTATACTAAATCAACAGTGGAAAAATCCCTAAACTCTGGAGGTGTTTTTATCTTACCAGTCTATCTAAGACACATTCAATCATAGTCGCGATTGAATTTGGCATTTCAGTTCTTCACTGTCACTTCTCATTAATTATTGGTTCTAATACTGTCTTTCATGACTTCTTCCTTGTCATTTTACTTCAGGAACTCATTATTTCTAATTGCTATTTTATGCCACTCTTTGGTTCATCAGTTTTTAATGTTCCACTTAATTGACTCCGTTGTTTAAATGATGTGAGGAAAAATGGGGTTAAATTTATCATTTATCTGATGCATTCTGGTATGAGAGAGCTTAATTTGGTTGTTCCATTTTCTAGATAGAAAAAGTAAGGAAATATTTTCTGCATTCTATTCAGATTGTTATTGCTGAAGCCATCTTATGCTATGACCTTTTAAAATAGTTCCAAAGGCTTTAGAAAAAAATTATAGGTACACTGACATTTGCTTATTGTGAAATTTTATATCATGTTCCTTTTTATGTTGTAATTTATAGTATTCCACATGACAGATTTTTTTGTTAATTGTACATCAGGTCTCACACCCTTATAATTTAGCCAAGAATTTAAAAAGACAAGTAAATAATTGGTTTTAACAGGCCAGAATATGTCAGGGATATATCTGTGGATTTAAAGTTAAAGAAAAATTACTAGAAAAAAATAGATAAAGAAGTATTTAATGTTTATAGCATTCAGTGCAATTTTTTACATAAAAACAGAGTTTGTAAAATATAAGCAGGGATATTTTATTGTTAAGGTTAACTTAATGAAAATAAAATATGCATTTTATAAGAAAGAATCTAAATCATAATAAATCTAAAAATTCATTGATTTAAATACCATAATATTCTCAATTTATGAAACCCTCCTTCGAACAGATGGAATTTAAATATATGACTTGGCCATCTATTTTTGACTCCAAATGTATTTATATGAGTCCTACATGTTAAATTTATTCCTGGAAATTATCATGACCAATAGAAGACTTTTATATATGTGTCACAATAAGCATGAAATAATGTGATCTCTTTCTCCTTTATTACGTATCCTTGCAGCCACCAGACTGCAGTATGTGACTTAATCCCACAGAGATATTTTACACTGAAAGTTTGTCTTAAATTATCTTGCAAATCTTTTTGTATTCTACACAAAATGGTTATTCTAATTCTCAGAGTACAACCACAAGCTAGGTAGGTGTAGATCGTGGCACATGGGCAAAAATATGGTGAGTGTAACTGGAACCACACTAGAAAAAAGGAAATTTGTCATCACAGGTATCTTAAGAATGAAAAATTTGAGGCAGTATTTTATTTGCAATGAATTTATGTTAGTGAACTGATACATAAACTTTTATACAACATATAATTGATTAAAATCATACATACTTGGAAATTAAGCTCATGGGAAAGTGTTTGAAAAAACAAATTTTATGAGAATTTTTGACATTGGTAAAATATATTTATAACAAAAGTTAATATTTATGGGGCTCTTTCAGAATTTTCAGTCTAAATGTGATAGGAACACAAATTCCAATACATATCCAAGAATCATAGAGAGCATGGTGAAAATATCAACATTCTACTATAAAGACACATGTATATGTATGTTTATTGCGGCACTGTTCACAATAGACTTTGAACCAACTCAAATGCCCATCAATGATAGACTGGATAAAGAAAATATGGCACATACACGCCATGGAATACTACGCAACCGTATACAAGGGTTGTGAATGCATGTTCTCACTCATAGGTGGGAACTGAACAATGAGAACACTTGGTCATCTACCTTAGGTATTTCTCCTAATGCTATCTCTCTCCCAGCCCCCCAGCCCCCGACGGGCCCTAGTGCGTGATACAGCCCCCCAATGTCCATGTGTTCTCATTGTTCAGCTCCCACTTATGAGTGAGAACATGTGATGTTTGGTTTTCTGTTCTTGTGTTAGTTTGCTAAGAATGATAGATTCCAGCTTCATCCGTGTTTCTTTATAGTTGAATGATTTATAATCCTTTGGGTATATGCCCAGTAATGGGATTTCCGGGTCAAATGGTATTTCTGGTTTTGGATCCGTGAGGAATCACCACACTGTCTTCCACAATGGTAGAACTAATTTATACTCCCACCAACAGTGTAAAAGCATTCCTGTTTCTCCACATGCTTTCCAGCATCTGTTGTTTCCAGCATCTCATTTCCTGAGTTTTTTATGATTGCCATTCTAACTGGTGTGAGATGGTATCTCATGGTGGTTTAGATTTGCATTTCTCTAGTGACCTGTGGTGATGAGCTTTTATTCATATGTTTGTTAGCTGCACAAATGTCTTGTGTTGAGAAATGTCTGTTCATATCCTTTGCCCACTGTTTTATGGGTTGTTTTTTTCTTGTAAGTTTGTTTAAGTTCTTTGTAGATTCTGGATATTAGCCCTTTGTCAGATGAATAGATCGCAAAAATGTTCTCCCATTCAGTAGGTTGCCTGCTCACTGTGATGATAGTTTCTTTTGCTGTGCAGAAGCTCTTCAGTTTAATTAGATCCTATTTGTCAATTTTGGCTTTTGTTGCAGTTGCTTTTGGAGTTTTAGTCATAAAGTCTTTGCCCATGCCTATGTCCTAAATGGTATTGCCTATGTTTTCTTCTAGGGTTTTTATGGTTTTAGGTCTTATGTTTAAGTCTTTAATCCATCTTGAGTTAATTTTTGTGTAAGGTGTAAGGAAGGGATCCAGTTTCAGCTTTCTGCATGTGGCCAGCCCAACACCATTTATTAAATAGGGAATTCTTTCGCCATTGCTTGTTTTTGTCATGTTTGTCAAAGATCAGAAGGTTGTAGATATGTGGCGTTATTTCTGAGGCCTCTGTTCTGTTCCTTTGGTCTATATATCTGTTTTGGTACCAGGACCATGCTGTTTTGGTTACGGTAGCCTTGTAGTTTGAAGTCAGGTAGCACGCTGCCTCTAGCTTTATTCTTTTTGCTTAGGATTTTCTTGGCTATGTGGGCTCTTTTTTGATTCCATATGAAATTTAAAGTAATTTTTCCAATTCTGTGAAGTAAGTCAATGGTAGCTTGATGGGGTTGGCATTGAATCTATAAATTACTATGGGCAGTATGGCCATTTTCACAATATTGATTCTTCCTATCCATGAGCATGGAATGTTTTTCCATTTGTTTGTGTCCTCTCTTATGAGCAGTAGTTTGTAATTCTCCTTGAAGAGATCCTTCACATCTCTTGTAAGTTGTATTCCTAGGTATTTTATTCTCTTTGTAGAAATTGTGAATGGGAGTTCACTCATGATTTGGCTCTCTGTTATTGGTGTACGGGAATGCTTGTGATTTTTGCACATTGATTTCGTATCCTGAGACTTTGCTGAAGTTGCTTATCAGCTTAAGGAGATTTTTGGCTGAAACTAGGGGGTTTTCTAAATATGCAATCATGTCATCTGCAAACAGACAATTTGACGACTTTTTCTAATTGAATACACTTATTTCTTTCTCTTGCCTGATTGCTATGGCCAGAACTTCCACTACTATGTTGCATAGGAGTGGTGAGAGAGGGCATCCTTGTTTTGTGCCAGTTTTCAAAAGGAATGCTTCCAGTTTTTGCCCCTTCAGTATGATATTGTCTCTGGGTTTGTCATAAATAGCTCTTATTATTTTGAGATATGTTCCATCAATACCTGGTTTGTTGAGAGATTTTTAGCATGAAGAGCTGTTGAATTTTGTCAAAGGCCTTTTGTGCATCTATTGAGATAATCATGTGTTTCTTGTTATTGGTTCTGTTTAAGTGATGGATTACATTTATTGATTTGCGTATGTTGAATCAGCCTTGCATCCCAGGGATGGAACTGACTTGGTCGTGGTGGATAAGCTTTTTGATGTGCTGCTGGATTCAGTTTGCCAGTATTTTATTGAGGTTTTTCACATAAGTGTTCACCAGGGATATTGGCCTGAAATTTTCTTTTTTTGTTCTATCTCTGCCAGGTTTTGGTATCAGGATGATGCTGGCCTCTTAAAATGAGTTAGGGAGGATTCCCTCCTTTTCTGTTGTTTGGAACAGTTTCAGAAGGAATGGGTACCAGCTCTTCTTTGTACATCTGGTGGAATTCGGCTGTGAATCCGTCTGGTCCTGGACTTTTTTTCATTGGTAGGTTATTAATTACTGCCTCAATTTCAGAGCCTGTTATTGGTCTATTCAGGGATTCAACTTCTTCTTGATTTAGTCTTGGAAGGGTGTATGTGTCCAGGAATTTATCCATTTCTTCTGCATTTTCTAGTTTATTTGCATAGAGGTGTTTATAGTATTCTCTGATGGTAGTTTGTATTTCTGTATGATCACTGGTGATATCCCCTTTATCATTTTTTATTGCATCTATTTTATTCTTCTCTATTTTCTTCTTTACCATTCTGGTTAGTCGTCTATCTATTTTGTTGATCTTTTCAAAAAACCAGCTCCTGTATTCATTGATATTTTTGAAGGTTATTTTGTGCCTCTGTCTCCTTCAGTTCTGCTCTGATCTTAGCTATTTCTTGCCTTTTGCTAGCTTTTGAATTTGTTTGCTCTTGCTCCTCTAGTTTTTAATTGTGATGTTAAAGTGTTGAGTTTAGATCATAGGCAGATCATGTCTGTTTAGACATAGGCATGGGCAAAGACTTTATGACTAAAACACACTGCTTTAAATGTGTCCCAGAAGTTCTGGTATGTTGTGTCTTTGTTCTCATTGATTTCAAAGAACATCTTTATGTCTGCCTTCATTGCATTATTTACCCAGTAGTCATTCCGGAGCAGGTTGTTCAGTTTCCATGTAGTTGTGTGGTTTTGAGTGAGGTTCTTAATACTGAGTTCTAATTTGATTGCACTGTGGTCTGAGAAACTGTTTTTTATGATTTCCATTCTTTTGCTTTTGCTGAGGAGTGTTTTACTTCCAATTATGTGGTCAATTTTAGGATAAGTGTGATGTGGTGCTGAGAAGAATGTATATTCTGTTGATTTAGGCTGGATAGTTCTGTAGGTGTCTTATTAGGTTCGCTTTGTCCAGAGCTGACTTCAAGTCTTGGATAGCTTTGTTAATTTCTGTCTTGTTGATCTGTCTAATATTGACCATGGGGTGTTAAAATATCCCACTATTATTATTTGGGAGTCTAAGTCTCTTTGTCAGTCTCTAAGAACTTGCTTTATGAATCTAGGTGCTCCTGTATTGGGTGCATATATATTTAGGATAGTTAGCTCTTCTTGTAGCATTGATCCCTTTATATTATGTAGTGTCCTTCTTTGTCTCTTTTGATCTTTGTGGTTTAAAGTCTGTTTTATCACAGGCTAGGATTGCAACTCCTGCTTTTTTTTTTTTTTTTTTTTTTTTTTGCTTTCCATTTACTGGATGTTGAATATTGGTCCCCACTCTCTTCTGGCTTGCAGGGTTTCTGCAGAGAGATCTGCTGTTAGTCTGATGGGCTTCCCTTTGTGGGTAACCCAACATTTCTCTCTGTCTGCACTTAACATTTTTTCCTTCATTTCAACCTTGGTGCATCTGATGATTATGTGTCTTGGGGTTGCTCCTCTAGAGGAGTATCTTTGTGGTGTTCTCTGTATTTCCTGAATTTGAATGTTGGCCTGTCTTGCTAGGTTGGGGAAGTTCTCCTGGATCATATCTTGAAGAGTGTTTTTGAGCTTGGTTCCATTCTCCCCATCACTTTCACATACACCAATCAAACGTAGATTTGGTCTTTTCACATAATCCCGTATTTTTTGGAGGCTTTGTTTATTTCTT
The DNA here is from genome assembly GCF_037993035.2 of Macaca fascicularis. Lineage (NCBI taxonomy): Eukaryota > Metazoa > Chordata > Mammalia > Primates > Cercopithecidae > Macaca > Macaca fascicularis. The sequence goes on along the minus strand of NC_088377.1, from coordinate 22,154,290 downwards.
TTCACTCTTTTTTCTCTAAACTTATCTTCTCACTTTATTTTATTGAGTTAATCTTCAATATCTGATATCCTTTCTTCTGCTTGATCGATTCAGCTATTGAAACTAGTGTATGCTTCGCGAAGTTCTTGTGCTGTGTTTTCAACTCCATCAGGTCGTTTATGTTTTTCTCTAAACTGGTTATTCCAGTTAGCAATTCATCTAACCTTTTTATCAAGGTTCTTAACTTCCTTGCATTGAGTTAGAAAATGTTCCTTTAGCTCAGAGGAGTTTGTTATTACCCACCTTCTGAAACCTACTTTTGTCAATTCATCAAACTCATTCTCCATCCAGTTTTGTTCCCTTGCTGGCAAGGAATTGTGATCCTTTCGAGGAGAAGAGGCGTTCTGGGTTTTGGAATTTTTCAGTCTTTCTATGCTGGTTTCTCCCCATCTTCGTGAATTTATCTACCTTTGGTCTTTGATGTTGGTGACCTTGGATTGGGTTTCTGTATCTGGATGTCCTTTTTGTTGATCTTGATGCTATTCCTTTCTGTTTGTTAGTTTTCATTCTAACAGTCAGGCCCCTCTGCTGCAGGTCTGCTAGAGTTTGCTCGAGGTCCACTCCAGACCCTGTTTGCCTGGGTATCACCATGCAAAACAGCAAAGTTTGCTGCCTGCTCCTTCTTCTGCTGTATGTTTTGCAAGTACCCTTTTAAAGGCATATTATTCCTCTTAATGAATCCAGAAAAGAAAGACCATTTAATACACATGACAATACCATAAAATACATATTGCATCATCCTGTCAGGATGGCTATTCTCTAAAAATAACCATACTCACAGGATCTCTTATATGCACATATAAGAGATAACAAGTGTTGGGGAGAGTTTGCAGAAAAGAACATTTGTATGCTCTTTATGGGAATGTGGATTGATGCAGCTATTGTGGAAAACAGCATGAATATTCCTAAAGAAATTAAAAACAGAACTACCATATGACCCAGCAGTCCCTTTTTGGGTATATATCCAAATTAAATGATATCATTATGTAGAAAAGATACCTTCATTCCAATGTTTATTGAATCATTATTCACAATTTTTAAGATATTGGAATCAATCTCAGTGTCCATGAATAGATGAATAGACAAATAAAAGTAGTATATGTACAAAATGAGTACTATTTGACTTTAAAAGAGGTGACATCATGAATGAACTTTCAGAACGTTATGTTAAGTAAAATAAGCCAGGCACAGAAAGACAAATACTACATCATAGATCCATCTATATGTAGAATCTAAATAAAATGAACTTTCAGAAAGAGAACACAACATAGCATTTACCAGAGACAAGCAGCATAGATGAAGGGACTGTGGAGATACTGGTCAAAAGACACCAAGTTTGAGTTAGATGGCAGGAGTAAGTGCAAGAGATCTATTGTACACCATGCCGACTACAGTTAATAACAATGAATTGTATACTTAAAAATCACTGAGAGAAGCATGTTCTCACCACAAAAAATTTGTAAGTATGTGAGGTAATGCATATGTTAAATTGCTTGATTTAACCATTCTTCAGTGTATACGTATATTGAAACACAATGCTGTACACCATAAATATTTACATTATTTACTAGGCATTTTAAAAATTAACTTTAAAAACTGAGAGCAGATTTGGAAAGTTAAAAACAGAAACACGTCTGCATTTATTTGGAAAGGAAATAAGTAAATTGTTAAGTATCACTCAACTAAGAAAAAAGAGAAAGCCTTTCAAAGAGCGAAAGTTTTAATTTTTTAATCTCTTTTTCTGTGCTCTCTGGTTTTAATCAAATATTTTAAATGATTCCATTTTCTATCCTTAGTGTTTAAAATTATGCTTTACTTTTTGAATATTTTAGTGTTTGTTCTAGAGTTTGCAATATACTGTAAATGTACAACTAATCTATGTATACTTTCAAATAACATTATTATTTTACAGTTAATGCACACAACTTATAGCAGAGCATTACCATTTCCTCTCCCTTGTAACATTGATGTCATTCATTTTATGTATACACATTTTATAATCAATATATGATTATTTTGGCTTTGAATGCAAATTTATCTATTGGATCAATTTAAATTTTAATTTATTTTACCTGTATTTGTTCCTTCTGGGACACTATTATTTTGTGTGTGTGTAGATCTGATTTTTGTGATCTAGATTATTTTTTTCTCACTGAATAATTTAACTTTTTAAAATAGTATGGATCTTCTTCTGTTTGCAATAAATCTCTTTGGTTTTAGGTTGTCAGGGGAAATATTTCTTCATTTTTGAATAGTGATTTTGCTAGATATAGTATTCTAGTTTAGTAAATTTTTTCCTTCATCACTTTAAAATGTTGCCCCAATTTTTCTTGCTGCCATGGTCTTTTAAGAGAAGGCTGATATGTGTGTGTGTGTGTGTGTGTGTGTGTGTGTATGTATATATTTATGGTGGTGAATACATTATTTCAGAATGTTTGTTATTTGGAAGGCTGATATATATATACACACACATATGATATATGTCACATATATATATCAGCGTTCAAGATATATAGGTATAAATTATATATATAACTGGTCCTTATTTCTCTGATATATATGAGAAATATATATATTTATGTATTATATATAACAAAGTATAGGTTTAGTTTTTTTTTGTTTTATTTTTGGTATTCTGCTTAGTGTTCACTGAGATTCTTGCTGTATGGTTTGGTGTCTGTCGTTACTTTCAGAAGGTTCTCAGCCATTATTACTTCAAATATTCTTCTTCCCTTGTCTGTCTTCTCATTCTCATTCTAGTATTCCTGTTACATACATGCTGAACATTTTGAGACAGTCTGTAGATCTTGAAATTTCTATTGTGATATATATATATCACATATATCAGCCATTTATATATATAAATATATATATTTTTTAACTTTCCTATTTCTCTATAGTAAGGTGTTTTGTTCTCTAGTTGCTACTTTCGAGATTTTGTCTTTGTCCTTAGTTTTCAATAATCTGAATTTGCTATAACAAAGTACAATTTTGGATTTATTTTTTGTTTTATTTTTGGTATTTATCCTGCTTAGTGTTCACTGAGATTCTTGCTCTATGGTTTGGTGTCTATTGTTACTTTTAGAAGGTTCTCAGCCATTATTACTTCAAATATTCTTCCCTTGTCTGTCTTCTCATTCTCATTCTAGTATTCCTGTTACATATATGCTGAACATTTTGAGACAGTCTGTGGATCTTGAAATTTCTATTGTGTAGCTTTTTAAAATTAATTTTCTTGTAATTTCTGTTCAAAAAGTTTCTATGGATAGATCTTCAGCTTCTTCACTGATTCTTTCCTCAGCCACGCCGAGCTGGCTGATGAGCTCATCAAAGCATTTCTGCATTTCTGTTAGCATTTTTTATTCCTAGAATCTCTTTTTAATTCTTTATTAAATTTTCTTTATCTTTACTTTATTTACCTGTTATTACATGTTGTCTACTTTTTTCATTAAAGACTTTTACATATTAATCACAGTTATTTTAAATTCTGTCTGATAATTTTAAAATCTGTATCATATATGAGTCTTGTTATGTTTGCTTTATATCTTCAGACATTTTTTTCCTGTCTTTTGGCAAGACTTAAACTTTTTTGTTTAAAGCCAACATGATATATTGGGCAAAAGGAACAGAGGTAAGCAGTCCTTTATTTTGAGGTGTTACATCAATCTGACTAGGATTTGGGCTAATTTTAAATTATCTTGTAGCTATACATTTCAGTCTTTTATTTACTCTAATATCCTTGCTCTTGTCATTCATTCAATCTTTGAGTTTCCCTAAAAACTCCTTCTTAAATAGAATGTGAGCCTGACAGCTCTTTCAGCTGTAATCTATTTTTATTATACAGGAACCCTGTTGATATGATGGGAAGGTGGAAGAGAGGGGAAGCATGTGATAATCTTATTATCAAATCGTGATAATAATGTTATATTCCCATCCTGATATTGACAACATGTGTCCTCTCTCTTTTTGTTTTGGTCAGTCTAGCTAGAGGTTTATCAATTGATACTTTCAAATAACTAGTTTTTTTTCTTTTTCTATTGTTTTTCTGTTTTTTACTTCACTGATTTTCATGCTGATCTTTACAATTTCTTTTATATTCCTACTTCATGTTTAATTTGTGCTTCTTCTTCAGTTCTTTAATAAGAAGCTAAAGACTATGATTTATGAACTTTCATCTTTCCTAGTATGGATATATGTTACAAATTTCCAATTAAACACTGTTTTTGCCACATCTCACAGAATTTTACATATCTGTATTTTAATTTTTTTCAATTTTTATTATAAGTTCCATGGTACATGTGGAGGATGTGCAGGTTTGTTACATAAGTAAACATGTGCCAGTATTGTTTGCTGCACAATCAACCCATCACCTAGGTATTAAGCCCAACATTAATAAGCTATTCTTTCTGATGCTCTCCCTCCTCCCAGGCCCCCACCCCGACAGGTCCCAGTGTGTATTGTTCCTCCTCATGTGTTCTCATCATACAACTCCCACTTGTAAGGGAGAATATGTGGTGTTTGGTCTTATGTTTCTGCGTTTTCAGTTTACTGAGGATAATGGTTTCCAACTCCATCCATGTCCCTGCAAAGGACATGATCTCATTCTTTTTATGGCTGCATAGTATTCCAGAGTGTATATATACCACATTTTCTTTATGTAACGTATCATTGAAAGGCATTTAGATAGATTCCATGTCTTTGCTATTGTGAATAGTGCTACAATGAATATACACGTGCATTAATCTTTATAATAGAATGATTTATATTCCTTTGGGTATGTATGCAGTAATGGTGTAGCTGGGATAGAAATGGTATTTCTGCCTCTAGATCTTTGAGGAATCACCACATTGTTTTCCACAATAGACTAATTTACACTCCCACCAACAGTGTAAAAATGTTGCTTTCTTTGCAACGTCGCCAGAATCTGTTGTATTTTGTGTGCCTTTATTTAAATCGAATTTGAAATACTTCCTAATTTTTTTGACACATGGATTATTGTGTTATTTTATGTACAAATATCTGCATATCTCCTAGAGAATTTTTAATGAATTTCTAATTTAAATCTATTGTGGTTGTATTGTAGTACATACATGGTATGATTTCAATGCTTATAGATACCTTGAGAGTTATTTTATGGCCTGCTCACTTGATTTGATTCCCTTTTCTCTCTGAGTTTCATGTAAGACAGTTTTTCTTGCTATAAATCTTTGAACCTCTCTTTTCAGGTCCACAAATCTTTCATTTTGCAGTGTATTATTTGCTGTAATACCATCGAGGATATTTTTCACTTACCCAGTTGCTTTTATCACTACAAGTTCTGAGTCTTTTTAATGGCATCTGTGTGTCTTTGAACATATGAGAGATAGTTGTATTTGTTTCCATATACTTGTCTGTTAATTCTAAAACCTCTGTCCATTCTGCATTCATTTTGATTGATTCGTCTCTATTATCAGTCATATTTCCCTGCTTTTTTATATGTTTGATAATTTTTATTAGATTTCAGATACTGTGAATTTTATCTGGGTAACTGATATTTTTATATTTTATAAATATATTCTTCTAGGAAGTGGTCAAGTATCAGGGGAGTCATTTGATCCTTTTTGTCTTTTTGGAAGAATTTTAGGCAGAATTGGCACAGTGCTCAGTGTAGGGCTTATTATTATCCACTATTGAAGCAAGACCATTCTGTGACCTCTACCCAATGCCACATGATTCATGAGGTTTTCTGGGATGCTTGGTGGAAACATCACTATTCCCAGCCCTCTCACCATTAATCCTTTAGGTGATTTTTCTCCCTAGCCTCGGATTGTTTTCTCACACTTGAGTACTAATCAGTATTCTGCTGAGCACTTGAGGGGGGAACTCTACAGGCTCCCAAATTTCTCTTTAAATTTTTTCAGTTCTATAATCACCAGTACTGAACCCTACAAATTTTAGGTTTTCTATTCCACTCTGACTGTCAGTTCTGTTTCCTCAATTTGGGGAGAATTCTGGTCTCCACCTGGGCTAACCTTTTCTTCACCATGGCCTCAGAACTGTGATAAAGCAGTAATCATGGACAACCATAAGGCTTCCCTCATTTGCTTCCCATTTCTTAAGAATCACTATTCTTTGTTGCTAAATTTTTAGTGCCTTAAAAATTGTTTTATATTATTTTAGTTTTTTGTTGTTATTTTAGTCAGGAGGGTAAATCAAATCCTCTTTTCTTCATCCTGACTGAAAGCAAAGTCTCTGATACACTATTTTCAAATCCATTAAATTTTGAAATAATTTTGTATACTTTATCAAAACATTTAATCACTTTGAGATTATTACAATGTAATATATATGCCCTAAGAACTGTGGGGAGACTTCAAGTAATTTAATGTAGACAATTAATTTTGTTACCTGAAAATTCTGAAACCAAACATTTAAGAGAGAAGCAAGAAGAAAGCTCAATACAGCACCAAGTAGAATATAATAAGTTTTGTTTTGTTCTTCACTTCAGCTTTTTGGATATAGGTGCTCTAACATAAAGCGTTTTGTCCTTTCTATTCCAATTTTAGTATAATGCTTAATGCCTGAGGAAAAAACTGGATGGATTACAAGCAAAATAGAACCTTAGCTTGGAGAAGGAAATCTTGATAAACACTTTTATTATTTTTATTTTTCGGAGACAAACATCTTAACTCTTCTGTAAAAATTGGTTAGTGGTACTTAACTGATGAAGAGGGCTCTCAAAATAGAGGAAAACAGTTATCCTATCACTGTGAACATTTTTCTTTCATACAGTACAATGTAACTTTTTTCACTCCTTTTAAAAATTGAAATAAAATTCAAAGTCATTACCATTAGTTAGAACCACGGGAAATAGCCTCCCAGTCAGACAGATGGCTCAATAGGCTTCTTAATGATGGTATTTTCCATTCCGGATTTCTCTACATGGAGACCAAAAAGGAAAACAAAACAAAAACTCCAGGATATCTGATTCAAAATTGGAATGGGAAATTTCAATAAAGCATAAGAAACATTGGCATTTCAGAATGCACTTTGGAATCATTTATTGCCTGCCCGTTTCTGTGTTATTTCAGGTCTTCATTACTTTTCATATGAATTCTGTACTAGCCTTCTAGGTATTCCCAATTCCCAACATTCATGGCTCCAAATTGTTTTTCAAACTTCTGGTAGCTTAAGTTTCTCATGGCCCAATTTCCACAACTTTCAAGTGCCTGTGTACAAGCATCCAAGGTGGTTTGATTTAATTGTCACAGCTAATCAAAATGTAATGCCTGTTTTTAAGAAACTGGTCTTCAACTTTCAGCTAAACTTGTTTGTTCCTTGTCTCCAAAATAAGCCACTAGTCTACTCATGTCAGACTTAATCTGACAACCCTATTCATTACCCCACTGATATGGCTTGGATCTGTGCCTGTACAAATTGCAGTTCCAATTGTAATACCCAGTGTTGGAGGAGGGTCCTCTTGGGAGGTGGTTGTATGTGGGGGCAGATTTCCCACTTGGGGCTCTTCTCATGATAAAGTGAGTTATCATGAGATCTGGTTGTGTCAAAGGTGAGCATCACCTCCCCTCTGTCTCTTCTGCTCTGGCATGTAAGATGTCCCTGCTTCCCCTTCACCTGCTGCCATGATTGTAAGTTTTCTGAGGCCTCCCCCGAAGTCAAGCAGATGCCAGTGTCATGCATCTTGTCCAGACTGCCAAACTGTGATCCAATTAAACCTCTTTTCTTTATAAATTACCTGGTCTCAGATATTTCTTTATAGCAATGCGAGAACAATTCAGTACAAAAAAAAAAATGGTATCAGGAGTGGAGTATTTCTGTAAAGATACCTGAAAACGTGGAAGCATCTTTGAAACTGGATAACAGGTAGAGGTTGGAAGAGTATGGAGGGCTCAGAAGAAGACAGGAAGAAGAGGGAAAATTTGGAACTTCCTAGAGACTTGTTACATTGTTGTGACCAAAATGCTGATAGTGATACCAACAATGAAGTCCAGACTGAGGAGGTCTCAGATGGAACTGAGGAACTTATTGGGAACTGGAGCAAAGGACACATTTGTTACACCTTGGCGAAGACCTTGGTTGGATTGTTCCCTTGCCCTACGGACCTGTGGAATTTTGAACTTGAGAGTGATGATTTAGGGTAACTGGCAGAAGAAATTTCTAACCATCGAAGTTAGAAGAAGTTAGAACCGTCTCTGACTGTCAGGTCTGTTTCCTCAATTCAGGGAGAATTCTAGTCTCCACCTGGGCTAACCTTTTCTTCACCATGGCCTCAGAACTGTTATAAAGCAGTAACCCTGGACAACCATAAGGCTCCCCTCATTTGCTTCCCATTTGTGACCTGGCTGTGTCTAACAACTTATGCTAACATGCATGAGCAAAAAAAAAATGACCTGAAACTGGAACTTATGTTTAAAAAAGAAGCAAAGCATACAAATTTGGAAAATTTGCAGCCCAATAGAAAAGAAAAGTCTATTTTCAGTGGAAGAGTTCAAGCTGGCTTCAGAAATTTGAATAAGTAAAAAGGAGCCAAATGCTAATATCCAAGACAACAGGTAAAAGGCCTTGAAGACATTTTAGAGACATGCATGGCAGCCCCTCCCATCACAGGCCTGAAGGTTTAGAACGAAAGAATGGTTTGGGGTGCCAGGTCCAGTGTCCCACTTCCCTGAGCAGCATAACGATATCACTCCCTGTGTGCCCATTGCTCTAGTCCCAGCTGTGGCTCCAAGGGACCCAGGCACAGCTTGGACCACTGCAAACCATAAATCTTGATGGCTTCCATGTGGTGTTAAGCCTGCAGGTGAACAAAATGCAAGAGTTGAGGCTTGGGAGCCTCTGCCTTAATTTTAGATGATATATGGAAAAGCCTGGATGTCCAGACAGAAGCCTGCTGCATGGGCAGAGCCCTCATGGGAGAACCTCTGTGAGGGCACTGTGGAGGGGAAATGTGGGGATGGATCCCCCAAATAGAGTCTCCACTGGAGCACTGCCTGGTGGAGCAGTGAGAAGAGAGCCATCATCCTCCAGACTCCAGAATTGTAGATCCACTGGCAGTTTGCACCCTGCACCTGGGAGAGCCACATTCAACACAAGTCCATGACAGTAACCATAAGGGCTGAACCCTGAAAAGCCACAAAGCTGGAGATTCCCAAGGCCTTGGAAGCTCACCTCTGGCCCCAGTATGTCCCGGATGGATACATGGAGTCAGTGGAGATTATTTTGCAGCTTTAAGGATGAATAACTGCCCTGCTGGGTTTCAGACTTGCATGGGGCCCGTATCCCTTTTGTTTTGGCCAATTTCTTCCTTTTGGAACAAGAGTGTTTGCCTAATGCCTATAGCCCCATTATATCTTGGGAGTAACTAACTTGTGCTTTTAATTTTACAGGCTCATAGGCGATCTGGGCTAGCTTTGTCTTAGATGAGACTTTGGACTTTGGTCTTTTGAGTTAGTTCTAGAATGAGTTAAGATTTTAGGGGACTGTTGGGAGGTGATGACTGCATATTGCAATGTTAGACATGAGATTTGGGAGGGACCATGGATGGAATGATATGGTTTGGATCTGTGTCCCTGCTCAAATCTCAGTCAAATTATAATCACCAGTGTCAGAGGTGGGGCCTGGTGGTAGGTGGTTTGATCATGGGGGAAGACTTCCCCCTTGGTCCTGTTCTCATGATAGTGAGTGAGTTGTGAGATCTGGTTGTTTAAAGTGTGTAGTACCTCCCCGCCTCTCTCTTGCTCCTGCTCTGGTTATATAAGACATGCCTGCTTCCTCTTCACCTTCTGACATGATTGTAAGTTTCCTGAGGCCTCCCAAGAAGCCAAGCAGATGTTAGCATCATGCATCCTGTACAGCCTGTGGAGCCATGAGCCAATCAAAACTCTTTTCTTTATAAATTACCTAGTCTCAGGTGTTTATTTATAGCAGTGCAAGAATGACCCAATACAGCCACTAATAGATTTGCTCATTCTGTATTCTAGCCATGCATGCCCTACTGCTTCTACAAAATCTGAGCCACCTCTCACATCCCTCCTTCTGTAGTATTCACTTACCAAACACAAACCAGTGAATCTCTCTCTCTTCTAAACAGGCATTCATTTTTTCCTGTTGTTACTTAATCATCATCCATATTATTCCTTACAATAACTGTCCATCACATTTTTCAGCCTATAGAGTATAGTGCACATTTCCCAAACTCCCACACTCCCATTCCCACTCCATTTCAGCAGTTAAATAGGATTCAATTTCTCACATTCTACTTTAGGGAAAAATAGAAGGCATACCCCTTATTTTACTGTAATTAAACATATCCAGGATCCTTTGCTACCCTTCTCCCCTCCTAGTATAATAACAGAATTATTCTTCCTGTTACCTAAAGCTAATTACTCCACCTGTGATTTGTTCTCATCCGTGCCTATCTTCTAAGCTATCAATGATCTCTTTTCCCTTTTGATATTTACCTTCTCAAGTGAGTTCCTCTCATTGCCTTAAAATAAAATTTCTCCCATCCTGCTACATTTCTGCCTCTCACAGTCCCTTCTTTCTCTGTCTACCCTTCTGATCTTCAGACCAGCATATTCAATAAGCTTTTTCCACTCATGTATTTAGTTAACCCCAAGTCATTTGAAGCTCAATATGCCCAAAATAAAATTTACAGTTTCATACATTCCATCCCACTAAAAAATATAAAATAAAATAAACGAAACCTCACAGCTTTTCTATTTCCTGCGTTTTCTGTCTCAGTGACTATCACTGTCAGCAAGCAGACACTTAGACGTCATAATTCATTTTGTCTTCTCCCTTTCATTCCATGTAGAGTCCACCAAAAGATCTGGTCAGTTGTGTATCCTAAATACCAATGACATTCACCTCCTTCTTTCCATCTCCACTTCTACCATCTCAGAACAGCTGTCTTCATTCATGACTCTAACATTTTAATCTGCATTTTCTGTCTACAGCATTCAGCCAAGAACCAGCTAAAGTGTCCAGTGACATCTCTATCACTAAACCAAGGGACATTTTTGTCTTTATCTTGCTTGACGTCTCAGCAGAATTCAGAACTGTTCATGGTCCTGTCCTTCTGGAAGCACTCTCGATCCTTGTCTTCCATGAAAACTTCTGAATTTTTGCCTATTTTAGCCACTCTTTCTCAGTTCTCTTTTTTGACTTTTCAGTTTTAGCTGGACCATTAAAACTGAAGTTTCATAAGAAGTCTCTCTTTCCCTCTCTCTCGATCTATCTCTATTTCTATAATTTCTCATTAGATGATCTTACTCGTGACATGACTTCAGTGAATATTTACATACACTACTCCATTATCTTAGCTCATTAACATCTCCCCTCCTGAAGAAAAGCCTTCTCAAACCTCATAATATTAATTGTTCTATCAATTACTTTCACACCTTGTAGGTTCCTTACTGTTTTCAATTGTAAACTTATTTACATGATTATTCTATTATTTTTACACCATTACACTGTTTGTTACATGAGATATAGTTTCACATTTTTAACATTAAGTTTACTTTTTATTTCTCTGCAAAGGTCTTAGAACTATACCTTGAATATAACAAAATTGGAAACTAAAAAATTTCCGAATTAGAAAACATTGAATGTTCAAATACATAATATTCAGTGTACTATATTGATTATGATTGATGGTCAAGAAACTCTTTACATTTATAATGTATGTAAAAATTAAGCAAATTTACTTCATAATACGTAGTGTGAAAATAAAATGTCTTGGGTGCCCAAAATCACTAAGGAAAACTGAAGCTGGAAAGTACTTAGGGCAAACCTGCCTCCCATTCTATTCAGTTATCCCTCTGCTCACTGCAATAGATGCATATATGATTGCCTCCTTTGGAAAGGCTAATCAGAAAGTCAAAAAGAGTGGAACTCTTTGTGTTTCACTTATCTGTGACCTGGAAGCTCCCTCCCCATTTAAAGTCTTGCTGCCTTTGCTTCAAGTTGTCCCACCTTTTCAGACCAAACCAAAACCAATGTACTTCTTACATACATTGATTAATGTCTCATGTCTCCCTAAAATGTATAAAATTCATAACCTCGACGATCAGCAAGATATCCGAAAAATAGGAGGACTATTCAAGACTTTACCCCTCACTTCCTCCTCCCTTATTATCGGCAGCCTAGCACTTACAGGTATGCCTTTCCTCACAGGCTTTTACTCCAAAGACCTTATTATTGACGTGCTCTGACCAACCACTTTGGGCACATGTTTTCAAGATTTCCTGAAGCTGTGTTGTGGGCACGTTCTCAACCTTGGCAAAATAAACTTCCTAAATTAACTGAGACCTGTCTCAGATTTTCTGGGTTCACAATAGTATTGCTTGCAAAGCAACGACAAAGATGACAGCCTTGATGTGATATATTATTTCCTGTTTTACGGTGTAAATGTAAGCTGTGACATAGTAAATATGTTTCAGTTATAAGGATCAATACATATTCTCTCACAAGTTAATTATTAGATGTAATCTGGTGAAAAATTAAGAAATAAATGTTTAATTGCATTAAAATAATGGGTTTTCCCAAAAATTTTGAGCTAACCCACTTCTATACCAGCATAAATTAGATCGTAATACTACATTCTTTTTCCTTTTTCGCTGCACAATACAATTATTGTGCTCATTGAGCTCTGAGAGCAATTATGTTCAATGAATGTATTTTCTCCCTAATAAAGAATAAGATCATATCAGTACTTGAGAATTCAGTTGGCATACTAGGCCTTTCAATCAATGTATTCCTTCTCAAGTTACATTCTGTATTAAGATCTCCTTTATACTTATAATTTTTAAAGCAACTTTCATCTGCAAAGTCATCTGCCATGAAAATTCTATTGAAATAAACAACACAGTAAGTATCACGTATGTGTCCTCCTTACTCTAAAGTGTATGTAAGTGTCTATTTGGAGGAAAAGACTGTTTGCTTTGAAAGATTGCTTTCCAAAGAGAGCATGTGTTGTCCTTAAAATACTGCACTTTTAACTGGTAGAATCAGTCACATCCTGTCAGAGCATACTGGTATAGTTGTCTCCCCTTGCCTTCCCTATGCTTATGGATCATCTCAGAATTTTTCATTCTATTTCCCTCTATCTTTAGAAAAATAATACTTTTATCATTAGGAAAAAATTAATTTTAGTTGTCAATTTGTGTAAACTAAATGCTGTGGGAGAAAATGAACTGAGAGTAGAATAGCAAGTGAGAGGCAGTTTGTTCTCCACCGCCTATTAGCTAAAGTGTCTTTAATCCCTCAGAACTGTGGCTTGCCTGCATAGAAAGGAATGTTTTATATATGTTATACATGTATAACATACCTAATTTCATCAGTAAAGATAGAGAAGTCAGTGAAGTAATTAGCTTTAGAGTTTTTGTTCGTTTGTTTGTTTTCCAAGACAGAATCTTGCTCTACCGCCCAGGCTGGAGTGCAGTGACACAATCTCCACTCACGGCAATCTCCACCTCCCAGGTTCAAGCAATTCTCCTGCCTCAGCTTCCCAAGTAGCTGGGATTACAGGCACGCGCCACTATGCCTGGCTAATTTTGTATTTTTAGTAGAGATGGGGTTTCATCATGTTGGCCAGGTTGGTCTAGAACTCCTGACCTTGTGATCCACCCAGGTTGACATCCCAAAGTGCTGGCATTACAGGCGTGAATCACTGCACCCAGCCTAGAGTTTTTCATTAACCTGCACCATATATATGCTTTGAGCAAATCTATTCTTCCCTATTTACATGATATCAAAATGTTTTTATATGGCCCAATATTGTCTAATATTAATCTGTGTATTTAAATTAAATACTATCATACATTATAGCTTTTTCTACCAAAAGATCTAAATCTTAAAAATATAATAAATATAATTTAAAAAAATAAATGGAGATGGTTTAGGGCTTGTTTGGATTCAGTTTATTTCTGCCACTTACTATCTATAACCATAAACATGTTTGGTGATCTCTATTAATAGCTTCACTCATTATTGTTTTCTTCTATATAATAGAGCATTTGAAAATTTAAGAAATATTTAAAAATTTAACAAAAAATTTAACAAAATTTTTTTAAAATTAAGCAAAAAAATGAACAAAAAATATGACCAATATGGTAGCTGCTGATCTGATAATGAAATTAATTCCTAAGATCAATAATTTCTATACAGTCATGTGCCACGTAGCAGCGTTTCAGTCAACGTTGGACTGCATATGTGATGAGGGCCCCATTCGAGTATAATGAAGCTGAAAAATTCCTGTCTCCTGGTGATGTCAAAGTGCATTTCTTGTTTTCCTTATAAATTTAGTGTAGCCCAAGTGTACAGTGTGTAGAGTGTCTACCGTATGTACAGTGAAGTCCTAGGCTTTCACGTTCACTCAGTAACTATAGACTTACCGAGAGCAACCTCCAGTCCTGCAACCTCCACTTATGGGGCCTGCATGTACAGGTGTACCATTTTTTATCTTTCATACTATATTTTTACTGTACCTTTTCAATGTTTAGGTAAGTTTAGATACGCAAATACTTACCATTGTATTATGATTGCCTATAGTTTTTATTAATAATTATTAATTTATTAATAGGATAGTATCATGCTGTACACGTTTGAAGACTGGAAGCAATAGGCTATTCCATGTAGCACAGGTATGTGATAGGTTATACCACCTAAGTTTGTGTAAGTACATCCTATGGTGTTTGCACAATGATCAAATGACCTGATGACCCACTTCTCCTCATGTAGCCCTGTCATTGTGATGCATGAGTGTTTTAATTGAGTGATAAAAGAAGACGATACCTCCTTAACAATAAGAAATAAAACACGTAAGGGTTAAGTCAATAAATTATGCCAGACAAAAATTGATAAAGTAACATCATTAGGTAAAAATGTTAAATAATCAAAAAGAGATGTTTTAGTTTTTGGTTTAGTTTAACAAGTATTTGTTAACAATGTAATATATAGCTAGCTTCATACTATGCTACCAGGAGTATAGAATAAGAAGATGGTAAACTCTTATCTCTGTTAATTATTGAGTTAGAAATGCAATACCTGAGCATCAAATCCATAATCTTGCAGCAAAAATAAGATTTGCCTCTTGCAATCCCAGGACTTTGGGAGGCCGAGGTGGGCAGGTCATGAGGTCAGGAGATTGAGACTAGCCTGACCAATATGGTGACACCCTGTCTCTACTAAAAATACAAAAATTAGCCGGGTGTAGTGGCATCTACCTGTAATCCCAGCTACTCAGGAGGCTGAGGCAGGAGAATCGCTTGAATCCCGGAGGCGGAGGTTGCAGTGAGCCAAGATCACACCTCTGTGCTCCAGCCTGGGTGACAGAGCAAGACTCTGTCTCAAAAAAAAAAAAAAAAAAAAAAAATGAGGTGAGAATGTAAGTTTGAAAGCAAATGCTAAGAGGCACATGGCATAATGCTTTGTTCAGTGAACGTGTGCTCTGGATAGTCATTAGAATGAAAAATATTTGTTATAACCATCTGAGAAAGTCTCATGGTAGAGTTGGGATTTATATAAATCTTAAGAAGTGATTGGCTTAGGAAAAGAAAAAAATACCCGTCACCAGCAGAATATACAAACAGAAAACCACAATAAAATGTAGAGATGAGAAAATGCATTCTGTTTATTGAGTGACAGACCGAAATACACTGTTGTCTAAAAGAAAACAGGCTTTCAAAAGTAGTGAAAAGAAGATTAGGTTGAACTACTGTGAAATGTTACATGTACTGTTAATATATTTTTGAACTTGATCTGAAAGGTAATATGAATATTTTTGATTTGTTGAACAAAAGCATTTCTCTTAGTTTGTTGCCCAGGCTGGAGTGTAGTGGCATGATCATAGCTCACTGCATCCTCAAACTCCTAGGCTCAAATGATTCTTTCACTTAGCCTCCCAAGTAGCTGGGACCGCAGACACCTGCCACCATGCCTGGCTATGTTTTTATTTTTTGTAGGGATAGGGTCTTGCAGTGTTGCCCAGGTTGGGCTTGATCTCCTGGATTCAAACAATCATCCTGCCTCAGCCTCCCAAAATGCCTGGATTACAGGTGTGAGCCACCACGGGTGGCCCAAAGACATTTCTATTTTTGCGTTTCACAGTAAGTTAAAAATGTACTAAGCACAATAAACTCTATATTTAGATTGGATACTATGCAGAAACTTTGTTTTCCGTAGTTTCATTGTATAATCATAAAGATAAGGAAAATGACAAACAATCTTGGCATTCCCATGAGATCGCTTTTTTATCAGGTACCATCTAAAGACAGCTGCGACAATAACTGGCAGTGGATCACCTCTACTTCTGCCTGGCTGAAAACAAATGGTCCGTGAATATTGCCTGAAACTCTATCATACAGATTTGCTCATTTTCCTAAGCATATTCCTATTACTCTAAACTCAGTGCATACTGTTTACTTTTGTGGGTCTTGCTATATTATTATTAAAGTCTATGGTGATATATGTTGGCTCATTTAGTTTAGTGTCTTAAAGATCAATTTATCTAACTCAGTAATTTCCCCAGTAGCACAGGTATTGATGAATGGCTTGCAATAACACAAGGAAATTTTCCTTGAACTCTCACATATTATCATCTCTAAAGGTATTACACACTAATTAGAACCCAACCTTCCCTGTTATTTTGTTAACTGGAGATCAATTTGCTAATCACTAAGTAACACAAAAGCATGACAGGGATAATACATATCACCTCTGTCCTTACAATTGCCAGATTTGGCTGATGTCTTGGAGCCTGTCAGGACTTCTGGATTTAGAGCACAGGCTAATGCAGTAGCCTTCATCAACAGGGAGGAGAACTGCCTACTGGAGAAACATAACGATGAGCATCTCACACTACCGCAAGCAGGACCTTCTTGAGAAGCAGCACCATGCTCTGGGCTTTCTTTCAATGTTTCTTTCCCATGAGATATGTATGTACAGCTGGTGCTGGGACTCACAAGTCTCTTGCTTTTGGTTAAGTGTCATAAAAAAAAAAAAACATAAGTTTTTTCTATGCAGAGTTGAGAAAGGAAAAAACAACTATATGTTTACTCTAGAAGATAATTTATCTTTTCTTGGAAAAATTGTAACACTACAAAATTCCCATAGCAGTTTCAAAATGCAGAAGTTACAAAAAAGCGAAATTCCTTATAAAATGTCCATGTGAATGCCAGAGGCTAATTTTATTCTCACTCACAAAAACAAAATCTCAAGTGAGCCTAATTTATTAGTTCATTGATGTTGTTACTGTCTCAAACTAAAAGACAAGGGGCTGATTTGCAGTGAACTCACCAATATTTTTAAATCATTTGGTCAAATGCATTATCTATTTATTTCCAATATAGAAGAGAAAAATACAAGATAAAAGCTCTGTGCATTACCAATGTACCCATGTTCTGTAAGTGAGAAATTGAAGCATAGAATGTATTCATTGTCTATTTAACATTGAGTAAAATTAGTAAAAGCAATTTATTTCAAAAATAATTCTGACTTGGATTATTTGGTCCATCAAATTTTCCTACTTGCTTTTCTTATGAAACAATCACAGTCTTTCTTTGTGTTGTTTGTTAAGCATATTTTAGTGTAAGTGTCCTAAAACTGATACCGTTATATTTTCAAATGTAGTACTGTAGTATATCAGGAATTTTTTTTTAGGAAATATATCATGGGACTAGAATTATGGAGAAAAAAAATGGAGGTTTAAGAAAATGTCAATCCTTATAAGTTAGTATTATTAAATTAATATTAAGAATGTTAAGAAAACATGTGGTTTCGGCCGGGCGCAGTGGCTCAGCCCACCACTTTGGGAGGCTGAGGTGGGTGGATCACCTGAGGTCAGGGGTTCAAGACCAGCCTGGCCAACATGGTGAAACCCGTCTCTACTAAAACTACAAAAATTAGCTGGGTGTGGTGATACATGCCTGTAATCTCAGCTACTCGGGAGGCTGAGGCAGGAGAATCACTTGAACCAGGGAGTTGGAGCTTGCAGTGAGCCAAGATCGTGCCAGAGCACTCCAGCCTGGTGACAGAGCAAGACTCTGTCTCAAAAAAAAGAAAACATATGGTTTTAAAGGATTATGGTTGTCATAGGTGAGGAGTGAGGAGTCTGAAAGATTGACTACTTAGTACTTTTGAGCGCTAACACTGAAAGTTAAAGGAGAGAGACAACAAAATGGGCAAACATAAAAAGCCTCCTCTGCTGTCTCCTTTCTTAATGATTCTAGATCTTTGTTAGTAAGTGTGACTTTCATTATGTAAGTGGATGATTTAGGGAGTGCATTAGTCAGGGTTCTCCGGAGAAACAAAACCAATAGAATATATATACATATATATAGAGAGAGAGATTTATCACAAGATATAATAACAGTCTTGCCTGATTACAGAAGCTGAGAAGTCCCATGCTCTGCCCCCTGAAAGCTGCAGATTCAGGAAAGCTGGTGTTGGTATAGTTGGAAGGCCTGAGGGACAGAGAGCTGATGGCCAAGATTCCACTCAAAATCTGACAGCCTGAGAAGCAGGAATGAGTGCCAAGGGTGTGAGAAGATTGCTGTCCCAATTCAAGCAGTCAGACAGAGAGTGAATTTACTCTTATTCTGTCTTTTAGTCATTTTCAAGTCCTGAATGATTTGGATGATGTAAACGTACATTTGGACAAATGAACGGTCATATGCTTTACTCATGCACCAATTGAAATGCTCATCTCATGCCGAAACACCCTCACAGACATAGCCAGAAGTGATATTTTACTAGCTATCTAGGCACCCTTTAGCCTAGGCAAGTTAACATATAAAATGTACTATCACAGGAAAAGACTGGAAAATAATATAATCATCAGGAAAGACTTATCTATATAATTTGTCCAGAAATTTTCTTCTGCAGGCCAAGTTCTGCATTGCTTTCTGCATATTCTCACATTGTATCTTTCCATGCCATTCTATCCTCTTATTCTACTTTAATTTCTATTAATTCAATTCACCCCCTGACATAGTACGAAAGTATTTCCTTAGTTGTTTGGTTGCTTATATCTTCCTCTCATCCACATTAGAAAGTAAACTCTATATTCCTTTCTTCATAGCAGTATGTCAAGAACCAAGAATAATGCATGCCACACAGAAGGAGCTCAGTAAATAAATGAATATTCACTTATTGAATTAATAAATATATCCAATATTAGCATTTGGTTTTAACATATAATCATTCCTTCCATCACTGAAAATTTAGTTTCCCCGAATTTTTGTAGTAAAGGAGTGTGTTTATTTTATATGTTGGTCCAGTTGTGCTTTTTTGGTCCACATATTAAATAGAAAAACTACAGAAGCGAAGAATTAGTCAGTCAGTACAAGTATGCAACAAACTATTAATGAAGAGTGTAACAAAACTCAAGTCCACAGCATCAGATTCAATGCAGATTAGGGAGGTGTTTGGCAAGCTTCTACGTTACCATTTACACATGGGGTGGAGTCTAGTGTAGGATGTAATTTGCTTGTGGAAGATAAAACGTGTGCTTTCTCAAGGCATACACTCTTAGGATGTCCCTTCTGCATTTGTTCTTGCATGCAGAACACTCAGGTGAGGAAAGACGCACTGTTAACCTCACAACCTGGGGCATCCAAATGCAACCTGCAGGAATCCCGAAGTCAGAGAGGAATAGGAATATTCTACTTATTTCTGTCTTCATTGACTGTACTGCAGAGTCATGATGACAAAAAAGACGCGGCCCAATGCAGAACAAAACAGAAATGGACACTGGGCTTTTGAAATGTAAACTGAGCAAATGCGGGCTATGTGAAATGGAAGAATTGAAAGCCCTGCAAAGGCAAACTAATTTTAGCTATTAGGCTTAGTTTCTACACGTATTACAGATCAACAATGTCTGAAATTGCTGAAATGTCTCTCTCTGAGTACTGTTTTTTCCCAGGGCAGAGCAAGACAAAGGGTGGTATCCAGCAGCACTTACAAGCTAGTTTTGAAAATCATGGATGTGAAATTTGGTTAATAAAGTGGGTGGATAAAGACAACTTTCCTTCTATTAGGACTCTGAAGAGAGTGATTTCCCTCCAAGCGCTCTTTGTTTGGGAAAGATTGCAAAGCTGTACTCCTAAATCATTATTGTTGCAGCCTTTACCTCTGCTGCCAGACTTGGCATAGATTCTGCTGGCTTCCCGTGTGATGCTGCCAAGGCTGTTTCAATTCCTTTTATTATGTGTTGGCTCATTGGAAACTCTCCTGGAAATAGCCCAAATGCATATATACACCATGCCACAATGCTGCCAAGTTCTCTCCCTGGGTGTCTTTACCTCATTTTAAAGTATGTGAGACTGTGTTTCAAGGTGCAGTTCTAAAAACTCACTTTCAATCCACAGGGCTGATTTATTTAATTGAATAATCAATATTGTCTGCTTAACTGTTTGGTTTCAGTAGTTCACTGGAGTTTTATTTCTACTGCTGTCTTCTCTCTATATAGATGTGCAATTAGAATTTCCTGGATAATAGTCTCCTAAAAATGGTGCAGTGGTAGACCACAAACTTAGATGACCTTGGTAAACAAAGTCTAATTCTACTTATTAGAGTGTATGCATATCTCCACAAATATTTGTGTCTTATGTTTGACTTATTATAACAGCTTGTTTTAAGGGAAGATGGTTTAATGTTTTTCCAGTTTTCACAATACTTTCAAGGATCCTGATTTTTGGAGACTCCATAAAGGGACTTCTACTTCTCAGTGACCTGGTAATTACATTGAGTTTATATGTTCACTTTGTTGAAGGCACTCATCCCTCTGCAAGATTTCTGCAAGACCTCTTATTTGTTCTCTCTCTAAATGTGACCCACAACGGTATCATCTAATCAGTTGGGAGGTGTATCCCAAACTCATTAAACTATTAATAAGTTCCTTGTCTTTATGGCTGCCATTACTTAAAATATAAACTAAAACTGTTTAAAGCTTATGTCTACAAAGTCATTTCTCATTAAAATTTCCCTGTGCTTTCTTCATTGTGATCAAAGGGATTTGAGTTAAAGTAGGAATGCAGGGAGGACACTTAATTGTCTTTTTAGTTCCAAACTGACACACCTTACCCAAACTTTTTATTAACTCGTGGCCTTGGTCCTTAAATTCAGATGGAAAACTCACTTCCAATAGAGCATGTTCAAAATTAATCTCTCTGTAACTTTTGATGAATATTCTTTCCTCTTGTGTTTGCTTCTTTGCCATGGTCTGTTTTTATTATTAGGTTTTACAAGAATATTATATTTTTCTTGATCCAATTTTTGAATTATTTGGACCATGTGTTTTAGAATTTTTCTCTATCACAAATGTGAAAATAAACCTGTGGGTATTATGTACCCACAAAAAGTTAAAATGAAAACCTTTTTTAAAATAAAATTGTGGGTAAAAAGCAAAGTAAAAAAAAAATACATGAAATCGGATTCAAGTCTTAAAATATATGTATTAAAAAATAAAGTGATCTATAACTCCTTATTTCTGAGTTGAAACTGAGAAAATGTAAAAATAAAAAATATTTGATTAATCTATTGACTTTGAGTGTCTTCTCTTTCTCCTCCTCCCTCTGTCTCTTTCTTGATTTATATACTTGATTTATATACTACAATTTCCAAAGTCTTGAAATACCTTGTAAATTTCAAGATGGTATGAGAGAGGGTACTTAGAGATAATGAAGGAAAAGTGTCATTTGAAGAACCTGAACTAATAGGTGGTTTTTAGTACCTAAGTTAAAGAAATAATAATATTTGCATTAGGACAAACTAAGTACTTAATAAATATCAACTGCATAATAAAGTAATAAATATAACTAATTTAAAATTAAAATAACAGTAAATTGATTTAATTGGTTAATTTGTAAATTAATTGGTTAATAAATTAGTAAATTAATTAATTGGTTAATTTGATTTCAAAGGTATAAGTATACTAGATTGTGTTTTAAAATGCACCCAAGATTTGTATTCATCAGGTCTAGTGGAACATGCAGACACAGAAATGACTGGCACAAAGGAGGAAGTTTATATGCACAGAACTCTAGAAGCAGGAGCCAGTCCACATGCAGGGCCACAGTCAGAAACACCAGGTCAGCCAGGAGGCAGAGGGAGCAAGCAGAAAATGTGAGTCAGAGCTTTAATGAACAAGGCAGGGTAAACAACTTAGAACTGGCAAGTGTGAACAATTTCAGTGTACTGTAGATTGTAGGGGTTTCCTGAGTTGTCTGGTACCTGGCAATGGAGTGATTAGGGCAGGGAAATATTGGCCTGGAGTGTAAGAGCCTCATGGCAGTGAGTGAGCTCTGGATTGGTTAATTCGCCTAAGAAAGGTTCACTCCTGGTGAGTTGTTTGCTATCTGTAGGATTTAACTAACTCTGGGGGCACAGTCTCCTCCAGTGTCAGCAAGCGCCCAAGTTGTAAAAGTATCAAAATAAAAAGACTTGCTCAACAGGTTAGATAATTTGTTGTCTATTATTTTTGTTTGCTCAATTTCTCTGTTTTGGGGTGAGAGGATCTCTAGTCCATTTAGTGTGATTCTGGGAAGGCTTTTCAACAAGCAGCCCTGTCATGCCTGCCATTCATGTTCCCCAAGCAGATGATTCAAATCTATTCATAGGCATCTGTGCTGAACATTGTTCCCTTCATTTGGACTTCTCAAGAATAAGGCAACAAAAAGCTTTTCTTTTTTTTCATCTTAAGAAATTTTAAGTTGGGTTTATCAACTTGCCACCAAAATAACTGTGATGAAATAGTTTAAATTTTCTATACTAGAAACTATAACCAATACCGAGGATAAACACTAACCACCAACTCTGACCTCAATTAATGTCACGCGTTCGTGAACGGCTTCCACCAGTTCTACACAAGGTAGACAAATTTAATTCCTTCTTGTGGAATACAGAATGTGATCTGTAATATTGTAATTGAGATTTAAAATAAAATAATTTTGATTCCAAACTTGAATCTGTCGATTAACTTGTGTTCATCTATTTTCTTTTCAAATTAAAAAAAAAAAAAAAGTCTGTGTAAATGTATGTAAATGAAGGGTGATAAAACAAAGTTAAGGTACTAACAAAAATAGTATAAACTGGTGAACAAAAAATAATACTAAGTACATTCTGGCTTCTTTGTTCTAGTGCAATATTTAAAATCATCAGTAACTTGAAAAACTAGTGCTGACTTCGGAGATCAATACTGTAGGAAGGGCAGTAGAAAGAAGGCTTAGGAAATTATTCATCATAACTCTCTTTTGTACTTATTCATTCCTAGAATACCAAGAAATGTTATATTGTATGCTTCATCTTTCCAGCTTTCATTTAAGGACTTGTAACTCCCGGTAGTCTGAAGATAATAAAAGAGCCTTTAGACTTGTAACTAAAAATACTTTCCCTATCTATTTCCCACCTCATCTACTTCACCCGTATAGACTTCTGTTCAAAAACATTTCCAGAGTTCTAAAAACATGGTTCTTGCCTTACATTTTAATTTCCCTAAATCTGACAGGTTTTAAGTTACTCATATTTAAATTAGGGGACCATTGCAGATCAGTGTTAAGTTTCTCACCCTTATTTAGGACTGCTGAAATGTTAAGGAGCCATGTTTTAATGCTGTAGCTTTTTACTGAAGTGCTACATCCTACTCTCATGATGTAGCAGCAGGTCATCTTGTCAAGCAGGAGGGCTGTGTTGACACTGTGGTGCCTCTCTATTACTCTCTACTTATAATAGGCATCTAAGACTCCACAAAATAATATGTATAAACCTTGTTTCTTTTTCACTTTTTCTTTTTCTTTTTTTTTTGAGAGCAGAGGGTCTTGCCCTGTTGCCAGGCTGGAGTACATTTGGCACAGTCTCGGTTCACTGCAACCTCTGCCTCCCGGGTTCAAGCAATTCTCCTGCCTCAGCCTCCCGAGTAGCTGGGACTACAGGCGTGCACCACTATGCCCAGCTAATTTTTGTATAAACCCTGTTTCTAAAAGCTACTCTGAATGAAATGATGAGATTCCTGAGCCTATTCTAAACATGCAGTGCCCCTACTGCTCCATCTGTCTGCTCACCGTTACATGTCATAGAGATCCTTTGATACTAGGGCAGGAGTCCCCAACCTTTTTGGCACCAGGGACAGGTTTCATGGAAGACAATCTTTTCACTGACTGGGAGCAAGAAAAGGGGGGTGGTTTGAGGATGATTCCAGCATATTACATTTATTGTGCACTTTATTTCTATTATTATTACATTGTAACATATAATAAAATAATGATACAGCTCACCATAATGTAGAGTCAGTGGGAGCCCTGAGCTTGTTTTCCTGCAACTAGACGGTCCCATCTGGGGGTGATGGGAGACAGTGAAAGATCATCAAGCATTGGATTGTCACAAGGATCAGGCAACCTAGATCCCTCACATGCACAGTTCACAATAGGGTTTGTGCTCCTATGAGAATCTCATGCTGCTGATGATCTGACCGGAGGCAGAGATCAGCTGGTAATGCGCGTGATGGCAGTGGCTCTAAGTACAGATGAAGCTTCCCTTACTCACCCGCTGCTCACCTCCTGCTGCGTGACCTGGTTCCTAGCAGACTGGTAGTGGTCCGTGGCCCAGGGGTTGGGGACACCTGTTCTAGGATATTAGTCTAGTTCTGCTCTTTCCAACAATTTAATATATGAATACTTCTAGATCTTTTTGTTTTCTTTTAGAGACAGGATCTCTAACCACCCAGGCTTGAGTGCAGTGGTGTGGTCACAGCCTACTTCAGCCTCAACCTCCTGGTCTCAAGTGATCCTCCTGCCTCAGCCTCCCATGTTGCTGAGACTGCAAGTATACACCATCACACGTGGCTAATTTTTTAAATTTTTGTATAGATGGAGTCTTGCTCTGTTGCCCAGGCTGGTCTTGAACTAGTGATCTCAAAAGATCCTCCTGCCTTGGCCTCCCAAATTGCAGGATTACTGGCATGAGCCACAACATCCTGCCTCTTACAATGTCTATGACATATTTTAGACAAAAAATAAAAATATTGCAAACATATAAAAAGATGCTCCATATTATATGTCATTTAGGAAGTGCAAACTAAAACAAGGTACTACTGCATACCTACTCAAATGGGCAAAATCCAGAGCAACAGCAAATACTGGTGAGGATGTGAAGCAACGAGAACTCTCATTCACTGATGGAAATGCAAATGCCATAGACACTTTGCAAGACAGTTTGGTAGTTTCTTACAAAACAAAGCATGTTTTAACCATATGATACAGCAATCACATTCCTTTGTATTTACCTAAAGGAGTTGCACAAAATATGTGCAAAAACCTATACATGATTTTTTTATAGCTTTATTCATAATTACCAAAACTTGGAAACAATCAACATGTCCTTCAGTAAATAAATGGATGAATAAACCAGTAAATCCATGAAATGGAGCATTGTTCACCACTAAAATGAAATAAGCTATCAAGTCATTAAAAAAAACATGGAGGAAATTTAAATGTATATTACCAGGTGAAAAAAGTCAATTTGCAAAGGCTGTATACTATATGATTCCAACTGTGACACTCTGAAACAGGAAAAATTACAGAGACAGTATAAAGATTAGCGAGTTCCAGTCCAGGAATTAGGAAAGAAAGGGATACATGGATGAAGCACAGAGGAATTTTAGTGCAGTGAAACTACTCTACTACAGTGGTGGATACATGTTTGTCTGTCCAAATCCAGAAAATGTTCGGCATCAGGAGTGAGCCCTAATGTAAACTGTGGGCTTTGAGTGCTAATGAGGTGATATTGTAGGTTCAACAGTTATAACCAATGTACCATTTTAATGGGAGATGTTGATAATGGAAGAGGTTGTGCATGTGTGAAGGGAGGGCATATATGAGACCTCTTCATACCTTCTGCTCAATTTTGCTGTGAACCTAAAACTGCTCTAAGAAATAAAGCCTATTTTTGGCCGGGCACAGTGACTCATGCCTGTATTCCCAGCACTTGGGGGGGCCAAAGCAGGTGGATCACCTGAGATCAGGAGTTTGAGACCAGCCTGGCTAACATGGTGAAACACCGTTTCTACTAAAAATACAAAAAATTAGCCAGGCATGGTGGCGCATGCCTGTAATCCCAGCTATTCAGGAGGCTGAGGCAGGAGAATCGCTGTAACCTGCACTCCAGCTTGGGCAACAAGAGCAAAACTCCATCTGCAAAAAACAAAACAAAACAAAACAAAAAAAAGTCTTTTAAAAAATATTACAATATTTAAATAATAATCTATTGAACATAGACATTCACTTTCAAGTTTAGTAAGTTAAAATTAAAATCACAGTTGTAGCTTTCTGTGTCCTCCTACTCTGCTCACTTTCCTTCACTACCAAGGGAAAACATTCTTTAGCTTTTTAGTCATTACTTAGATGTATATGTGCACTTTTACATCTGACTACACCCATATGCAACTTATGGTACTGTTCACATGTTTTGAAAATTCCCACACAGAGTATCACAGTAATGACGAGAGTTGTTTATGATATGTAATGATGCTAATTTATGTAATATCGTATACATTTTCATCATTCTGAATATTTCATTTAAATTAACCACTTTTTTTTTTTTTTAGATGGAGTCTTGCGTTGTCTCCCAGACTGCAGTTCAGTGGTGCGATCTTGGCTCACTGCAACCTCCACTTCCCAGGTTCAAGCGATTCTCTTACCTCAGCCTCCTGAGTAGCTGGGATTACAGAAGTGTGTCACCACACCCAGCTAATTTTTGTATTTTTTTTGGTAGGGACAGGGTTTCACCATGTTGGCCAGTCTGGTCTCGAACTCCTGACCTCAGGTGATCCACCCGCCTTGACCTCCCAAAGTGCTGGGAATACAGGCTTCAACCATGGTGCCTGGCAAATTGACCTTTTTGTTTTTATCACATATATTTTTTCATAAATAGATGTTGGTTTTGTCCTAACTTAAACTTTTACAATTACTAAAAATTACAATATAGCAATAAATCTGCTGTAGAATAATATGCATTCTTGGACATAAACCTAATGTAAAATAGCTTTTACCATAAAAAATAAGCTATTTAGTTTTGTTACATAATGCTCTATCTCTCTCTAAAATTGATGTACAATTTTCAGTACTACTTATAGTATTAGTTTGGTGCAAAAGTAATGCAGTTTTGCCATTACTTTTAATGTCAAAAACCGCAGTTACTTTTGCATCACCTAATAGTATATAAATGTCTCCACTGTTCCACATACTTACCAAGGTAGTCAAATCTGGTAAAGAATTTTATTTTTCCATTTTCCTCATTAACAGTGAAATGAGTCAGGCATGTTGGTGCATACCTATAGTCACAGCTACTCTGGAGACTGAGACTGGATGGTCACTTGAGCCTCCACGTTTGAGGTTGCAGTGAGCTATGATCACACCACTGTACTCCACCCTGGGCAACAGAGTAAGACCCTGTCTCAAATAATAATATTAGTAATGATGAAATGAGTGTCAGTTGTTACGTTTATTGGCCATTTAGGCTTCTTTGTTTGTGAATGTTTAGTTCATATACTTTGCTAACATTACCATATTGTTTATCTTTTCCTTATTGGTTCACAGTGGTCTTATGGCCATTAATTATGGATGTCTATATTTATTACATGTATTTCCACCTAAACTTGTCTTTTCACTGATTTTATGGGGACTTTGCATTAGTAGGAGCGTTTATACAGTTCTTTATAAGTTGAAATTTTTAAAATATCATGTAAGAAATTATTCTCTCTTCTAAGACCATAAGAATATTTTCCTCTAAAATTTCTCTAAAGGTTTTAAAGTTTTGTCTTTTGTATGTGTGGAAATTATTTTTATATATGGTCTGACTTCAGGAATCATTTTTTGTTTGTTTGTTTTGTCTTAGTACAGGTAGCCTGTTGTTCCGGTATCATTGATAGAATGGGTCCTTTTTACCTCATTGTTTTCTAAGATCACCTTTCTCATACATGCAGTGATCTTTCCCAGACTATCTATTCTCTGAGTCTATTTGGCTATTCTGGCAATAAATTACCATTCTGTTTATATATTCCCGTAACTTCATAATGAGTTAAGCTACCTGGGTAGCCTCCCCCTTTTTTAGCTTCTTAAACATTGACTTAATTATTCTGAGGCTTCTTCACTTCTGAATTAGTCTCAGGCCTCCTTACTTCCATATACATTTTGGAATCGGCTTGCTATGTTCCTCAAAAAAGATTCTGATGGAATTATAATTGATATAGATTGAATTATATTAAATGTATGGGTTAATTGAGGAAACATTGACATCATTATGACATTGATTCCTTCAAAAGTTTATGAACGTGGAATAACTTTTCCAGTAAATGTTTGATTTATGCTGTTACTTTGTATTTTGTTTCTATATTAAATTGCATATTTTTCTTAGAACAATTTTTTTAATTTAGTACTAGTTTGTAACTTGTTTATATTGATCCTATATTCTACAGTTTTATTCTCATTCTAATTGGCAAGTAGCATCTCAGAGTTTATTTTTGGTGGGGGATGAGGTGAACAAATCTATAAATTTTAAATACTGGTGTATTTACAAACCGTGTAGCAAAGATAGCTTTTGCTTCTTAACAAGCCAGCCATCTGGGTTGTGCAGTTCTGATTTTGGCTGGGCTCCTCATGTATACAAGTGCCTCCAGCAGCCAGCCAGCAAGCCGAGTCCTCTTCAGAGGGATCGGCTGGGAACATGGTCCACTGAGCCTCTCATATCTTTCATTGTCCCCCATCTAGCTCAGGGCAGCTCTGCATGGTTTCCAGAGAAAAGAAGTGTGTGTTGTCTCTTAAAAGTCTAGGCTCAGAACTGGAAAAGCATCGTTTATGCCACACAATTGTGGCCAAATAAGGCAAAAGTTCAGCTGAAATTCAAGAAAGAAAAATTGGCTATACCTCCCCTTGGAAGTAGCTACAAAATCCCGTTGGCAAAGGAACAGGGATTACAGGAAAAGGGGCCCTTTTACAATCACATAATCACACCTTTGTTTCTTGGTCTGTCATATCATTTTTGTTGGCTTTCTGGTTAGTTTTTACGAAGACAATACTTTATTATTCTTTTGGATCAAGATTTTTTTTGTGAAGAGCCTTGATTGTGGTATAAACCATCACATGAATTGATATTGGCAAAGAGTGTCAGGCTATCTTACGCCAAAGCCTTTGCATTACTTTTGGTTTTTTCTTTTTGAGACAGAATCTCACTCTGTCACCCAGGCTGGAGCACATTGGCACAATCACGGCTCACTGCAACCTCCACCTCCTGGGTTCAAGCAATTCTTGTGCCTCAGTCTCCCAAGTAGCTGGGATTACCAGTGGAGCAGGATGCACCACTACACCGTGCTCATTTTTTTTTTTTTTTTTTTGTATTTTTAGTAGAGACAGGGTTTCACCATGTTGGCCAGGCTGGCCTCGAACTCCTGATCTTTTGATCTGCTTGCCTAGCCTCCCGTGTGCTGGGATTACAGGAGTGAGCCACTGCGCCCGGCCTGCATTACTTCTTCAATATACTTTTATGCACATTTTGTGTGAATCTTACAAATCGTCCATGCTCCTATACTTCCTGTTTTTATGATTTGCATATACTTCTCTAAAGCTGCCTTAGTTCGGTGCCATGTTGCACATGACTACTTCACCTTTCATTTATCAGTTTTGTGTTGGCTGTTTACATTTTCTTTTCAGTACCGTAGTTTCATAGTTTCTGCCTCTTTTTACTCTGGGCTCTTACTATCTCTTTGATAGAGTTAAATAATTTATTAAATCTCCTTTTTTTTTTTTTTAAACTATTTTGGTCTATGGATCCACCTATGTGTCAGTCAATCTGTCAACAGCATATTTTACATTCTGCTGTCATAGAAGTTAAAAATATGGAACCAAACAAATCCTGTGATTTCTGCTCTCGTAAAGTTGACACTCCAATAAACATAATTGTACTATGTGACAGAGAGTCACGCATCTTCCAAGCTTGAGAGTCTCTTTAGCATTTTCTATGCTTATGCAATCTGAGGATGGCCATGAACAGGTTGCTTTATCATAGCATGGATCTTTTAGGAGGCATTGGGGTTCCAGTTCTCAAATTTGCTGGGTTTTTTTCCCTCATATCATTAAACAAATCTAAGCTACAAAAAAAACAAAAAAGTGATATCATTTAGAAGAGTCATCTGCATTGCTTTTACTTTTAGATCAATTTTAATGCTTATATTGAATACAAATTTGTCCACCACTTTTGTAAAGTTAGATTTCTTCAATAGCAACAATTTATATAAGTGAGTGATCAGGTCCCTTAGAGGGAGAAGAATGCAGGGTGTGAACTGCCAAGTTCATCACACATCCTGACCCTTTACTTTGGAAAGAATGAGTTTGCACAGCTCTGCAGGCAGTGACTCCTCTCATGTGTTGGCATCACATATAAGCATATGTAGGAGCAGGCATAGAAGCCGTGTGGCCCCCAGCAAGATGCACTGCCATTGAGGGTTTGATTGCCTAGATGGTATTAGCTTAGCTGGGTGCGGTGGCATGTTCCTGTAATCCAAGCCACTCAGGAGGCTGAGGCCGGAAGATCGCTTGAGCCAAGGAGTTTGAGGTCGCAGTGAGCTGTGATCGCACCCTTGTACTCCAGCCTGGGTGACAGACTGGAGGGGTGACTTTGTCTTTGTCTCTAAAATAAATACATTTAATTAGCCTGGGAGTTCCTTGAGAGCCAGAGTGCTTGATTCTCTTTCAGCTCCAATGTCCCATCCTAGTGCAGTTCCTGGAAGATATTCAGTAATAGCTGGTAAGAGAATATGAAAACAAATTGTATGTGTATTGACATAATTTTAAAAAACGACTTTCTCCTTCAAGCTTATTTTGGTTCATAGACACTTTGAAAATGTTGTTAATAGCATGATCCCTGGACATCACAGATATAAGGGCTTGCATTCACCAGCCTAATTCCAAAGCTGTTTTCTGAGTAACGTTTTTAAATAGGGCAAAGGAGAACAATGCTTATTGCAAACCTTTCAGTCCCCTTCAAGGGGGCTAACATTGAGGGAAACTACTGTGGAAAAGTCAGCTGATTTTGAACAATGTATTAGTCAGGGTTCTCCAGAGAGACAGAACCAATAGGATATATGTATATATAAAAGAGAGTTAATTAGGGAGAACTGGCTCACACAATTACAAGGTGAAGTCCCATGATAGGCCGTCTGCAAGCTGGGGAAAGAGATAAGCTGGTGGTAGCTCAGCCCAAAGCCTCAAAACCAGGGAGGATGACAGTGTCGCCTTTAGTCTGCAGCCAAAAGGCCCAAGAGCCCCCAGGAAGCCGCTGATGCAAGTCCCAGAGTCCAAAGGCAGTGGAACTTGGAGTGTGATGTCCAAGGGCAGGAGAAGTGGAAGCAAGTGTCCAGCAGGGGAAGAAGAAAGAGAGTCAGAGCAGGAGCAAGAGAGAGAGTGCGAGAGGAGGTGCCACACACCTTTAAATGACCAGATCTCTTGAGCACTCACTCTCAAGAGAACAGCACCAACAGGACAATACTAAGCCATTCATGCCCTCATAATCCAAACACCTCCCATCAGGCCCCATCTTCAACACTGGGGATTACAATTCAACATGAGATCTGGGCAGAGGCAAATCTACAAACTAGATCAAACATTTTTAATGAGCCAGATGTTTGTCATTGATGTCTTCTCAACCGTCATCTCTGAGCACTCTATAATGGTTTCTTATACATCCTGGAGAATGAGTCTTCCCTCTCCCCTCCAAATGTAGAGATTGGTCAAATAACAATACTAGTATTAAATCTACTTAGTCAAAAGCAGGTTGGGCCCTTCTGCAGCAAAGGGAAGGCACATGATCACTAGGACGTCTGTTTAATGTGTAGGATATGGTGAATGTCTCATTCTTGAATCCTGAAGTAGGTTTGACTGCAGACGTCCAGTCAGTTGATTGAAGTTGATTGAAGTTCTGCTCCAAAGAGGGGAAAAAAGTTTTTGTGTGATTGAGACAGTTTCTGTAATAAAACAACCTGCTAGAAAATACTTTTAGCACTGATACTATTAAAATGAATTAAATGGGAAGTCTCATTAAATGGTTTGGTGAGGGTTGAAGTTCTAAATTTCTGAAAATGATGCTTTTACTCACTTGTTCTCACATTCTTCAGAGACTTTGCTGCTGTTAGTGACCTAGTTAGATATGCTTTCACCTCTGGTAGGTGGAGAATCATCTGTGTAGGTGGCAGGATTAAAAGGTTTATTATCACTTTTTCACCTTCTTCCTGTCAGTCGAGGAGTTCTTAGGCCCCTCTCCTGATGGTCTCACTTTTGCCTATGTTTCGACATCGAGAACTGTTGATGTTTAATTGTCACTTTCTTTAGAAATGTGGAAATGTGTCCTGAAATGAGAACTTTATTACACTTTGTATAGAAGTGATAATGTTGCTTAGAACTTTAATGTTGTAAGGCTCTGAATTCTTCTTGTTTTTGTTTTGTTTTTGCTAGATTATCTTTCACAGACTGGATTATAATCTGTGGCTTTTCCAACAGAAATAAGACCTCATTTATCAAGATATTTCCTAATTGTATCTGTAAATACATCACAATTATTTAATTGACACCTAGTAATGGTCATTTCAAATGAATGTTAATTTATTAAGTCATTTTTCTCAAAATGTTCAAATCAATACTACAATCAATATTTTATTGACCAAATGTGCCATATTAGTGAACAAATACAGAAGTCTAGATCTGACTATTACAGTTACTTTCTTAAAATACAATTCAAACTTTGATGCAAAAGCTATAGCCATTGAACAAATCACATTTCTTATATAGTTTTGTTAGAAACACTGGTTGTTACCATCAGTTAAAAATACTATTTTATTAAGATTTTCTCTGAAGCAATGAATAAGATACACTAGCTGTCTTCAGGAAGTTTACAATCTAGTGTGAAGTATTAGAAAAGGACTAGCGAGATCCTGCAAGGACAGAGTAAGAGAGAAGATATAAACATCAGAAGAACAATAAACATGAAATTTCCAAAGCATGGTGAAATTGACATCAGTGTCTTTGATGGAGAAAAGTAGACTTTTAAGTTTTTCTTCATTAGTTCTCTAATATTCCATTCATGTTTAGGGCACCAGTTACTGGATTCTTGCACCTTACGCAGTGTAACTGTCTTTTAGCACTTTAGCTCTAGAGTTTACTAGCTATTCATTGTATAAGTAGTGCAGGAGCAATGAATTTAGAATGAAATTAGGCTAGTTTTTCCTCTTACCCATTTAACAAACAAATGTTGGGGAAAATCTGGTCAAATATGAAAACTGTAGTGAATGAAAGATACTGAACAGAGAAACATATGAAAAAAATATATAAGAATAGGATTTCATAGAAAATATTTTACCCATCTCCATTCTTCTATCTGAAACATAATAAGTATGTATTAGAAAATTTAGTCTTTCATTAAAAGCTCATGTTGGAATTTTGTTCAACTTAGCCAAGGATGTCTAATTAGCATTCCGGAAAGTTGAATTGCTTCTAAGTTAGAATTGTTAGGATGATCAAAAAAATCACTTAGTATAGAACTCTTCTGAAGAGTTACGAGCATTATTTCTCTTCAATACTTATTTTCTTCACCTAAGACAATGCTGTCTCATGCAGGCAAATGTCACTATTTAGACAAAAAGAAGAGGTTTTCCTCATTGCAAATATCCAGGGCTCACCCTCTGTCAATCTCTCTACTCTCCAAATATTTTCTTACAAATTTTAACTACCTTGGTCTTCTAAACTCCAAATGTGTCCTCAACTCAGCAGGACCACTAATCTCTGTTCAATTCTCTGTGTTTTGCGTTTAAACCTGGGAACCCTATTAAAGCAATCAGCTGCGGCAATGATGGGGCTTCCCTCATTTGTTTTCTCTTATTCAGGAATCACTTTCTTGTACTGCAGACTTCTGTTGTTCAATATAAAAACAAAAATGAAAGCAAAACAACAGGAACAGTTGTTTTATATATTTTGTTTGGTTTTCTAGTAATTTAAGATCGGAAAATCTGATTTTCTTCACTGTAAGCAGAAGTCAGACTTTTTAAAAACCTATTAAAATATTTATTTCTCTAATTCTAAATTTGTTATACAGTTGTTTCATTTCTATTCATACTGAGGGTCTGAATATCCTAAAGGTTAAGATACCAAATTGCCTGGGTTTAAATCTCTGCTTTGACAATTACCTATTAGGCGACCTTGAAAAGCCGCCTTTGCCAGGCTCATGCCTATAATCTCAGCACTTTGGGAGGCCGAGGTGGGTGGATCAACTGAGGTCAGGAGTTCAAGACTAGCCCGGCCAACATGGTAAAACCCCATCTCTACTAAAAAATACAAAAATTAGCTGGGTGTGGTAGTATGCACCTGTAGTCCCAGCTACTGGGGAGGCTGAGGCAGGAGAATCGCTTTTACCTGGGAGGTGGAGGTTGCAGTGAGCCAAGATCATGCCTCTGCACTCCACCCTGGGCAACAGAGTGAGACCCTGTCTTACAAAAGAAAATGAAAAGGCTTCTTAATACCTTTGTGTCTCAATTTTCCCACAAGAATTGCTCTTCATAGAGTTGTTGAAGGGATTAAATTAGTTAATACAGAAAAAGCACTAAAAGCCATTTCTATCATATAGTAAGATCTTATTATCTCTAATTCTGCTATCTAGTCATTTACTTATACATAAATTAGAAGGCCGGGCGGGGTGGCTCACACCTGTAATCCCAGCAATTTGGGAGGCCCAGGTGGGCGGATCAGCTGAGGTCGGGAGTCCCAGACCAGCCTGACCAGCATGGAGAAACCCCATCTCTACTAAAAATATAAAATTAGCCAGGCGTGGTGGCTCATGCCTGTAATCCCAGCTTCTCTGGAGGCTAAGGCAGGGGAATTGCTTGAACCCAGGAGGCGGAGGTTATGGTGAGCCGAGACCATGCCATTGCACTCCAACCTGGACAACAAGAGTGAAACTCCATCTCAAAAAAAAAAAGAAATTAGAACCAATTTTTACCACCATAATATTTGTGAACACATTTTATATTTTACTTTCATTTTTACATTCATTTTAATACATTCCTTTGTTATTTTAAATATAAAGAGGCTCACTTAATCTTATGCCTCTATTTTCATAACATTTGAGTGCATTGCATACATAATATCTAAGGAAACCAACTTATACATTTGACCTCAATGAATCCTCATTATAGTCCTATGAGATTAAAACCAGTGATAGCTACACTATACAGATTTGGGGAATAAAGTAGAGAAATTCGATGATGTCCCCAAGATCAAACAGCTATCTCCTGAACACTGGACTACAAACCCAATTCCCTGTGATTCTAGAAGCTTATCTGTTAGTGACTATGTGACTACCTCTATTAAATATCATCATAAGTAGGATAAACAAATTTCAGTTTTCCTTTGCATAGTTCTGCTTCATGCCTGCCTTGCAGACTTATTTTTATTTAATAGTGCCCATGGTCACTCACAAAGAAGCCAAATTTGAATGATAAATTATATATTCACTGTTATATACATATAACAGGTATTACTGACTGATGAGATTTATAATGAGCACCTAAAACCCAGAGAGTGATTTTTACAGTTAAAGGAGGTGAAGTCGCTAATGTCATTTTCCTATGCCTCAGTGATTTTATCACTTTGACTTTTAGAGAAAAATGACATGGCACTTCACAGAGATTTGTTAAAATTTAGCAGTTAGTTATTCAGCCTTCCCCATTCTGCTGGTAGTTAGAAAATAAGGTAGACATTGAAGGACAGAGGTTAAATGAAGGAAGTGTATCTTGTCAGATGACCAACATTCCATTCTTGCCTCCTCAGCCCTACTCGGATAAAAATAGAATAATTAAATTTTTAGGAAGAATCTGTAATCTAGTGGCTCTTAAGGGATGGAAAGGTGGGACAGGAAGGAGAATAAGAGAGAGAAAATGAACAGAACAGGTATGAAAGAAAAATGAAGAGTCAACAATTTTTTTTTTTTTTTTTTTTTTTTTGAGATGGAGTCTCACTCTGTCACCCAGGCTGGAGTGCTGTGGCATGATCTCCGCTCACTGCAACCTCCATCTCCCGGGGTCAAGCGATTCTCCTGCCTCAGCCTCCGGAGTAGCTGGGATTACAAGCACGTGCCACCGCACCCAGCTAATTTTTGTATTTTTAGTAGAGACGGGGTTTCCCCATGTTGGCCAGGATGGTTTCAAACTCCTGACCTCAAGTGATCCACCTGCCTCGGCCTCCCAAAATACTGGGATTACAGGCGTGAGCCACCGCACTCGGCCTCAGCAAAGTTTTTAATCATGTCAGAACTGTACTTATTTTTAAAGCTGCAAAAACATAAATAATCTGTTCATTCCTCTTAGTCACTACTGAACAGGTAAAATAAAATATTTAGTATTATCCCATCCAAATGTGAAAAAGAGGGTGAACTCAAAGCATTGGCTGTTCCCAGGAGAGAGGCAACTATGTCATTAAAGTTTGCATAATTGTTGTATCCATGAAGTAAAGAAAGGCACTTGGGCTCTTCAATAACAAAAAAGAAAATAATGATATAATAGTGACTGTGAAATAGTTCAGGGACTGTCACGCAGGAAATGAAATGAAATTGCCTACTTTGAAGTCTCTTGCCTTTGCCGTTCTTTCTGCTTGAAAATCTTTCTCCAAATATGCTTATGGCTTACCTTGTCATAGCCACTGAAAATCTCTTTTTCACTGAGGGCTTCCAAAGTTGCCCTACATAACTTGCTAATTCTCTCTCACACACATGCACACTCACACTTCCTAGCTCCCTCTCTACTTGTATTACGTCATTTAGCACTTACTTCTACCTCATAGAGCATATATTTTTCTTATTTTTCATTTTTATTACCTCAAACCTACCTAAATGTGGGGCTCATAAAAGCAGGAATTTATATCTAATTTGCTCACTGCTAATCATCAGTGCTCAAATCAGTACCTGGTAATGGTTAACAAATACTTCTTACATTAATAAATAATGAACAAGATGTTTGGTTTTAACCCAAAGGGTTGAACAAAAATCCAGAAATAAATTGGAGGGCAGCAGATTCGGCTCATTGTAAAATGTTAGTACTGCCCTCTGTCTCTTTATGAGTAAGTGGCTGCTCAGAACATGATTCTAACATTCTTGAAGTTACTACGTGATCAACTGATAGATGTAATTTCAAGAATTCTTGCAGATTGGATGAGATGTTGGTATTTTTTTTTTCCTTAGTACAGAGAAACTCTGATTATTCAGCAAAGGGAGAAAAAGACATTCAAACCATTACACACAAGCTACAATACTAAAATGAAGACTAGCTTCCCTGTTTAATCATAGGTCTCATTCGTTTATTTCTATGACTCAATCTAACTTGAAGACTTGCTTCTGTGAAAACTGAAAAATAAAAATTGAACCAAGAGAGAAGGTGAAGAGGAGTTCTGGGAGCAGTGGTGGAGAACAAAAAAATAA
Source organism: Macaca fascicularis (assembly GCF_037993035.2). Taxonomy (NCBI): domain Eukaryota; kingdom Metazoa; phylum Chordata; class Mammalia; order Primates; family Cercopithecidae; genus Macaca; species Macaca fascicularis. The sequence continues at coordinate 22,116,751 of NC_088377.1, read as the reverse complement.
AGGCAAAACAGCAACTCATAGAGCCTTTTTTGCACTACTTATTAAACAGATACAGTTTACAATGCTGACATTGGTCTTGAGAAAGAGAGAAGAAAAAATGTACTTATGACATGTTTTATTTTTCTAAAACTTTGAAAGGTTCAAAATTATCTCTATGCAGGTTTTAGATATTAATTTAAAATCTTACTGAATCTGTGAAATGGTACAAAAAACAACAGCAACAAAAATAATTTGAACTCAATAAATGCCACTTGAACCAGCAAAGACCCACGTGTGTGGTTCTGTCAAATCCCCTTGCTGCGATAGCTCTGCCAATTTACTTGACAAATGTGTAGCCCTGGACTTTCACCCCCTGTTTAACAGAACAGTTTGAAGATGGTACTTTAGAAGCCTTTCAGACCATGAGATGATTATTTTTGCATAGCAGTGTTATCAGCTTGGGGAAAAAAAAAAAAAAACAATTTTGTACTTTACTTTTTTAAAGCACAAAAATAAATAGGAGTTATACATTTAATGTTTTCAACATTCAGGAAAATAACATATTTTCTCTTTTTCGTAAACCAAATGCATTTTAGGCTCAATTCTTCTCTCTTATTTCATGTCGTCTACTATGTTTTTCCAACTAGGCCAAGAGTGAAACATTGCTGACTTATTATAATAATGTAAAACTCATTCCCCACATATTTTCACAGAAAAAAAATCTTTTTGGCAATAAAACAATTTCATCATTACTCTGATGTCATGAAATTATATTCTGCTGAATTGACAAGAGAAAGAAATTGTGCATAAGGCATGGTAGATCCATTAAAATTAAAATAAGCACATTCAATTTTAAGGTGAAATTTGTTCATTTGCATTTTTTTTACAATTAATAGTCATGGAGGATAATACTTTGATGACATACTAATAAAAATGTATCCGCAATAATGTATTACTAGTCTTCTCTTTATTTCTAACAACCTAACAGACACTGTGATATTGACTGATACGGTTTGGATCTCCGTCTCTGCCCAAATCTCATGTTGAATTGTAATCTCCAATATTGGAGGTGGGGCCTGGTGGGAGGTGAATGGATCATGCAGGTGGTCCTCATGAATGGTTTAGCACCATCTCCTTGGTGCTATTCTCATGACAGTGAATGACTGAGTTATCACAAGACCTGGTTTTTGAAATGTGTGTAGCGCCTCCTTCTCTATCCTTTGCTCCTGTTCTGGCCATGTAAGATGTGCCTGCTTTCCTTTCTCCTTATGCCATGATTGTGTGAGGCCCTCCTCAGAAGCAGAAGCCACTATGCTTCCTGGACAACCTGCAGAACCATGAACCAATTAAACCTCTTTTCTTTATAAATTACCCAATCTCAGGTAATTCTTTTTTAAAATTTAATTTTATTTCAGGTCCCGGGGTACATGTGCAGGATATGCAGGTTTATTACATAGGTAAACATGTGCACCGTGGCTTGCTGCACATATCTACCCATCACCTTGGTATTAAGCTAGGCATGCATTTGCTGTTTTTCCTGGTGCTGTCTCACTCCTCGCCCTCCCCCAGCAGTCCCCAGTGTGGTCTCCTTCCTGTGTTCAGGTGTTCTCATTGTTCGACTCCCACTTATAAGTGAGAACATGCAATGTTTGGTTTTCTGCGTTACTGTGCTGAGGATGATAGCATCCATCTCCATCCACGTCCCTGCAAAGGACATGATCTCATTCATTTTCATGGCTGCATAGTATTCCGTGGTGTATGTACCACATTTTGTTTATCTGGTTTATGATTGATGGACATTTGGATTGATTCCATGACTTTGCTATTGTGAATAGTGCTGCAGTCAACGTATGTGTGCATGTATCTTTATAATAGAATGATTTATTTTTCTTTGGGTATATACCCAGTAATGGGATTGTCAGGTCAAACGGTATTTTATAGCACTGCAAGAATGGACTAATACAATGCCTTTTTGCACACATTATTTCTAATTATCAAAACAACTCAGATCATAATCTTTGACTTACAAATGAGGAAACTTAAACTCTAAAGATTAATTGGAAGCTCATATAGCAAAAAGGGAGGTATGATCAGAATTTGAAACTAAGTCTTGTTGATTCAGTAGTTATAATATTTATTAGTAGTTATTTGGTAATATCAATGAAATGGATAAACTGGTTGGCTAGCCTAACCAAAAAGTAAACAAATAAAGAAGACACAAATCACTAATATCAGGAATAAAAGAAGAGTCGTCACTACTGTCTCATAGATGCAAAAAGAAGAACAAAGGCGTATTATGAACAATTCTATGACCACAAACCTGATAACTTTGATGAAATGTACCAATTAACTGAAAAACACAATTTATCAAAACTGACACAAGAATATATAATTAGAATGGCTCTATATCTATTTTACAAATTGAACCAATAATTAATAATCTTCCAAAAAATAAAGCACTAATACTGATGGTTTCATTGGTGGATCTTACCAAACATTTAAGAAAGAAGTGACAGCAGACCTCCACAATCTCCAAAAAATAAAATTGGAAAGGACACTTCCTAATATATTCTATGAGGCAGCATTATCTTAATCTCAAAATCAGATAAAGACATTACAAGAAAGGAAAACTAGGGACCAATATCTCTAATGAACATAAATGAAAAATTTCTCAACCAAGTATGAGCAAATAAAATCTAACACTATATAGAAATGTAGCCGGGCACGGTGGCTCAAGCCTGTAATCCCAGCACTTTGGGAGGCTGAGACGGGCGGATCACGAGGTCAGGAGATCGAGACCATCCTGGCTAACACAGTGAAACTCCGTCTCTACTAAAAATACAAAAAACTAGCCGGGCGAGGTGGCGGGCGCCTGTAGTCCCAGCTACTCGGGAGGCTGAGGCAGGAGAATGGCGTAAACCCGAGAGGCAGAGCTTGCAGTGAGCTGAGATCCGGCCACTGCACTCCAGCCCCAGCGGCAGAGTGAGACTCTGTCTCAAAAAAAAAAAAAAAAAAAAAAAGAAATGTATACACCAGGGCCAAGTGGGATTCATTGTAGATTTGCGGGTCTGGTTCAACCTTCAGCAGTCAGTTAATATAATGCACCATATTAACAGATGAAAGAAGAAATATCACATAAGCATATCAATAGGTGTAGAAAATGCATTTGACAAAATCCAATAGCCACTTGTGATAAGAGATCTCAGAAAACTAAGACTAGAACTTTCTCAAGTTGGCAAAATAAATTTACAAAAACCTATAGCGAACAGCATACTCAATGGTAGAAACTGGACAGTTTCTTTCTGTGGTTGGGAATAAGGCAGGGATGTTTCTCTCATCACTCCCATTCAATACTAAGATGGAAGTCCTAGAAAGTGCAATTAAAAGAGGAAGGGTAACAAAATATATAGAGATTGGGAAAGAAGAAATAAGACTGTGTTCGTTTGTAGACGACATGGTTGTCTGTGTAAAATATCCCAAAGAACTGACAAAATTATTCCTGGGACTACAAAGCATTTATTGCAAGATTGTATAGTACAACCTTGTAAATATACAAAAGTCAAATTATTTTTATGTATAGCCTGTAATAAACAAATATAATTTGGAATTAGAAGTATTTTGGTACAAATATACAAATACATAAAAGATCTGTATGAGTAAAACTGCAAATCTCAGATAAAACAACAAAGATATCTGAATAAATAAAACAGATGTTCCATGTTTATGAATAGGAAGGCCTAATACAGTTAAGAAGCTAGTTGTTTATGATTTGATCTAGATACAAACAGTTGCAACCCAAAATTCTAGAAAGTCATTTTGTGGACATCAGCAAATGACTCTAAAGTTTATACAAAAAGACAAAAGATACAGAATAGCCAACACAATACTGAAGAAAAAGAAAAATGTTATAATACTAAACTACTGGAGTTTATAAATTCCTATAAATGTCCATTAGTCAAGACAGTGTGATACAGGCAAAAGGCTAGACGAATGGAAGAATAGGTCAATGGAAAATAATAGAGAGCTCAGAAAGAGACCCAAACAGATACTATTAACTAATCTTGAGAAAGGAACAAAGGCAATTTCATTGAGAAAGGATAATGTTTCCAACAAATGGTGCTGTAACAACTGGACATGACCAGAGCAAAGAGATTATTACAGACCTAATTAAGGATTTTGGACCTCCAGACAAAAGCAATCTGCTGAGAATGGAAATGCCCGTAAGTAAGTTCTAAAGATGTGTTCTGCAGCGTAGTGCCTACTGTTAACAATACAATGTTGGGCACATCAAAAGTTGTTCAGAAGGCTGATCTCGTGTTAAGTGTTCTCACCACAAAAACAAAAACATAGGGGCACAGGAAAGCTTTGGGAGGTGACAGTTACATCTGTAACCTCAATTGTATTGATGCTATCACAGGTGTTTGCATATACTGAAACTCACCAAATTGTCCAGATTAAATATGTATAGTTTTTTTTTAATTAATTTATTATTATACTTTAAGTTCTAGGGTACGTGTGCATAACGTGCAGGTTTGTTACATATGTATACTTGTGCCATGTTGCTGTGCTGCCCCATCAACTCGTCAGCACCCATCAACTCATCATTTACATCAGGTATAACTCCCAATGCAATCCCTCCCCCCTCCCCATGATAGGCCCCGGTGTGTGATGTTCCCCTTCCCGAGTCCAAGTGATCTCATTGTTCAGTTCCCACCTATGAGTGAGAACATGCGGTGTTTGGTTTTCTGTTCTTGTGATAGTTTGCTAAGAATGATGGTTTCCAGCTGCATCCATGTCCCTACAAAGGACACAAACTCATCCTTTTTGATGGCTGCATAGTATTCCATGGTGTATATGTGCCACATTTTCTTAATCCAGTCTGTCACTGATGGACATTTGGGTTGATTTCAAGTCTTTGCTATTGTGAATAGTGCCGCAATAAACATCCGTGTGCATGTGTCTTTATAGCAGCATGATTTATAATCCTTTGGGTATATACCCGGTAATGGGATGGCTGGGTCATATGGTACATCTAGTTCTAGATCCTTGAGGAATCGCCATACTGTTTTCCATAATGGTTGAACTAGTTTACAATCCCACCAACAGTGTAAAAGTGTTCCTATTTCTCCACATCCTCTCCGGCACCTGTTGTTTCCTGACTTTTTAATGATCGCCATTCTAACTGGTGTGAGATGGTATCTCATTGTGGTTTTGATTTGCATTTCTCTGATGGCCAGTGATGTGCATTTTTTCATGTGTCTGTTGGCTGTATGAGTGTCTTCTTTTGAGAAATGTCTGTTCATATCCTTTGCCCACTTTTTGATGGGGTTATTTGTTTTTTCCTTGTAAATTTGTTTGAGTTCTTTGTAGGTTCTGGATATTAGCCCTTTGTCAGATGAGTAGATTGCAAAAATTGTCTCCCATTCTGTAGGTTGCCTGTTCACTCTGATGGTAGTTTCTTTTGCTGTGCAGAAGCTCTTTAGTTTAATGAGATCCCATTTGTCAATTTTGGCTTTTGCTGCCGTTGCTTTTGGTGTTTTAGACATGAAGTCTTTGCCCATGCCTATGTCCTGAATGGTACTACCTAGGTTAAAAAATATATATATAAAAAATAAATAAATAAATATGTATAGTTATTTGTGTATCAATTACACCTCATTAAAGCTGTTAACAAAAGAATCCATGTGATGATTTGCATAGGAGAGCACGCATGATTCAGGTTATAAGGCAAGAAAGGCCACTGGGAATGTGAATTCCTGTGATCACCTCACACAAATTAAATATGGGGTTCTAGACTCTGAGACAAATTCCAGATTGCTCTCACTAATGAGAACTAATTGACTGCCTAATGATCTCTTCAGTGAAATGAGGATTTCTTGAAGAAGTGCATAAGTTTGTAATGACTCCCTGCCTGTTGAAGGCCTTCAGTCCCCAAACTGAGTGGACCCAGTGAAGACAAAATAGTGGTATATTTCTACCCCATCACAGCAAAGAATGAACACCAATGGTTATCCAAAAAGAATAAAAATCCTTAGACATATTCCTGAAGAGACATAAAGAAATAGTTCCTTAGGAATAAGGGAAGTCCTAATGAGAAAATGTCACCTACATCTCAAGATAGTTGTCAGCACTAGATTAAAGAGCTATTAATACTCTACAGTTCCCAGACTTACTGGGGGCAAGCCTTATGAAAGGCAACAACTGGGAAAAAGTTCACTTCTTCCTAATCAGCATGAGGTGTATTTCCCACAAATCAGTTCATTCATTCAGCAAACTTTTATGGAGCATCAACTACGTGTTATACTATACACTATACTAGAATCAGGAGATTAAAAAGTATGATTGCAACACAGTCCATATCCTGAGAAATAGTCCCATCCTTTAGAATCTTAATATTTTTTCTGAAACATAATTTGGTGGACAGTCTGTTTCTTTACTTACTTGACATATTTAATATAAACTATAGCAGAAAAAAAAGATACTATTTAAGAACAAAGACTGCTATGTGACCTTTGCCAAGTTTCTGACCTCCTCAGTGCTTTATTTCCTCATCTGTACAGTGCAATGTATAATATACTGAGTACAGTGTCATAGTTATCTACCTTGTAAGGTTGCTGTGAGGATTGAAGTGAGTTAAAACTTGTAAAATATCTAAAACCATTCTAGGAACATAGGAAGTTCTAAAGCCATGTTTGCTGCTGCTGCTACCACCTTGTTATTACTGTTGTTGCCACGATTGTTCTCATTCCAGTGGGTTACAGGTTGACTTATATTTATATGATCAATAGGAATGTTATCTCAGCATCCCATGGCACATTAACCACAGCAATTGTTATTTAGTAACTACTTCCGTACTGAGAGCCTGTCAAAGATTTATATCTATTACCAAATAATATCTTGCTGTGAGGACACAGATCCACAAATATTAGTGACTTTGTGACAATCACTAATATCTCATTAGGCACAGAGTTTTGAAGTTCTTTTTCTCAGCTAGAGAGTTATGCAAGTATTATGTATACTCACTGCTCAATTAAGCCTAATTATTTTGAAGTGCAAAATGACCGACATTGCACATCATCTTACCATATTTTTCCAAGTAGGATAGCATAGGTGTACTGTCAACTTTATGACAAGAATATGGCAGAGCTATGCATCCTTTGGAAGCGATCTGCTACAATTACTTAAATTCCTTACACTTTAAATCCTCAGAATTTCTGTAGAGGAAGAAAAGTTAAATCTGTAACTATTATGCCTTCTACTCTGTTAATGTGCTCACATCTCTGTGAACCTTGATTTAAGCTGAGTGCATCACTAATCTTTAATATAACCCGAGAACAATAGTCAAATAGAATAATGAGTGGTATTGAAGAAATATATAGAAGAGCATGCCCAGGAATGCATTGAACCACTCCATATCTTGCATTATTAGACACACCCAGTGATTTGCACAGATCCAGAATTTTTAACTCTTCGTTGAAAGCAAGGGTAGGCAAAATTCATTCATAACAGACCAGATAATATAATATGTTCAGCTTCATGGGCCATATGGTCTCTGTGACAGCTACTCAACTCTGCTACTATGACATAAAAGTGATCACAGACAATATATAAATAAAAAATTATGGCTGTATTTTAATAAAACTTCATTTGTGAATAGTAAAATTTGAATTACACCTAATTTTCATGTGTCATATGTATTATTTTCCTTTAAATCTTTTTCAAAATATTAAAAATGCAACAACAAGTCTTTGGTCCCAGACCACACCAAAACATGTGGCAGGCTTGATCTGGCTTACAGGCTACAGTTTCCTGAATCATAATGTATAGGAACCAGAATATTTTGAATTTAACAACTCAACCATGGTCCTGCAATCATTATCTAGAAGATTAGCTAGTAACATAAAATGTCTCAAGGCATGCATTACAACTTCAGTCTTATTTTATCATTTATTTATTTAGGATTCTAACTTTGAGAACAAAAATCATGAGTTATGATTTCACATCTACCACTTGTTAGTTTGATAGCCTTCAGTGAAAATTTCCAACCTCTGGCAACCTTTTTCTCCCAAAGTCTGTTATTTGGGAGATGAATTATATCACTACTGTCAACTCACACTGTGTATCAGAATCACCTGTGGAGAAACCAAGGCTGAACAGTCAGAGATATGGCCTCAACAGGTGACGCCAACCTGCATCCAGCGTTGGAAACTACTGGACTACTGAGCTCCAGACCTCTTTCTGTTTGATAAGTCTAAGAATTTCTATTCGGTGCATACAGTTGTCACAAATATCAGTAACAATATAGCATTACTTCAGAGAATATTACATTTAAATAATTAGTAGAAACCCTTTGCAAAAAATTCAGAACTATTTAACATCTCCTTCATGATGGCAAAATAAAAAAGAAAATATATATATTTAACTCCTTTTAGCTCACTGTTGAGAGATGGACAGAATAGAAAGAAAATAAGTAAACAAAGGAAGGAAACAAATCATATGTATTTCTTTTCCTAATAGCTAGAGCATAGAAAATTACAGAGAAATAAAGCAACAATAATCTGAAAGCTTCTATGTATTCTTATTCTCAAGCCCTATTTCCTTATTTTAGGGTGTTTTGTAGTTGAACAATTGCAGCATTATTTCTCTGCTTCCAAATTCATTATTGAAAAGATAGTTCACACAAATATTCAAAAATAAGCAGTCTACATTTTCATAATATGGTTCATTTGTTCCTAACTTTTAGTACATTTCACAGTCAATATCTTGTCTATACTCATGTAATTGACTCAATTTTCAACTGTCAGTTTCACAAACCGTCATCAAAAAACTTAGATGATCAAGCAGAGCTTAGTTGTTCTGACTTCTTACAGTAAGGGACACACACACAAACACATACACCTTTTTGATAACAACAACAACAACAAAAAACAGTAATGTCCCAACCTTTGGGTAGGCAATGTTTAGGGTTTTATAACCCGAGCAGAGTGATTTTAAGATGAATGTTTCAAAGGAGGAAACTGGTTGAAATTAGGTATAGTTATTGAATTACTAGATCTAGATTAGTGATCACAGTAAGGAATGAGCCTTAAAGAGGGATTTTATAAGCAGGCTGTTAGTCTTGATTAGCTGTTAAAGTTGGCTTACAGTCTTGTCTTAAAAATTTAAATATTTCTTGCAATAAGTAATTAAGACATTTTTGCTTGATTTCAGTATTGTTTGACATAGAGACATGTAAATATGTTCATCACATACATTGCTTAACACAAGGGGAGAAAAGTATGCCTGGACCTAGCATGACTTAAGACAGAGAGAAAAAAAAAGTTGTTTATATTAATGCTCACTGACACTTTTGGTCATGCTTTACCATTATCTTATGAACTACGTTAGTCTATTTTGTGTTGCTACAACAGAATACCTGATATAGGTAATTTATAAAGAAAAGTGGTTTATTTAGCTCATAGTTCTGCAGGCTGGATAGTTCAAGGACATGGCCCTGGTTTCTGGCAAGGTCTTCTGTGCTGCATCATAACATGATGGAGAAGGTCAAATTGGAAGCAGTTATGTGTGAAGAGGAAAAACCTAAGAGACATCCTGGCTTGATGGCAACTCATTCTCAAGGGAATTCATTAAGTTCCATGAGAACTGATTCAGTCTTGCCAGAGTGAGAACTCATTCACCACCATGAGAAAGACACTAAGCCATCAGGAGGGATTTACTCCAGTGATTCAGACAATTCTCACTAGGCTCCACTTCCCAAGACTGCCACATCAGGGATCAAATTTCAACATGATGTTTGGTGGGAACAAACTCAGACCAAATCACAGCACAAGGATATGATCAATGCAGATCAAAATTACTGTCCGATATATTGGGTTCACTGTGTTAGGCAAAATGGTGTTTCTCCAAAGAAGCCCATTTTGAAGCCTCCATAGCTTATGTATATATTAGATTAAATAGCAAAGGGGAATTCAAGGTGAAAGATGGATATAAGGTTGCAATCAGCTGATTTTAAGACAGAAAACATTAGCTGACTTTAAGACAGAAAAAATTATCCAGATAAGCAAAATATAATTATAAGAGGACTTCCAGCATGACTGTAGGAAAAATTATTCCCCATTGAAACTGGTAAAAACTATAAATAAAAAAAAAAAACTTTTTATAACCCCTGGAAATGATCCTAAAGGAATACAGCAAGTGAAGAAATAGCCATTCAATTAAATCTATGAATATTCAGAATGAAAAGCAGGAGTGTGTAGTATTTAAGCAAAGTCTACTCTTCATTGGCTCTTCCAGCTCGAAGATAAGAAAACTCCAATCTAGACTTCGTTAGTCAAGAACAAATGGCATCTTCTCCCATAGCTTCCAGTTGGAGAGCTTTCTTCTAGGGCAGAATGCAAAATCCATGTTTCTCCTCCTACTGCCAGTTGTCTCCTGTTGCTGAGGTTGTTTCAGGTGAGAGCGGATGAGAGGCAAGGCTCCTTCTTCACCCCACCCTCACTCATGGGAAACAGACTCCAACTCAGGCACAGCACCTTTAAAAATGCTGGGGCCCCAGTTGCCTTACCCTGGATCGTAAGTTTCCACACCAAGAAAACCAACTTATGAAGACCTCATGCTACAGTCTCCACTTCCACTGGGCACTCAGGTTCAAAAGTAGGAGCATCACTGAGAGAAAATATCCCATCATCTCAAACCCAACCACAGAGGCCTAACTTAATATGTTACCAGAGGGAAAAGCAGGCCATAAAATTAATAGCTCTTAGTCTCTTCCCAAAGAAATTGACTTCACTTGCAATAGAGCATGAGGACATTCTAACCTATAGGCGTTCTCAAAAATAGTGGAGGTCATGGTGAAAAGCAACTGGGAGGAAATAGATTCAAGACAAAGGCTGAAGGATAAGCCAGTTACTTTGTAGGAGAGAACCTGAGAAAGAGAAAACTTAGAGGAAAAAAAATATATACAGCACTGATCTAAGGACCTCCTTCAAAGAAGCCCAGATCTTACTGGATTAGCCTATGGATCAATTTATAACCCAGGACATATTTGAAAATAATAGAGCAATCAGCCTCCAACTAACAGAGCATAACAGTTTGCTATGGTCACGGAAAGAGATGAAGAGAACCGTACCAAACCCACTATTGTCTCCAGGTGACTGTGGACATACCAAAAGCTGTGCCCCACTGAAAATTAACATCAGAGGTTTAACAGTGTGGGGTAGGAGAAAATAGACATCACTAAAATATTCCAGCTCTGAAAGGGAGGAGATTCGTATGCAAAGTTGCTGTAATATATTATCCAAGAGGTCTAGTTTCCAACAACAACAAAATAATGAGGAATGCAAAGAAACAGGAAAGTATAACATAAAATGGAAAAAGAAAAAGCAGGCAAAAGAAACTGTGAGAGCAACCAGATATCGAATTTAACAGGAAAGACTTCATGATAGCCATGTTAAGTATGTTCACAGATGGAAAGGAAACTATTGTTTAAAAAGTATAGGAAGTCATGATGACAATGTCCAACACAAGACAAAGTATCAATAAAGAGATAAAAATTATTAAAAGAACAAAATGGAAATTCTGGAATTGATAAACATAAGAACTGAAATGAAAATTATACTAGATGGGCCCAACAGTAGATTTGAATTGGCAGAAGAAAGAATGAACACACTTGAAGCTTGATTCAGATTATGCAAGCTAAAAAACAAAAAAAGAGAAATAAGAGGAGCCTCAGGGAAATCTGGGACACCATTAAGCGCATCAACATCCATGTCATGGAAGTATCAAATAATGACTGAAAAATTATCAAACTTATTAGAAAACACTATCCTATATATCCAAGAAGTTAAAGGAATTCCAAGTAAAATAAATGAAGTGATATCTACATCAGACACATCATAGTAAAAATGCTTAAACTCAAGGAGAAAATTTTGAAAGCAGCAAGACAAAATTACAACAAAACAAAACTCCTCATTATCAAGGGGACCTCAGTAGGATTTAATATCTGATTCTCAGCAAAAACAATGTAGGCCGAAAGGCAATAGGATGTCATGTTTAAAGTGCTCAGTTAAAAAAAAAAAAAAAGCAAAAACCTGTCAGCCACAAACCTTACATCAAGCAAATCTATCTTTCCAAAATTAAAGTAAAATAAGAACATTCCAAGATTAACAAAATCTGAGAGAATGTGTTGCTAGCAGACCCACCTTACAAAAAACTCTGAAGGAAGTTCTTCAGGCTGACAGCAAATAATCCTAGATAATTGAGCACATATAGAAAAATACGAGCTTCAATAAAGTTAGTTATATAATTCCACAAAGCAGTATAAATCTATTTTTTCTCTTGATTTACAAAACAATTGTATAAAATGATATGCTACAATGTATTGTTGGGCCTGTAACACAGAAATGTAATAAACTGGTAATATATTTGCTAAAGACAGCACAAAGGAGGTGGGTGAGAACAAACCTACATTGAGCTAAGGAAATGACAGCAGATGAGTAAATTAATAATTATAACAATGTATCATTGAGTTTGTAGGTTTGTAATATTAATACATAAATATGCATAATACAACAAAAACAGGGGAAAAGGAATAGAGATATGTCTTAGTCATCTCAGGCTGCAATAACAAAATGCCATAGACTGGGAAGCTTGAAGAGTAAACATCTATTTGCTCACAGTTTTTGAGAGTGAATGTCTGAGATCAGAGTGTCAGCATGGTTGGGTGCTAGTAAGGGCCCTCATCCTGGCTTGCAAATGGCTGCTTTCTCATTGTGTCTTCACATGGCAGAAACAAAGTGGATTCTGGGCTCTTCGTCTTCTAATGACACTAATACCATCATGGATGCCTCACCTTCAGAAACTCACTTAAACCTAATTACCTCCCAAAGGCCACACCTCCTAGTGCCACCACAATGAGGGACAGGGCTTTAACATGAGAATTTGGGCAAGACACAGGCATCCGGTTCATAAAGAGTTATCTAGAAATGATATTCCTATGTCTTACTATAATTCAGTTAGCATAAACCTGAAAATTAATCTGATAGTTAAAATGTATGTAGTGTGCCCTAAAGAAACCACTTTTTAAAAAAACTCAAAAGATACAGTAAAAAAAATAAATAAATTTAAATGCTTAATTAGAAAATATTATATAATGCAAAAGAAATCAGTAAAGGAACAAAAACAGGAGAAACAAAACAGACCTTTGACATACCTTTATACATAAATTACCTTTAATATACATACAAAAATCCATAACAAACTACTAGCAAACTGAATCCAGCAACATATAAAAAGAATTACATACCATGACCCAGTAGGATTTATCCCAGGAATGCAAGGTTGATTAACCATACAAAAAATAATTAATGTATACATGATATCAATAGAATTTAAAAATTACATGATCAGGCCGGGTGCTGTGGCTTAACCCTGTAATCCCAGCACTTTGGGAGGCCAACGTGAGTGAATCACTTGAGGTCAGGGGTTCAAGACCAGCCTGGCCAACATGGTGAGATTCCATCTCTACTACAAACACAGAAATTAGCTGGGCATGGTGGCGGGCATCTGTAATCCCAGCTACTCGGGAGGCTGAGGCATGAGAATTGCTTGAACCTGGGAGGCAGAGGAGGTGGCAGTGAGCCGAGGTCATGCCACTGTACTCCAGCCTAGGCGATGGAGGGAGACTCAGTCTCAAAAAAAAAAATTACATGATCATGATCATATCCATAAACAGAAAAAGCATTTAACAAAACCCTAGATCATTTCTGATAAAAATACTCGATAAACTAGGAATAGAAGGAAACCTTCCTTCACTTGATAATGGGTATTTGTGAAAAACCCGCATGTGACATCATGCTTGGTGGTAAAAATGAATGCTTTCTTCCTAAGATCAAGAACAAGAGAACATCTCCTCTCACCACTTCTATTCAAGACAGTGTTTGAAGGTCTAGCCAGGGAAATTAGAAAAAATAAAGCGAATCCAAATTAGAAAAAAAAAATAAAAGCTACCTTTATTCTCAGATAACGTTGTCTTGCATATAGAAAATCCTAAGTATCCACTAAAAATTATAAGAAATAACCAGTGATAGGTCAATTAGCTGCTTTCGGGAAGCCTTAGGCGACAGGAGACTCCTGGACCCAGCACCTGCTCACTGTGCCTGTCCACCTTTGGCTACTGCAGCTGATACCCCAGTGGGCTAAGATTGGACAGGAGCCACCAGGGACCCAGCAAGTCCTTCAGCTCTGTTTTTGAAACATGAATCCTTCACTCTTCCTGGCTGCCTTTTGCCTGGGAATTGCCTCAGCTGCTCTAACACGTGACCACAGTTTAGATGCACAGTGGATCAAGTGGAAAGCAAAGCATAAGAAATTATATGGCATGAATGAAGAAGGATGGAGGAGAGCAGTGTGGGAGAAGAACATGAAGATGATTGAGCAGCACAATCAAGAATACAGTCAAGGGAAACACAGCTTCACAATGGCCATGAACGCCTTTGGAGACATGACCAATGGAGAATTTAGGCAGGTGATGAATGGTTTTCAATACCAGAAGCACAGGAAGGGGAAGGAGTTCCAGGAACATCTTCTTCTTGAGATCCCCACATCTGTGGACTGGAGAGAGAGAGGCTACGTGACTCCTGTGAAGAATCGGGGTATGTGTGGCTCTTGTTGGGCTTTTAGTGCAACTGGTGCTCTGGAAGGGCAGATGTTCTGGAAAACAGGCAAACTTATTTCACTGAGTGAGCAGAATCTGGTAGACTGCTCTTGGCCTCAAGGCAATGAGGGCTGCAACGGTGGTTTCATGGATAATTCCTTCCGGTATGTTCAGGAGAACGGAGGCCTGGACTCTGAGGCATCCTATCCATATGAAGGAAAGGTTAAAACCTGTAGGTACAATCCCAAGTACTCTGTTGCTAATGACACTGGCTTTGTGGACATCCCTTCACGGGAGAAGGACCTGGCGAAGGCAGTGGCAACTGTGGGGCCCATCTCTGTTGCTGTTGATGCAAGCCATTTCTCCTTCCAGTTCTACAAAAAAGGAATTTATTTTGAGCCACGTTGTGACCCTGAAGGCCTAGATCATGCTATGCTGGCGGTTGGCTATGGCTATGAAGGAGCAGACTCGGATAACAATAAATATTGGCTGGTGAAGAACAGCTGGGGTAAAAACTGGGGCATGGATGGCTACATAAAGATGGCCAAAGACCGGAGGAACAACTTTGGAATCGCCACAGCAGCCAGCTACCCCACTGTGTGAGCTGATGAATGGTGATGAGGAAGAACTTGACTGAGGATGGCACATCCAGAGGAGGAATTTATCTTCAGTCTACCAGCCCCTGCTGTGTGGAATGCACACTTCAATCATTGAAGATCCAAGTGTGATTGGAATTCTGATATTTTCACACTGGTAAATGTTACCTCTATTTTAATTACTGCTATAAACATGTTTGTATTATTGGTTCACTTACTTTGTATTTTCATTTTTAAAAGATATACACATTTTTACCTGTTTAAATAAAATGTAATTTCAAATGTAAAAAAAAAGAAAGAAAAAAAAAAAAGAAATAACCAGTGACTTCAGCAAGGTGGTAGGATACAATATTAGTATCAAAAAACATCATTTGTATCCCACGTTTCTAACAAACAATCCAAGAATGAAAGTAAGAAAACAAACCCATTTACAATACAATAAAAAATACTAAGAAATAAATTTAACAAAGTAGTACTAAAGTTATACTCTGGAAACTGCAACATATTTTTGAAAATTAAAGACTCTAACTAAATCAGAAGGCAACTTATATACATGAATCAGAATACTAAATAATTGTTAAGATGGCAGTACTCCTCAAGAATCCCAGCTGACTTCTTGCAGAAATTGATGTATTTAAATTGTGCAACCTAGAACATTTAGCCTCTCTTAACAGAGATTGATGTGTATACAGCACATTACAAATCTTCCACACCATTAACTGGTCTATTTCTACACAGCAGCTTTACCAGCTTGAAAAGATATTTTGCACAATGCTTTTTAAAAACACAAAAAACCCAAATATGAGTCTTATTCTTAGCACTTAAAATATTCAGGAATTTTAAAAATTAATTTGTGTTTCTATAAAATTATTTTAGGCTCACTTCTTTATTATTTTATAGGTACTACAATAGTTTTACACTTACAAAGGAAAAAACTGTTGATAAAGTGGAGGCAGGAGACCCACAATAGTCAAAATAATCTTGAAAATAACAAAGTAGGAATACTTCACAATTTTGAAACTTCCTACAAAGCAATGACAATCAACACAGTTTGATACCAGCACAAGAACAGATGTATATACCAATGGATAAGAATTGAGAGACCAAAAATAAAACTATACATCTATGACCAATTGATTTTAAACAATTCAATGAAAGATGGAATAGTCTTTTCAATAAGCGGTACTGAGATAATTGGATAGCCACATGCAAAAGAATGAAATAAGACCTCTATTTTACACCAAATATAAAAATTAACTGGAAATGAATCAAAAAACTAAATGTAAAACTATTTAGTTTTACAACAACTAAATGTAAACAAAACTAAATGTAAAACACATTGGAGAAAATATTTACAAGCTTTTATGTGACAAATGATTGTTAGATATGACTCCAAAAGCAGGAACAACAAGAGAAACAGATTATTTGAACTTTATTAAAATAAAAAACTTTAAGATTCAAAGAAAACCATCAAGTGAAAATACAACTCATAAAATGGAAAAAAATATTTGCAATTCATATATCTCATATGGGTCGTGTATCTAAAATATATAAAATCTCTTACAACTCCGCAATAAAAAGACAGCCCCATTTTGAAAAGGCAGAGAATCTGAATGAACATTTTTTTCACAGAAGATACAAAAAATGACTAAAAGCATGTGTTCTGAAGAAGTTCAATTTCATTAGTTATCTGGAAAATGCAAATGAAACCACAATGAAATACCACTCCACACTTGCTATGATGACTATAATCAAAAAGACAGTTAATCAGAAAGGTTGACAAAAATTTAGAGAAAATAGAATCCCCATAGATTACTAGTGGAAATGTAAAATGGTGCAGTCACTTTGGATAACATTCTTACCGTTCCTCAAATCATTAATAGAGTATCCTATGTCACAGCAAGTCCATTCCTAGGTATATACACAAAAGAATTGAAAGCAGATATTCAAAGAAATACTTGTATTTTAATAAGTATTTTTAAGTGAATATTATTATAGCATTTTTTTGTTATTTATTGTTACAGCATCATTATAGTATGATTTCCAATAGCCAACAGGTAAAAATAATCCATAAACAAAATATGAGTATATTCATATACTAAAATTATATTTGACCATAAAAAATGAAGTATTGATAGATACTGCAACACAAATAAGCCTTGAAAACATTATGCTAAGTACAACAAATTCAGTCCCAAAAGACTATATATTGTATGATTCCACACATATGAATTGTGAAGAGTAAAGAGACTTATATAGACAGGAAGTATATCAGTGGTTGCTTAGGACTGAGGATGGTGGGAGGATGGGATATAATAAAGAAAATTAGGAGTTTCTTCTTGAGGTGAGGAGAATGTTCTAAAACTGACTGTTGTGCTGGTTGAACAGATCTATGAGTCATTGAATTGTACACTTTGAGGAAAATGTGTTATGCAAACTCGATCTTAACAAAACTTAAAGTAAGTAGAAGATGGAGACAAAGGATGCACAGCTGAAGAAAGAAAAGTGATGACAGAAGCAAGCCATAGTGATGCAGTGTGAGGAGTGCTTAACCTGCTCATGGTGGCATTAAAGATGGAGGAAAAGGGCCATGAGGCAAAAACCATGGAAAGCCTCCAGAAGATAGAAGCCTCCAGAAAAACAGAAGAAATGGATCCTCCACTAGAGCCTCTAGAATAAAATACGGCCCTTTGTAGTTAGCCCAAGTGAAAACCATGTTGGACTTCTGACCTACAGAATTGTAAAATAAATCTGTGTTGTTTTAAGCCACTAAAAGTATGGTAATTTGTTACAGTAGCCATAGAAAACTAGCATGGATTAACCGTGGTGGTCATTTTAATATGCCAGTTTGGATAAGCTACAGTCCCCAGTTATTCAAGGAAACAGGAATCTAGCTGCTGTTGTGAAGATATTTCACAGAAGTGATTACAGTGAATAATCAGTTGACTTTAAATACTGGAGATCATCCTAGATAATTGGGGTTGCCCTGATTCTATTAGTCAAAAGGCATTTAAAACAGAATTTTAAATTCCCTGAAGAAGAAGAAATTCTGGATGTGGACAACAAATTCACCCTGTGCTTAAGAGTATGATGAGCCCTTCCTGCTGGCCTGTCTACAGATTTTGGATTTGCCTGGCTGGTCCTCACGATTGCATTATCTAATTGCTTACGACAAATTTTTAAATACATTTCTGGTCCTTTTTCTGATTCTCTTCTTCAACCTTAATTGACAGAGTCACATTCAGAGTGTTTGGTGGTAACTGTGCCAGTAGCTCTTTGTGTCAATTTGTTGTATGATCATTTGTTAGACCTTTTCCTGGGAAAGCAGCTGCATAGCACTTATGATGATGATTGAGCAGTAGAACTTCAGTCTCCTGTGAGCACACATTTGGGCATCATAACCATGGGGAGCACTAAGGGAAGGCTTATGATGAGTCCACAGTTAATTTTGAAGATGAGGGTCAACAGAGTCCATATTAAAGCAAGACAATAAAACTCATTCATCTCAAGTGCTCACAAAACAAGATGTAACCAAATTAACTTAACTGGTTGTTGTCAAAGATATGTAATTTTACTTATTTGTTTTGTGAGTCTTTTTGTAGATTAAGGCAACTTGAGAGAGATGAAGATATAAGCACATTAGTCCTCTAAGATGACAAATGCTTTACTCTCAAAGGCCGGCTATAAGTCTAAGACGCTTTTATTTTGAACCATTCCCTGCCTGATTTAATGCCAGAGTGCTAAAGCCATAGTGACATTATCTAGTTGTTTTTCTATTCTATGAATTCTAGTCAGGATTTTTCTTGCTTTTTGAGAATCATAAAATAAAGGAAAAAGCCAAAAATCCCTTTCAATTATTAAAATTTTCAAAGTCCAGGTTTCCAGTTTTTTCCTTCTTGATTTAAATCATCTAAAGGTATCTTTTTAGTAGGGAGGAAAATAGAGGCTGCAAGAGATCCTGGGTGAAATCATGAATACTGTGTGACAGTCTTCAGCCAGTATGTTGCATGCCTCAAATCCAGTACCAGCTATTAGTGACTAGTATTTTGTTTTCAGCGAAAACACCACATACTCTGTTGTCAAATATTATTTTAATAATTTTCTGTCATTCATCAAGAGTGGTCAGCATCAGGCAGTGTTACCTGTAGTATAGATCCATTGTACAATATGGTGATTATAGTTTATAACAATGTATAGTAATTCCTCTTTATCCACAGAGGATAGGTTCCAAAGTCCCCAGTGGATGCCTGAAACCACAGATTATTCTAAACCCTATGTAAAATTTTTATTTTTATATACATACATATCTATGATAAAGTTGAATTTATAAAGTAGGCACAGGAAGAGATTAGTAATAACCATAATAAAATAGAACAATTATAACTATATTCTGTTCACAATTTAATGGACAGAAGATTCATTTTTACCATAGATCTTAGAAAACTCAGCATGATTTCTTTTCCTTCCTTATTAAGTAGAGAACTTTCACCTTGTCACTTAAAGGAGGCACCTAACAGTTTCTCTTTGGCATATCTGAATTGTGCTTTGAGGACATCATTAAGTAAAATAAGGATTACTTGAACACAAGTGCTGTGGTACAGCCACAGTTGATCTGACAAGCAAGATGGCTTCCAAGGGCTTAACACATGAGTACCACATACAGCATGGATACACTGGACAACGGGATAATCCCTGTCCCAGGAGGGACAGCACAAGATTTCATCACGCTACTCAGAAAACTTTATATTAATTGTTTCGTTCTTGAGTTTTCTATTTAATTTTTTCAATGGCAGTTTACTGCAGGTAACCAAAATCATGGAAAGAGAAACTGCAGATAAAGAACATTACTGTATTATATACTTGAAAATTGCTAAGAGAGTAGATTTTAAATGTTCTCACCACAAAAATGTGGTATGTGAAGTAATGGATACGTTAATTAGTTTGATTTAGTCATTCCGCAATGTGTGTGTGTGAATACGTATCAGAAAATTATGTGGTACACCCTAAGTATATATAATTTGTATTTGTCTATTTAAAAAATAAACATTTAAAGACAAATAAAGGAGACACTTGCTCGCTACAAAAAAGAGAAAAAAACTTGGGGTACTTCTAAGCCAATAAATGAAGTTGAAAATGTAGTATAGCTCTCTTATAAGATCTGTAAAAGTAATAACAGCCTCCAAATATACATTACCTATTTCCTTTTATTTTTCCAGGTCTATTTTTCTGAAAGTTCTGTTACAAAGGCTAGCTTCTGCAAAGTTCTCTTTCTAGATATGATGTATAGGTTTAATCCTGAATTTTAAGTGTAGAGAAAAAGAGAAAATATCTATAAAGATAAAGAATAATAGCATATAGGTTAAAGTATATGACAAGCTATGTTTAGATTATTTGAACATTGTTCTGTATGCCTTGGATCAACAACTTCTTGCAGTTGTCAACTTGATATAAAGATTGTGGGTTGAAGCTGTCTCCTGAAGATTGTCCACTTCTAGAAGATTCTTTAAAATCCTCATATTGAGGTCTCTAGTTGGAACAGTTTTCTAATGATTTGAGGATGAATTCTCTTCTCCTAGTAAAGTATATCCAAGAAACAAGTGTGCTTTTAGAGCTATGCTCACTAGTTACTTGATGAGATGTTTTCATTAGAGTTCAATAACACTATCTGATATCTCTTCCAGAAGACAAGATCTCAACATTTCAGACCATGTAAGCATTAATTAGGAGAATATGACGACTAGGTGCATTTTATGAGTTCCTTGCAGTATTAGGGGTTGTCTGCTTGAATTTGGCCAGAATATAGAATCAGAGTAAATTTCTAGGTGTGTAAGAGGCAGTCTAATACCAATTCAGAATGGAAGAACCAGTAAGATCCTAAAAATAGGTAATTTCTTTGTCATTGAAGCAATGCCAATACTCTTTGGATTCCTATAATGTCTGAAAGCTTTGTTGATGTTTTAGTTTAAGAATTCATTGTTCCTTCCATCATTCCTGAAGATTGGGATAATATGGGCAGTGAAGTTTCTGAATAAGCAGCAGTGTTGAAAATCTCGTTAGTGACAGTTCCAGTAAAATGGGTGTCTCTGTTACTGCAGAGATAGGTTGGAATTCCCAGACTGGGAAAACAAAATCAAGTGGTATTTTTGCTAGTATCAGATTCATAGCTCATTCAAAGAAAAGCTTCAATCCATCACTGGAATTAGAAAACACTGGCACACATATTCAGAATCAATGGTGGAGGGTAGTAGCACAAAACTTACTTGGAGATGTCCCAAGACATTTTTCTATATTTGAGCTATTTTTCATTTTTCTTCTTTATAATTTTACCAGGACTATGCTGCTGGTGATGGGTGAGATTTTCCTCAGCGGCAACATCAACAATTTGGGTCAAACTTTTCAGCAATGCCAGTTGACTACTGTAGCCAATTTGTCCTTGCGATAGCCAGTCAATGCTTTCATTAAAATGTTATGAAAGTTTCTATTCAAGATTCTTTGGTGCCAACAAACTCCTGAAAGTGCCAGAGATTATTCTCATGCAATTTGCAAAGAAGTTTTTTTTTTTCTGGTATTTCTTTCTGACATTGGAGTCAAAACTAGCTTTAGACCATTCAAAATATTTGACCTCTTGGACTGTCATAAGAGCAAGGATATTTCTCATGGTTTTCTATCTAAACAGCCATGAATTTTACTTTAACCTCTATGTTACTTTTGTGTACATTGTTGACATTCCCAGTAAAAGGCAAAAAAAAATTTGAATGTTTATCTGAAGGACACTAAAGAAGGCAGAACATAGATTTACAACTATAACGTAACACATAAGATAAAATAGTACTCTTATTCAAAACCACAAGTGTAGAATAACTATTTTATTATGTCCTTGGGGTGCTTAATATATCAGTATCTTCTCCAGGTGAGTTTCTTCAGTAGGAAGACAAAATTATTACACAGATAAGTGCAAGCTATGATGAGCTCCTACTTCTTTAGACTTTCAAATATTGGTTTCAGTGTTTCTTTAGTGTCTAGTTTTAGATGTGTTGTGCAAGCTTGTAGAAAGTTATGGCTGCAACAATCTGCACTATTATGGATGCATAATGGAGAAAGCATCTGATAGTTTTAATGTAAGGTCAGTAAAATGCATTCTAGATCCATTTATGCTTTTGCCCAGTGGCTCTTTCAAAATATGCATGGAGGTGTGAGAGATCTGGTTCTCATTGAGGTGTTTGCTTGCAGATCATATTCTCCATTTAAAGCTGAAGACGGTTTCCCTCATCAAAAAGACTGATCCTAAATCTAGTTTCACATGTGCTTTAGGATCGACTGCTTACTGCTATCCAAAGATATTTAAATGCCTATTGCTGCTATCTCCAATAGGCTCATTCTTTCTTTTCCTATAGGCCCAAATTTTATTCCAGACTATTTTCATAGAAAAGAGAATAGAGGTAGCCTTCAAAAAACCTTAAAGTTGTTAAAATGCCCATCTCCAATGGGCTCATTCTTTCTTTACCTATGGGACAAAATTTGATTCAAGTTTATTTTCATAGAAAATACATTGGAGGTATCATGGAGAAGATCTTAACTAGTATGTATAGCTTTTCTAATTCCAGTGGATTTTGATGTAATACGTAGACTAGGGTAGTCCTCCAAGGACACGCTCAGGAACTTCCCACTCTACCTTTTCCATCTCATAGCTTGTACTTTTTGTACTTAAGGTCTTTACTACAGTAAGCAAAAATTGATATAGAGTATAAACCACTACATCTTCTTAGAACTAAATTCCTCTGTGAATGTCTTTCCTTCATGTCTTGGCTTTGGAAAGTTCTTTACAAGAATGAGACTAGGGCTTGAAATCAGCCCTAAAAAGCTACTCTAATTTGAAAGAGGCAATTGAGATATGAGGGTTTCTTGTAGAGCACAAGGGAAAGGAAGCAGGTCAGAAGTGGGGGTCCGAGTGTGATGTAGGATCATAATGGAAGGGAAAGAAATGTGGAAGAAAGCTAGTAGATTTGAAATGTGATTTAGGAAAATAAATGACAAGGATAGTTTTATGGTTTTTTCACATTTTTTCTTTCGACTTAGCTACAACTTTTTTTACAGAAGTAATTTTGGAATCTGAATTTTTTTTTTGGAAGCTTCCCCTAGTAATAATAAATGATAAACATAAGATGTTTGGAATTTTGCTCCCCGTTTTGTTCTAAGGCCCTTCTCCAATGAATAACTTTATTCACAGCAGAAGCACCCCCCAAACATTCATTGTAATCCTTAATTATCTTTCAAGAAATTACGGTATTTAAAAAGACAAATACGTAATTAGTGTTATAGTATGGACAGGTAAAAGAAGGTGAAGTCCGTCCTGGAGACAGTACAGACTTTAAGACAAAACCACTGAAGTCTGAAAACAGGTCAGCCAAATACCTGTTTTGTGAGCATGTTACACCTTGTGCCTTGATCTAAATGGTTAGCTGTTAACTGATGATCTAATAAATTCATAATCCTCCTGGTGTTCAGGAGTTTTCAAAAAGTTTCTTCCTGAACCAAACTGTCATAGAAAAATTTAGACAAGACTGTGGCAAGGTGTAAAAAGGTTTTGACAGATGGCCCAATGCAAACATTTTCCATAACACCTGTCTGACATGGCTTTCTGAATTTATCAGTCCTTAGAGTGAGCTCCAATGAATGGATTTATTAGGTCTATGTCCATCTCTTCTCTAAGAACTTGGTCTTACAAGCTTATATCAGAATATGACAAAGACCTTCCCACTCCATCCCCCAAAAAACTTAAAAACACAGCAATATATTACGAGTTAGACAGGACCCCTCCAAGGATAGAAATTTCAAACCTGGTTACAAAATCAACTGATTTCAATATGCATAGAATTGAAATAAACTAAGCAGTTTGGAGCCTAGGAACCTGAAAAAAAATCAGAGCCGAGACCCAATACAAAACGTAGCTCAGTACAGCAGTTGTAGAGGGTCCTGGAAGGATATCCCAGGCACCTTCACAGAGAATGTTGTTTAGGGTTGAGGATCTTGACCTGTGGTACTGAGGGGGTTGCAAATGGAACTGCAAGACCTCCAGAATTACCAACTGTTGAATCCTCCAAAGACCGGGGGAAAAAAAAAAAAAAAAAACAGGAAAACATTGATCGAGCAAAACTAAACTTTAAAGACTTACTGCAGTCGGAATACCACCCAACAGAGTCTTAACAGTATTTCAGTACCTGAATATTAGAATAAAGTAGGTATACTCTCTTAGGGCCTGAGCTGGACTTTTCTAAGGCAGTCTTTCAAATTAGAGAATTAATTGGCATTGACAGAATTTGTGACTTAATAACTTCAAATTGGTATATACAGCAAGGTGGATTGAGTCTTGGGCAGCACACTACTAGCATTGATGAATAACTATTTTGGTTGGCTCACTCTTATCTTCCAGGAAAGAATATTGTCTGGGGAAAGCAACTAAGTTATTTTTGCTTGACCTCAGTATAACACAGAAACAGAAAAATTACCTGAACCCAATAGATGTATTTTTTAACACAAAGATAGGAATTCCTGTTGGTTTCTGTTCTTTACATAAAGCATTGGTGTTCTCAACATATCAAATTTATTACTTCCATTGTTTTTAATGTATTTTCCCAGTTATCCATTAAAAATAGATTATCTTTTTAGTGGTTACTAATATTGCCTTCCTTCCATCAATTACAATCACCCCATGCCTCTGATTTTATTAAAAGTTTCATAACAATAGAATTTAGGATTTGAGAAACATTTATTATTTTGAATGTTACTCAAAGCTCTACAAAGTGAAACCAAACAAAATAAAAATTGAGGATCCAAATCATAATTAATGAAGATTTAGCTCAAGTGTTTACCCAGATCCTTCCCCAAATCTCTGGATTTCAAGTGAACACAATTGCATAAATCCCTTTAATTGCCCATTTTTACACCAAATGCTCTGCTTTCCTGCTTCTTTCCTACACACCTACACTGTGACACCAAAGTCATTCAAGACCAGGTCACCCTGTTTAAATCCCTCCTCCCGTAACCATCAGTGCAGACTAGTTAGGAGAGTACAAAATATTAAAGAGATTGGGAACTTAGCTGATTTTATTTTCCTTCAGCTGGTGCCCAGAATGATAAATCGTAAGATTCTTGGCTCTTTTGCCTTCTTCTCTGCTTCTGAAAAGCCCCAACTAATTTTTTCTAGATCCTGACAATCCTCAGTATTTCTAAGCAGCTTCGTCTCCCAAAGTTCAAACCCCGTGAACAATAGTATTTCTTTATGCCCCAAGCAGAGGAATGCTTTCTGCCTGGATGACAGTTTGTTAATTGACCGTGGTCTTCAGGAGACCATAAAACTTTTGGTTTCCAAAGGGTAAACTTTACTTTGAGCCATATCCATATTTCTCTTATTCAAGACGTTATTTCCGCTTTTTTACTGGCAAAGAAGACCATGGCGTGTCACCTCTCCAGGAGACGAGAGAAACTGTCTTGCATGCCTGAACACTATGGTCAGTAACCTCTATTAGTTATTTAAACTTCTGAATACCTCACAACACAAATATTATCATTCTTACTGTTTGATACTTGAGAAAACAGAGCATTAGAATGTTAAAAAGCTACCTTTGGTCACATTGCTAGTGAGTAATATAGACAGAATTGGAAGGCTATCCTCTTTTTGTTATACTGCTATGTCATCATTGGTAGAACTTTCATGAGTCCTTACCCTGCATAAGCATCATCATCATCATCATTATCACTTATTCTTTCACCTCTCACAGTTATTCCCTGGGCTACTTTTCTATTTAAGGAGGTAGGCGGACTTTCTCTTAGTTTCCTTATTTGAGGATCACAATCTCTTTACTTCAAGATAATTTAATATTACTTTGAAACAGGGGGAGGTGGCATGTAAAGGACTAAGCTTTATTTATTTTGAGGGTGAGAGCGAGGGAAAACTTATAAGCCCAGGATCAACAAGACACAGTTGGCATCTTCCACAGAAGGAGCACCACCCTTATTTGTTGTCTTTGTTAATTAGTAGACTTTTTTGAGCAATCGTATGTTTATTTTTAAAACTGAGAAGAAAATCAAAGTTTCTATATACTCCTTCACCCTTCCAATTTCCTCTATTTTTTTTGAGATGGTTATTTTTTTGAGACAGAGTCTCGTTCTGTCACCCAGGCTGGAGTGCAGTGGGCGATCTTGCTCACTGCAAGCTCTGCCTCCCGGGTTCCCGCCATTCTCCTGCCTCAGCCTCCCAAGTACTTGGGGCCACAGGTGCCCGCCAGCGCGCCCGGCTAATTTTTTGTACTTTTTTTAGTAGAGACGTGGTTTCACCGTGTTAGCCAGGATGGTCTCAATCTCCTGACTTGTGATCTGCCCGCCTCAACCTCCCGAAGTGCTGGGATTACAGGCGTGAGCCACCGCGCCTGGCCCCTTCCTCTATTATTGATATCTTGCATTACTGTGGTGCATTTGTTACATTGCTAAATGAACCGCTTGTTAATTGTGAAATGAACCAATATCAATATATTATTGTTAATCAAAGTTCAGAGTTTATATAAGAGTTCACTCTGTATGTTTTATATTCTGTGGATTTTGCAAACATACAGTAACATGCATCCACCATTATAGTATCACATAGAATAGTTGCATTGCCCAAAGGAAAAAAAAAAAAAAATCCTGTGTTCCACCAATTTATCCTTCCCTCCCTCCCCAGACAGCTGGTAACCATTGATCTATGTACTGTCTCCATAGTTTTACCTTTCCTAGAATGTCACATAATCAGAATCATACAGTACATTCACCTTTTATATTGGTTTCTTTCACTTAGCACAATATACATTGAAGGTTTCCTGACATTTTTTCATGATTCGATAGCTCATTTCTTTTTAATACTGAATAATTTTCCAGTGTATGAATGTACCACAGTTTGTCTATTAAAGGATGTCTAGGTTGCTTCCAGGTTTTGACAATTTCTGTAGTCCTTTTTCTTCTTCTAACTCCGTCAATTTCATGCTGCCCATCCTTCATTTACTGCCCCATCCAGTACAATAGCCTCATTTCTCTCACACTGTGTAAACATCCTTTTACTTCCCTTAAACTCTGTTTCAAGAAGACTCACTGTGAATGCCATCTTCAAACTGAGCATTGTACTTTTACAGAGCTGTTTCCATCTGAAATGCCCTCCTCCTCTAAAATCACAAAATACATATTTGTGTGTGTCTTTGTGTGTGTGACACTCAATATATATTTATAAAGCTTACCTACAACTTACGTATTGTTTCTGAAAGACCAAATTTTCAAGGAATTTTCTTGACGTGTATCTTCTTTTTTGTCATAGTCAAAGCCAAGCAATGCAGCAGCCCTGTTTTCTGCTATGACGCGTTCGGTGATGTTGCCGACTAGCCAGGCATCTGAACATAATTTGATGTGCTAATAATTTGATTAGCATGTTTTCTAGTCTCTGTTGCTCTCAATAATAACACCAGCTCTTAACTTAATCGGCACTAGGACATAAATTTATTATGTTAGAATTTGCCTGGCACTGCCCTAACTGCTATTTGTTTTAAACATGACCAAAAGGTATGAGATTGGAAAGTTGATTATTATTACCCTCATTTTTTTTTTTTTTTTTTTTTGGATGAGAAAACAAGAACTCATGAGATTGTGACTTTCTTACAAGGGAAGGAAAATAAGTATAAAACTAGATCCTGTGAAGTCAGGCTTACAGTTTTGTTTTTTTCTTAAACAAACCTGACCTCTGTTGCTTCTTAAAGAACCAAACCTATGTTTATATGTATTTATCATACCTAAATTTTGTTAACCTTTTTTGCATGGTTAAGTCAGAATCTTTGCTGAACTCCAAAGTGGCCAAAAATAGTTTTGTTTCATGCAACCTCTATGTCAAAGTATGAACTCAAATCTGAGCTACTACCATTATTACTTCACATACACCAACACACACACACAAGGAAATGATGAGCATACTAAATCAAATACAATTTTATTTCCTAATGAAATGAGCTAAGCATAAATATGACAAAGTGTGCAGTGGAGAATAATTATCAGCCTTCCTTTTTAGACAGCATGAGGTTCGGCAAAGTCAATTTGAATATAAATGCAAAATATGTTGAGAACACATTTAGAGAAAAGCAATAATAGTTACTAAAATAGACTATTAAATTATCTTTTAATAACTTTATAATAGCAAATGTAATACTGTGAAAAAGCCCAAGATCTCTAATAAAATCAGGCGAGTCTGATTTGCAAAAATAAATAAGATTTAAATCAGGTTAAATTTTATAAGCAGTGCTATAAAGTGAATTTGTTCTGCTATAGTATCTGCTAGAAAAGAAGAATGGTTTGAACAACTAAGTTCTTTCAAATTATCAAGTGTAAGAAATATGATAAGCATGAAAATACACTGAAAACATGTATGTATAGATGATACCAGCAGTAGTAGTTGTATTACTGTATGTTGCCTGATTTAGAATGCTCACATGGTCTAAATTTTAAACTCTGGTTGATTTTGAAAGAGAAGAATATTTGTATGAGTGTGTGTGTGTTTTACTATGTAGGATTTTAATATTTATAATATTTGGCATTGAGTAGCAATATGCCTTTTTTTTTTTTTTTTTTTTTTTGAGATGGAGTGTCACTGTGTCACCCAGGCTGGAGTGCAGTGGCATGAACTCGGCTCACTGTAACCTCTGCCTCCCGGGTTCAGGCAATTCTCCTGTCTCAGCCTCCCCAGTATCTGGGACTACAGGCACCCGCCACCATGCCTGGCTAATTTTTGTATTTTTGGTAGAGACGGGATTTCACCATATTGGATCAGGCTGGTCTCAAACCCTTGACCTCAGGTGATCCGCGCGCCTTGGCCTCCCAAAGTGCTGGGTTCACAGGCTGAGCCACCGCACCCTGCCGCAATATCCTTTATGTGCCAGCAGCTAATATTTGGAGCTGATATTCTAAATACAATGTTTGAAAAGAAAAAACAAGAAAAGAAAAAAAAAGTGCTTGTTTAAGATTAGATTTGTGCTAAGAACATATGGATATATTGTGAGTATGAGCAATTTTGGGCATCGATGCAATTGTCTCACTTTGGAATGTACTGTTCTCGAAAGGTGACTGTAGCAGATTGCAAAAATGATTCCAATTTTTCACTCCCTCCTAGTTTCATCTTTTACCACTTACTTTGCAGCATCCTCCATGCTATAAAGAACAGGATGCTGCAAAGTGGTAGGGTTGGAGTGGTGAGGGTTGTAATTTCTTGATCCCAGCTTAGCCAACTGACTTCCTTTGGCCAATTAAATATTGGCAGATGTAACACAAGTAGAAGTTTTAAAAGGGCTTGCAAGCCCAGGCTTGCTTGCACTTGCCCTGTGCTCTTGCTAAGATAATATATATGCTTGGCTTTGCTTGCTGGTCCCAGAAAAAGTTGAAAGTCATACACAACAGAGCCAAATGGTCCCAGTTGCCCCAGATGAGGCCAGTCTACACTAGCCAACAGCCTCCAACCCAAAGATATATGAGTGAACCCAGCTAAGATCAGCCAAACTTTGCCCTCATAACTAGAAAGCTATCATAATAAATGATTGCTGTTTCAAGCAGTGAGTTTTGGAGATGGCTTACACAGCAATAGCCAACTCACACAGTGATATGATCTCCCAGATCAAAATGTTACTCTGTAGACATGAAGAGAAAATGAAGCAGCTGACTCTGGAAAACAAAAGAAAAAACAAAGCTGTTCTGAGAATGTTTTTTGGGGATTCTATCCCTCATGGGTTTGCAGTAAAAATGATCATGCTACAAATACTGAGACTAGTTTTGTCCCATAGTTTATAAGCTACACTGCACACTCTTACTAATTTTTTCATGTGACAGTCAAAAAACACTCGGTAGATGGGGCACATATTTCCATATATTTTTTCGTAAATAGATGCACTCCAATTGAGCTAAATGTGGGGCTTGTCGACTCTAGTGCATTTCCCCCATTTCTGACCTGTCCTGCTACACTTTCATACAAGAGTGTCACTATGGAAAGCAGAGCAGATAACCCACGTGACAATGACAAATACAGTGCTATCACACAGTAGTGGGAAAAATATGTTGCATTTCTGAAGACTGGACAAAGTGAACTCATCCAAGTTCATAGGACAAGCAAAACCCACTTTGTAAGAGTCACTTGGAAATCAGTTTCCAACACAAACACTGAGCACCCTGAATCCTATCCTAAACCGGGTTCCCCAGTCATTGTGTGCTTTATGCCCCTCTAAATGCAATTACAATTGCAAAAAAATTCGGAGTCAAGTAGTTAACAAGGTCTCTGAGTGTTAATATAACAGCCCTTGCTAGGGCGGGCACAGCAGCTCACACCTGTAAACCCAAAACTTTGGGAGGCTGAGGCAGGCAGATCACCTGAGGTCAGGAGTTCCAGACCAGCCTGCCAACATGGTGAAACCCTGTCTCTACTAAAAATACAAAATGGTGGTGGTGGCGGGCGCCTGTAATCCCAGCTACTCAGGAGGCTGAGGAGGAGAATCGCTTGAACCCGGGAGGCGGAGGTTGCAGTGAGCCAAGATGGCGCCAGTCTGGGCAACAAGAACAAAACTGTCCAAAAAAAAAAAAAAAAAGCCCTTGCTATATAGCTTTTCTGTTGTTGTAGAAAGTCTCATCAATATTCTGTCAGTAACTTAGTGTCAAGTCATTTTTACCTACAGCAGCAAGTCAGTCCAGACGACTCCAGGAAGTTTCCCTTGTGTGAAAATCGATGAATCTCTCTCCACTTCTTGGAGACAGGAACAAGTCAGAATAATAAAAAATAAAAGCAAAAGTAAAATCTTCCCAAAAAGTAACAGGAAAAATAAAATAATATGGATCCCAAAAACAAATGGAATCCCCAATAAATATATAACTATTTCTTAATCAAGAAAGAAACAATTAATTTTAAACATTAAAAAAGGAAATAAGGCCAGGCACGGTGGCTGACTCCAGTAATCCCAGCACTTTGGGAGACCGAGGCAGGCAGCTCATGAGGTCAGGAGTTGGAGACAAGCCTGACCAACATGGTGAAACCCCATCACTATCAAAAATACAAAAATCAGCCAGGCATGGTGGTGGGCGCCTGCAATCCCAGCTACTCAGTAGGCCAAGACCGAAGAATCGCTTAAACCTGGGAGGTGTGCACTCCAGCCTAGGCATCAGGGTGAGACTCTGACTCAAAAAAAAAAAAAAGAAAAGAAAAACAACAAAACTTAAAAAATTAAAAAGGAGGGAATTAAATGTATGTGTCTCTTCTTTTGCCTGGTAATCCATTCATCAAATATGTATGAATTTTGAGGTAGATAGTTTTGTGTAATTTCTCTCAGTGTTTTCTTTTTTTGAAACAGAAGCAGCTGTGTGCTGAATATTTTTGTGTAATACATATTTTACCTTTAAGTATGGGCTATTTGATTATTATTCGAGTATAACTGAAGCAATCTCATTGTCCATGGTAAATACCAAGGTTCTTGGCCTCACAGCCAAGTAGATGGAGGTTGTGGACACATACACAGGCAGAGTGAGTTTGGAGCAGGAGTTCGGTAAGCAAGAGGAAAGAACAGCGCTTCATTACAGAGAGGGATCTGGAGGGGGGTTGCTGGGTGGTGGTAAAACTGAGTTTTTGTAAATGGACTAGTGATGGGGGGCTATTGAGAAGGGGGTGTCTTAAGAATAATCCCCTCAGCAAACGGCTTCTCCCTCAAACCCAAAGAATAAGAAACTATCCAGGGGAGGGCTGGCAATTAGTCCACCCACATGCTGAAAACAAAGCATGTCCAATACTTCCTAGTGTGGGTAGATATTTTCACTCATTGTGTAGATGCTTCTACATTTCCGTGCCGTACAGAAAACGCCTCTGAAGTACTCAGAATGCTAGTTAATGAAATAACTCTCGCTTTGACCTACCTAAGTACCTCCAAAGCGACAACAGCCCCTTAATTAAAGCAGCTGTCACCCAGGCAGTCTGAAAGGCAGAGGCATACAGTACCATTTCCATTGTACTCGGAGGCCCCGGTCCTCAGGAAAGGTAGAGAAAATAAACATTATGAAAAGACAGCTCAGAAAACCGTCCCAGGAAACTCCACTTCCTTGAGTCACTCTTCTTCCCAGAGCTTTACTACAAGAAAGAAATACCTCTTTAAAATTAGGCCCGAGCCCTCTAGATACACTGTAGGGGTGGCCTTTCCTTACAAATGGCTTCCGATTAGATCAGGAAACCTCTGAGTGAGGCCTGTAGCCTCCCTGGCTCACTTCCAAGAGGAATTCACACAATAGCGGAGACCCATCACCAGGAAACGGGAGCACCTCTGTTTAACCCGGGAGGTTTGGTACTGGTGAAGTCTCTTCCTTCTCTCTCCTGCCTTTAAGCCCGAGTTGAGAGGGGCCTTAACCGTTCTTCTCTCCACCCTCCTGACAGTAAAAGTTACCTGAATCTACTCCTGGATACAACACACTTGAGTTAAAGCTTGGAAAACTGAGGAGAAAGTCCCTGACAGCCCAGAAAAACGCTCAGAATATCACTGTAAAGAAATAGAGGATCTCAAGCTGAGAACAGCAAAAGATAAGTAAATGAATGAGGGCTACTCACTCCACATAGTCCCCTCTTTGCCTTACCATTTCCTCTCAGTTATTTCCATCTTTCCCCTTGAACTTCGCCGCCAGACATTAGAACTCTTCTTTGATGCACACTTGCAGGGAGATTTGGACTATTCCTAGGAGTATGTTTGTAACTTCATAGACCTACAAGGGAAATTGTATATTCTGGCAAATAGTATAAATACATTTTGAATGGAAATAGCTTACTATATTACAATTGCAGGAACTGCTACACTTACGCTGCTATTTGCAACGGGACTATATACCATGACACCCACACGGTGGAATTCTGGACAAAGGATTTCACGTGCTGTAATCTTCTGCCTATCACCTTTATAACAGCTCTAATAATTACAGAAAAAAGACAAATATGAGGTTCTTGCTACTGAAACTTTTCTTCCTCCTCCTGATAGAGCACGTCAATCCCCTAAACCCTACAGCCCAACAAATCCGACACCTCGCCTTGGCAGTCAACCTAACTTCATGTTATATCTGTACTTCAGACTTGTCGTCAGCTGAAGTATTACCACCACCATTGGAGGATTTAGCCAAAGTTAACATTCCAGTCACCCTCGCCGCTCAGTCCAGTGCAACTTATCCTGATCAGCAAGTCAAGAACGTATTTCTCCCAATCATCTCACAAGTTATAAAGGATGGATGCCCAGACCTGAATTTTACAGAAACCCCAACTCCTATAAAAGTCTTTTGCAGTGTAGATTCAAGGCTCACATTTCCCATTTATTTCACGTCCCAAAGGTAAAAAAGGAACTTTCCTGAGAACCTTGTCCATCTGCTCATATGAAGTATTTCATAGCTGGACGGCTCAGGAAAGGCCATATGACTCCCCAGAAAAGAGACTCAAATGGTATCTTAAGAATGCAGCACCAGTTCCTTCTCCTTAAATATCCAAATTCAAGGCAACCTCAATTTACTATTAACACCAATACTTCCCACATTTCTACGGATTGGTACTCAGTGTTGATAGATAACTCACCTTTACCTCTAACCCAAACGTTAGCTTGGGGAGTGTAGAGAATGTTCTTAAAATTCCACCCCAATCATATATTCACCCCCAGCATTCGAGCAAAATTTGCCTCAATGTGGGAGGGCATCAGTGGGAACTACTTAAGTACACAGACCCCCCAATGTAGAGCTGACCTTTTGGGGACATAAAGTGTCTCTAGATCTCAAACAAGAGCTATAGTTCATATATGGAAATTCGGGGTATATGAGCCCACCAAGTCATTGGAGGAGAACCTGTGGGGTTGCAGCAGTACTTTGAAAACTATCCTATGCCATTACTTCCATACAATTCCCGTTCCTTATAAAACACTCACATTGTAGTAAAAAGGGCAGCTCACGTAATTCTACTCCCTTTAGCAGCTGCTGTAACTGGACTCCTAGGAACCACCGGTCTGTCTCCTGAATGTAAATGGGTTTACATTTATCCTTTCAGCAAACCCAAGCTGTAGCTGAAATTACAGCTGCCAGTCAGGCCTGGTGGCTCATGCCTGGAATCCCAGCACTTTGGGAGGTCAAGGCAGGTGGATCACGAGGTCAGGAGTTTGAGACCTGCCTGGCCAATATGGTGAAACCCTGTCTCTACTAAAAAAATAACAAAAATTAGCAGCGCATGGTGGCACACACCTGTAATCCCCGCTACTCAGGAGGCTGAGGCAGGAGAATTGCTTGAATTTGGGAGGCGGAGGTTGCAGTGAGCCAAGATCGCACCACTGCACTCTAGCCTGGGCGACACAGTGAGACTTCATCTCAAAAAAAGAAAAAGAAATTACGGCTGCCATTCAAGAACAACAATGGCAAATAAACTCACTCGCATGTGTCACCCTGCAAAACCATAGGGAACTGAACCTCCTAATGTCAAGTCAGGGAGGAATATGTGTTTTCCTTAAGGAAGAGTGTTGCTCCTATATTAATGCTTCTGGTAAAGTACAGCAGCATCTAGTAGAGGCAACCAATATTATCACCCACGTGCCACAGCAGAACCCATCGACATGGCTCACAGGCATCAAACAAACTCTGAGGTCATGGTTGTGGTCTATAGTGCCCCCACTAATAATGGTAATCTTAATTAATACTCATATTGAGACCCTATATTCTGAACTTCCTTATAAAGTTCATCACATAAGCAAGACAAAGTGACACAGACTAAAAGTTGGCCTGTGTGGTCCGGGAATGGAGTGAGAACTGATCAAACCAACCAACCAAAACCTCTGCTCTATACAGATAGTACACCTGGTCTCAGCTGAACCTTAGGGCTCCCTCCTCAACAACCCCCCTTCTCACTAGCCCATTTATAAAAACCCTGGCATTTTTACTGCCACCCAGCAACCCACTCGGGACTCTTCTCTGTAACTGAAAGCTGTTCTTTCCTTTTGCCTGTTAAACTCCTGCTCCGAACCCACTCTGTCTGTGTCTGTGTCCATGACCTCTGTCTCCTTCGCTGTGAGACCAAGAGCCTTAGTATTTACCCTAGACGATGAGGCTGCTTTATAATTATGTTCTTGTAAAGCATTTCTGAAAATGTTATTGCTCCAAATTGTAAAATTGCAAGTTTAATATTAAAACAAAAATTACGTTTTTTCTAATGCTTTCAATTCCAAAATAACCTGAATCGAAGTTTACCAGGGAGGTTTTTAGTATTATTGAATACTAGATACTGCCAATTAAAATGAGTCCTATATTGCTATATAAAATGAACTTCAGCTGTTTTTTAATATTCTTTGGACAATAATCCAACCCATGGCACATTGCAAAAAGTAACTCTGAAATAAAAATAGGAAAATTCTCTACCAGAACATAAAGTTACATCTCTCCTTGATAACAGACTACTTGTAGATTTAGTTGTTCCTTTTTTTTTAAATATACTTTAAGTTCTGGGGTACATGTGTACAACGTGCAGGTTTATTACATAGATATACATGTGCCATGTTGGTTTGCTGCACCCATCAACTCATCATTCACATTAGGTATTTCTCCTAATGCTATTCGTCCCCCAGTCCCCCACCCCCAACAGGCCCTGGTATGTGATGTTCCCCTCCCTGTATCCATGTGTTCTCATTGTTCAACTCCCACTTATGAGTAAGAACATGCTTGGTTTTCTGTCCTTGTGATAGTTTGCTGAGAATGATGGTTTCCAGCTTCATCCATGTACCTGCAAAGGACATGAACTCATCCTTTTTTATGGCTGCATAGTATTCCATGGTGTATATGTGCCCACATTTTCTTCATCCAGTCTATTATTTATGGACATTTGGATTGGTTCCAAGTCTTTGCTACTGTGAATAGTGCCACAATAAACATATGTGTGCATGTGTCTTTATAGTAGCATGATTTACAATCCTTTGGGTATATACCCAAGATTGGGATTGCTGGAAGAAAGAAGGGGAATCAGTAGGAAAAAGTTCAATCCTAACAGACCTTCTTTAGAGTCAATTACATGTATGTGGCTAAGGACAACTTGGTTCTTTTGAGTGGCAGAGCAGTATTACATCACCTAACAATTGAATGGCACACAATGGATAAGACGTGTGATCTCTATACATACATCTAAAATCACTTTTCTTCCAAGAAAGGGAAAACGTTACAAGTCACATAAGACAAAAATGCATTTATTTGAGATACTCTTAAAACATTTATCCTAAAGCCTTAAAAAACAAAAAAAGCACCACAAATACCTGAAACAATCATATAGATCTCAACCCCGCCCAGACAGTGACAACACCTATAATTGTTTCATTTGATTAAAGTTACCTGTCATTGGCCAGGCGCGGTGGCTCATGCCTGTAATCCCAGCACTTTGGGAGGCCAAGGCAGGCGGATCACGAAGTCAGATCAAGGCCATCCTGGCTAACACGGTGAAACCCCATCTCTACTAAAAAAAAAAAAAATTTAGCTGGGCATGGTGGCAGGCACCTGTAGTCCCAGCTACTCGGGAGGCTGAGGCAGGAGAATGGCGTGAACCTGGGAGGCGGAGCTTGCAGTGAGCTGAGATGGCACCACTGCACTCCAGCCTGGGCGACAGAGCGGGACTCCGTCTCAAAAAAAATAAAATAAAATTTTAAAAAGTTACCTGTCATCTGAATGTTATATATGTATGTTATACATTTACCATATTTTGTGTTTGTATTTAATCATGAACATCTTCTATTAAATATGAGAAAGATTCTGTATGATTCTGGACCCTGCCGTAAGAACAGTGTGTCCTCAAATAAAAGTCCTGTTTGTGCACTTACCTTCTAACTCTGTAGCCACTTCTAATAAAGTCATTAAATTTGCTCTTTAGATTAGAATTTACCCACATGGTTCTTGAGATCAGTGCTACCTATAGTTCACCTAGGAATGTTCGATTCTTAGTCATCCAGGAAAGTCCACAAAAACTGTCAATTAACTGTTCAGTCACAGTGTGATACAAAAAAATCCCATCATTAGAAACCAATTTGCGAGGTGGGCTCTGATTTTCCTACTCAAAAATGACAGGCAAAAAAAAGTTTTGCTTTAATTATTTTCAGACTAGGTTCTGAAGTGAGAAATCACCTGTATACTTCTGCCCAGGATCATCTGGAGACAGAAACCCCAAGGAAACCAGAAACTTCCCCCACCACCCCTCCACCACAAGTCCTATGGTCTATTTTAAGCAGACCAGCCAGCCCTGTTTTACTCTATCTGAGTAAAGTTGTGTTTAAAGAAAATAATTCATTGGTTAAAAAACTAAAGAAAATGACTGACTTAGTTCAAGTCTTAATATTAAATATTAAGCTTAGTTCAATTCTTAATATTAAAGGCTTAGAGTGGTTGTAAATATATAAACTTTTTATCATTGAAGATTGAAAATTAAAGAGATAACACAATCTTTCCAGATTAAATTTGTAAAAATTATCTTGTTTGAATGTCTAATCTTCTACTTCCTTTTCTAAGTGTAAATTTTACATAGATACCTATAGAATTCAATTAAAATTTAAATTAAAAATATAGGCTACTTTTTGGTTTGGTGATTTAAGTACTTCAGTCAGTATTTATTAACTTGGCTTTTATTTCAGCATATCAATATTTACCAGCTGAGTTTTAAATTTCAGTTATATAGGTATCTATAATATATGTAAAATATTCGCTAGAACAGAGTGGTATAGTGGACACTGAAAACTCAGAAGAGGACAAGGGTGATGAGTAAGGAATGAAAAAATATCTATTGGGCACAATGTATACCATTTGGGTGTCAGGTACACTCAAAGCTCAGACTTTATCACTGTATAATTTTTTCATGTAACCAAAAACAACTTGTACCCCTAAAACTATTAAAATGTGTTTTAAAGTATATCATAAATACAAAAAAGTTAATAAAATACTCTCTAGGTATAAAATGTTCAATAAATTGTTAGAATTAGGGTAAGACAGACAAAAGTGGAAATGGACAAATTGTAAAGATCAGACAGACTCATCAGAGAACAATAGGTGGCTAGATATATTGAAGGAAGAGGCGTCATAGTAAAATTTTGAAAGTCAATATCCAACCTGATTGTCAAGTCAATTCTCACATTTTTGATGAAAAGAGAAATAATTACGACGGCAGTACAATAGTAAAACAATGTAGATGAGTGCTTAGTGGGATCTTGCCAAAGTTAAAGTGTAGCTCAGTATTTTTTATCTTTCTGTTTTCAACCTTACAGTGGCTTTATATGAAACTTAAAACCCAGAGTCCGTGACCAATTTCTGCATAGCCCTTTTTGACATCATTGCATTCTTTTTTTAAATTTTTTTCTTTTTTGGCGTATATATAGTTTGCTTTCATACTAAAATATAAGTTCCCTGAGGCAGGGATTCACACAGTCCTGGCTTGTTCGCTCCCTGTATCACCCAGCCTGACACCTAAGTATCTTTAAAAATGTTCATTGACTATCAACATGACTGGCTATTGGAATCATGCGGCACTGGAAAGCCATGTTATAGGATGATTGAGTTATCGAGCATTTACTCAGAGAATGGAGGCTGGAAAGTCTGAGGTGTAATTTTTAGTTCACTCTTTTTAGCAAATAATTTTTGAACATATGCTTTTTACTTACCCATTTATATCTTCATTTACAAAACATAGGATGAGAACTTATCATGTGCTAGGAACTATTTTAGGTGCTGAGAGTAAATATTTTAATCACAACAGATAAGACCTCTCTTCTCATAGACTTGGTATTATTTTTGTTTTCTTTCCTTTTCTTTTTCCTCTTTATTCTATTTTTTGACATGTAGAGAAAGAATCTATTTTTGCAGCGTGGAAAGTGCCAGGAAGAAACTAAAACTAATTAATATTATAGAGACTGACTTACCCCTCTCCAGTGCTGAGTGGCATCTCAAGGAAGTAACATTTGAATCTAATTTCATGACAAGAAGGAACCAGCTAAGAAATTATTTGTAGGGAAAATGTTCCAAGTGGTAACACAGCTGGTGACAAGGCCCTAAGGCTACAGCAAATGAGGAATAATCAAGGAAGAGAGAAATACTAGTTGAAATGTAGAATGGACACTGGGGAGAAGGTTGTGAGATGATCTGGGGAGGAAAGAGTGATTTATATGCCCTGGTAAGAGATTTCAAGTTCATTCTACATGAAATGAAACACTACTGGAGCATTTTAAGTGGAAGAATGATGTAACACAGATTGCATTTTAAACAATAATTTTGTTGCTAGGTAAAGAGTTGATATGGTTTGGCTGCGTCCCCAACCAAATCTCATGTTGAATTGTAGCTCCCATAATTCCCATATGTTATGGGAGGGACCTGGTGGGAGATAATTGAATTATGGGGGAACTGCCCCCATACTGTTCTCATGAATAAGACTCAGTGAAAAAGTCTCATGAGATCTGAAGGTTTTATAAGGGAAACCCCTTTCACTATGCTCTCATTCCCTCTTGCCCACCACCATGTAAGAAGTCCCATTGCTCTGCCTTCATGTGCCATGATTGCAAGGCCTCATAAGCCATGTGGAGCTGTGAATCAATTAAAGCTCTTTCCTTTATAAATTACCCAGTCTCAGGTATGTCAGGTATGTCTGCAGCATAAGACCAGACTAATACAAGAATAGACCAAAGGTAGGCAAGAGTAGAAGCAGGTAGAAAATACTAAGGCACCGTGTTATTTGTTAGGACTAAGATGGAAAGGTTAGTGACCTGGCTGCAGAAAACCTAAAATCTCTTTGAAAAAAACAACACCCTGCTCATTCTAGAAGTCTGTCATTTTAAAAACTAAAAGTGGCCTCTGGATTTTGAGAAAATTCACCTGTGTCCATGCTTAAGGCCAATAACCACATCTTTCTTAAAATTTAGCTCTTATTTCAGGAAATAAAGTAATACATTCTTAGAATTTTCATGTAACAAGTTAAAAAAATCCTGCTTTAAATTTCACTCCAGTAATATAGTGTTATTTTTCCCCAAATTTCTCAGTTCTTACATATATAGAGAGGTAATATTTATTTCCTTTCCTTTTGGCTAGTCGTTGCACTTAAATAAAATTTATTCTGAATTGTTATATTTAAAAATATTTACTGAGTTCACTTTTGCATTAAAAAACAATTGTCACTACACACAGTAAATAATGCCTGTGGACTTTTATATACTATAAAGGACGGGACTAGTTAAAATTGCTACAAAACAAAGTCCTGAATAGTTTTAATTATGTAAAACTCAGATCTTACAATTAAGAACACTGGGTTCCCACAGAAAATGTAAGGCAATGGGATTTAAACATACGAAGAGAGAGAAAGAGAGGGATTAGCCCCGTTGGACATTAAGAAAAGAAGGAAAAAAAAGCTCTGTTGGACTTTTAAGAAAAAATAAAAACAAAGGATCAACTAGGTCTTCCATGGCAGCTGGAGGAAACCAATTTTTTTTTTAAGGAAAGGTCTGAAACAGTATGCCTCATGCCAACACTTTTCAGAGATATCAATAAATAGAATAGAGAAGATTTTTAATTTTATGGTATCAATGTATGAGAAAATTACAAGAGTAAAAGGGAAAATCATCTCTCTCTTAGAAGAGCTGTACAATGTATACGTGGCTAAAACAATGACCTAGGAAACAGTTTTTCAAGATAGGAATTACTGAACTTTTGAAGTTACTTTCTGATTATTACATCTTTATGACCAAAAATGTTGTATTTAGAGAGCTGTACTATCAAATACATAATCCAGTACTAAAAGAATGACTGTATTCCCAGAGTAGCAAATAATCATAATATCAAAGGATAGTAAAGGTAATTCTCTTCAAGTAATAAAGTCAATTTAGATAAGCAACTGATCAGAAACAATTTTTTTAATTTATCTTTTTGTCTTCAGATTAACCTCCCTGTATATTTACTTTACCTGAGGAAAAAAATTAACAATCATTGCCACATAAAAGCACAAGTAGAATACAGTTGGAAACAGTGTGCTTTTGACAAAAGAACTGTATCACTGAGTTCTAAAGACAACATTTTTCTCAAGTATGTCAAACACATATAATTATATTTTTATTCATGTTCTCACATTCATAGTCAAATTGTTTACATAACTTATGTCAATAAAATATCTTCTTTGGGTGATACTGTACTCTGTAAATGGAGGGGGAAAATCACCTATATCTACTCCAATTTTTCCCTTACAGAATTATTTTCCACATAATACCACGTTCTGTCTTCTAAGCACTAAGTAAAGGAAAATTGATGTGTGGCTTTCAGCTGCCTGTATCAAATATACATGTATGTAAATGAAAGAAATATGTTTAAGAAATGTGTAGATCATTTGTTTGTTATGAAA
Source organism: Macaca fascicularis (assembly GCF_037993035.2). NCBI lineage: Eukaryota > Metazoa > Chordata > Mammalia > Primates > Cercopithecidae > Macaca > Macaca fascicularis. Next base: position 22,075,092 of record NC_088377.1, on the reverse strand, counting down.
CAACTTTGAAATATTTTTGATGTTTTATTTTGCAGCAATAATTGCCACAAAATAGGACCAAATGTGTCTGTTTAAGAAAAAAAAAAAAAATCAAGGACCAATGTAGAAGGGAAATCGTGCTCAGGCACAGAACGACAATATCCAGGAGACTCAGGTTATTGAAGGAGAAAACTTTAAAGAGAAATTTGGGCTTCAGAGACTGTAAATGCCACATGCTATTAAACTATAAAGATTGCTTTCTGAAACTGTTTATTCCTGAAAGTGAGTGGGGAAATCTTATGGCCAAAAGGAAACAGAATAGAATGAGTTTCCAGTGTGTCTTGGGATTCAGTGTTTACTTTTCACCTTATTTTCTCAGAGTAGAAGATGAAAATAGGGAGAGAAAATACAAGTTTGGCTCAGAGATCCAAAAGTGAAGAAAGGAGGTGGCAAGTTTAGAAATGTCAAAGTCCCACCAGAAGTTTGTTTTCATGTTCACTGGAGGCGAGTTGGTTCTTTTTATGTGAGAAATCTCTTCAAACCACAAAATTGTGAGATACCGGAAGGAAAGTGTATTCATTAGTCCATTCTCACGTTGCTTTGAATAAATACCCGAGACTGGGTAATTTATAAAGGAAAGAGAAATCAAATTCCTATGTTTCATGATCAAACTCATAATCACAGTGCACCGTCAATCACTTTATAAAAATGTAGATTGTCTTTCCTTAATTGGGTTGAAGGCAATTAAAACTTAGCACAAAATGCTCTCCCTCCCATCCATTCCCCAAAACACAGAATGGTGAAAAAGAACGAAATTATTTCTTCCTATTGAAGACAACCACCTTCTCTCCATTCTGAAAATAATTTCAAGTACCTCAACTGAGACACAATCTATTTCTAGTTCTCATGTATATTTGTGAGGGATGGTACAATCTCTTGAATGTCATGTATTTTGTTCTGCATGTGGTCATTCTTCAAGCTTGAGTATTAGATTTTTTTGCTCTTTTATTTCTCTCCTGTCCTTGATTAGATCTTTTTTGCCTTTATGATTCTAAAATTCACATCTCTGCCCTACCTTTTTTTTTTGTTGTTGTTGTTCATTTAGATTTATTTTGATTCAAAGTTCTGCTTTATACTGCATCCCATTTTACAAAAACACTACACATGAATAAAGAAAATAATTATTTCTGGCTCTAAACCATGACCTATCTCTGGCTTCTCCCATACTACAAATGGTAGCAAAATTAACCTTTTAACCAATTTCCAAAGATTAAGGTAGAAAAATAAGCTAATTCTTCATTTCCAATTTTCAAGTTTGTAATGATGTATGTAACAGCTTCAGTCTAGATCCTCAATCTTAGCACATCACAAAAGCAGTAACGCTTGTTTTCTTGTTTTAAAATGAAATCATCATACATTGACCACACTGATCACCATTTCCCCTTTAGGCCCTAGTTGTTATAACTTGAACTAAATGTTAACTGTAAGCTATAATACTCTCACCTACCAGCTTTGTCAGCTCTTTCCCAACTTTGCTAATTTGCGTTAATTTGGCAAGCTGTTTTCACAATTTGCATTTTACTATTATATAACCTGCCTATAATTTTGTCTTCATTCCTTGAAAATGCTATTTTAAGTCTCACATTCCTCACCATGTATTCTGTGCAAAAACTTCTACTTGATTCTAGGTCATTGCAGCACTCTGGCATCTCACATTTCTTTAAAGAGAGAAAGCTAGCTAAATATATGACCTTGGCTGGGTGCAGTGGCTCATGCCTGTAATCCCAGCACTTCGGGAGGCCGAGGCAGGCAGATCACCTGAGGTCAGGAGTTCCAGACCAGCCTGGCCAACATGGTGAAACCCTGTCTCTACTAAAAATACAATATTAGCTGGGCGTGGTGGTATGTGCCTGTAGTCCTAGGTACTCGGGAGCTGAGGCAGGAGAAGCGCTTGAACCCGGGTGGTAGAGGTTGCAGTGAGCTGAGATGGTGCCACTGCACTCCAGCCTGGGAAACAGAGTGAGACTCCATCTCAAAAAATATATATATACACACATAGATAGATAGATAGATAGATAGATAGATATGACTTTATGTTTTTATGTAAGTTATTTAGCTATATTCTTAAGGAATAGTCTTTGTTCTTGAAGAATATTCTTTGACTTTTCTAAATATTTCATATGATAGTTTTATGGGTGAGAGTTTTAAAATAAAACTCAGTCAAAATAAAATTAATTTATTTTTATTTTAAACTCTGACCAATTTTCCAAATACTTGAGGCAGAAAGTTTTCTCTGTCTCCACATTGACTCTCCATACAATACGTACATGTAATTTATTTTAGTGAAAAGATTCCTACTCAACAATGGAGGTCAATATGCATTAACAGAAACCATTCAAGCCTTCAAAAAATATTCATTGTCCAACAAGTGTACCCAACTATGGTCATTAACTCAGACTGGTTAAGGGGAGACCAATAAAATAAGTCAGGTATTCTCCTGCCTTCATAGGGTTCATGTTATGAAGGGGCAGACAGAAATCAGACAGTAAAAAAATAAATAACATTTATAATTGGCTGAAATGCAAAACACCCCTGATTCATATGTTAAAACCCTAATCCTCAGTACCTCAGCATATGCTGTATTTGGAGATAAGACCTTAAAAGAGGGGATTAAGTTAAAATGAAGCCATTATAGTAAATCCTAATCCAGTCTGACTATTGCCCTTTCCAAGAAAAGAAAATTGGACATGTGAAGAGGCATTAAGTGTGCCCATGCACAGAGGGCCAACCATGAGGAGAGACATAAGATGGCGACCATCCACAAGTCAAGGGGAGAAGCTTCAGGAGAAACCAACCCTGCTGGCACTTTGATCTTGGACTTCCAACCTGCAGAGCTGTGAGGAAGTAAATATCTGTTGTTTAAGCCATCCAGTATGTGACATTTTGTTACAGTCGCCCTAGCAAATGAGTATAGCACCAAACAGTGATACATCCTACAAAAAACAGAAAAGAAGGGATGGATGCGATCTGACTTTAGAGGCTGTGGAAGTATCTTTGAGGAGCTGACATTTGAGTTGAGACATGAATTTTGAAAAGAATTTTTGAGGAAGCTGATATTTGAGCCGCTGAGTGAATTATGGGATGATTTGGGTGAAGATAAAACTATAAAGGGCAAAATCCCTAAGGCGAGACAAGCTTGGCTTGCTCTGACAGTGAAAAGGCCAGGGTGAGTGGAGTTAGCATGGGCGAAATTGTGGTCTAAAATGAGGAAAAATCAAAAACAGTTCAGCTGTCACTGGGTCTCGTAGGCAGGGACAGGAGTTTATGTTGTCACTCTGAGATGAGTCATTGAAAGACATTAAATGATCCTCTTAAGTCTGGTTTAAATTGAAGTGAAAAAATTTAAAAAGCACATAGAGACGGTTTCCTCTTCTAAATACCCCTCCAGGTATGATTTTGCTCTCATCCTGCTCAAAAGGGAGTAGCCATCTTTAAAAAAATAATAATAGTAATACCATTTGAATTTCTAATATTGTGCACAAAACCTTCAAATAAAAACAGCTTTACTGTGCTTTACTATATTGTATAGAGAGGAAACTCATTTCTAAACCATCTTTTTAGAATGAGCAGTATGCGCAGAGATAGAGCAATACTGCATCTTTTATTTTGGGCTCTATTTAAATCAAATTAATTTTGTATTCCCTAGTCATTATAAAGCCCACAATGTTTTAGTTAATTGGACTATAGAACAAACACAATGGATACTCTCTTTTTCTTTTTATTGATTGATTGATTGATTGATTTTTAGACAGAACCTTGCACTGTCACCTAGGCTAGAGGGCGATGGTGTGATCTTCGCTCACTGCAAGCTCCACCTCCCGGGTTCAAGGATTCTCCTACCTCAGCCTCCCAAATAGCTGGGATTACAGGCATCGGCCATCATGCCCAGCTAAATTGTGTAGTTTTGTAGAGATGGAGTTTCACCATGTTGGCCAGGCTGGTCTTGAACTCCAGACCTCAAGTGATCTGTCTGTTTCCCAAAGTGCTGGGATTACAAGTTTCAGCCACTGCACCTGGCCACAATGGATACTTTCAGTTGATAATTTGTGAGTTTTTGCTTACAGCATTTTATTGATTAGTCTTAAAATATCGCGTAGAAAGCATTGATACAAGTCTATCACAGAGTGTTAATAATTTAAAAAGTGATTGTTAGTAAAATATAACAAATGAAATACATTTAGAAGTAAAATATTACACTACTAATATAGAGAGTCCTCAGAATGAGAGTTGAGTGTCTGCAGATACTACATTTTAGATGTCTCCAAGAAAGAACTCAGGTTTTATTACTATTTTTTTCTGTTATTAGTTGGGTGTATTACATAGAGATACTCAATTTTAACCACAGAGGGCCTCTTTATTTACTTGGCAGATTCTTAAATATTCTGCTTTTCTTCCACTCTACACTGTAAGAGTAACATGATTGTTATCAAGCAGAAGGGGCTTGCTGCCCAGTGTTCTAGAAGCCAATATTATGACACCAGGTTCTTTTGAGGGAAAAAAATGCTTTGTATTGAAAGTCACCTCCCAAGGAGACAGTGTGTCAAGCTCAAACCTATCTCTCTGTCTTGGCTTCAAACAGTATTTGTGTTATTAAAAAAAAAAGCTTCAGAGGCTGGACACGGTGGCCTACGCCTGTAATCCCAGCACTTTGGGAGGCTGAGGTGGGCTGATCAGCTGAGGTCAGGAGTTCAAGACCAGCCTGGCAATATGTGAAACCTCATCTCTACTAAAAATACAAAAATTAGCCAGGTGTTGTGGTGTGCGCCTGTAGTCCCAGCTACTCAGGAGGCTGAGGCAGGAGAATTGCTTGAACTCTGGAGGCGGAGGTTGCAGTGAGCCAAGATCGTGCCACTGTACTCCAGCCTGGGCCACAGCAGAACGAGACTCCGTCTCAAAAAAAAAAAAAAAGGAAAGGAAAGAGAAGGGAAGGGAAAGGATGAGTTCAGTTCAGAGAGTGGATTCTGTGATTAGTGGAAGAAAAGGAAAGGTCTGGGCTGGGCATGGTAGCTCATGCCTGTAATCCCATCACTTTGGGAGACCAAGGTGGGAGGATCACCTGAGGTCAGGAGTTTGAGGCCAGCCTGGCCAACATAGTGAAACCCCACCTCTACTAAAAATACAAAAAATTAGCTGGGCGTGGTGGCGGCGCCTGTAATCCCAGCTATTCAGGAGGCTGAGGCGGGAGAATCACTGAAACCTGGGAAGCGGAGGTTACAGTGAGCCGAGATTGCAACATTGCACCCCAGCCTGGGCAACAGTGCAAGACTCCACCTAAAAAAAAAAAAGGAAAAAAAGAAAAGGGAAAGTCTGGAAAGTCCTGGGCGTGTGCAGTTATCTCTTCATGCTATCTCATGGGTCACATGTGCAAATGCAGGTGGAGTTAGTACAAAACATGTGGCAGGAATTTAGGCTGTGATGTCAGCAAACTCATTCTGCACAGACCTCAGTTTGCCATATTGGTTCCAAGCAATTTCAACCAGTTATTTTATCTCATAAGCAGAGGGAGTGTCAGGGTTTCAGCAAGTTATTTATTATTTTTTTCTGCCATTCTGCAAACTCAATACTTTCTTTTAGTCATGGGTTTCTTTAACTCTTTGGGGCATTGTTTCAAAATTAGGAAGTTAAACTTAGTTTATGTCATATATTCACAAAAGCAATATAATTGAGTATTCATTTAGTTTATAGATAACATTCTTCAGAAGTACAATAATCAAGGAAGAAAGTGATGAAGACAATATAGATATCAATTAAATAAATGGACTGGTGAAAAGTCATGACAAATGTAGAAACAAAGACCACCAACCAGCTATTTTGCTTAATAATTGAGTAAAAGCAGTGAATGTATATTTCTTGAAAGTTTACATATTTAATAATTTACAAGGGCACATATCCAAATACTTACAGTCATATGCTTCATAATGACTTTTCAGTTAACAGTGAACCACAGCCAGGCGCGGTGGCTCACGCCTGTAATCCCAGCACTTTGGGAGGCCGAGGCAGGTGGATCGCGAGGTCAGGAGATCGAGACCATCCTGGCTGACACGGTGAAACCCCATCTGTACTAAAAATGCAAAAAAAAAATTAGCCGGGCGTGGTGGTGGGCGCCTGTAGTCCCAGCTACTCAGGAGGCTGAGGCAGGAGAATGGCATGAACCCGGGAGGCGGAGCTTGCAGTGAGCCGAGATTGTGCCACTGCACTCCAGCCTGGGCGACAAAGTGAGACTCCATCTCAAAAAACAAAACAAAACAAAGCAAAAACACAATGAACCACATATGCACCAGTGGTCCCATAAGATTATAATGGAGCTGAAAAATTCCCCTATCGTCGTGTGACATCAGAGTCATTGTCATTACAGTCATAGTGCTATGTCATTACGTGATCGTGCAGTACATTACTCAATTGTGGTGATGCTGGTGTGATTTTAAATTGGTGTAAACAGACCCACTGTTCGGCCAGCCCTTTAAAAGTATGCCATATACATTTATTTACAGTACACAATATTTAATGATAGAGTTTGGGTTTGTGTCCCCACCCACATCTCAAGTTGAATCCACATGTTGAAAAAGGTGGCTGGTCAGGGCACGGTGGCTCACGCCTGTAATCCTAGCACTTTGAGAGGTCAAGGCGGGCGAATCACCTGAGGTCAGGAGTTCGAGACCAACCTGACCAACATGGCGAAGCCCCGTCCCCATTAAAAATACAAAAATTAGCCAGGCATAATTGTGTATGCCTGTAATCTCAGCTACTGGGAAGGCTAAGGCAGGAGAATCGATTGAACCTGGGAGGCGGAGATTGCAGTGAGCTGAGATTGTGCCATTGCACTCCAGCCTAGGGCGATAAGAGTGAAACTACTTTGTTTCAAAAAAAAAAAAAAAAGGCATGTGGTGCCTTGTAATTGGATTATGGGGGTGGACTTCTCTTTTGCTGTTCTCATGATAGTGAGTGAGTTCTCACAAGATCTGGTTGCTTAAATGTGCGTGGTACCTCCCCTTTCTCATTCTCTCTCCTTCTCTGGCCACAAAAGACATGGCTACTTCCCCTTCCCCTTCTGCAATGATTGTAAGTTTCCTGAGGCCTCTGCAGCCATGCTTTCTGTACAGCCTGCAGGCCTGGGAGTCAATTAAACTTCTTTGATTTATAAATTACCCAATCTCAGGTAGTTCTTTACAGCAATGCGAGAACAGAGTAATATACTTAATGATAAATGACTTACGATGTCACTGGTTTATGTATTTACTATACTACACTTTTTATCGCTATTTTGTAGTATACTTCACTTCTATTTATTACAAAAAGAAGTTACATGTCAAATAACATCAGGCAGGTTCTTGAGAAGATATGCAAGAAACAGGTATTGTTGTACTGAGATGGCAGCTCAAGGTTTGTTACTGTCCTTGAACAGCTTCCAGTGGACAGGATGTGGAGGTGGCAGACAGTGACATTGATCATTCTGACCCTGTGTAGTCCTAGGCTAATGTATGTGTTTGTATCTTAATTTGTAACCAAAACAAGTGTAAAAATTTTTTAAAAATTAAAAAATAGACATCCTTATAGAATAAGGATATAAAGAAGGAAAATCTCTTTGTACAGCTGTCCAGCGTATTTGTATTTTAAGCTAAATGTTAATGCAAAAGAGCCAGAAAAGTTTAAAAATGTAAAAAGTTTATAAAGTAAAAAGCTTAAAGTGACATAAGGTTAGCATATTATTGTAGAAAGAAAAATCTGTATTTTATCAATTCAATGTGGTCTAAGTGTATAGTGTTTATAAGTCTACAGTCATGTACAGTAATGTCCTACAACTTTACGTTCAATCATCCCTCACTCATTGACTCACCAAGAGTAACTTCTGGTCCTACAAGTTCCATTCTTGATAAGTGCCCCCTACACAGGTGTATCATTTTTATCTTCCATATCATTTTTTACAGTAGCTTTTCTATGTTTAAGGATATTTTCCTTAAACAAATACTTATTATATTATAATTGCATTCAGTATTTGGTACAGTAACGTGCTGTACAGCTTTGTAGCTCAGAAGCAATAGGCTATGCCATATAGCCTAGGCTTATAGTAGGGTATACAATCTAAGTTTGTGTAAAAACACTCTAGGATATTCATACAGTGATGAAATTGCATGAGGACACATTTCTCAAAACATATCTCATCATAAGGCAACACATGACTGTATGTAAATTCTACAAAAACTCATGTGTTACATTTCTGTGCAATCTTTTGTGTCTTGAGAACAGAGAAAATTGGACAAACAAATGTCAGCCATTAAAAGTGACATTATTTATATAGAATACCCAAAAACGTAATCTCTCTGAATGTGAATTACTGGTACCTTATATATGGGCTAAATTAGGTATGTTTTTCAATCTTTTATAATGTTGAAACATCAAGGTATTTTTAAACCCTTCACAATCCTCTTTGAAAGCATTTGATGCATCAAGTACAAATGCTGACACTTATAAGATCTAAACTTATTAAGGGATTAATCTAATAATCTGCTTTCATTCTCTAAAAGTACGTACTAATCACATTTCCTTTTGATTTTAAACAAATTTAAATGTAACATGCAGTTGTGGGTTAGCGACTGGGTATTTGCTAACAGCTCTCCAGAAATATTCAAGCAGTAGGCTGTAACTTCTGAGTATATAATAAACATGTTCGTCATAGGAATTGAGTTGGTGTTCAGTATTCAGCAGTGTGTATATATGCATTATGTATTAATTCTTATTACAATATGGACATTCCAGGGCCCAAGACAGCTGTGAATATTTACAGCAATAGATTTCCTGAGCTGTTCTGCTTAGTAATAGGTTGTTAGTTATAACAATGAACTTAATATTTGCACTCATGGTCATATTTATTGTGACTAACGTTTCTCTCTAACACTGGCCCTTTGTATGTAATTTTTCCAATTTAATTGCTTTACAAAATGTGCAATTATAAGACTGATCAAAGCTGTCCGGTACTGAAATTCTTGGACTTAGATTCATTTTTCTCCCCCAACTACCAAGGTTTTTTGCATAATGAGAACTGCAATTTAACTGTTCATTTGGTGTACACAGTGGAGAAACAAATCTGGGAGAAATCCATGGTGATCATCTACTTTATTCTAGGCGCTGTACCATTTGCTTTGCATCTTAATGGAATCTTTAAGACATTTTCTGAGGTTGGTTATTATTCATGTGAAAAAATTACAACACTACTCTTAGAAATCAAGGTCATATTTAGTCATTTACATCATCCACATAGAAGTAAAATTTGCTGACGCAGTCAATAGAGTGAGAACATAGTGATTTTTTTCAATACTAATAATAAATACAACAAAATAATTATAATAAATTTAAAAAGTAATAGTTGAAATTGTTTTTATATAGTTTCCAGTGCTGCTTTTCACTTATTCTTTCTGCCATTCTGTAAGATCTACATTGACCTTATTTTCATTTCACAAGTAAAGATACTACCCTGTGAGTGATGTTTTTCAAAAACACACATGAAATATTAGCAGAGTGAGGGCTAAAACCTAGAAATCTAATTTGTAAATATTGTTCTTTGATTATAACATTTTGGAAATCGTTTGAAAATTTCTGAGAAAATGTTACAATAAATTTCTTGAATGGAACATCTCACAGCATGCTTTGATGAAGATCTTGTCTCAGTATAGAAGGCAAGTCTCGGCCAGGCGCGGTGGCTCACACCTGTAATCCCAGCACTTTGGGAGGCCGAGGTGGGCACATCACGAGGTCAGGAGATTGAGACCATCCTGGCTAACATGGTGAAACCCTGTCTCTACTAAAAAATACAAAAAATTAGCTGGGCATGGTGGCAGCGCCTGTAGTCCCAGCTACTCGGGAGGCTGAGGCAGGAGAATGGCCTGAGCCTGGGAGGCGGAGCTTGCAGTGAACCGAGATCGCGCCACTGCACTCCTGCCTGGGCGGCAGAGCGAGTCTTCATCTCAAAAAAAAAAGGCAAGTCTCCAGATGTGACAAACGAGATGGCATCCCCATGCAAAGTTAATTCACATTTATAGCACCTTTATTTTGGCTCTGTTTACATCACACTTTCCCTAACAGGGTCAACTTACTCAGATCTCTAAAACCAAGTACTTATCATCTGAAAACTCCTTTGGGATTCTTTTGTAATATGCATATTCCAAAATCAATGTCAACATATTAAGATGTTACTTATTTTCCTCTGTAAACAATCATTAAGATATAGTATATTTGTAAGCAAATATACTTTATCTGATTTTCTAAGTGTTTATCTCTCAAGCAACAAAACATTCCAAAAATGATTTGTAATTTTATGTTCAAATTTTTTTCATCATCAAAGCACGCAGAAATACACAACATTTACTGAATTAAATAATCTACATTTTTTAGTCTTCTAATTATTATCTAGAACTTTTTTCAATATTGTTCTTATAAAATAGTAGTGTCTTCTTGCTACAGTCAGAAAATGTAAATGTTTAGACCAAAATAATTGGAGAAAATGTAATGAACCAAAACACAATTCAGAGAAAGAGCATGATATGGGAGGGGTTTTGTGGACAGTGACAGCAAGAACTTTTCGAGAGGGGAGATCTAAACTTAACATTTTCAGTGAACTCAGAAAAGAAAAGGAAAACAGATAAATATCAAGAACATATTTTAATTAGCTACTGAAAATCCTAATTAAATATGCACTTCTTACTTTCATAAGATGCATTATATAACCAAAAGAGATTTTGCTAGTGATGACAAAATGCCTTATAATTACCTTGGTAAGTCTTAAATTCCCTCAAAGAAGATGTAGAATGTATCTTTTAGTATCAGATTAGAGAGTCAAATTTCTCTAGGGGTTGATATCATTAGAAATTTCAAGGCCTGAAACATGTCATATTTCTGTTTTATTCACAAAGAAGACAGATTGCTCAAGTGTCTACCAAATCTAGTATTTTTCTGTCCTAGTTTCAATAATAGGTTGCTGCTTCAGATCAATATAGCAAGCAGATTAAATCATAAAGCTCAGAAAGAGAAAGGAATTCTGTTGCTATCCATCTCATCACATAATATCCTCACCATTGCTTCAAAATTGAATTCATGACTTCATGAAATAGCACATATATTCAATCATAAATTGAAATACTGGCATATATATATATATATGTATACACACACATGCATATTAGTTGCTTTTGTTTACATTTTCTCTTTAAATCTCACTTCATTCCCATAACATAGGCATGCAATAATAAATTATTAATTTTTAAAGTTTAGGTAGGTATTACTAATTGTGTTCTATATGACAAACATCATGTAGGTGTTGAAATGCAACAAGAAGTTAAAAAAAAAACAAACAGCATATATCCTTATGCTGAGAGAGATTAGAATGTAACAGGGACTGGATAGTAAGTATTAAATGAAAAATCACACAAATAAATGTAAAATTGCAATTCTGTTAAGTATTAGAAGGCAAATACAAGATTCCTAACAAAAGAATTTGAACTACTCAAGTATTTAAATGGAAAGTGTCCTTTGATTATTGAATTGAGATCTAAAAGATGAAAGGAAGGAGTGAACAGGAGTATTCCTTTCTTAGGGCTGCTGTAATAAAGAACCACACACTGAATGACTTAAAGAAACAAACATTTGGCCGGGCGCGGTGGCTCACGCCTATAATTCCAGCACTTTGGGAGGCTGAGGTGGGCGCATCACGAGGTCAGGAGATCGAGACCATGCTGGCTAACATGGTGAAACCCCGTCTGTACTAAAAATACAAAATAAAATAAAATAAAATAAAATAATTAGCCAGGCATGGTGGCGGATGCCTCTAATCCCAGCTACTCGGGAGGCAGAGGCAGGAGAACGGCGTGAACCCGGGAGGCGGAGCTTGCAGTGAGCCGAGATCACGCCACTGCACTCCAGCCTGGGTGACAGAGCGAGACTCTGTCTCAAAAAAAAAAAAAAGAAAGAAACAGACATTTCTTCTCTCACAGTTCTATAGGATTAGAAGTCTTGTGTTGGAGCAAGTAGGGGCATTTGATATGGAAAGGGTTGATTTCGGGAGACCAGTTAGGGAACCAGAACTGTAAAGGATCAAGATGTAGTTAGACATAAAATGACACGTTCTGGAAATGGATTAGCAAAAGGTATGAGGAAAATAGAGTTATCAGAATGACTCAGTGTTCCTTGGTTTGTGGCAGCATATTCCGGTCTTGGCCTTTGTTGTGATATGGCATTCTCCCCTTGTATCTCCACATCTTTTGTGCATGTATGCCTTTGTGTCCAAATTTCCCCTTAAACTAACAACAGTCATACTGAATTCAGGCCCATCCTAATGACCTCAGTGCAACTTGATTACATCTGTGAAGGCCTTCTTTTGAAATCAGCTCACATTCACAGATATGAGGGTTAGAATTAAACATATTTTTGAGGGACACAATTCAACTCATAATAGAGAGGGTAGTTAGCATTCAGGTCAAGGGCCTGTGGCTAGAGAGAACCTGGTACATTTGGGGAACTGATGTGGCCAGATCAAAGAGAAGAATGACATGAAATGGAATTGCAGATGAAGGCAAGGAGTTGGAGGCCAAGATAAAACCAACAGAGAGCATTTGAAAAGTTTGGAAGGGTAGATGGCAACTATGGCTTCAGTACTTAGAATGGATCATATGAATATGTGTTGGAGCAAGTAGGGGCATTTGATATGGAAAGTGTTGATCTGGGGAGACCTGTCAGGAAACTATTACAGTCATCCAAGTGAACCAGAAGTGGATAGCATCGAGATGTAGTTAGACGTAAAAATGACAGGTTCTGGAGATGGATTAGCAAAAAGTATGAGGACAACAGGGTTATCAAAAATGATTCCCTTGTTTCCAAGTTGCAAAATTTGGAAGAAAATAGTGTCATTTGGGGAGGTTAAAAATTAATATATGACGTATAAGATTAGGAAGATTGTGAATTCAGGTTTGGGTCTCAAGTGTGAGGTTACATAGAGTAGACCAAGAGGAAATATTTTGTAGGGAGTTAACTAAATATGTGAGGAGTCCAAAGAAATCAAGGTTAATTTTAATTAATTGTGGAGTCATCTGTGTCATTCAAGGTAATTGAAACTCTGTCTCCTATAAGTAAGCTTATATTTGTAATATGTTATTTAAGATTTGTAAAACTATTATAAAAGAACCAATATGAAGACTTTATTAATTCATTCATTTTCTAATTGAGGTAAAATTCACATAATATAAAATTAACCATTTAAAAGTATACAGTGCAATGGCATGAGTACATTTACAGTGTTGTGTAACCGCCATCTATCTAATTCTCCAAAATATTTTCATCTCCCCAAAAGAAAACTCTATACCCAATAAAGCAATTACTCTCTACCTTCCCTTCCCCTACCCCCTGGAAATCACCAATTGGCTTTTTGTTTCTGTGGATTTACTTATTCTGGGTGTTTTATTAAAGGTCACATGTTATATATGAATTCATTGTTTATGATCTTTATTATAAACACCAAGTATGACACCTTGGAAAATAAAATTAACTACAGCTTTTGTAATCAGTAGAGGCTTGTTTTCATGAAAATTTATTAAATTAATCTGGTAAAACTGGTGTTCCTTTGCTTATTGCTAAATACCTACAGTTGACAAGCATTTCCTAGGGTGCAATCAGAAAGTGTAACTGAAATAAACTAGTATGATTAATTTTGCAGTATCCATGTAATGTATTTAACACTTAAATAGGATTTACCATGACCCAGTAATATTCTAAATTCCTTACAAAAATTAATTTTCTTGACTTTGATTTCTACCCTGTGAGATAGGTCTAGTGTTTTCTATTTTACACAGAGATTATGTGGAAAATCCAGTAAATTTGGTTCCAAATTCATCTTCTTCAGATAATCTGTATTATTGCTCTCATTTATTGACTACTGTGTAAGAGGACTATCTATCACCAACCATTGCCATGGGACTTACAGGGCCACTTAGGGCAGCATTATACGTCTTTGGCCCATTGACTTGGCTTAGCCTCATAACACACTTTGGTCAATTTGATGAAGAGATATGACTCTTTCAAGTTCTGAGCAGAAGCTTTAAGAATCTTGCGTGTTTCCACCAGTCATCTATTTTTCTGGCACAAAAGGACATGTCCTAGGTGAGGAATGATCTTCCAGTCTAAGACCCATAATGAAAGACACTTAGAGAAGGAAAACTCTACAGCCCCTAAAACACTATGTGAAAAATAAATAAACTGTTATTTTTGTCCACTAAGGTTTATGAACTTGTTGTTCTCACTTAGCTGAAGATGACCATTATTGTTCTTAACCACTGGGCTACGTATTTTTTCAAGTATCTTGTTCGTTTATTAAAAATCAAAGTTATATCTAAGACACTAAATGTTTTAGTGCCACACCATCACAACACCATTTCTTCTTGAAAGCAGACATTATTTTGTTAATTTCAACTTTCATTTTAAAAAGTACACAATTTTTCAGAGTCCATTGGACAACTGAGGTATCTTCTAATTATTTTAATAAAAATCCCTCATATAAAATGAAGTCTACTTTCAAAACTTCGGTGTATCTAAAATGTTATGATTTTATATTTATTTTTACATTGTACTAAGAACTTAAGGGGCTGACTCATTCAATTCTTACGAAATGATTTTAATAACAATTTAAATGATAAAGCAAAAGTTTCCATTTTTTTCTTGTTTATGGCATACATAAATATCTACATTTCTATATGATTAATCTATATTTTTTTTTCTGTTCTTCCTTACTCTTTTCATAAATTTTTCTTTAACATTTATTTAACAATGACAGCCATGGCAGAATACTTTTTAGGATTAAGGACAGCCTGTCACATTGCAAGAATTTAGTATAGGTATAAAGAATCAATTACTGAATGCTTCATTAAATAAATGAATACATGTTATAAAAGTTGTCAAAATCGGCCGGGCGCGGTGGCTCAAGCCTGTAATCCCAGCACTTTGGGAGGCCGAGACGGGCGGATCAGGAGGTCAGGAGATCGAGACCATCCTGGCTAACACGGTGAAACCCCGTCTCTACTAAAAAATACAAAAAACTAGCCGGGCGAGGTGGCGGGCGCCTGTAGTCCCAGCTACTCGGGAGGCTGAGGCAGGAGAATGGCGGGAACCCGGAAGGCGGAGCTTGCAGTGAGCTGAGATCCGGCCACAGCACTCCAGCCTGGGCGACAGAGCGAGACTCTGTCTCAAAAAAAAAAAAAAAAAAAAAAAAAAAAGTTGTCAAAATCAAAAGTCATTTCTGTTAAAAGAAAAAAAAAAAGCAAACAAGACAAATAGAGCCAGAGAAGGCCAAAAAGAGAACAGTTCTTATGCATAAATGCCTGATAACAAAAACCACCACAAAAGACTCTGCAAAGACAAGTTTGCACAAAGACCGTCACAACCTTACATCAAAAATATGCCTGTGAAAACACCTGCCCAGCCACTGCCTGTGCACCCTCAGACTGGCATCACCCTTGTTGTTAATCCTTATAGCCAAGAATAATTATCTCGAAATGATGACATAATCATCCTCATTTTTAAAAAAAGTCTTTTTTACCTCCTTGAATATGCATGTCGTTTACTATGATACTCATATTCCCTTTACACTGCCTTCTTTTTGAATGACTATGACTTTGTTTTAGAGAGCCTCTCTCTGTTATTTAGGTTTACAAATTGTGTAACATTTATAAAACTGAGTATGCATTAAGGATGATTTATAGCAAAAAAAAAAACACAGTATGTGCTCATATCTCCCTTTTTAAAACACAGAATACTTATATTCTCTAGGCAGTTTCTCTGTTTTTTTCAGAATTTGTTTACTTCAATCTTTTATAGCTCTGTTTTTTTCATTCTCTCATTCAAAAAATGGGTCAAAATGGTTCACTTCACCCCTTTTCAATTTCTTCACACTTCTGTGTTCTAATCTCTTTCTACTCACCACACTTCTGACATCAAATGTATAGGAGATTTTCTTATACCAACTAATTCTTCAACTCTCCACACATCAACTGGGCGCTCTGTTATTCAGTTCAATTCTGACACTAGCTACCTGAAGTGAGTGCAGACCCCACAGGTTAAAGACTCAGTCCACAAGACTGCCCCCACTTCAGATGCCAATCGAAAATCCTGAGCCTCCCATACTTCTGTCTGATTGGCTACAAATTGAAGCTTCCCATGACCTCCTTTTCAGGTTTGATAATTTACAAAAACAGCCAACATGATAAGCAATAGCTATAAAACTTTACTTTCATTACTAGTTTATACAGGATAAAAATTATTACCAGTTTATTACAAATGATACAAATGAACAACAAGATGAAGAGGTACATAGAATGAGGTCTGAAAAGATCCCTAGCACAGAAGTTTCTGTCTCCATGGAATTGGAGTAGGCCACCCTTGTGGCACATGGAGTTACTTGCCCACGCAGAGGTCTTCTAAACCCCACTTTTTAGACATTTATGTGTAGGTTCCATTGTGTTGGCATAATTAATTACATTCTTGACTATTGGTGATTAAACTCAATCTTCAGCTCCCTCTTTCCTCCCTGGAGGTCCAGGGATGGAACTGAAAGTTCCAACCCTTACATTGTAAGTCTCTTTGATGACTAGTCTCTATCCTGCAAGTATCCAGAAGCCCTGGCATCCAAGAGTCATTTGTTAGAATACCAAAGGCAATCCTGTAACTCAGAAAATTCCAAGTGTCTTAGAAGCATTATATCAGAAATCAAGGACAAAGAACGAATATTACAACAAAAGATGCTTCTATCATTTCAATCACTCATGAAATTATATAGCTTCCAGGAGCTCTATGCGATAAACCTGGTAATGAAGACCAAATATATATATTTCTTATCGTATCACAGTATCACAGATTTGCACGGGGACCCATTTTCATTGTCTCTTAAATAATTGAGTACAATATTTCTTAACATTTTTGTTTCCCTGAAGAAAAATACAATTATTATGTTTAAATTTTATTTATTTATTTATTTATTTATTTATTTATTTATTTATTTATTTTGAGACAGAGTCTCGCTCTGTCACCCAGGCTGGAGTGCAGTGGTGCGATCTCAGCTCACTGCAAGCTCTGCCTCGCGGGTTCACGCCATTCTCCTGCCTCAGCCTCCCAAGTAGCTGAGACTACAGGCGCCCGCCACCACGCCCAGCTAATTTTTTGTATTTTTAGTAGAGACGGGGTTTCACTGTGTTAGCCAGGATGCTCTCAATCTTCTGACCTCATGATCTGCCTGCCTCAGCCTCCCAAAGTGCTGAGATTACAGGTGTGAGCCACCATGTCCGGCCCACAATTATCATTATTTTAAAATCTCCTCACTGATTAGGTATGTTTATTAAATATCCACTAAAGGCCAAGCAGGGTACTTGCTTAGTCTCAAAAGTATGTTTCTAAAAAATGATCCAGATTGCTATATTGCGTTTTCTTGAAGGTTTCTAATTCTCATGATTTCTATAAATTATACTTGATGATTAACTAACCTATGCTCATCAGGCTTTTATCAAGGTTTGAGCTCCCCATCGCCTCTAAAAACTCAATAGAAAGAACAGTTTTAAAACCGAGAATAAATTGCTTATTTCAAATTTAAGAATACAGAATTCTAAAATCAGTGAAAGCACAATTCACTAACCAGAAATATTATTAAAATCATTTTTTAAATCAAGAGCATGTAAAATCTTTGATTTGGGGAATTTGAAGGATAAAGTCTGGAAGGAATACCTGAGTTGAAGAACAATGTTTTTCAACATGTTTTTACATGTTGCACCTAGATCAATGCTAGGTACAATATTGTTGAAATGCCTGAGATGAATAATGACTACACCTGACATCTACAATTAGTATGGGAACCTATTAAAATTCTTTGTTTAACTGTATATATATTCAATGGAAGCTGTAGTTTTCCTTAAAAGGTGAAAATATATTACTTTATTAAATCTTTTCTACTCATTAGTACATTTTCCTAACCATCCATTTTGTGAAAGAACAAAATACATTTCTATAATATTAGTTGACTTAAAAATCATTTTATGCAGTTATTATAACTCTTTCTGAGTTGCTAACTTTTATTTCCTTGGCATGTGCATTGTTCTTTTAAAGTTTGAAAAATTAAAGAGCAAAAACTTAGAAGAGCTGTAATGGTGGCTTCTCTTTGAGAACTAAAAAAATGATTGCATGCTAGACATGGTCTCTCGATTTGGTATGTTTCCTGCATTTCTTCTCGTGTAGTTTCTTGTTGGAAAAATAATATAGTAGAAGAGTTGATACCCATGAGGTAGGGGAAGTGCCCAAACACTGATGAGACTTCCATCCCAGCCAGTGTCCAGGCTCTTGATAACTTGAAATAAGGAATTCAAGGAGCAAGTCAAAAAACAGTGAAAGTGTGACAATTTATTGCAAAGCCAAAGTATGCACTCAAGAAAGGGGAGTGCAGGCATACTCAAGAAAGTGAGTAGAGCCCAGTGGGGTTTGGTGCTTCTATTTTTATGAGTTTCTTTCACCAAGTGGTGGAATATTCATGAAGATTTTCATAAAGATTTCTGGAAAAAGGAGAAAATTTCTGAGAACTGTGGTGCCAACCGGTTTTAAACCAAATACGAATGTTCCTGAAACTGTCATAGAGCTGGTGGGCGTGTTATTTAGTATGTTAATGAGCACATAATGAGGTCCTAGGTGAAACTTAGGTCAAATCCAGCACCATGTTGGGTCCAGTCAGTGTTAGCCAGCTTGGCCCGCATACTGTTTTTTGCCGTCTTACCGTCTTAGCAGCCCCTAGCTCATGCAACTGTTTCAACAGCTTTCTTTTTGCTGGTCATGCAAAACTGCTGCTTGGAATTTTCTATTATCCTGTGACCACCTGGATTATTCCTGTCTCAGAGTCATTACTTTGATACTTTGCTGTGGCAGAATGTAAAAACACATTTCTGCTACATTAACCAACTCATACATACATATTAATTGGTTATACGAAATCTAATTTCAAACTTCAAGAGAAATGGAGTACAAAGAGTAGAAAAGGAAAAAACGTCTGATTTACTCGCTTTCTTCTTTATTTTCCATTATGTTTATTTTATGTAAGAAATACATCTATTTTTCATGTTAAGAACACCTGAATTTCCAGGCTTCCCTTTTTTAAATGATAAAATGTGTTGGGTTTCCCCTTGTTTCTACAATTATTAGCATTCTTTTTCTAAGTACAGGCAAGCAAGTCATTAATTGTTATCAATAGTGGATCACATTGAGAATCAACTGGCTTCCGGTATGCAATCAATACCAGCTATTATGCAGAATAAAACCTTTAATCAGCACACAGCCACTTTACAGAGGAGGTCAGAGATTAGTATAGCAGAAATGTGTCAGACTACCATAATCTAAAATTGCAAAGCATAAACTATTTTTTACCAAAGCCAATCCACTTACAGTAACAAAGACAAATGTACTTTATCATATTACTTAAGTGATGATTCGGATGTAGGGGAGGGTGTGTACAAACCTCTCCACCACCTCCAAAGACATCAGTGAATCTTTGAAAATGCCCCAGGTTATGTCGTGGCAGCAAGAAAACTATTTGAGAAATGATTCATCCTCTTGCTTTGTAGCTCTCACCATTATAAAGTACCTCTTCTGACTCTTAAGTTTCTTTTCTAAAGCTTATTGTCTGTTATATTTTCTTTCCTCAGTTTGATTTTACCTGCATGGTAGATTTGATTTATATTGAAAAAGATACACAAAATTACAGAGAACCAGAAGTGTTTGGATCATGAACTGTCTTGCAGGAACTCCCTTTTGCTTCTTGTGAATAGCAATGATAACAGAAGAATACTATAGTCTGGTTGTTTTAGTTTTGCTATATTTTATATTATCTGTACTATACCACATAATGCTAGTAAATAATAACTCCCTAATTATTTATATTTATTGTACTTTCTCTTTTTTAAAGGGTCAATTTTATTATTATTATACTTTAAGTTCTAGGGTACATGTGCACAACATGCAGGTTTGTTACATATGTATACATGTGCCATGTTGGTGTTAATGGGTGCAGTACGTTTTCTAAAATAGAGCTAAACAGCTGTTTTCTTCATTTATATAACTATATTATTGTTTAACAATTTCAGTTATGGAAATCAGCAAAGTGCTAACTATTCATTTTGGGGGGGAAAGTCGATACTATGTAAATATTAAGATATTCTTAGAATACCTCTTTCATAAACTATAGGATGAAAAATCAAAGTGCCAGATTCTCACAGTTAGAAAGAAATATAATGTGTGCAAAATTTGTTAAATGTATAAGCCTTCACTTCAAAAAAAAAAACTCAGAATAAAATAAAATAACGTTGCAGTTTTCTTTGCCTCCATTAAGTGTTGATGGTGCTTTGTCCTATTGTTATTTCTGGTGCTACGCTCATCAGCACCAACTTTGTGGTTGATAAATGTTTTATTCTGTTTATTCTAAAAGAAGGTAACAGCATCCATCTCTCTTACATTTTGAGAAATCAGTTGTGGTGATGTGTAGTGAGAGTTTTAATAACTACAGTTACTTTCTCATCCCCTTCAAAACTATCAACCTAAATAGGATTTTTCTGACATCTCCAAGACTGTATTTTTTTAAAGGTCACCAATCACTTCCTCATTACAAATCAAATAGCTCGATCACCCATTGTTTATGGACGTGGTCCAAAGAGTGCCAGCACAGGCATCGTGCTGATCTGTGAAGACAGAATGGAAGCCTGGGGCTGCTGAGAAGACCTGACTTCTAAGATATAATATTAGAGAAGACATGCAGAAAAAGAGCTCCAGAAGTCTGTAGAGAAATTTATTCACAGTTCTGGCTGGTCTTTGGCTGGTTTCTAAGCGTAGATGCGCAGGGTAAGACTCCATGAAACCCGGCAAAAAACAAAAACTAATAAAAAAAGAACATCTATCTGGAATTGTGAGCTAAATAATTGCTAGAACTTATGAATAGATTTAAAAAAAAATCTGTGTGCAAACTAGCCAGAGAGATAAGACCTTCTTCTACATTCTGGACATTGAGAAAAATTCCAGAAACAACACACTATAAACAAAGAGATATCCTAGAGTTTACAGTAAAGGCAACGCTAGAACTGCTCAAACATAGCTTAAAACCAAAGTTAAAATTAGCGTGCTGATCCTCAAATAAATTAAGTGCCTGCAAGAACCAAGCTCATTAGTTTCTTAAGACAATAAAATGGAGATACTCAATATTAGATCATTCTGAAAATCTAGACTGTAATAAAGGTTATCTAGACATGCAGCAAATCAGGACAATATGCCCAATAAATAATAAACAGAGATAAATAGGGAAATTCATTAAAGGGATGGAAACCATTAAAAGTCAACCAAATGGAAGTTCTAATAACAGAAATACAATACATAAAATGGAAAATGTATTAGGTAGACTTGGCAGCAGATGAGACACTGTAAAAGTAAACTTAAAATGACTTTGAAAATAGGGTTGTCAAAAACATTCAATAAAAACAAAGAAGAAAATATTGAAAAATAGTTGAAGAGAACCTCAGTGATCTGTGGAAGATTTTAAAGTGATCTAACATATGTGTGATTGGAGTGCCATATTAAGAAAAAGAGAGAAAAATAGCTAAGAAATAGTAGCCAACATTTTTCAAAGAATCACAATAGACCCCAGGGAACACAAACACAAACAAATCTATCTCAAGCTATATGACCATCAAAGTGCTAACAACTAATGAATGAGGGAAAGATACTGAAAGAAGCCAAAGAATCCAGATCACATGCAGGGGAAAAATCATAAAATCTATTTCATAACTTTTTATCAGATACAGTAGAAGTCAAAAAAGGATAATTGAAAACGATATATTTAAAGTTATGGGGAGATAGAGGGGGAAATATCAACCTAGAATTCTATACGCATCAAAAATAGCCTTAAAGATAAAGCTCAAAGAAAGATTTCTAAACAATAAACACATGAGAGCATTTGTCACCAACAGACTTACACTATTTTAAAAGTTATAAGAGAAACATATTGAAAAATGTTGAAAAAAAAAGTTGATGATAAAAGGAAATAATACCAGATGGAAACACCAAGAATTGCAGTGCCCTGGAAATGATAAATGTTAACAAATACATTTCTTTTCTCATTTAAAAATTATGTTAAAATAATTCACTTTTTAAAGCAAACTGAGAAGGGGCTTCAGGTGGCTGACTACAGGTGGCTGACTACAGGCAGCTGGTACTCACCTCCTTCACAAAGAAGAACTAATATAGCTAGTAGATGATCACACTTCAAATAGATCATCCAAAAGAGAACAGGAATTCAACAGAGGAGTCACAGGAAACACTGAATGCAAGGAAAGAGAGGGGAATGAGGCTGCCTCCTTGGCCAGGATTGGCTGGAAACCTGAAGAGGTTCCTCAGTGGGGAGAATAGGTTAGTGAGAGACCCCAGTGGCCCACATTTCCATCACAGACTCCTGCAATCCTAACCACAGGAGAACCCCTTGACTCTTGTGGGCCCTGAGACAATGATTCAGAGCTGCCCGGAGACTGTGATGATGTTGCTCCAGAGAGGGGGTTCACTCTGAGTCCCGTACACTTCCCAGTCATAAGCAGCAACAGTCCAGTAACATTTTGAGACCCCAGCCCCTACCGTATTGCATCATGCTCTGGAGCCCCATTGACGTGTCTCATGCATAGCCACTGCCACTGCTGGCTTCTGCTGCTGGGGCCAAGGCATGAGCCGCTGATAGTGACCCTGCGCCCTGATCAGAGGGCCCCACAACTTCATACACCCTGAGGAAAGCCTACCCTGCCACAGCCTCCCTTGCTGCTGGCTTCTGCCGTCACTGAAGCATTAGTACGACCATTGGTAGTGACCCTGGTACCCCCAACAGTGGAGTCTCTATGCACTTTTACACGCCCCAAGAAAGGGCTCCCCTACCCTCAGCCACTGACACTACAGGCTGCCACCACCAGGGACAAAGCAGGAGCAATCTGCACACACTCCAGCCTCCTGCCCACAGGGGCTGCCACTGAAAGCTACCCCGCCCTCCCCAGTAGCAAAGCCAAAGCATAGCCGCTGCTGCCCCCACCCAAGCATTCCACCAGGGTCAGGGATCACCCCATCCTGGCCTACCACAGCCAGTACCTGAACACACCATCAGAGGGCCAGATGACAGGTCCACCAGACTTGGCTCCACCCTCACCAATCCCCAGTCCAGTCCACCATCTTCATCACTTGAACATTTCTCCAGAGGCTGGAGGTCAGGCCCCCCCCCAACCTACTGCTACTATCACATGTGGCAACCACCTGTATGCACCACCTGCGGGCCTGGGGATTCATTGTCACTGATAACACAAATGTGAACTGCTTGGGAACTGAAGGGTTGTTTCATCACTGCTACTGCCATCACCATTGCCACATCCACGTCCCAAGGGCCCAAGGACCCAGCCGACTGCCTGACTCACTGCAGCTTCAAGCATGTTCCCTAGATGTACAGAAAGACAAATATCACATGATCTTTCTTATATGTGGGAGCAAAAGCAGGTGATTTCAGGGAAGTAGGAAATATAGTGATAGATACCAGATGCTGGGAAGAGTGTGTGAGTGGGGGTGGGAGGGATGAAAAACCATTGTTTATGGGTATGTCATACAGTGAGAAGGAATGAGATCTAATATTTGGTAGCAGAGTAGGGTGACTATTAGTTAACAACAATGTATTTCATATTTCTAAATAGCTAGAAGAGAGGAGTTAAAATGTTCCCAACATATGGAAATCATAAATAATTGAGGTAATGTATAACCCAATACCCTGACTTGATAATTACACATTCTGTGCATGTAACAAAATGTCCCAAGTACCCCATGTAGATGAACAAATATTAAGTATCAATAATAAATAAATGAAATTTTTAAAAAGCAAATTAATAAGTTTGATGTTATAGCAAGGTACCTTTTATTTTCCTTGGCTATTCTATGAGTTTAAATTGACATAGCATTACAGTGGATAGCTAATCAGACACTAACAGGGCAGGAGAGGGCCCCTACACCCAACCAAGAAAATCAGGCAACCATCAGCTGTCACACTGCCTCTCTAAAATATTAATAGGTTGCAGCCAGCACCGAGGAAAGGCACTGTCCCTATAGATAGGAAAGACCTCAAACTGGTAATCAGCAGCTTCCTGATAAGATCTCAGGAGTTGGACAAAGGGGTTAAGCATGCACATTAAGAGGAAAAATGGTGGAATATGACCTTCCAAGGTCATTCTGCAGGTAAAGGGAAGAACTCAAGAGAGCAAGTGTACGACTCCAGTAAACACTGCGCATGCTCACCTCCCAAGTGCTAGCAGGCCACAGCACATGCAGGCAGCCCACCACAAGGAAAGAATCAAAGAAAAAGAGATGCAAGACGCCAGAAGTAGGCCAACATATAAAACCCTAAGCCCAAGGTCCAACGGGGCACTTGTCCTCCAAGATGCCTGTAACTATAAGTCAACATATAAAATGTTGTTAAATTTAAGATGAGTAACGCTAGGACACAGATTATTTAGTGAGATGCAAAGAAAAAATAAGAAAATTTTTTTAAAGAATTCAAATTTAAGTTTACTAGACAAATATAAAAACCTGTAAGAACTGAGTTGTTTAGCAACACAAATGACATGAATATACATCTACAAATGTCTGCATATACATATATAGAAATAGATAAATCTAGATCTATATACTTAGAAATAGAGCATTCACAATTTCTCACAGAGAAAATGTAATGCAGAGGCAATGAAATATGAAGACGCTTTCATTATTTTCAGAAATCCTTGCAGTTTCTATGGTAAGGCAATATGTCATATTATTAGGTGCATCGAAGATCTAGTAATGGACTGCCCTGGATCGATTGAAGGTTTAACGTATCCTCTACTCTTGACTGTGAGTTTAGGCCTATGAGGTACAATCACTGTGCTTCAATTTTCTCACTTGTAAAGTAGGAAAACATAATAGTATCTTTCTTATCAGTTGTGAAAATGGCATGAGCTAGCAAATAGGTGGGTAGAATAATGTATTTCAGTAGTGAGCAACTCAAAGCTGTTATTATTAGTTCTGGTACTAGCTTTTGCAGTACTGAATGAATGAACATCTAATATAATTAACAGTATTTAAATGTTCACAATAATCATGCAACTTGTGGATCCATGTACAATTTACATTTTATTTTATATTTTTTTCTCTTTGCGACTCCCCTACAACACACAACCAATACATAAATACATTTCAGCACTATTCCTTTCTTTAAATGGTTCAGAGCTTTGGATGAAAAAAGTAAGTATTTTGAGATTTCAGAATATTCCAGCAGTGTTCATCTTCTGCTGTTGCACTTTACATTTGCACAATGCTACTTCAAAATAACAAAAGTCACCTTAAAAATAAACTTGTCAGAAGGTGTGTGGCTCAGTGTTTCACCAAGGAGGTGAGGAATGTTCTATGCACAAGCATCAGGGTATGGACTACAGAGCTTCCTGACTGATGGTATAGCTATTTAGGAAATGAGGCTATGGTTTTCACCTACCGTTCTTGTGAAAACTTAGAGAAATACCTTGTTTAAATCGAGCAGAATGTAAAATGCTCCTGAGTTGTGAACCATGGAACTTCTGAACCCTTAGGGCAAAACTAACAATGTAGTTGATAACTAAGCTGGGGAAATTTTTTTGCAGTTACTAGAAGTGAAATGAAAAGATTGGCATTGGTAGTGATCAAAAAAATAAAATTCCAACAATGCTTTGTGTGTTCATTTGTTAGGGCTGATATAACAAAGTACTACAGGCTGGGTGACTTAAAAAATAAATATACTTTTTCTGTCCGTTTTGGGGCTAGAAGTCCAAGATGAAGGGGTCAAAAGTTCTGTTTTGGGGGGGCACTGGAAGAAAGTTCTGTTTTTTAGCATGGTACTGGGTCTTGGTAGAAACTGAATGCTTACCTGTGGGCTGCACATTTACCATCTGACCTGAGCCCATCATGAACTGTTATCTGACTTACCAAGCCATAAGGCTGAGCATGCATAGCAGCTCTCTCATCGAATGGAAGTGGTATATATGTGATGGGGTCCAAGCAGGCCCTTTAGGGACAAGTAAGCCACATGCAGTGGTCCAAATGCCATGGTCCCCACTCCTGCTACATTGCCTTCTTTCTCCCAGCCTGCCCCTATGACATCATGAGAACTTTCCCGGGAACATTTGGTAGAGAAAGAAAATTCAGGCCTGGTTTACGGATGGTTCTACAGGATATGAAGCAACACGTAGAAGTGTGCAATGCCACAGTACAGCTTCCTTCTTGGACATTTTGTAAGGATAGTGGTGAAAGGAAATCCTCTCAGGTGTCAGAAATTTGAGCCCTGAAATTGGTTGCTTACTTGTCTTGAAAGGAGAAATAATCAGGCACGTAATTATTTACCAAATAATGGAGCTGCTGTTCAGGAACTTGGAAAAAACATGATAGGAAAATTGCTGACCAGGAAATTTGGGAAAGAGGCAGGTCAATAGACCTTTCTTAATGAGAAAAAAAACAAATTGAAGATAGTTTGTGTCCCATGTGAGTGCTCAACAAAGGGTAACCTCAAGGGAAAGATTTTAATAATCAAGGGGATAAGGTGACCCATTCTGTGAATACCAGTCAGCCTCTTTCCCCAGCCACCCCTGTTGTTACCCAGTGGGCTCATGAACAAACTGGCCATGGTGGCAGAGATGCATGGATTCCGCAACAGGAACTTCCACTCACTGAGACTGACCTAGTTACAGCTGCTGCTGAGTGCCCAATCTGCCAGTGGCAGAGAACAGCCCTGAGCCCCCATATGGCAGCATTTTCCAGGGGGATCAACCTCATGGCAAGTTGATTACATTAGACTGCTTCCATCATGAAAAGAACAGTGTTTGTTCTTGCTAGAATAGACACACTCACTGTTAATACTTTTGCCTTCCCTGCATGTAATGCTTTTGTCAAAACTACTATCCATTGATCTACAGAATGGCTTATCCACCCTTATGGTATTCTACACAGCATTGCTTCTGATCAGGGAACTCACTTCATAGCAAAACTGTAGTAGTGGGCTCATGCTCATGGATTTAACTGATCTTATATTCCCCATGATTTTTAGGTAGCTGGCTTGATAGAATGATGAAATGGCCTATTGAAGACTCATTTATAGTACCAGCTAGGTACAATACCTTACAAGAGAAGGCAAGGTTCTACAACAGAACATATATACTCTAAATCAGCCTTAACTCTATGGTACTCTTTCTCTCACAGCAGAATTCATGGGCCTAGGAATTAAGGAGTAGAAATGGGAGTCACACCATCCACTATTACCCCTGAAGACTGACTAGCAAAATTTGTGCTTACTGTGCCCACAACCTGACGCTCTGCTGGCCTGGAGGTCCTAGATCCAAAGGGAGGGTTACTGCCACCAGGAAACACAATAATTGATGCATTTACATGGAAATTAAGACTCCCACCCTGCCACCTCAGGCCTCTGAATAACAGGCAAAAAAGGAAATTATTGTACTGGCTTGAGTGCTTGATTCTGAATTCCAAGGAGAAATTAGACTGCTACTTTATAATGGAGGTAAGGAGGAATATGCCTGGAATACAGGAAAATTCATACAGTGTCTCTTAGTGTTACCATGCCCTGTGATTAAAGTCAATGGAAAACTGTAGCAAGCAAATCCCAGCAGGATTATGAATGGCCCATACGTTTCAGGAATAAAGATTTAGGTCACCCCACCAGGTAACAAACCATAATCAGCTGGGTTACTTGCTGAGAGCAATGGGAATATGAGATGGGCAGTGGAAGAAAGTAGTTTTAAATACCAGTTATGAGCATGTAACCAGTTACAGAAACAAAGACTGTGATCTCCTCCTTGTGTTATGAAGATGCTTGTGTTTATGTATA
This sequence comes from Macaca fascicularis, assembly GCF_037993035.2. Taxonomy (NCBI): domain Eukaryota; kingdom Metazoa; phylum Chordata; class Mammalia; order Primates; family Cercopithecidae; genus Macaca; species Macaca fascicularis. The sequence continues at coordinate 22,047,098 of NC_088377.1, read as the reverse complement.
TGTATACACATATTTATAAACATATATATAGACACACATACACACACACACAAAGGCCCCTGATTTATAATGCTTTGACATGATTTTCCACTTGTAACTTTTAAACTTTACACTGGCTCAAAAGTGGCACCTATTCAGTAGAAACCATACTTCAAGTATCTATACTACCTTTCTGTTTCTCACTTTCAGCACAGTATTCAGTAAATTACATGAGCTATTAAACATTTTATTACAAAAGAAGTATTTATGTTAGAAGATTTTACTGAACTGTAGGCTAAGGTAAGTGTTCTGAGCACATTTAAAGTAGAATAGCTATGACATTTGGTAGTTTATGTACATTAAATGCATATTTGACTTAGAATATTTTCAATTTACAATGGGTTTATCAGAACATATATAATCTTTGTTTTCTTCTGTCTTATCCCCGTAGGTAACAAAAGATCTATTAACTTTATAGTACAGTATTTAAGTATTGTGAAATTTACATAATAGTGTTTAAGTTATGAGATATATCAGATATGGGATATCAAGAGGAAGAGTAACTATCGCTCAAGGACTTTGCATTCTTTTGGGGGAAAGAGTTATTCCATTTTCAGTTGGTGCATAAGACAGTGGGATCACGTTAAGTGGAAGTATGACATTGTTATTGTATTTATTTGTAGATTAAGTATGCTTTAAGGAAATTCGTATAGTTGCCAAGTTGACAAGGAGTGGACTTGTGATGGTTAATTTTATGTACCAACTAGACTTGGACACAGTGCCTAGACATTTGATCGAATATTATTCTAAATGTTTATGTGAAGATGTTTTTGGATGAAATTAACATTTAAATTGGTGAACTCTGAGTAAAGCAAAATGCTCTCCATAATGTGGATGGGCCTCATCCAATCAGCTGAAAACCTTAAGAGAACAAAGATTGACCTGTCGTGGGCCATAGGAAGTCTGTCAACAGATGATCTATGAACTTGAACTTCAACATCTCCTCTTCCCTGGTCTCCAGCCTGTGGGCCTACCCTGCAGGTTTTGAACTTGCCAGCTTCCATAATCCATGTGCCAATTCCTAAATAAATCCTTCTCTCTTACTCCTCCCTCTTCCTCTCCACACACACCATCCCCCACCCAAACACATACACAACCCTATTTGTTCTGTTTATCTGTAGAACCCTAATATAATAATGTATGATTCCATTTAAGAAGTTCTACAACAGAGAAAACTAACTTACGGTGATGGAAATGAGAACAGGGGTTGTTTCTGAAAGGATGGGAATTAATGAGAAGGGGGCTAAGAAGGAGATTTCAAGATTAGAGAAATTATGTGTGTATATATATATGAGTGTGAGTTACATAACTGTATGCATTTGTCAAAATCAGTCAAGCTGAATACTTAAGATCTCTGCATTTTACCATATGTATTAATTAACCAAATTTCACTTCTTAAAAAAGGAGAAAAGACACAGGTCTTGCCATTGTAGATTTGGAGAAATATTATGCAACCTTTTTGTAACATAAATTCTTCATGATATAATGTTACTTATTAAAAGGCTGTACAATTATATATAACCTTCTACTTGTACTATGAAAAAAATGTGTGTGCATAAAAGCATTGAAAAGAGAAACAGAAAAATAGTAATGATCTTTATTGGTGGGAATGTAGATAATTTTAATTTTCTTCTTGATACTTACGTTATTTCATTTACCAAAAATGAATATGTATTATTTTTATAATCAGAAATAATCAATGAAAGGTTTTTAAAGAATAATTTTTCATAGCGTATATCTCTTACTAAAATTGCATTGTATTAGTTTTCTAATGCTGCCGTAACGAATGGTCACAAGGTTAAGAACTTACACCACTAGTCATTTAGTATCTGACAGTTCTGTAGGTCAGAAGTCTGGGTTAGCTCAACTGGTTTCTCTGCTTTGGGTCGCACAATGCTGAAATCAAGATGTCAACCAGCTGGTCTTTTTTCAGGAGGCTCTGAGGAAAATCCGCTTTCGAGCCCATTTAGGTAATTAATATAATTTGGTTTTCTGCAGTTATAGAAAGAGGTTCCCATTTCTTTGCTGGCTCTCTGGCTTTTTATTTCTAGAGACCTCTACTCTGGCCCCTACATACATATGTTCCCTACATCTCAGAGCCAGCAAAGGAGGTCAAATTCATCTCATTCTTGGATTCTCTGACTTCTTCTGCTGCGTCTTTTCTCTGCTTCCAACTTGAGAAAAGTATCTGCTTTTAAAGTCTCATGTGATTAAATAGGACCCACCCAAATAATCCAGGATAATTTTGCTATTTTCAGGTTGACAGTTTTAATGACATCTGCAAAGTCTCTTTTGCCATGTAACAGAGCATATTTGCCAGTCCTGGGGATGAAGACACCAACATGTCTGGTGAGCACAGAAGTCCGTACTCTGTCTCCCGTATGTATTATATATTAAATTAGCAACAAACCAGATCAATTGACAACCAGGCACAAGGCTCTGTGCCCTGGGAGGTGCTCAGTTTGTTGAATGGACTATGATTTTTGAGTGAGGAAAACAATTAGTTTCTCTCTTAAAATAATGAACACTGCTTTATACCAAAGTCTTGTCAGAATTAGTCAAAAGTATGTAACTTTTATGCAGATATTATCTTCATTTTATTGTTCTGTCAGACAACTTCAGTTCATGAAAACCACCAAGGTACCCAGTTATTCTTTTGATATTTCTACAGGATACCTCTAAACAATTGGTAAACTGTTGTGATTTATTCATTTCCGTGAACGGATCTTTGTTAAATATGAGCTGAGCTTACTTTCTCCATCCACTTTTGCAATAAAAGACAAGAATGGTGCAGCCAGTAAGAGAAACAGATAATGCTGGAAATATTTTCCTTAAAGAAAGTTTACATACAAAGGGACTATTTTTTAAAGTACAAGATGGGTGCAGGGGAACCACCGCTCATAGGGCATCGTGTGGTAGGCTAATAATGACTCCCTATGGAAGTTTATGTTCCAGTCTCTGGAACTGGTGACTGTGTTACCTTACGTGGCAAAAAGGACTTTGTAGATGTGATAAAATTAAAGATCTTAATATGGGAAGGTTTTTCTGAATTATCCAGGTGGGCTCAATATAAACAGAAGGATCCTTATATGGTGAAGAGGGCAGCAGGAGGGTCAGAAGAGGAGATGTGGTGAGAAAAGCAGAGATCCGAGTGAAGAGATGTTTCACTGGTGACCTCATAGGTGGAGAAAGGGCTACCAGCCAAGGAATGCAGGCAGCCTCTAGTAGCTAGAAAAGGCAGAAGGAAACTCCAGAAAATACCAGCCCCACTGACACTTTGAGATTCGCCCAGTGAGTCTAATTGTGTACTTTTGTCCCCTGGAACTGTAAGATGATAAATGTGTGTTTTTTTAAGCCACCAAGTTTGTGGTAATTTCTTACAGCAGCAATAGGAAGCAGACACGGTAACCTGGAGTTAGTGGTAATCCAGCTCTCACCACCACGAGGACTGAAGGGCCAAGGGGAGTCGTTGCCAGAGCCCCAAGGAAGTAATGTGGAGTCAGACTTTGTGGGGACTGTGGCCCTCAGGAGGGCCTGCAGATATTACAGAAAGCAAGTAGAAAGTCCAGGACAGATATGCCTTACTCCACACTCAATTCTACAGAAGAGAAGGCCCCCGCTAGGTTGAAATCTGAACCTTGTGACCTTTACTCAGGGTTTTTATTTCCAGTCAGTCCTCACTTTTTCATGTTCATTACAGCCACCCCAGTGCCATTTCCTAGGACTTTCTTGCAGACCTTATACATCCCCCTTTCAAAGTATTGCCCTACCCTATTCATCCTTCCATATTGAGAAAGATCTATGTAGAATACAGAGGACACCGTGTTCACCTTCGTTTTACACCCAGAGTGAAAACCCTCTCCTGGTGCTATCACAATCACACTGCGCTAAAGGTAACATCTGTGCAAGTCCCTGCGCACCCTCCACCGTATCCCCTCCCCATTCCGTCATCTTTGCCCCATTACTTCTGGCCCCATGTGCTGAGTTCTCAGGGCCTTCTTATTACTTGTTCTTTCTGACTAGAACATTCTGCTCCCTGACATTCTCTAACTGCCTCCTTTATACCTTTTAGATCTCAGCTTCAGCGTCACCTCTTCAGGGTCCTCCTATCACCCTTATCACTCTACTGGAATGTTTGCAGAGAATGCATTACCGTCATTTGTTTGTTTGTTCTTTATTGTCTGACCTTGTCCCTTACTAGAATCTAAGCTCTTTGGTTCCACAGGCCTCTGGGTTGTTTTTCTTCATTGCTGCATCCCAACGGCCTGGAAGAGCGCAGAAGACATTGTAGAAGCTCAATAGATATTTACTAAATAAATGAATGTTAACTGATAAATGCAATAAAACACATACACAACTCTTTCATAAAATATAGTCAAGTGTGCCGGTTCTGCACTCTGCTTGCCTGCTCTGTGCCCAGGAGGCTGATTGCTCCAGTCTGCAATACCCAGGCTCTGGTTTTCTGGCCGCCTGTTGCACTAGCCACAAATGGAAGCACAGGGTGAGAGACAGTCAGGCAGTTTTTTTCCCATTCCCTCCCTGCTTTGAATTCCAGGAGGACAGCTCCTCATTGACTCAGATGACACCATCTTCTCCCTGTTTCCTTCCAGTCTAGGGGAGACACCAGTTTCCCCCTACTGCTAGCGCAAGAGTGCCTCACCATTCCTTGTCAGTTTCTTTCTCTCTGCTCACACCCCAGGATGCTGTGCCTTCCTCAAAGTCTCTTCAATTGCACAATTTGGGATAAGGTATTTCTTGCTGGAATCTTGTCTGATTAATCAGGAGATTCTCCTTTTGTGTCTATATAATTTATATATCATTTGTATATATACAAATTATGTGCACGGTTCTTTCCTTCCTTCCTTCCTTCCTTCCTTCCTTCCTTCCTTCCTTCCTTCCTTCCTTCCTTCCTCCCTCCTTCTTCCTTCTTTCCTTTTTTCCTTCCTTCTTTTTTTCCTTTCTTTATATTAGATCTGAGGTTCTCTTCAGTTTTACGTTTTCCTTAGATACTGACAAAATAACTAAAAAGTGTCTTGTAGCTACATTGTGGTGGTGTGTGTATGTGTATGTTATCAAGATAAATGTTTGATTTTGACTGCGTAAATTTTAGAAATGTTTAGACAACAAGCACTATATTAAACATAACAAAAAGTATTTTAAAAAACTAGAACAAGAAACAAATGGCTTCAGAATGTACTTCTTAAATTAATCTGTAAATTTAGGGCTACACTAATAAAAATAGTATAAAGTTTGAATGGGATGTGTTGTGGTTTAGGTTTTTTGTTTGTTTGTTTTGCATTGCTTTTCAAAACCAACCAGAATTCATTTAGGTAGATATTAAATTAATTATCCTGATTTCTGACAACAGCTTCTAGCATATGGAAATACTCTTGATTATTTCAAATGTCTCTATGTATGTAAAACTCTGGTGATGGTTTAAGTAATGGTGGAACTTTTTTTTATCAAAATACAATATTTACAGTATCTAATTCTAGAAGTTGCAGTGATGTAAAAATGATGTATTCATAACAGATATCTACATAAATATTTAAAAGTACAATCTGAGAAATTATGCTATATCTACTCAGATAAGAGCAATTGTAACATCAATTAAATAACAGCAGCTGAATCAAAAAGAGATAAATCAAAATTACCTTAAAATGACAACAAGGCGTATGTTCTGCTGTGGTTGGGGGTGTTCAGGACTCCAAAGCTGTAAAAGCTGAGCCAGATTTGCAGGTGACCCTCAGTCCCTGAGCCCTCACTACATGACCCTCTCTGGGGGACCTTATGACTCAAGGAACCCCATGGCATCTCTAGGCCTCTGAGCTGCATGTGGAGCAGCAGAAACAAAAGGGTCCTTTGGGAAAAACTGGAACTTGAACTTAATAGTAGCCTGTATTTTCCTGTTGTGATCATTTTCTTTTCTGAGTCCATGGAGCTTTCTCTCAGTCAACAGAGCAGCCATCCAACTTTCTTAAGCTCTTGTCTCAAATCAGAGTCTCATTTCAATGGGAGAAAGAAGTGTGCCATAATTATTTGTCTGTGTTTGTAGCCACCTTCTTGTAGAAGTTTTGTACCTGATATGTGGAGTTAATGTTTCTACACACTTTGGGAAATTCCTTCTCTGTTTCTAAGCAGTTCATTGATTTTCTCTAAAGTTGTATTACATGTTTGTTCTAGGTGTAACTCAAGCTTGAGCTGAAGCTTCCAAATTTTCCTTTCAAGCTGCACATTTTCAGACTGCAAAGATGCCTGCTCCGTTTGGAGACTTTCTACTTGTCTTGTAAGCTCTTCATTTATTTGATTTTCTTCACACCGTTTTCTGAATCTTTCTTGTTTTTCTCTGTAAACAGGTCCTTTTAAGTGGCCCATTTAAGTTAACATCCACAATAAGACTCTTTAGATCAACTTCTAACTGATAGGCCAGTGATTACCATTTTCTTTTTCCCTCCTTTTCTCTACTTCCAGGTTCCCACCATCCTTGTGATCGCTTTAGAAATTGGACAACTCTATGGTCTTCAGCAGGATTCAGCCAGAAATTTTAATTAGCTCTCTTTATCTTTCATGACCTGTTTCATGACCTCTTGTGTTTGAGTGCTCCAACACTGCTGTTTGTTCCTTTTTGTTTCTCATTGCACAATTTCTTAGTCGAGTGGTTCTGGACTTTGCTGAAGATGGGAGTTTTCATTCAAGCGTCTCTTACTTGATTCCAAAGTTGTTCTCCATCATTCTGTGAAGTCTTCCAGATGTTCCACACTGACCACTTGGAAAAGTTTTCGGGAGTTGCTTTTGTGCTCTTTTTCAAAATTTGTGGTGTCCTCAAGTCATGACCTGCTTCCATTTTTTTTTTTTTTTAATGTCACAAAACTTGGAGTTTGTGACATCAGAAGACTGGCCTCCACCACAGCACACCTAGATTTGTTAAACTTGTGAGAGCAAGAGAGATTTCCACCTTGAGAAATGCCAGTAGTGCCTCAAAAGGAAAAATATAAAATAGGACATTTATTAAGTTTGGGGCATGGCTTTGAGCAACTTAAGGAAAGTTTTTCAAGGTAGGAAACTGGTTGGATTTGAAAAATTTCACGATAGAGTTGAAGACTGGTAGACAGGGCCAGTCAGGGATTTCAGGCGAGTTTTGATAAACGAACCATTATCTTAAAAAGACAGCTCTTTTCCCAGATGAGCAAACTGTATGCTTGAATAATTTGGTTAAGAAGAATTTTCTAAAGCAGTGACATTATTTACTTGTGTGCCATCTGATATTCCAGCATTTGGATTTCCTGGATCAGATAGTTATTATGATGACAGGTAGTCTTGGTTCTCAGTCTTAGTATCCAACTTAGATACTTGAGTAGGCTCAATGCAAACTATTCTCATTCTTCTTCTCTGTGAACATCAGCTGTCTTGCATTCATGAGAGTTTGCCCATTGGTCAGATATACCCAATTTCCTGAGTCATCTCTCCAGTGGTACATTAGATGTTTTTTTGTGTTTTTTTTTGTTGTTGTTGTTTGTTTTTTGTTTTGTGGATACATACCTCAAAAAACAATTTCGGAGCTTTGAGATAGTGACATGTAAATTTCTTTCTCATAAACAATGGCTTGGGGTTTTTTAAAATGTATTTCTAGTTTATATTGAAATGTTGCATTTCAAGCTTACTGAAAAGAATAGTATAACCTCTTAACATGACAATTTATAATTGACTGTTTGATTAGTTTGAAATAGTTTATTGTTAAAAAGTTGCCATTGGCTAACTCATGAGAAAGTGCATGTGCCTTTTAGATTCTAACAAGAATGAAATAAATCATATAAACGTATTTGGCTTCCATGTGCTGCTTAAAAAAATGCTAACTATGTCTTCCTCTTTAATTCAAGTAATTTCACTTTTGGGTCTATGCCACTTCTTAAAAAAGGTGAATAAAAACAGAGCATAGATGATGAGGGCAGAATATGATGCAAGCTACCAATTTGAAAGGCAGTGAATGAAATCTAATTTTAAAATGCAAAATCAAGCAAGAGCCAAGAAAAGAAAATTGCTTTTACTTTTCTATATGCTTAGCAAGTTAGTGATTATGGTTTTACTGAATATTTAATGCATCAACCTGACTACCATAGGATATCTTGAGAGCAAACATAACATCTTAAGTTACAGAGTCCCAAATAACTTTCGCATCAAGAACCCCTAGATTTCATTATAAGCATAAAGCACAGATGTATTATGAATATTCTTTACGCTAACACATTCTCAAACTGTAAGCATCTAATGTCTAATTACAGGTTACTAAAACTTATTTGTAACATATAAGTGAATTAATATTCTTACAGAATAAAAAAATTGAATTGGAAAACTTTGGAGTCTTCTTAAATTAAATTTACTTCCATGCTATCATCTCTTTACCTTATATTATCTTAACGTTTCTGTATTTGGATCAAAGCACCTATCATATACTTACTGATGAATTATGTTAAAATTATTTCTTCACAGTTTCAAGTATATATTCTTTATTCCTCTAGTTAGGTTGGAAACTCTTCAGTAGTTAGAATGATGTCCTCTGTTGCCCATTTTTTCCTCCACACTAAATGCTATGATTTAAATGTTGGTTCCCCTCCAAATTAATGTTTTAATCTATTTGCCATTGTGGCAGAGTTAGAGGTGGGACTTTGTGGAGGTGATTGGACAATGAAGGCTTTGCCTCATGGGAGAGATTAATTTCATTATATTAACTCTCTTTTGCCTTTTTGCCTTTCTGCCTTTTGCTATATGATAATTCAGCAAGAAGGACTAGACAAGATGCCAGCACCTTGATATTGAACTTGCCAGCCTTCAGAACTGTGAGACAATACATTTCTATGCATTATAAATTACTCAGTGTTTAGTATTCTATTATAGCAGCACAAAATGAACTAAGCCACTGAATACTACATACCCATTATTATAAATGACTCCTAAGGGATCAACCTATGCTTTAAAAATCCTGAAAAAGTGAGTTAATAAATTGGAATTCTATACTTTTTACAACATTCATCACGGTCTTGCCATAGGATCACTCTAAGGTCTCCTGTCACAGGAAAATTATCCCACATCAACATTGTAAATTTTTATCTTGGACCTAAGGTCTACCAAGATATTTATGCATCCTAGAAAACTGAGAAAAATACAGATTTATAAGTGTTTACAAAACAAAAATATTGAACATAAAAAGTTGTGCTTTATTCTAAGGTTATATTTATCAAATGCTAATTTTTAGATGGTATTTACCAATATGGCAGCTAGTGTCTATGCCGATTGGCCAATTAGTACAAGTACTATATCAGTTGTTTAATATTTTTAATACAACCCATGGAATTAATTATGGTTTTATATATTAAGATTCTCTTTTTCTATGAAATGGTGGCAATAAAGGTTAGTTATTTTATATTCACTTTTCTTTAAGATAGATGTAGCTGAAAAACAACATCAGCAACCCTATGTCAGTCTTCTCTCTTTAAAGTATAAAAGTAATTGTATAACCCGGTGACGTCCAAGGGCCTGGAAAACAGACAAAACTGCTTATTTTACCTCCATAAGACTCCTTGTGTTTAAAAGTTTTTTTTTTTTTTATTTCTCAGCTTCCAAAATTTTATTTGACAGTCTCCATGCTTGCACATAGTGTCCTAAAAACAGAAAAATTCCTAGCTTAACTCCCTTGCAAAGTCTGAACTGGCTATAATTTGAAATAGGAATTATACCATCAAACATGAAGAAAAGAAGTACGGCAACTTAAAATAAACTCTGTCTGAAACTTTACACTTTATGGATCCTACTTTGTATGTAATATCAAAAAAAATCACAGTAGTGAGATATGTGAAGTGTATGTTAATTTATGCCTTCTGGTTTACATAAGCATAATTTAAATGGAATATTTTAAGACAAAATATTTTTCAGTATGGGGAATATACATTTTAAAATTACAAAATCTTAAAATGAGATAAGACCTTTACATCATCTAACCTAATCCCATCAAGTTCAACAATGATGCCTGTACTTACTTCCCTGACCATGTTATTTCTGCTAAACCATACGTAATACTAAAATGTTCACCACCTCACATAGCTTCCTGTTGCTGCTGTGGAGAGCCTTCACTGTTCTAAAAATCTATCCAAAATTGAATTTGAGTTTGTATCTATTAATGACATTTTGCTCTCCAGTTTATAGCCATACAGACTGCATAGTTCTTTTTCTCAAACATAACATTTTAAAGGCTTAAAATATATTATTAGGTGTCTCATAAAGGTTAAGGTCTTTTAGAAAACCGAACACCAAAAATTTCAAGCCCCCACCCAGCATAAAGTTAATTAGTTACTGAGGTTTTGTTTCATAAACCCCAAACTGTAGAATGTGCTCTCTTGACATTGTTTAAATTGTTAAATTGTCCCTTTTCCCTATAAAACTGAAAACCACAGACTTTCTTATTCTTAGGCTTTATACTTTTGAGAAGTGATACTGGAACATTTGCCTTGCCTTATACATCACATTCTTGTTCTCTCGTTTCTTTTCACTGATGACAAACCCAGCTGCCTTTAACACATGCAACCTCTGCTCACACTGCCAGAAAGCAGAGGGTCTCACTCTCAGGATACTTGAAACCCATTAGTGTTTGCCTTCAGTATAGATCTCTATTTCCTTCAGCTATCCCTAATGGGTTATCACTCATTTTTGGATACCATCATACCTGAGACAAAAGATGTTGTGTTACCTCAACTACAGAATTTCTATCAAAAAGGTCTATCTTTAACAGAAGATCTGCTTTTTTCTAACCTTATTATTCCTTCATCCCCCTCTTACATAGATGGTATTACTAGGGAAAATTACCCGTAGGTCATGGAAATCTTTTCACTGGCCTGCTCTTCTTTTGCTTCATTTGTGGAAATGGCTCTTCATTTCTAAACCCAAGATTCTCAGGCTATATGTTATAGTTACATTGATGTGGCAACATGGCTATGCTATGGTACCCATTTGCTGATCAACTATTCTGACTATTTAGAGGTAGCAAAAATGGAGGCAGCAACACTCAGGGACTGGTAAAGCGAGGAAGCCATTCCCTCCCTAAGACTGAAAGGGCAAGAAAGGAATGCATGGCAGCAGATCCAGGTGCTAGAGAACATATCAGGGCTTTCCAAAATCCTGTGCAGAAGAAGGAGTGAGCAAGAGAAGAGATACCCTGCCCTCTCTCCCCTTCTGTCATCCACTTTCTGCAAGTACTTCCCACTAGCCAAGTCGAACTGGAAGCCAGAAAGATAGCATCTCCATGAGCCATTCTCCTGAGGCACAGAGCAGGAAGTGAGGAGCAGAGAATGGAAAAGAATCAGCATGTGACCCTCACGTAAATTACACCAAAAACATTTGGATGCATCTGTCAGGCTTTATGAAGAATGTCTGTACCTTTAAAGGCTGAATACTGTGTTTCACTCAACATGTCACCTCTCTGGGTCCTCTTCTTCTATGGTTAAAAAAAATACTGTAATAGGAATTTCTAATTCTCCCTTCTTGCTACACTTTAGACTCTGAGAGAAGAAGAAAAAGTAATGAATAAGAAATAAATATTATGCCCCTGACTCCCCACTCTCTGGAAAGTTTAAGTGGATGCCTTTTTAATTTTAAATATCTTTCCTCCATTAGACAGATTAATGGAGGAAATAGAGTAGAAACATTATGAGGTGAAGCCCAGATATCTGTGCAAATGTACCCAAATATTAACACTCAGTGAGCTACTATTTGGTATTTTTAATTAAAAAATAGGTTAATGAAAAGCGAGCATATACTATATAGAATTGCTGATGAGCTGAATGAGCAGAGCATCCTGGCCCTCCTATCAAAAGGCACTTATTACTTGGTGTCCCTAGCCTAGAATGTTCTAAAGAGTGATAGTAAATCATATGGTATGGTGTGATTGCTAGCTTACTATATTTTACAGGCATATTATTTGGGGTGATAAAAACTGATAGAACAAAGAGAAGTTGATTTCCCACTTACCTAGTAGTTACTAAGCAAAGGATGAATTCCTTGATGTGGAGATTCATCAACCCAGATTCTTTCCCTTTTGTGGCTCTGTACCCTTTAGGGTCTATCTGTCATTTGCATCTAGTGAGTACAAAGAAATACAGATCTTTTGGGGTAGGAAGCATACTTTCTTCCTACAAGAATTGACACAGAAATGGCATGCATTGCTTTCATGCACATTCCATTCTCTGCAATTTAGTCATATGTCCAAACCCAAAAGCAAGGAAGACCAAGAAATATAGACTGGCTGTGTGCCCCAAAAGAGAAAATAGACTTTTGTTAAATAGCTCTACCACATACATAGGGTTTATGAAAATAAACGTATACATTTAATGATGTCTAAATAACTCCTGATGCTTAAAGTTAATATTATGACAACGTAAAATATTACAGGATAAGTAAGGCTTTCATTTATATGTATCTTAATGTAAAATATTCATGTTTAATTAGTGTAGACTGAGCATAAATAATGTGTCTTTGCTTTACATTTTAGGGACCCAACAGGGGCAAAATATTCTACCATATGTCATTTTCCCATTTAAATTTCTTAAAGGAAAGGTAGGCTATGGTATAATGGCTACAAATACAATAATAAATAGAATAGAATATCTACATAAAATAGCTAAGTCTACTAGTGCTTCTGAAAATCCATATAAAAATTTCCCTATTAATAATGAGACATCTTCAATAGTTTAATTGGAAATAATTAAATTTTCCTAAGAAAAAGGACAGATTGAAATAGCCAAGTGCTGTAACGATCAAATTGGTAACTAATTAATTATTTTTACATGTGCCCTGCATCTTGTTTAAGTATCGTCAGTAAGTTAACACAAAATTCAGTTAGGTTTCATTTTTTTTTCACTCACTTATCAATTTCTACACAGCTTTTCTAGGTTAGGTATTGTGCTATTTGGTATTGATAAGAGTTATTAACAAGATAATAAAAGACTTACATTCTAGTAGCATTAATGAACTTTTACTATGTGCTCTTTATGATCATACAGAATAAGTATTATTATCTCCATTTTACAATAAGAACATTTAGACTCAGGGCAAGGTTAAGTAACGTGTCTAATGCCTTATGGTTTGTGAGAGTAGAGTTGAACCAAACCCCAAGTCCCTCATCTTATACCTCTGCTGCATGTAACTAGAACTGAATTCCATATGAAACAGGCTGTTCCTGAAAATTCAAGTCAGTGAGACTTTCTCACTGCTTAGTTTACTTTCTCTAATTTTTAATTTGTATTTCCTCTTGTAATATTCAAAAATTGGGTTTCATTATATATGTAGTCTCACTTCCAGTTTCTAATAATACTGTGTTTTTCTAACTTGAAAGATGTTTTTTTTCTTTAAAACAATTGCTGACTTTTTAATAATGAGTCAACAGTGCCATCTTCTGTCTCTGTTCTCAAATCAGCTGTTGGAAATGAAGCCTTAAAAGACTGGGTTAATGTAGATCAGGAACAGGAAGCAAGGAATCTGGAGAGTTTAAAGTCTTGGCAAAATGTACTACATCTTTGAACACTTGCAAAGAGACTAATTGTTTGAAAGGCCTCGCAGGGCAGAGCTGTGTTAAAAACAGTGCAGTGTGATTAGTTTCCTGAAACCTTTGAGTAGCCCTTCCAACAATGGAACCGAAGAAGGAGGAAGCAGGAGGGAGGAGACAATGACAGAAACAGGTGGCAAGAGGTTATAATGATTTGGGTCGATGTAATTGATGGAATAAAATAAGCAACTCTCATTTTGGGAGCAAGATGGCCGAATAGGAACAGCTCCAGTCTCCAACTCCCAGCGCGAGTGACACAGAAGACCGGTGATTTCTTCTGCATTTTCAACTGAGGTACTGGGTTCATCTCACTGGGGAGTGCCGGACGATCGGTGCTGGTCAGCTGCTGCAGCCCGACCAGCGAGAGCTGAAGCAGGGCGAGGCATTGCCTCACCTGGGAAGCGCAAGGGGAAAGGGAATCCCTTTTCCTAGCCAGGGGAACTGAGACACACAACACCTGGAAAATCGGGTAACTCCCACCCCAATACTGCGCTTTAAGCAAACAGGAACACCAGGAGATCATATCCCACACCTGGCCGGGAGGGTCCCACACCCACGGAGCCTCCCTCATTGCTAGCACAGCAGTCTGAGATCTACCGGCAAGGCAGCAGCCAGGCTGGGGGAGGGGCGCCCGCCATTGCTGAGGCTTAAGTAGGTAAACAAAGCTGCTGGGAAGCTCGAACTGGGTGGAGCTCACAGCAGCTCAAGGAAACCTGCCTGTCTCTGTAGACTCCACCTCTGGGGACAGGGCAATAACAAACGCAGCCGAAACCTCTGCAGACTCAAACGACTCTGTCTGACAGCTTTGAAGAGAGCAGTGGATCTCCCAACACGGAGGTTGAGATCTGAGAAGGGACAGACTCCCTGCTCAAGTGGGTTCCTGACCCATGAGTAGCCTAACTGGGAGACATCCCCCACTAGGGGCAGTCTGACACCCCACACCTCACAGGGTGGAGTACACCCCTGAGAGGAAGCTTCCAAAGCAAGAATCAGACAGGTACACTCGCTGTTCAGAAATATTCTATCTTCTGCAGCCTCTGCTGCTGATACCCAGGCAAACAGGGTCTGGAGTGGACCTCAAGCAATCCCAACAGACCTATAGCTGAGGGTCCTGACTGTTAGAAGGAAAACTATCAAACAGGAAGGACACCTACACCAAAACCCCATCAGTACATCACCATCATCAAAGACCAGAGGCAGATAAAACCACAAAGATGGGGAAAAAGCAGGGCAGAAAAGCTGGAAATTCAAAAAATAAGAGTGCATCTCCCCCGGCAAAGGAGCGCAGCTCATCGCCAGCAACGGATCAAAGCTGGACGGAGAATGACTTTGACGAGATGAGAGAAGAAGGCTTCAGTCCATCAAATTTCTCAGAGCTAAAGGAGGAATTACGTACCCAGCACAAAGAAACTAAAAATCTTGAAAAAAAAGTGGAAGAATTGATGGCTAGAGTAATTAATGCAGAGAAGGTCATAAACGAAATCAAAGAGATGAAAACCATGACACGAGAAATACATGACAAATGCACAAGCTTCAGTAACCGACTCGATCAACTGGAAGAAAGAGTATCAGCGATTGAGGATCAAATGAATGAAATGAAGCGAGAAGAGAAACCAAAAGAAAAAAGAAGAAAAAGAAATGAACAAAGCCTGCAAGAAGTATGGGATTATGTAAAAAGACCAAATCTACGTCTGATTGGGGTGCCTGAAAGTGAGGGGGAAAATGGAACCAAGTTGGAAAACACTCTTCAGGATATCATCCAGGAGAACTTCCCCAACCTAGTAGGGCAGGCCAACATTCAAATCCAGGAAATACAGAGAACGCCACAAAGATACTCCTCGAGAAGAGCAACTCCAAGACACATAATTGCCAGATTCACCAAAGTTGAAATGAAGGAAAAAATCTTAAGGGCAGCCAGAGAGAAAGGTCGTGTTACCCACAAAGGGAAGCCCATCAGACTAACAGCAGATCTCTCGGCAGAAACTCTCCAAGCCAGAAGGGAGTGGGGGCCAATATTCAACATTCTTAAAGAAAAGAATTTTAAACCCAGAATTTCATATCCAGCCAAACTAAGTTTCATAAGTGAAGGAGAAATAAAATCCTTTACAGATAAGCAAATGCTTAGAGATTTTGTCACCACTAGGCCTGCCTTACAAGAGACCCTGAAGGAAGCACTAAACATGGAAAAGAACAACCGGTACCAGCCATTGCAAAAACATGCCAAAATGTAAAGACCATCGAGGCTAGGAAGAAACTGCATCAACTAACGAGCAAAATAACCAATTAATATCATAATGACAGGATCAAGTTCACACATAACAATCTTAACCTTAAATGTAAATGGACTAAATGCTCCAATTAAAAGACACAGACTGGCAAACTGGATAAAGAGTCAAGACCCATCAGTCTGCTGTATTCAGGAGACCCATCTCACACGCAGAGACATACATAGGCTCAAAATAAAGGGATGGAGGAAGATTTACCAAGCAAATGGAGAACAAAAAAAAGCGGGGGTTGCAATACTAGTCTCTGATAAAACAGACTTTAAACCATCAAAGATCAAAAGAGACAAAGAAGGCCATTACATAATGGTAAAGGGATCAATTCAACAGGAAGAGCTAACTATCCTAAATATATATGCACCCAATACAGGAGCACCCAGATTCATAAAGCAAGTCCTTAGAGACTTACAAAGAGACTTAGACTCCCACACAATAATAATGGGAGACTTCAACACTCCACTGTCAACATTAGACAGATCAACCAGACGGAAAGTTAACAAGGATATCCAGGAATTGAACTCATCTCTGCAGCAAGCAGACCTAAAAGACATCTATAGAACTCTCCACCCCAAATCAACAGAATATACATTCTTCTAAGCACCACATCGTACTTACTCCAAAATCGACCACGTAATTGGAAGTAAAGCACTCCTCAGCAAATGTACAAGAAAAGAAATTATAACAAACTGTCTCTCAGACCACACTGCAATCAAACTAGAACTCAGGACTAAGAAACTCAATCAAAACCGCTCAACTACATGGAAACTGAATAACCTGCTCCTGAATGACTACTGGGTACATAACGAAATGAAGGCAGAAATAAAGATGTTCTTTGAAACCAATGAGAACAAAGATACAACATACCAGAATCTCTGGGACACATTTAAAGCAGTGTGTAGAGGGAAATTTATAGCACTAAATGCCCACAAGAGAAAGCAGGAAAGATCTAAAATTGACACTCTAACATCGCAATTAAAAGAACTAGCAAGTAAGAGCAAACACATTCGAAAGCTAGCAGAAGGCAAGAAATAACTAAGATCAGAGCAGAACTGAAGGAGATAGAGACACAAAAAACTCTCCAAAAAATCAATGAATCCAGGAGTTGGTTTTTTGAAAAGATCAACAAAATTGACAGACCACTAGCAAGACTAATAAAGAAGAAAAGAGAGAGGAATCAAATCGACGCAATTAAAAATGATAAAGGGGATATCACCACCGACCCCACAGAAATACAAACTACCATCAGAGAATACTATAAACACCTCTACGCAAATAAACTGGAAAATCTAGAAGAAATGGATAATTTCCTGGACACATACACTCTTCCAAGACTAAACCAGGAAGAAGTTGAATCCCTGAATAGACCAATAGCAGGCTCTGAAATTGAGGCAATAATCAATAGCCTACCAACCAAAAAAAGTCCAGGACCAGATGGATTCACAGCTGAATTCTACCAGAGGTACAAGGAGGAGTTGGTACCATTCCTTCTGAAACTATTCCAATCAATAGAAAAAGAGGGAATCCTCCCTAACTCATTTTATGAGGCCAACATCATCCTGATACCAAAGCCTGGCAGAGACACAACAAAAAAAGAGAATTTTAGACCAATATCCCTGATGAACATCGATGCAAAAATCCTCAATAAAATACTGGCAAACCGGATTCAGCAACACATCAAAAAGCTTATCCACCATGATCAAGTGGGCTTCATCCCTGGGATGCAAGGCTGGTTCAATATTCGCAAATCAATAAACATAATCCAGCATATAAACAGAACCAAAGACAAGAACCACATGATTATCTCAATAGATGCAGAAAAGGCTTTGGACAAAATTCAACAGCCCTTCATCCTAAAAACGCTCAATAAATTCGGTATTGATGGAACGTACCTCAAAATAATAAGAGCTATTTATGACAAACCCACAGCCAATATCATACTGAATGGGCAAAAACTGGAAAAATTCCCTTTGAAAACTGGCACAAGACAGGGATGCCCTCTCTCACCACTCCTATTCAACATAGTGTTGGAAGTTCTGGCTAGGGCAATCAGGCAAGAGAAAGAAATCAAGGTTATTCAGTTAGGAAAAGAAGAAGTCAAATTGTCCCTCTTTGCAGATGACATGATTGTATATTTAGAAAACCCCATTGTCTCAGCCCAAATTCTCCTTAAGCTGATAAGCAACTTCAGCAAAGTCTCAGGATACAAAGTTAATGTGCAAAAATCACAAGCATTCTTATACACCAGTAACAGACAAACAGAGAGCCAAATCAGGAATGAACTTCCATTCACGATTGCTTCCAAGAGAATAAAATACCTAGGAATCCAACTTACAAAGGATGTAAAGGACCTTTTCAAGGAGAACTACAAACCACTGCTCAGTGAAATAAAAGAGGACACAAACAAATGGAAGAACATACCATGCTCATGGATAGGAAGAATCAATATCGTGAAAATGGCCATACTGCCCAAGGTAATTTATAGATTCAATGCCATCCCCATCAAGCTACCAATGAGTTTCTTCACAGAATTGGAAAAAACTGCTTTAAAGTTCATATGGAACCAAAAAAGAGCTCGCATCTCCAAGACAATCCTAAGTCAAAAGAACAAAGCTGGAGGTATCACGCTACCTGACTTCAAACTATACTACAAGGCTACAGTAACCAAAACAGCATGGTACTGGTACCAAAACAGAGATATAGACCAATGGAACAGAACAGAGTCCTCAGAAATAATACCACACATCTACAGCCATCTGATCTTTGACAAACCTGAGAGAAACAAGAAATGGGGAAAGGATTCCCTATTTAATAAATGGTGCTGGGAAAATTGGCTAGCCATAAGTAGAAAGCTGAAACTGGATCCTTTCCTTACTCCTTATACGAAAATTAATTCAAGATGGATTAGAGACTTAAATGTTAGACCTAATACCATAAAAACCCTAGAGGAAAACCTAGGTAGTACCATTCAGGACATAGGCATGGGCAAAGACTTCATGTCTAAAACACCAAAAGCAACGGCAGCAAAAGCCAAAATTGACAAATGGGATCTCATTAAACTAAAGAGCTTCTGCACAGCAAAAGAAACTACCATCAGAGTGAACAGGCAACCTACAGAATGGGAGAAAATTTTTGCAATCTACTCATCTGACAAAGGGCTAATATCCAGAACCTACAAAGAACTCAAACAAATTTACAAGAAAAAAACAAACAACCCCATCAAAAAGTGGGCAAAGGATATGAACAGACATTTCTCAAAAGAAGACATTCATACAGCCAACAGACACATGAAAAAATGCTCATCATCACTGGCCATCAGAGAAATGCAAATCAAAACCACAATGAGATACCATCTCACACCAGTTAGAATGGCGATCATTAAAAAGTCAGGAAACAACAGGTGCCGGAGAGGATGTGGAGAAATAGGAACACTTTTACACTGTTGGTGGGATTGTAAACTAGTTCAACCATTATGGAAAACAGTATGGCGATTCCTCAAGAATCTAGAACTAGAAGTACCATATGACCCAGCCATCCCATTACTGGGTATATACCCAAAGGATTATAAATTATGCTGCTATAAAGACACATGCATACGTATGTTTATTGCAGCACTATTCACAATAGCAAAGACTTGGAATCAACCCAAATGTCCATCAGTGACAGATTGGATTAAGAAAATGTGGCACATATACACCATGGAATACTATGCAGCCATCAAAAAGGATGAGTTTGTGTCCTTTGTAGGGACATGGATGCAGCTGGAAACCATCATTCTTAGCAAACTATCACAAGAACAGAAAACCAAACACCGCATGTTCTCACTCATAGGTGGGAACTGAACAATGAGATCACTTGGACTCAGGAAGGGGAACATCACACACCGGGGCCTATCATGGGGAGGGGGGAGGGGGGAGGTATTGCATTGGGAGTTATACCTGATGTAAATGTCGAGTTGATGGGTGCAGCACACCAACATGGCATAAGTATACATATGTAACAAACCTGCACGTTATGCACATGTACCCTACAACTTAAAGTATAATAATAATAAATAAATTTAAAAATAAATAAATAAATAAAAAATAAAATAAGCAACTCTCCTGTTTGTTCTACCAATTGTTTACACACTTCCTTCTGTCTTCACCTTTAGAGAAACATGACTGATCTTGGTAAGCACTTTTGTGGAGCAAAAAAAAAAAAAAAAAAAAAAAAATCAAAAGGAAAAGATATAAATGAAACAAAGTATTAAGCCCTGAATTTTTTTTCCTTCTCTGCATGTGAAGCATAGTTATCAAAACTGAGGCATGTGCAAAAACTTAGATAAACATGAAAATCTTGCAGGATTGAACATTTAGCTGAGAAAGCACTTTTTTTTGTTTTTGTTTTTGTTTTTTTGGCAAATCTATCCTATTTTGGAAATGTATTTTTAGTCTCATCATACTTTCCAGCCATTGTACAAAGTAAAAAAGACAAAAATTAAAAACTCAAAGTGTTTACCAGTACTTAGGTGAGTTCATTTGAATATTTCCATTTCACAATGCTTATCTTTCATATACCTACACTGGGTTTAAGCTTTCTGAATATTAGCCACTTCGAGAAATATTTATGACATTAATCATACTGCCCAGAATACAATTGTTCTTCTAAGGAATTTGAAGAAATGGTAGGAATCCCAAACAGATTTTCAAAGTTCTCTCAGCCAAGGAACTCCAAACAGCAGCAGGCGAAAGTATGAATGAAAGGTAGTTTTCATGCATGTCTTTATAAATGTGGCTTTTGTGAGGCTGCTGTTTTCCATAATTATTTTTGCATACTTGAAGACAAAGTAGGAACAGTGGCCATGTGTGAGCACAGTACGATGTGTAACTGGAAAATTTCCTGTGTACCACCAAGGGAAAACTGCCACTTAACTTTTGCTGAATTATTGACAGTCTACTTCTCTTTGCCCATCTGCTTTTTTCAGTCTTTCACTAAAATAGTATTAGATGAGCTTTCTTACTATAAATTAGTGGTCAGTGCTGGACAAAGGGGATTGGAATTGGAGATTTCTGAAATTTAACCAAACAATTTAACAAGATATCTCCAAAAAAGCAAAGTGTCTAAGGTTTGATGGCTTACCAGGCTTGAGGAGAATCTTCCGTCTGTTTCTGAGGGCTTCACGTGTCCCTGACTTATGTTCCCTAACAGCCCACTCTATTTCACACTAGCCAGAGGTATTATACTTTAATTGTATCGTATTAAACACACTCTAGAAAACAGAATCCCATGTTAATTTGTCAGTCAACACAAGAAGCTTAGCTTCCTAAATTGGCATATCTATATATAAAGATCATCAATGTCAACGTTTTACTATTTCTGTAAGCAGGGCAGTTATAGTGTAATTTCAGAAGCCCGAAGTAATAAAATTGATCTGAAAATACATATACATATGTATTCTCCCTTTTACAAAGCTATAATGTTTTCTACAATTGTTTTTTAATAAAGTCAATTTCTAAACATACACAATACACATCATTATGAGGATCTTTCTTCTCTATTGCCTCCCTCTGGTTGTGGATGAAAACTGGTTTCCTGGGCAAGAGCAAAGGCAGACACCAGGTTGAATCTAAGAGAGCTGCAATTGCTGTGAATGCTCCAAATATCCTTACACAGATGCTCAGAAGTATGAGATTCTGCCATTTTGGACCCGAACATTCCTCCCAGCCTGTGATGCCGAAAGATGAAGGACTCCATGAGTACATACAACATGACTGATTACATTGACTTCAGTGCAACTCACTGGGAGAAGCACCAGGCTTGAGCTTTAAGCAGAAGCTCTCTTAAGCACATAGCAATCTTTCTATATCCAAGGGAAGTTTTTATTTTTTCTTTCATAAACTCACTTTTATTTATGGCACACACCCCTCCTAGACCCCTCCTCAGGACTTTTTACAAAAGGTGCCCATTAAGCCACTTATTTCATCTCCTCTAATTGCTGTTTATTCTATTTGCATTTGTTTTTCTCATTTAACTGTAATCACCTTATGGTGAGGGTGTTGGTGGTGGTGCCAGGAGTGGCATTGACATGACTCCAGCCTTAGGTGACACCTGAACTTTACTAACTTAATTTCCCTTGTGGTCTTACTTAATTCATCTTACTCCAGTGGTCAAAAGAATGTTAAAATTTCCATAATTCTACTTGTGTTCAATCTGTCTGTCTCTCTCGCTCGCTCGCTCTCTCTCTTCCCCCCCACCCCTTTCTCTTTTTTTCTCTCCCCTGGGTCCAGAGTCCATTTCTTTCTCTCTTTAAAATCAGTAATTAGCAAAGTATCTCCTAAATTTACTAATTAACTTTATTTCTAATAACTAAGCTTGAAAACTTTTTTTTTTTTTTTTTTTTTTGAGACAGAGTCTTGCTCTGTTGCCCAGGCCAGAGTGCAGTGGCGTGATCTCAGTTCACTGCAGGCTCCACCTCCTGGGTTCACGCCATTCTCCTGCCTCAGCCTCCCAAGTAGCTGGGACTACAGGCGCCCGCCACCTCGCCCGGCTAATTTTTTGTATTTTTTGTAGAGACGAGGTTCACCATGTTAGCCAGGATGGTCTCCATCTCCTGACCTCCTGATCCGCCCGCCTTGGCCTCCCAAAATGCTGGGATTACAGGCATGAGCCACTGTGTCTGGCAGCTTGATGACTTTTCTTTCTGTAAAGTAAACTTATCCTCTGATACATACAACCCAATTAAATGTTGACTTTCTCAGTTGTAGAGCTATCGATTTCCTAAGATTAAAGTAGTCTTCCTCATTGAAATTTGAGAAAAGTTCTAGGTAATAATATGAGGACAAAGAGGGAGTTGCCACTGTCTGATGAAAGACAACTGAATAGATGAATGTGTTCAAAAGAACAAGTGGCGTAATGGATCATAAGTATAGCAAATCCACAGCTAATTATGAATTGTCTAATGTACATGGTTTTGAACTTTTAAATCTTTACTTTTTTAAATTAAGTCATTTAACTACGTATTTGAAGACAATGTTTCCCCACCTTTAAGCTGTCTCAAAATCTTTCTAAGTACACCCACCAGGGACTTCTCTCAATGCATATATTCGGTTTTCTAAAGATGATGAGAGCTCTATCAGGAAGCATGTTGATGGCTTGCATATGCTAAATACTCTATTAGGTTATGGTATATACATGTAATCCTAACAAACAGCCTGTGAGGTATTAAGAGGTTTCTTTATGTACAAAGAAAAGATAGTCCTGTGTATTATGATCCAGGCAGCGAGGCCAAGCTGTTTTCCAATGTCTTCCAAAGAGGATGTAACATGGTTGAAATTCAAGATCAGGTGTTCGCCCTGACTACAGTGTTCCTTCACTTGAATAAAAATGATCTGTAGGGAGATACTAACTCTCCTTTT
This sequence comes from Macaca fascicularis, assembly GCF_037993035.2. Classification (NCBI taxonomy): domain Eukaryota; kingdom Metazoa; phylum Chordata; class Mammalia; order Primates; family Cercopithecidae; genus Macaca; species Macaca fascicularis. The sequence goes on along the minus strand of NC_088377.1, from coordinate 22,023,795 downwards.
CAATAACCTTTTAAGCCATTTGCCTTTTTCAATAAACGTAACTAACGTAAGAGTGCTTGTAATCTTTCCTCAGAAATCAAGTTTATGTTTTCCATTTATCCCTGCATTGACGAAGGTTTTAAAGGTAATGAATTCAGAATTTATTTGAATAACATAGTTTCAACAGAAGCACTAACAGCAGAAGCCCAGGGGCTCACAGACAACATCACCAGGTTTAACAGTTCTCCTATCTTTTCTTGCGATTTATAAAATATTTACATATAATTAGTTTGTTGTATGTACATTTAATTATTGTGTCGTGTGTTTTTACAGGCAATTTATATATCTATGTATTAGTTTGCTCGGGCTGCCATGACAAAATATCGCAGACTGGATGGCTTAACTAACAGGAATTTATAATTCTAGAGGCTGGAAGTCTGAGAGGAAGGTGTTGGAAGGGTTGGTTTCTGCTGAGTCCCTCTCCTTGGTTTGCGGATGGCTGTGCCCTTGCTGCCTCTTCTCGTGGTTGTTCTCTGTGCACACACACTTCTGATGTCTCTATGTGTGTCCAAATCTCCTCTTCTTGGGAGAACACCAGTCAGATTGGTTTAGGGCCCTCCCTAGTAGCCTCATTTCAACATAATTATCTCTTTAAAGGCCCTGCCTCTAAATACTGGCACATTCTCAGGTACTGGGGGATTATGGCTTGAACATATGAATTTTGAGGGGACACAATTTAGCCCATAACAGTCTGTATAATTGAAAAGCTATAGCACAGAATATTGAATTGCTATTTGTGTAAAGAAAAAAAGGTGCCACCGTAGACATGGCAACAGTTCAATAAAGGGGGACAGGAGTAGATAGGAGTGGATTAAAAGAAGATACGTTACTTTCTCATGGCAGATGATATGTTGAGTGCCTTAGAAACATAAACAAAATATGAGAAATATTTTATTCTAATACAACAATGAGCTAAAATGTGCTGAAGCCAGAAGGCTGGAATTAGGAATTCAGGAAATAAGCATTGCAATTATATGTCAATCAAGTGATAAACTTAATACCCTGCAGAGTTAGTTAAGAAGAAACATTATTAGATTTATCAAAACACCACAGTGGAATACAGGAGATATAGCCCAAATGACAAACAGAATATTTGCAAGAACTAAGAATAATCATTTTAAAAGAAAACAGGTTGAAACTAAGTCAAGAATGTTGAATAATGATCATAATAAAAACAACTCTGAAAGCCCATTAGAAATCTATTGCCTCTGGCTCCCTAAAATATTTAAGAATTTGATGTCCAGAAAAATTCATGGCCCTTTCAGGAATATAATGTTGCTTTATAATGAAATTTTCAAAAATTCATAAAGGGTTCACAAGTCTGAAAAGAACAATGCAGATCCTCACAGAGTCTTACATTTCAATAAATGTAGAAAATTTAAGTATACTGCAGGAGAGAACTTGAAATATTATAAAGAATTGTTCAAGAGCAAATAATTAGAGTTTTGTCTTGAAAAATGTAAGATTTTAAAATGGTATGGTATCTTTAAAAATCTGATAGTTCACCTATAAAAAAAAAATGTTGCTAGAAAACATTGGTATCAGGGCGTGGACAACTTATGGATAAGAGAATATGTTCCTGTTTGTGGAAAAGAATCAGTATGGAAGGTACTTTATATACTTCTTTAAATTCAAGATGAATGGTACCAAATGTGAAACAGATACTATTTTGGAGACAGGAATACCTATGATATTAACAAAAAGAAATTAAACAGTAAAAGCAATTCACAAATAGTGACACATAAAGATGGGCACTCTATTGCAAGATTCAAAGGAGTATGACTTGGAGAAATGAGAACTATAAATTGTCAGCCTCGCAGGGATTTGAATAGTCTTTTACACATACCAGAAAGTGAATTAAAGTTTTTATGTTATAAAATTCAGGGAACAGTTGGTTTGTTAACTCAGTGGCTTGATTGGGTATAGTCACAGTCTTGGAAAATAACTCTCACGGCAGTGGCAGATTGAGGAGATGCTGGCGGTCAGAAACTATGTTATAGCACAGTGAAGAGTTTACGAGCATCTAAATAGAAAATCGGGCAGAGCCAATGGAGTGGAAGAGATGGATATATCTGACCCGCTAGAATAGTGAGTGTCATGGTTATGAATGACACTCCAAGATGTGGAACATGGAAGAATTGTAGACAATTTTGTGATTTCTAACTGAGATGCTAAGCAGATGTTGATGCTATTAATCTAGGAAAGCAGGAAATAAATACAAAGTAGAGGGCAAGTCAGATTGCAAGACTGAAGAGAGGCGAAACAGAAAAAAAAATATAATATGAAAATAGAATATGAGTAAGGATTTGCATATAGTGAGCCTAAAGTTCTAGCTCAAATTGAGATAGAAAAGTCTAGGAGCCATATGTACCAAACCTGCACGTTGTGCACATGTACCTTAGAACTTAAAGTATAATAAAAAAAAAAAAATGTCTAGGAGCTAGTGAGAAAATGAATATACTCATTATTACCACTTCCTTTCACACTTCTGATAGGATTATGCTTATCATATTCTGTATATTATTTTTCTGATCTTGTTGACCTTGCTCATTGATAATCCTCTCATCTATGTACCTCATCTCTTGCTTCTCATCTTCAGGCAGCAAAAAATAAGTACAAAAGACATACACACTTTTAGGTGAGGAAGTGATTGTCAAATTAAATTAAAGAGTTCAGCTTCCCCTTTCTCACTGAAAAATACACTTCTATAAATGGAATGGCTTTAAGTATTTATTCATAGCTATGCATTTATCCTGCAATGCTTCAACTAGAACAAAGGAAGAAGAAAATGAAAAGGGCCTAGGATATTAGTATTCTGTTGAAATAAAATTACTTTTATTTCCTGCCTAACAGAACACTTTTTGTCTCTAGTGAATGGTAGACTAGGCAGCCTTGTCATTTTAGAAGTAAAGGGAAGTGAGTGGTTTCAGCCTGGGATAGTGATGTAAAAGGAGATAATTAAAAAGAGAGATTTGATTATGTGAAACCCAAAAAAGTGTTCACTCTCTTAACATGCTTTTTGTGCAAATGTGTTCCATTCCCTATGGGGACTGACTAAAATTAAACAGTGATTCTTTGGGAGCAAGTAGGATCTTCTACTTAAACAGAATCCTTTTCAAGATCACCCCAGGATTTGACTGAGACGGTCAGGAACAGACCTTCATCAGAGAAGGAGTGTAAAGCCCCGTATGAAGTGCCCAGTAGAATCAGAACAGATGAATAATTCACTAAAATATCTGTTAAAAAGGAAATTTCCAGAATCTTGGGGGGAAAAATCACATTTAAATAGCTTTTAATCACCCCTGAGCATCCATGATATGCTTTCTCTGGGTAGCACAGGTATTTGGCCTCTCTGGGAGACTCCCTTGCCTTCCTGGTAAAGTTTTTATTTTTTATTTATTTTATTTATTTATTTTATCTAGGGTTGGAAAGTCATCTTTAAATTTCCATGGAGATGTTATTCTCCCTTGCTGAGAAAATATATTAATTAAGAGTTACAGAAACTGATGTTACACTATTTGGAAGCAAGTGTGTTCAAAACTATGCATTTGATATTCTGGAAGGTATGACTTGAGGAAGCTTCACGGGTCTTAAGCTTCACATTTGCACCAATATTTTGAGCAGAGGAAGAGAAAGAAACAAAATAGAACCAGTATTCTTACCCCCTTAGGTATTATTCAGTAGAACCTGAGTAACTCACTGTGAAACCCTATTGGGAGGACTGGACTTGCCTGCTTCAAAAAGGAAAATCATGGAGTCTGATCGATGGGATAAACAAGTTGTGTGAGATGAACAGACATGATTGCACTGTCCCTAATAAAGAGAACACTAATGGATTTGCTGCTACAAAGAAAAAAAGAAAGAAAAATTCTTTCCTCTGTATTTCAGTCAGTAACTACTCCATAAACCCAAAAGCCTATACAGCTTTTGCTGCAAACCTCAATGACATGTTGACCTTCAGCTCCTCCTACTGGGATGCACAATAATTTTCGTTCGGAAAATTGACTTTCCCATGATGAAAGAAGAGTGAGAAAAGAATTGTTTTATTCACCTGAGCAAAACCAGTACAACATTTCAGACCTTTGTCTTTTTTGTGAAACTCATCACTCCACTAAGACTGATCATGTCTATGAGGCTAAAAATTATACTCAAGAGCTTCTAATTTATGAAAAGAATAGCAGACTTTTCTTTCTGAAGTGATCATTTTCAACGTGAACTAAATTTAAAATAGTATATATTTAGACTTAGTAACTTATTATTCTTACTTTTGTATTTAAAATATCCTGTAAATTACTAAACTCTATAACATGCGTATCATCAGTACCTAAATTGTTTTGAAATGCTGGCATCAGGTTAGAAGAAATTTCTGCATTTATAGGAGGTGTTAACATCTGTAAAGTTTAAAAATAAATATAACTCAAGATTTCATACTAAAAAATGTATTTTCAAAATTTCGATTTTTTTAAAGTAACTCGTGACAGTTTCTTTACAGAACTTGGTAATTTTACTTCTGCCACATCTCCAGGCTCACTTTGCATCCAGCACCTTCCTTGATCACTAGTGAAACTTTCATCTTTCTATTTCTGGAATTTAACAAGCTCTTTCCCAGTTGAAGTTACTTACATATGTATATGTTTTGCCTGGACCACTCTTCCTCACACTGTTCACATGGCTAATTCTTTTATTATCTTTAATGGTTACCTTAAATGACAGGAACGTGTTACCTTTCCTGGCTCCAATTCAAAATTAGGTCTCATCCTTTTATTACATCTACCCACAGATTTTCTTGATAGCACAGGGAAATAGAGTTTTATTCATCCTTGTATCCCCAACACCTATCATATTATGTAGTAGGCACCCAGGAAATATTCATTGTATGAATTAAGTAGAGACGGTCTGTGCTTTCAAAGAACTTTCAGTCTTCATCATGGATATAAATAATAAAAATATTAAGTTAAATTCCATTATAAATGTTATATTAGGAAATACATATAGGAGGCTTACTAACCTACACTTTGAGTAAAATTCAAAGTGGAATCTAAAGGATAAATATGAATCAACCAAGAAAAAAGGGTAGGTTTTTATCTACCTGTATCTAATAGATACATTTTTGTATTGAAAAAAATGTTTCAATTAGATATATTTTATCCAAAATTCCTTCAGGCAAATAGAGGTACAAAGGGCCAATGGAGAATTATCTCAACATTATTAAGCCTAGTGGACATCACTGTCCTGCATAGGATAAAGACTGTCACTGAAGACCCTGCTTATCTTTAACATTGTCCATTTTGTAGTGTCATCAAGAAGTATAAAAAAAAAAACCTCAGGGTACAGAGTAACAACAACTGTGTATGCTTGTACCTGCCACTTTATGTTAGTGACATAAGTAGTATAGGCAAAATTAAAATATTGTCTATTTTATAGAGTGCTTAAATGACATTTACCTACACAAATATCAAATTACAAACACTTCGTACTTCAAAACTTATTTATAAGTTAGTTTGGACGTATCAACATATCATTCTAATAATCATATTTCAACTTTACCTCAGTATGATTTAAACCATATAACAAATTATTTTTATGACACATATGTAAATATATATATTATATATATATACACTCAAGGGAAATAGCATCAGAGGAAAAGAGAACTACAAAAGACCTGCAAGACAGACAGAAAATAATGAACAAAATGGAAATAGTAAGTCCTTCTCTGTCAATAATTACTTTAAATGAAGTGGATTAAAATCTCCAATTAAAAGACATAGAGTAGCTGAATAGATTTTTCTTTAACAAAAGATCCAACTGCATACTGTCTACAGAAGACTTACTTTAGCTTGGAGGAACACGTAGGCTGAAAGTGAAGGTATGGGAAAAGATGTTTCATGCAAACGGTTACCTAAACAGAGAAGTAGTATCTGTCCTTAGACAAAATAGACATTAAATCAAAAACTGTCACAGGAAACAAAGATGTACATTAGGTAATGATTAGGTGGTCAATCACTACAGAATATATAACAATTAAAAATAAATATGCACTGAACATCAGAGTGCCTAAGTATCTACAGCAAACTTTGACAGACCTGAAGAAAGAAAGAGGCATTAATACCAGAATAGTTGGACACTTCAATACCCCACTTTCAATAACGGATAGACAGTCCAGAAATAAAGTCAATAAGGAAATAACAGACATGAACAATACTATAGACCAGGCACCCCCAACCCCTGGGCCACAAATCAGTATTGGTCCATGGCCTGTTAGGAACTGGGCCGCACCACAGGAGGTGAACCTGAGCTCTGCCTCCTGTTGGATCAGCAGCGGCATTAGATTTTGTTTTTTTATATACTTTAAGTTCTAGGGTACATGTGCACAATGTGCAGGTTTGTTACGTATGTATACATGTGCCATGTTGGTGTACTGCACCCATTAACTCGTCATTTACATTAGGTATATCTCCTGATGCTATCTCTCCCCCCTTCCCCCACCCCACGACAGGCCCCGGTGTGTGATGTTCCCCTTCCTGTGTCCAAGTGTTCTCATTGTTCAATTCCCACCTATAAGTGAGAAAATGTGGTGTTTGGTTTTTTGTCCTTGCGATAGTTTGCTGAGAATGATGGTTTCCAGCTTCATCCATGTTCCTACAAAGGACATGAGCTCATCTTTTTTTATGGCTGCATAGTATTCCCTGGTGTATGTGTGCCACATTTTCTTAATCCAGTCTATCACTGATGGATATTTAGGTTGGTTCCAAGTCTTTGCTATTGTGAATAGTGCCACAGTAAACATAAGTGTGCATGTGTCTTTATAGCTGCATGATTTATAATCCTTTGGGTATATACTCAGTAATGAGATGACTGGGTCAAATGGTATTTCTAGTTGTAGATCCTTGAGGAATCGCCACACCATCTTCCACAATGGTTGAACTAGTTTACAGTCCCACCAACAGTGTAAAAGTGTTCCTAGTTCTCCACATCCTCCCCAGCACCTGTTGTTTCCTGACTTTTTAATGATCGCCATTCTAACTGGTGTGAGATGGTATCTCATTGTGGTTTTGATTTGCATTTCTCTGATGGTGAGTAATTATGAGCATTTTTTCATGTGTCTCTTGGCTGCATAAACGTCTTCTTTTGAGAAGTGTCTGTTCATATCCTTTGCCCACTTTTTGATGGGGTGGTTTGATTTTTTCTTGTATATTTGTTTAAGTTCTTTGTAGATTCTGGATATTAGTCCTTTGTCAGATGGGTAGATTGCAAAAATTTTCTACCATTCTGTAGGCTGCCTGTTCACTCTGATCGTTGTTTCTTTTGATGTGCAGAAGCTCTTTAGTTTAATTAGATCCCATGTGTCAGTTTTGGCTTTTGTTGCCATTGCTTTTGGTGTTTTAGTCATGAAGTCCTTGCCCATGCCTATGTCCTGAATGGTATTGCCTAGGTTTTCTTCTAGGGTTTTTATGGTTTTGGGTCTAACATTTAAGTCTTTAATCCATCTTGAATTAATTTTTGTATAAGGTGTAAGGAAGGGATCCAGTTTCAGCTTTCTACATATGGCTAGCCAGTTTTCCCAGCCCCACTTATTAAATAGGGAATCCTTTTCCCCTTTTCTTGTTTCTGTCAGGTTTGTCAAAGATCAGATGGTTGTATATGTGTGGTATTATTTCCGAGGGCTCTGTTCTGTTCCATTGGTCTGTTTGGTACCAGTACCATGCTGTTTTGGTTACCATAGCCTTGTAGTATAGTTTGAAGTCAGGTAGCGTGAGACCTCCAGCTTTGTTCTTTTGGCTTAGCATTGTCTTGGCAATGCAGGCTCTTTTTTGGTTCCATATGAACTTTAAAGTAGTTTTTTCCAATTCTGTGAAGAAAGTCATTTGTAGCTTGATGGAAATGGCATTGAATCTATAAATTACCTTGGGTAGTGTGGCCATTTTCACGATATTGATTCTTCCTATCCATGAGCATGGAATGTTCTTCCATTTGTTTATGTCCTCTTTTATTTCGTTGAGCAGTGGTTTGTAGTTCTCCTTGAAGAGGTCCTTCACATCCCTTGTAAGTTGGATTCTTAGGTATTTTATTCTCTTTGAAGCAATTGTGAATGGGAGTTCATGCATGATTTGGCTGTCTGTCTGTTATTGGTGTATAAGAATGCTTGTGATTTTTGCACATTGATTTTGTATCCTGAGACTTTGCTGAAGTTGCTTATCAGCTTAAGGAGATTTGGGGCTGAGACGATGGGGTTTTCTAAATACACAATCATGTCATCTGCAAACAGGGACAATTTGACTTCCTCTTTTCATAATTGAATACCCTTTATTTCTTTCTCCTGCCTGATTACCCTGGCCAGAACTTCCAATACTACATTGAATAGGAGTGGTGAGAGAGGGCATCCCTGTTTTGTGCCAGTTTTCAAAGGAAATGCTTCCAGTTTTTGCCCGTTCAGTATGATACTGACTGTGGGTTTGTCATAAATAGCTCTTGTTATTTTGAGATACATCCCATCAATACCGAATTTATTGAATGTTTTTAGCATGAAGGGCTGTTAAATTTTGTCGAAGGCCTTTTCTGCATCTATTGAGATAATCATGTGGTTCTTGTCTTTGGTTCTGTTTATATGCTGGATTACGTTTATTGATTTGTGTGTGTTGAACCAGCCTTGCAACCCAGGGATGAAGCCCACTTGATCATGGTGGATAAGCTTTTTGATGTGCTGCTGGATTTGGTTTGCCAGTATTTTATTGAGGATTTTTGCACTGATGTTCATCAGGGATATTGGTCTAAAATTCTCTTTTTTTGTTGTGTCTCTGCCAGGCTTTGGTATCAGGATGATGCTGGCCTCATAAAATGAGTTAGGGGGGATTCCCTCTTTATTGATTGGAATAGTTTCAGAAGGAATGATACCAGCTCCTCCTTGTACCTCTGGTAGAATTCGGCAGTGAATCTGTCTGGTCCTGGACTTTTTTTGGTTGGTAGGCTATTGATTATTGCCTCAATTTCAGAGTCTGTTATCGGTCTATTCAGGGATTCAATTTCTTCCTGGTTTAGTCTTGGGAGGGTGTATGTGTCCAGGAATTTATCCATTTCTTCTAGATTTTCTAGTTTATTTGCATAGAGGTGTTTATAGTATTCTCTGATGGTAGTTTGTATTTCTGTGGGATTGGTGATGATAACCCCTTTATCATTTTTTATTGCATCTATTTGATTCTTCTCTCTTTTCTAGAAACTACATCAACTAATGAGCAAAATAACCAGCTAACATCATAATGACAGGATCAAATTCACACATAACAATATTAACCTTGAATGTAAAGGGGCTAAATGCTCCAATTAAAAGACACAGACTGGTAAATTGGATAAAGAGTCAAAACCCATCAGTGTGCTATATTCAGGAGACCCATCTCACGTGCAGAGACACACATAGGCTCAAAATAAAGGGATGGAGGAAGATCTACCAAGAAAATGGAAAACAAAAAAAAGCAGGAGTTGCAATCTTAGTCTCTGATAAAACAGACTTCAAACCAACAAAGATCAAAAGAGACAAAGAAGGCCATTAAATGGTAAAGGGATCAATTCAACAAGAAGTGCTAACTATCCTAAATATATATGCACCCAATACGGGAGCACCCAGATTCATAAAGCAAGTCCTTAGAGACCTACAAAGAGACTTAGACTCCCACACGATAATAATGAGAGACTTTAACATCCCACTGTCAACATTAGACAGATCGAGACAGAAAATTAACAAGGATATCCAGGAATTGAACTCAGCTCTGCACCAAGCGGACCTAATAGACATCTACAGAACTCTCCACCCCAAATCAACAGAATATACATTCTTCTCAGCACCACATCACACTTATTCCAAAATTGACCACATAGTTGGAAGTAAAGCACTCCTCAGCAAATGTAAAAGAACAGAAATTATAACAAACTGTCTCTCAGACCACAGTGCAACCAAACTAGAACTCAGGATTAAGAAACTCACTCAGAACCACTCAACTACATGGAAACTGAGCAACTTGCTCCTGAATGACTACTGGGTACATAACGAAATGAAGGCAGAAATAAAGATGTTCTTTGAAACCAGTGAGAACAAAGACACAGCATACCAGAATCTCTGGGACACATTTAAAGCAGTGTGTAGAGGGAAGTTTATAACACTAAATTCCCACTAGAGAAAGCAGGAAAGGTCTAAAATTGACACCCTAACATCACAATTAAAAGAACTAGAGAAGCAAGAGCAAATACATTCAAAAGCTAGCAGAAGGCAAGAAATCACTGAGATCAGAGCAGAACTGAAGGAGATAGAGACACAAAAAACCCATCAAAAAAATCAGTGAATCCAGGAGCTGGTTTTTTGAAAAGATCAACAAAATTGATAGACCACTAGCAAGACTAATAAAGAAGGCATGAGATTCTTATAGAGAGTGGACCCTATTGTTAACCACATGTGAGAAGGATCTAGGTTCTGTACTTCTCATGAGAATCAGAAACCATCCCCAACCCTTCCCTCACACGGAAGAGCTGTCTTCTATGAAACCAGTCTCTGGTCCAAAAAGGCTGGGCACTGCTACTGTGAACCCAATGAAACTTATAGACATATAGAGAACATTCCACCCAATAGCAACAGAATATACATCCTTCCAACGTGCACATGGAAAATTTTCCAGGATATATCAAATGATAGGTCACAAAAACAAGCCTTAGCAAATTTAAGAACATTGAAATCTTACTAAGTGCCTTTTCTGATGACAATAGAATTAAACTACAAATAAATATCAGAAAAAAAGCAGGAAAAGTCACAAATATGTGGAAATTCAAAAACACATATTTGAGTAACCAATGGGTAAAAGAAAATCAAAAGTGCTATTAGCAATTTCAGAAAATCAAAAATATAAACAACATAGCAAAACTCATGGTACACAACAAAAGCAGTACTGAAAGGAAATTTTATAGCAATAAATGTGTACATTAATATAAAGATCTCAATAAACAACCTAACTTTACATCTCAACAAAAGAGAAATAGAAGAACAAGCTAAGCTCAAAATTAGCAGAAGAAAGTAAATAATAAATACTAGAGCAACAATACATGAAATAGAGACCAGAAAAAACTAAAAATTGTATTTTAAAAAAGATCCAAAAATTGACAAACAAGAAAAAAGAGAATGCTCAAGTGAATAAGGTCAGAAATGAAAGAGAAGCCATTATAAATGACGCCAAATAAATGCAAAGGGTCAGAAAAGACTTAATGAATAATTATACGCCAACAAACCAGATAATCTAGAGAAAACAGATAATCCCTATAAATATACAACTTATTACAACTGAACTGTGAAAAAAAACAGAATATCTGAAAAGGGCTATAACTATAACAAAATTCAATCTGTAAGTGCAACCTCACACAAAGAAAAGCCCGGGAAGAGATGGCTGCAATGTAGAAATCTACAAAGCACTTAAAGAATTAATGTCAATCATTCTCAATATCTTCAAAAAATTCAAGAGAAAACATTTATAAGTTTATTTTATAAGGCCAGCATTACTTTGATTCTGAAATCAGACAAAGACACTTCCAGAAAAGAAAGCTACAGGCAAATATGCCTGATGAATGTAGATGCACAAACTCTCAACAAAATACTAGCAAACTTAATTTAAAAGCACATTGAAAGGATCATACACAATGATCAAGTGATATTTATCTCTGAGATCCAAGGATGGATCGATATACACAAATCAATAATATGATTTACTATGTTAACATTTGGTCAATAGATGCAGAAACAGAATTTGACAAAATTCAACAATCACTCATGGTAAAAAAACAAATGAGATATAGAAGGAACATACTTTAACTTCATAAAGGCCCATATCTGACAAGCCCATAGTTAACATCGTACTCAGTGATAAAAACCCAGAAACTTTTCCTGTAAGATCAAGAGCAAGACAAGGACACCCAGTCTCGGCACTTTTATTCAACATAGTACAGGAAGTCCTGGTTGGAGTAATTAGGCAAGAAAAAGAAATAACAGACAGCCAAATCAGGAAGAAACAAGCAAAATTATCCCTGTTCGTAGATGATAGGATTTTATATGTAGAAAACCATAAAGAATTTCCCCAAAAAACCCTGTTAGAACTAATAAGCAAATTCAGTAAAATTGCCGAATACAAAATCTACATATAAAATAATCAGTTGCATTTCTATACACTAATAATGAACTATCCAAAAGAAAAAATTTTTTAAATCTCATTTACAATAGAATCAAAAAGAAAAAGATAGGAATTAACTTATCTAGGGAGATAAAAGACATACATTGGAAACTAAACATTGATGAAAGAAATTAAAGTAGACACAAATAAATTGAAAGGCGTCTTGTGTTTATGGATTAGAATAATTAATACTATTTAAATGTTCATACTACACAAAATCTATAGATTTAATGAAATTCTTACCAAAATCCCAATGGCATTTTTTACAGATATGGAAAAATGAATTATAAATTTATTTGGAATGACAAAAAACCCCAAGTAGCCAAAACCATCTTGAGAAAGTAGAAGAAAGCTGAAGGCAACACACTTTCAAATTTCAAAATGTGTTACAAAACTATGCTAATTAAAATAAAATTGTGCTGGCATAAAGACAGACATACATTCAAGTGGAATAGAAGAGAAAAACCAATGTATTTACAAAAATTAATCGATTATTGACAGGAGTGCCAAGAATATCCAATAGAGAAAATATAGTCTCTCAACAAACGGTTTTGGAATAACTGGATATCTATTTGTTTAAGAATGAAATTAGACCCTTATCTTACTCCATACATGAAATCAACTCAAAATGGACTAAAGACCTAAAGATAAGACCTGAAACTGTAGAACTCCTAAAAAAGAAAATTAAAAAAATTTTAAAAAGCCTAAGGAAAAAGTTTCATGACATTGGTTTTGGCAATGATTTCTTGGATATGACATCAAAAGCACAGGCAACAAAAGCAAAAACAAACAATAGAACTACATCAAACTAATACATTTCTCCACAGCAAAGAAAACAATTAGCAGAGTGAAGAAACAACCTATGGAATGGGAGAATTTGGAAGCCATACATATGAAAAGTGGTATATCCAAAATATATAAGAAATTCATTCAACTTCATAGTAAAAAACCAAATAGCCCAACTAAAAAATGAGGGAGGGACATGAATAGATATCTCTCCAGAGAAGATATACAAAGACCAACAGGTGTGTGATAAGGTGCTAATATCACAAAGTATCAGTGAAATGCAAATCCAAATTACAATGATATATCAGCTCACACCTATCAGAATGACTATTATCAAGAAAAAATCACAAGACAATAAGGGTTGATGAAGATGTGGAGAAACTGGAATGTTTTTACACTCTTGGTAGAAACGTGAAATGTTACTAAGGAAACAGAATGGAGTTTCCTAAAAAAATTTATTAGAATTGAATTACCATATGATCCATCAATCTCACTATAGGGATTGTATATCCCGAATTGACATCCAGAGAATTGTAATTAGGATATCAAAGAGATACTTGCACTCCCATGTTTGTTCCATTTACAATAGCCAAGATGTGGAAACAACCTAAATGTCCATCGAAGGATAAATGGATAAAGAAATGTGGTATATACACACAATGGAATATTATTCAACCTTACAAAAGGAAGAAATTCTGCAATATGCAACAACGTTGATGCTAAGTGAAATAAGTCTGTCACAAGAAGACAAATACTGCATGATTCCAATTCTATATGGTATCTAAAATAGTAAAACATAGAAGCAGAGAATAGAATGGTGGTTGCCAGGGTCAGGGGATAGGGACAAATGGGAAACTGCTAGTCAATGGATATAAAGTTTCAGTTATGCAAAATAACTGAGTTCTTCAAATCTGCTGTATAACATTGTGCCTGTGGTTAACAATATTGTGTTCTACATTTAAGATTTTGTTGAGAGTAGGTCTCGTTTTAAGAGTCCTAACCATAATTTTAAAAGAAAGAAAGATGGCATCCATAAATCTCCAAAGTCTATCCACTTAGTGATCTAAAAGAAAGATAGATTGTATTCACCATGATTTAAGCAGAAATGTGTACAGGAAGATTTTAGTTGGCCTAACTGGGTCTTTGTGCCCAATTTCTAAGCAATGATTTTTTGCCCCATAGAGATACAATGTTATATTGGACAAGCCTAGGCCTCAACCCAATCTTGCTGCCAAGGAAAGCGAACTATGAAAACTGACATTTCATCAGGTCCACAAGTGAAAACTTTTGGAATGGTTCAGATAAAGAATCTATAGCCTCCACTATTTATTACACTTCAGTTGGAATTGCCAGAAATAACTAAATAAATGCCAATATGTGCAACCAACACTATTGGAATTAGAAAAAGAAAATGAAAAAATTGGATCGGATAGAGAAAATTTTCATTTATTTTTACAGTCAGATGAGTATGAAGCACTGAAAATCCAGAGGCACAAGTAAGAAGTTAAAGGAAAATTGAGGGTTCAGAAAGGTACAAGAAGGCTGTTCAGTGTTGCCTATGTTGAAATACTATCTCCAATTTTGGCAACAAGTAAAATGCTGATGGTTTTTATGAAATATCTTTATTCATTTTGTAGCCATAGACATCATCTTTTCATAATTAAATCTAGTATTCCCACCCCCATAGTCATACCTCTCCTGGTAAACTAATATATTCCTCAGCAAATTCCAATTCCTATATTAAGAGAACTAAAAAGCGAAGAAGGAAAATAAAGATAAGTATATGTAACTATCTCAGATTTCATCTTCTGACTGTCCTCTTTCCTAAGCACCTTCTAAAGTGTTACGGATTTAATGTCTCTTTTTAAGAGGTCATTAAAACAGAATGAAACTTTTAAAAGCTCGATTTTGTGCCTTTTTGAAGCATAAAAATAATAAGCAGTTTTGCAAAAACACAGACTACACTAGTTTTTATTTTTCTCTAAAGCATGTGGTAGAAAGAACCAACTTTCTTTGGAAATAAATGTTGTATTTTGTTCCCTTATTTGTCAGCATGGTTTAGTGATTGTTTTATTCACGCTGTACAGGAAATCTCAAGGTGAGTTAATTCCAATCAAAGAAATTGAAGTAATCTAAGCAAGAAAAGCACATTTTGTGCCTTACAGTATGCTCACTTGTCTCTTTAGGGAACTGACTACTCATTTCCTTGTGTTCTCAAAACGTGGCCATTTAAAGAAACTTAATTATAATAATTTTGTAAGCATTTCCTTCCTCATGTACTCATTAACTTAGTGGAATTGAAACTTTTTATAGTTACCACTATGACTAGAGTCACACATATTACACATAAGTAATTACAAAGTTAAAGTTAGAACAAAAATAATATATTTATGACCACTTCATTTGCTGGTTAATTAGTGGAATTTGGAATCAGGTCAGGCTACAGAGCAATGGTGTACTAGCTAAATTTTTTAAAAATAGCATTTGAATTTCTTTAAATTCTAGAATGTTTTTGTTTGTTTTTAAGAGTGTTTAATGTGCAGAAACTATCCTTATGTATTCCAGTCACTATTGCTTCAAAGAAAAAGAAAAGTATCTGCATTGATGGTCAAAACCAAAAATTTAAAAGTAGGAGAAAAATATATGAAATTGCTTGAGTGAAGTTGCAGAAGAATTAATAGATTAATGAATGAACTAATTACATTAATATATTAATATGTAAAATGAATTTCTCTGTTAGCCCATTTTTTTAAAAAATGATTTTCTTCCTTTTGATTCTGTTCTTCCGGATTGTCTTTTTATCTATGGACCATCTTTCCTAACGGAATACTATGCATCTCTGTGATACCTCTCAGATGACAACAAAGTTCTCTAAGGTTTCTTGTGTGGAAATGAGAGGCCACATCCTCAAATCCTGCCAGCATTTGTTCAGTAAGAGTGCTTGATCATTTGAGGTTTACTTTTAAATTTCCTGAGCCAATGGTCCTCCTAAGCTAACTATTCATTCTGTGTAATAGCTGATGAAATTAACAAGAGACAAACCAAATCCCAATTGCCTATACAGTGGTAAATCAAAGATATGCATATCCAAAACATAGATAAAATCATATATACTATCTTGTAGTGTGTGGTTTTTGTCTGGAGATGTTTTCATTTTTTACTTTTTCTACCCAATAAGCCACACAGAATGATTTACATTAGTGTTGATGAGTCAGATGGTTTTGAACAACATTGGTATCATTTAATAGGCACAAGATATACTTTAGGTTTTATTTAATGTTTATATCTTCTTTATGTAACTATATTAGGGTCAACAAATGATAAATGCTTACAATTTTCAAGTAAATAGTAAAATAGTAGTTCTTGGATGTGCAGTTGCAGTATTTTACAGTCAACACAATTAGTATTAAAACCAGCTTAACTTCTATGACAAGCAAATATAAGTACCCTAGAAATATGTTGGCTTTCATAATGAAGCTATATTGATATACAATATTGAATGTATATTGTACAAATCGAAATTTTTAAAGAAATAAGCTGGCTGCATTTATAGATCTCCTAGGAGAGTTACACTCCATGTGACCTTAGAGATCATCACTTTGATCATTTTACAGTGTAGCTTACTAAGTGTATTTACCATCACATTTAATTTAATATGAATAGTGTATTTAGTTGTGTTTAATTATCCCAGTGTTTCAGGTGACAAAATTTGGGATCTGAATTTTAAACAATTTGTCTCAGGACACAAAGATACAAAGTGGCACGAGCCATGATTTAAACACAAGTGTGTTGCAGGAGACTGCATCACACAAAGCGCTAAAGTGTCCTGCATATTTTTTAAGACAGAGTCCAGCTCTGTCACCCAGGCTTGCTTGCAATAGTGCAATCTCGGCTAACCGCAACCTCCACCTCCTGGGTTCAAGCGATTCTCCTGCCTCAGCCTCCTGAGTAGCTGGGATTACAGGCACGTGCAACCATGCCCGAGTAATTTTTGTGTTTATTTTATTTTCTTTAGTAGAGACAAGGTTTCCCCATGTTGGTCAGGTAGGTCTCAAACTCCTGACTTCAGGTGATCCACCTGCCTCAGCCTCCCAAAGTGCTGAAATTACAGGTGTGAGCCACTGCGCCCGGCCCCTGCATCATTTTTTTAGGCATTCACTCCACAAAGGGCTCACTGGCATTTTTCACAACACTGATATGTTTTCTTACAAAGATGTAGACATTCCTTTCTGCCACATATATATGGTCTACAATAAGAACCCAGTTTTTCTCCTGCATGGATAGAGTGAGGCTTGTAAATTCCTCTGTAAGACAGCTTAGCTGATGTGGAGGAATGGTTCTCAGCATACACTTCATTATTTTTCTGCATTTTCAAAGGTGAGTATATCTTTTGCAAAATCCTGGAGGGTTTTTTGTTTGTTTGTTGTTGTCGTCATCGTTGTTGTTTCCTTTTACTCTTGCCACAACACAAATGTTTTCCCCCTTTTCTAACACAAATGTTCATTGCCTACTGCCTAAGCCTTTGAGATATACAATTGAATTAGATTTACACTACACAAAACCTTCTCTCTATAGTCCACATAATCTCTCCCATCTCAAAACTTACATTGCTAATATATGTGAACTGAAAGAGAAAACAATTCAGGAAGGAGCTGATTCAAGAAGTGCAAAGAGAAAATCCCATTACAATGAGTTTTCAACTCAATTAAATAAGGTCCAAGAGACTGGGCAAATTATTGGGGCTATTCATGTTATTTCATTAGAGCAAAATTTCACTGTAATGAAAAAAGAAGTTATTAGCTAGACCTTGAAAAGGCAATTCAAGATTATTTTTCTAATGTGATTTGACTTGTTTATAAGTATTTCTTAAAGCTAGTTTTATCTGTCATAGCTTACTATAAGAAGTTTCATTATTGTTTTTCAAGAAATGCCAAACTGCTAAATCTCAATGGGGAGCTTCATGTGTATATTTCTGAAGAGCAAAGGCTACATGCATTTTTATTTGTAGGTATGTTAATAAACACCATTTTCTGAAAAATTACAGTTCAATAGATTATTCATAACACATCAAAATTTTATCTCAGTGAATAAAATACTAAGTATTCAAATTATTATACTTTATTCCAAAATTTCAACTAACAAAGATTGCCTGTTTATTAACATTCTTACTCATATGTATCTAACTAATATGTATTTAACATATCAGTTAAAAGCAGGGCAAAATGAAAAAAAAAAAGAATGGCGACACCACATTTGGAGATTACAAATCTCATGACTCATATTTACAATTCAAGTTTGTTCCTTCATTCAAATGGATGGTCTTTCAGCTTAGCAAAAATAAAAGGAGTGGAGAAATAGTTGAGCAAGGATTGGTATATCATTGAAGAAACTGTGTAGATATGTCTTTGGAGAAATTACATCATATTCCATGTGGAAATACTTGACTACTAATTGAAGCTGATGCACAATTCTGAAATAAAGTCTGTGTGATTTAATAGACTCCTGGAGAAGGAATCTGAAATGCCATGTTCTATCCCCAGTTGATCTTTCACTCATTTATGTAAATTTTTTAATACTCTTTTATCATTTTTTATGCTGTCTTCTTTTTCATTTCTCCACAAAGAGCTTTTTCCCTTCTATTATTTTCAGTGAAAAGAAGATCAATTATTTCTATATATTTATTCACTCATTTAAATTATTTTTTCATTACGTGCCAGGCTTTCTTATGTCATTGACATAAAAAGTATTGTAATAAGAGCATTGTAACAAGAAAGTTCGATGCTGAGCTTTGTAGAGGGGCAAACAATAAATAAGTTAAAAAAAAAAAAAAAAAAAAAACTTGGCCAGGTGTGCTAGTTCATGCCTGTAATCCCAGCATGCTGAGAGGCTAAAGTGAGAGGCTCATGTGAGTTCAGGAGTTCCAGACCAGCCTGGGCAATGTAGTAGAACCACATCTGTACTAAAAATTAAAAAAAAAAAATTAGTGCCACCTACTTTGGAGGTGGGAGGATCACCTACCACTTCACTCCAGCCTGGGAGATAGAGTAAAAGCCTGTCTCAAAAAATAAATAAGTAACTAAAATTTAAAAATTAGTAAGATGATTATGATAAGCATTGGAAATGCATTAAAGGCTTTGCTAAAATAGAGAACTGGGGATTATTTAGTTTAATTTTAATGAGTCCAATAGTTTTGGCCAATATTGGTGCCAACTAATGGGCCCAAAATATACTTTAGATTTTACTTAATGTTTATAGCATTTTTAACTAATCATATTTGGGTCAATAAAAAATAGATGTAAACAATTTTCTAGTAAATTATATAATAGTGAATAGTTACTAGATGTATTAGTCTGTTTTCATACTGCTATAAAGAACTACCCAAGACTGGGTGATTTATAAAGGAAAGAGTTTTAATTGACACACGGTTCAGCGTGGTTGGGGAGGCCTCAGGAAACTTACAATCATGGCAAAAGGTGAGGGAAAGCAAGGCACCTTTTCACAAGGCAGCAGGAAGGAGAAGTGCAAAACAAAAGGGCTCCTTATAAAACCATCAGATCTCATGAGAAGTCACTCACTATCAAGAGAACAGCATGGGGAAAATCATTCCCATTATTCAATTACCTCCACCTGGTATCTCCCTTAACACATAGGGATCATGGGGATTACAATTCAAGATAAGATTTGGGTGGGGACATAAAGCCTAACCACATCACTGGATATCAACTGCAATATTCCACAATATTGCATTTTCAAAGGCAAGTATGTCTTTTGCAAAATCCTGGAGAGTTTTTTTGTTTGTTTGTTGTTGTTTGTTTTTTTCTTTTTACTCTTGCCACAATACAAATGTTTTCTTCCTTTTCTAACACAAATTTTCATTACCTACTCCCTAAGCCTTTGAGATATACAATTGAATTTGATTTACACTACACAAAACCTTCTCTCTATAGTCCACATAATCTCTCCCATCTCAAAACTTACATTGCTGATATATATGAACTGACAGAGAAACCAATTCAGGAAGGAGCTGATTAAAGAAGTGCAAAGAGAAAATCCCATTACAATGAGTTTTCAACTCAATTAAATAAGGTCCAAGAGACTGGGCAAATTATATAGCCCAAATTACTAGCCCAAGAACTAGTACTAAAGCCAGCTTATCTTCAATAACAAGCAAAAATAAATATCCTAGAAATACATTACTTTCATAATGAAATTCAAGGTTGGGTGAGGTCTCACTGCGAAGGTTACATTTAAACTGACACATGAACTTTATAAAATATCTAAAAACGTAGATGCAGAAAATGGCTAATGTAAAGATCTAAGGAGGTATGTAGAATGGAATATTCAATAAGAGAAGCAATGGTTAGGAGCATAATGGTCTTGAACCCCAGGGCCTCATGAATGTGGGGAAACAGAGGTGTATTAGGGTTCTCTAGAGGGACAGAAATAATAGGATAGATGTAAGTATGAACGGGAGTTTATTAGGAGAATTGACTCACACGATCACAAGATAAAGTACCACTATAGGCCTTCTGCAAGCGGAGGAGCCAAGAAGCCAGTCTGAATCCCAAAACCTCAAAAGTAGGGAAGTTGGTAGTGCAGTCTTCAGTCTGTGGCCTAAGGTCAAAGAGTCCCTTGAAAATCACTGGTGTAAGTCCAAGAGTCCAAAAGCTGAAGAACTTGGAGTCTGATGTTCAAGGGCAGGTGGCATCCAGCTTGAGAGAAAGATGGAGGCCAGAAGACTTAGCCAGTCTAGTCTTTCCACGTTCTTCTGCCTGCTTTTATTCTGGCTGTGCTGGCCGCTGATTAGATGGTGCCCCCCCAGAATGAGGGTGGGTCTGCCTTTCCCAGTTCACTGACTCAAATGTTCATTCCTTTGGCAACACCCTCACAGAGACACCCAGGAACAATGCTTTGCATCCTTCAATCCAATCAAATTGACACTCAACAGTAACCATCACAAATGGCCAGGGCAAGTTAGGGAGAAACTGCTATCTTTAAAGCTGATTGCCTCACTCAGTACCTCTTGTGCTTTGGTCTACTGTTGGACTATATCTTCCCAGCCTTCTTTGTGATTAATTATGGTCATGAGACTGAGTATAACCAATAAAATATAAGTGTTTCGTGCCACATTGGCCTAATCCACAAAAATCTGCACATAATCCTCCATGAACTTTGCCTAGGTGTGATATACAAGTGGCCTGTTGAAGAGGGTGGAGTAGTTAAATGAAAGGAGCTTGGGTTACTTGTTCACTATTTGAAGGAGAGCCACCTGCTTACTGGGAAAGCTTTTTGGGATTTTATGTGAGAAAAAAAATAAACAACTGTGTTAAGTCACTGAAATTTCTGAATTTATTTGTTGAAATAGCTTGATTGCCTAAATTAGTAAAGTATGTAAATTTTATTACACTGGCAATGTAATATATTTAAAAGGTTAACATTGTGTGAATGGTATAAAAATCTGTATTTCTAAAATATTCCTGATACTATGCATTGTCAAGGAACAGGAGCAAAAAAATTAGTTAAGAGGTTATTGGAATACACCAAACAGGAGCTGACAGTGACTTTGACTAGGGTGGTAGTACAGAAAAGAGAGTGAAAACATTTTTATATGCTTTAAAGTTAAAGTCAACAAACTTTGCTGGTATACTGATTTAAAAGAGAGAAAGGATGAATACAACCTTCTATTTTAAATTTATTTAAATAATCCTTTTTAAAAATTATAGAATAGTTTTGACTTGCAAAGAAGTTGCAAAAGCTTTACCAAGATTTTCAGTGTACCCTTACCCAATTTGCCCAGTTGTTAACATCGTAACAACTGGTACATTTGTCACAGCTAAGAACCCACATCTCTACAATACTGTTAAACACCACAGTTTATCTGAATTTTGCTAGTTTTTTCGCTAATGTCCCTTTTCTGTTCCAGGATATCATCCTGGAATGCCACATTATATTTATTTGTCATATATCCTTAACCTTATCATATATATAACAATCCTTTAACTTTCTTTGTTTTTGATGACTTTGACAGTTTTGAGGAGTACTGGTCAGGTATTCTGCAGAATGTTCAATTTGGGTTTGTCTGATAACCTGGTTTCTTAGGGTTACACTGTGATTATGGGTTTTCTGGGAAGGCAATCACAGAGATAAAGAGGCATTCTCATTATATAGTATCAAGTATATAATAGTGACTTATTGTTGACCTCAATCATCTGCCAAGGTATTTAGCCCAATTTTTCCATTGTAAGTTTACCTCCCCAAATCCCTTTCATATTCTACTCTTCGTAGACAAGTCAATAAGTGCAGAAAGGGTATAGTCATTTAAACTCCACCTCCTTAAGAATATCTATTTAAAATATTTGGAATTCTTCTGTAAAGAATGATCTCTTTTCCATATGTTATTCAGTCGTTCATTTACATAACTATGGACTCATGAATACTGACTTTATACTTTGGAGTAGAATTTTCTCCTATTTTAGTTTGTTGCTCATATACTTCCATTTTGGGCCAACTGGGAGATCTCTCACTTGGCTCCTGGGTCTCCATGACAAGATCAATACTTTTGTTTATTGAGAACTTTCTTACTTTTTTCCTTTAAAACATGCACCACATTCATCTTGGATATTCCTGTCGCACCTCTAAAATCAGCGATTTCTCCAAGGAATCCTAGTTCTTAGTTCATTTTATTGTAGAATGGAATTAGAAATCAAGATCTAGGCACTGCTATGTTCATTGCTATTGAGATACCATTCCTTTTAAGCCTTCTCAGTGAACAAAGCTAGGGAAAAACATATATACACATGTGTGTGGTTGGGGGTGCATGTATGTATATATACTAACCCACGTGTTCATACTCACCTATAATTGTTTGTGTATCTATCCATCTGCATCTACATTAAGCTAACTCACATAGACATCTCTGACTGTAATCCAGCACTCCATGGTTTATTCTAGCCTCCCCATTGCTAATCTGTAATCGCCCTTTCCAACAGTGAGAAACCTGGCTCCTACCATCTGCCATCCATTTAATTATTTGTTAAATTCCAATATTCATTACAACAGAATCAGAATTATTAACCTGTACCACAGTGAGAAACAGCTTTACCAACCAGGAGTGGGGTATTTATATACAGTTCCTTTTGTCTTTTATCTTACAATCTCCTGTCAAACAATCTTTACACCTTTGCCACCTACATTTTTCAGTGAAAATAGTCTATTCAGTAAAATTATGTCATATATGCAACAAAGATATTCTGGTATCTCCTAATATTCTAGTTGATTTTTTAAAAATTTTTCTATATGGGAGGTTTACTTCTTATAGTGTAAAGTACTCTGGGTTTTTACAAATACAAGTATCATTTACCACTACTAGTGTACCACAGAGAATATTTCCAATACCCTAAATGTCTTCTCCGTATCCCTTAGGTAAACACTACCCTCTCCCGTCTCTAAGATTCTTGACTTAAACTATTGGATGAATTGTAAAACTATTTTTCAAATGGGGTAAGCTAAGGAATTTTTCAGTTTAGTTTTATTGAGTTTGAGAGACTTTTATAACATTCAGGGTCAAGAATTATCATTGAGTTATATTCCTGCCATGAGCAATATTTTCTTAGAATTTTAGATATATCCAGGATGTTTCCAAAGGGGTGCGGTAGAAGAAAATCATTGAGAGAAAGAACAAAAAGTCAAGTGAGATGCAATATATTGCTCCTCTCAATTCATAGAATATGTTAAAACTCAGAGATACTTACGTTCAAAGTTTGTAAAAGGGTAGTTTAAAATTCCTATGTGAAATAAGGACTGATTTAAAACTCACTGGATTTAGAGTCTTAAGAGTCAAGTCCAAACCAAGTCTGTGTGACCTTAATTGCTACTCATCATCCCTGAGCCAGTGTCTTCACTTGTGAAAAGGGATATCATTTAAACTAACTAAAAAGATTGTTGGGAAGATTAAAACATAGACAATTTAAGAACATGCTTTAAAAAATTCTTAAACCTATATGAATATAAGTTATAGCTATCTTATTAACCTTTTTAAATCAAAATTTTTTATTTTGTATTTGTTTTGAGACAGTCTCACTCTGTCACATAGGCTGGAGTCCAGTGGCATGATCTCAGATCACTGCAGCCTCCACCTCCCAGGTTCAAGAGATTTTCATGCCTCAGCCTCCTGAGTAGCTGGGATTACAGGCATGCGCCACCATGCCCAACTAATTTTTGTATTTTTAGTAGAGACAGGGTTTCACGATGTTGACCAGGCTGGTCTTGAACTCCCAACCTCCAGTGATCTGCCAGCCTCAGCCTCCCAAAGTGTTAGTATTAAAGGCATGAGCCACCATGCCCAGCCTACGGTATGATGTTTTGAGATATATGTACATTGTGAAATGGCTAAATAGAGCTGACTAACATGCATATGAAAACACACACCATATTTTTGTGGTGAAAACTCTTAAATATTCTCTTAGCAATTTTCAAGAATAATTTCTATTAACTATTGTATTAGTCCATTTTCATACTGCTCTAGGGAATATCTGAGACTGGGTAGTTTATAAAGAAAACAGGTTTAATGGACTAACAGTTCTGCCTGGTTGGGAAGACCTCAGGAAACTTACAATCATGGCAAAAGGCAAAGGAGAAACAAAGCATGTCTCACATGGCAGCCTGAGATGGAGGGAGTGCGGGGGAAACTGCCACTTTTAAAACCATCAGATCTTGTGGAAATGCCGTCACTATCATGAAGATAGCCTGGGAGAGACCATTGTCATGATCCAATTACCTCCCACTAGGTCCTTCTCTTGACACACTGGGATTACAATTTGAGAAGAGAATGGTAGATCCACTGACAGCTTGTACTATGTGCCTGGAAAAGCTGCAGGCACTCAATGCCAGCTTGTGAAAGCAGCTGCAGGGGTTGTACCCCACAGAGCCACAGGAGTGGAGCCGGAGCTGCCCATGGCCTTGGGAGCCCATTCCTTACATCGGCATGCCCTGGATGTGAGACATGGAGTCAAAGGAGATCATTTTGGAGCTTTAAGATTTCATGATTGCCATGTTGAGTTTCAGACATGCATGGGGTCGGTAGCCCCTTTGTTTTGGCCAATTTCTCCCATTTAGATTGAAAGCATTTGCCCAATGCCTGTAACCCCATTGAATTTTGGGAGTAATTGTATCTTACTAACTTGCTTTTGATTTTACAGGCGGAAGGGACTTGCCTTGTAAAGTCCGGAAGGGACTTGCCTTGCCTCAGATGAGACTTTGGACTTGGACTTTTGGGTTAATGATGGAATGAGTTAAGAATCTGGGAAACTTTGGGAAAGACATAATTGTGTTTTGAAATGTGAGAAGAAAATGAGATTTGGGAGGGGCCAGTGGTGGAATAATATGATTTGGCTCTGTGTTCCCTCCCAAATCTCATCTCGAATTGTAATTCCCATGTATCGAGGGAGGGAGCTGGTGGGAGGTGATAGGATCATGGCGGTGGTTTCCCTATGCTTTTCTTGTGATAGTGAGTGAGTTCTCACAAGAGCTGAAGGCTTTAAAGTGTGGCACTTCAATCTCTCTCTCTCTCTCTCTCTCTCTCTCTCATGCATGCATGCACATATTCTCTCTTGCCACTCTATGAAGAAGGTCCTTGCTTCCCCTTCACCTTCCACCGTGTGTAAGTTTCCTAAGGCCTACCAAGCCATGGAGAACTGTGAGTCAATTAAACATCGTTTATTTATGAATTACCCCATCTTGGAAGACACCCTGTCATCCCGTGTGAATGGAATTTATGCTCCTCCTTCTCTGTAGACTGGGTCTTTGTTTGGCTTCCTTGGATGCAAATCCAGAAGGACAGTCTGCCATCAACCCTATCATTGGGATGGACTATAGAACAGTCTCTCTCCACAATTAATTCCAGTGTTCCAACATCACAAACTGGAGAATGACTACAGTAGCCTGATATTTTTCCTCCCATATATATTCATTCCCTGCAAATATGGATATCTTCTAAATAAACTGTAAAATTCTTTATATATAGCACATATATGACCCTTAGAAGTGTTTGTTGCAAGAACTTAGGGTGGAAGAGTGTGCATCAGTTTGTGCTAGCTGTTCCCATGCAGCAGCTCTTTTGTAAGTCACAAGGTAAGTAGCTAGATTTGTGGAACAGAACAGAAGGCCCAAAAACAGACTCAGGTTCAGTCCATGTTTGAATTACACATATCATCAAAAAACATTTTAATTGGGAAGAAAGTGAGAGACGATTCAACAAACAGTGGCAGGACATTTGGTTGACTCTTGTAGGCAAAAAAGTACAGTTCAGAGAAGGTTCTAGCATCATTCTCAGCACAATATGAGTCCTAGCTTTGTAACCTAGTAGCTCAGTGACTTTTGGAAGATCATTTAAACTTACTCTGTTTCAGTTAGCTAGTCTTTAAAAGGAAAATAAGCCTACCAGCTGAAGACATTGGGAGAGTTTAACGGTATCATAAACACTACTTAGAAAAGCACTTGACCATAGTATAAATAAATGCCTAATAAATGTTAAATATCATAATTATTAGACATGTTAAATCATGGCCGGGCACCGTTGCTCACATCTGTAATCCTAGCACTTTGGGAGGCCGTAGCAGGTGGATCACCTGAGGTGAGGAGTTCAAGACCAGCCTGGCCAACATGGTGAAACCCCATCTCTACTAAAAAATGCGAAAAATTAGCTGAGTGTGGTGGTGGGCACCTGTAATCTCAGCTACTTGGGAGGCTAAAGTGGGAGAATCGTTTGAACCTGGGAGGCAGAGTTTGCAGTGAGCCAAGATGTGCCATTCCACTCCAGCTTGGGCAACAAGACCAAAACTCTGTCTCAAAAAAAAGAAATATTAAATCATCACCTCACTAGATGAATTGCAGTTAAATGTAAACATATAAGGCAATAAAATAAAATAAATGTTTTATCCTTTTAACATCTTTCTAAATATGGTATGAAAAGCTGGAAACGAGAAAAAAAAAGGGTAAAAAGTACCTCCTTAGAGTTTTTTTAGATTATTTTTGACAAAATACGCATAAAGGTCTTAGTAGTGTGCAGTGGGTTGTATTCAATAAGTTTTAGCTTATTGAATATAATTTGTGGAAACTGGGAGGGACAAATAAGGGATATTAGAGATAAGAAAAATAAAACCAAATGGAAGTCTTTTACAACCCATTAAAGATAGTGTATCATATAGGGAATTATAAGTAAGAAGGCACGTATGGGGCTCTACAATTGGAGTACCAAATAGTATATGCACTGTGGTCCCAAATTGTAAGTTTCTATATTTGTATGTGAATGTGCCTGTTTGCATGTGGGCGTGTGTATGCCCACAAGGAGGGACAGATCTAATAATATATTTAAAATATTGTTAATAATTTTCTCTAGTAGAATTATGGGTATCTTTAATGACTTCTTTATATTTTAGAGTTTCTCTGATTTTCTACTGTGAATAAATATTATTTGCACAATGAGAAAAGTAATCTTAAGGTAAAATAGCAAATGTCTTTCAAAAAGCAATGAGAGAATATAATCCAGTTGAAGAAAACTGTTAAGGCATTTCTTAAAGTTTAAATAAACTTGTCACATCGGGAACAATGTCTCAGATTTTATCCTATGTGCAGCCTAACAAGACAGCCGGTCATATTTTCGTAGATACTGGCAGAAAGACGTGAGGTTTCCGGGTCAGTCTGTTACACACAGCTATAGCAGGATTCAGAGGAACATTTTGCTCTTGTTTGCTGAGCCCCAGTTCCCACAGGGCAACATGATGAGAGTCAGGTGTTTCCTACTCGCAGTGGGATGAATTACAGAACACTGATAGTAGGAAATCCATGATCTTACATAGATACTGCCTGCAAATTGACCCAACCTCCTCTCCAGAGAGAGACATTACCTTTATTACCCTGGAATTTAAATCTGCTCCAGGGAGGAGAACATCTCCACCTTTTCCTGACTACTGGCTTATACAAGCATCTTGCAAAGAAAATCTAGAGAAAATTGGCTGATAATGGCTTTGTTCAGAAAATTAGACTTGCCGAAATGTGAGAGATCACAAGAGAATTGTCTCCCAACAAAACCATCTCGCTGATTTGTAAAGACATACAAAGCAAGTCTAGTTGAAGGTGTAAATCCAATAAAGCACTTTATATTTAGAAATTGCTATTTTGGACCGAAGTCTATTCAGTCTTTGATAGCATGTATTTTTCTGGTTAGCTTCCTTTTGACCTACTTTTCCCCATAATTTATCTGTTCATGAGAAATCCTACAAATGTTTGAGTTGATAGTCTGGGTTTTAATACATATCTTTATTATGATTAAACATTTTAAATAAATTCTACGAAGTTTGTTTTGTTGTTGTTTGTTTGTTTTTGTTTTTGTTTGAGACAGAGTCTTGCTGTGTTGCCCAGGCTGGAGTGCAGTGGCGCGATCTCGGCTCACTGCAACCTCTGCCTCCCGGGTTCAAGCAATTCTCCTGCCTCAGCCTCCAGAGTAGCTGGGACTACAGGTGCCACCACCAGGCCCAGCTAATTTTTTGTGTTTTTAGTAGAGACGGGGTTTCACTGTGTTAGCCAGGATGGTCTCAATCTCTTGACCTTGTGGTCCACCCACCTCGGCCTCCCAAAGTGCTGGGATTACAGGAGTGAGCCACCGTGCCTGGGCTTTTTTTTTTTTTTTTCCCCCTGAGACGGAGTTTCTCTCTTGCCCAGGCTGGTGTGCAGTGGGGTAATCTCAGCTCACTGAAACTCTGTTTCCCGGGTTCAATTAATTCTGTCTCAGCCTCCCAAATAGCTGGGACTACAGGTGCCCGCCACCATGAGCGGCTAATTTTTTTGTATATTTAGTAGAGATGGGGTTTTACCTTGTTGGTCAGGCTGGTCTCGAACTCTTGACCTCAGGTGATCCACCTGCCTCGGCCTCCCAAAGTGCTGAGATTACAGGTGTGTGTCACTGCGCTGGCCTGAGATTTTTTTTGTTTGTTTTGTTTTGTTTTGTTTTTTATGTAAAAGGAAACTAGCAAATGACGATTTGTGGAAATTCATAGAAACAATAAAAGAGATGCTGGCCAGATTTACTAAAGATTCTATATGTCTTTATCAGCTTTCTTTATTTTATTGCTCACTCTTGTCCACAGGCATTCATAATGCTTTATCTAGACAAACTCACAAAGACAGCAACAATAATGATGCTGAAGTGGAAAAGGCCAAAGGTAAAGAAGAGGTCAGAAAAGCAAAGCTTTGATGTATTATGCTAAGTGTAAAAGACTGGTTTCATTGTTGTTTTGCTTTTCATTTCAAAACTGCACACCCTACAATAATTTTAGGTGAAAAATCAATATGGATAAAAAACAAAACTACTTTTTAAAAACCTTTATGCCTGTATTTTTTTGTTATTCTTTCAAAAATAAATATATGCTTGACCCCTGCCCACTGGAAGTCACGGAATTTCACCTTCCTTGGTAATTTGTAGACACAAGAGTTAGCTGACTGCAGAGAGCATTTTCACCCTGATGCGACAGGGATTTATAAATGTATTATGAAATATCAGCCATGGTGAAGCCAAACCATTCATTCACTAAGGAGGAACTATAAGCTAATTTTTGTGAACACGAACAGATTTTCTCACAGTCCATTGGAGAGAAGGAAAAAAAGTAATGGCAATACTTCAGGAAAAGAACTGTATTTAACTTGAGCCAGAAGCTGATTTCAGAGGAAGTGAGTAGCAGAGCACAGCATGAAGCTCTGAAGGCTTAAATGCACAGCATTCATCTGAGTTCCCGGAAGACCAGAAAGTCAACCCTCTTGATATCAGCCTTTCCTGGAAGCAGAGCAAGCAGAAAAAGGCCTAGGGTTGGTGCTTACGTTAACAAAATGACTCCTTTTTCTCCAGGAACCATTAGCCATGTTAGTAGATACTTAAAGGAGTGGGTTTGGGCAAGATTCTCACTTCCCACAAGCAACTATGAATGCTATTAGATTTACTTGTTTCCTATAACTTCAAGTTGAGAGTGTATATAAGAGAGGAGCATTGGAACGTCCAGGGTGTATTTTCTGAGATATTATGAATATAGCCATGAACAAGTGTCTCCCAATCACCTATTGTGTATTAACAAAGCCATATTTTGAGGCACTAAAATAATAATTGTAGAGTCAGTAAAAGAATAATTCAATCCTCCTGCCTCTCTCTTTAGTGACAGATTTTCTTTCAATATCTCACTCCTCCTGTCCCTCAGATTGCAATCAAGCTTCCTTCAGAAAACATGTAAAGATTCATTCAGTACATCATGAAAAAAAAGTGGATATTTTCCTCTTCAAGAAAGACTAAAATTTCCACATTTATAAACTTTAAGTGACTTAATAGAAATTGTGGAAACATACATAATTTTCCAAACTTTATTTATACATTGATTTTTTAAAGCAGACATAACCTTAAAATTCTGGGGGAAGTATGGCAAGATTTTATGTATTTATTGACATATGCACTTCAATGTCCATTTTATTCCCTCTCTTCCCTTTCAGTTCTCTTAGATATTTGTGTTCCCAGAATTCAGGTGCAGCCCCTGGTGACTAACTGGTAAATTCACTTCAAACATGGAGCAAATGAGGGAGAAACACCAAAATCACCAACCTCCTTTCAGAATTTCTCCTCTGCTCTTTTTTTTTTTTGAGACCATGACTTGCTCTTGTCCCCCAGGCTGGAGTGCAATGGCGTGATCTCGGCTCGCTGCAACCTCTGCCTCCCGGGTTCAAGTGATTCTCCTGCCTCAGCCTCCCATCTCCTCGGCTCTTTAGCATGTGTACCTTCACATCTCCCCATCTCACCTCACTACTAGGTTTCGTCTTTCTAGCCTGATTGAACCTCTTCATACCTCTACATCATCCCACCACTGTAGAAATTCCAAATAGGAGTCATTTTTCTTTTTTTTTTTTTTTTTTTTTTGAGACGGAGTCTTGCTCTGTAGCCCGGGCTGGAGTGCAGTGGCCGGATCTCAGCTCACTGCAAGCTCCGCCTCCCGGGTTCACGCCATTCTCCTGCCTCAGTCTCCGGCGTAGCTGGGACTACAGGCGCCCGCCACCTCGCCCGGCTAGTTTTTTTTTTTGTATTTTTAGTAGAGACGGGGTTTCACGGTGTTAGCCAGGATGGTCTCGATCTCCTGACCTCGTGATCCGCCCGTCTCGGCCTCCCAAAGTGCTGGGATTACAGGCTTGAGGCACCGCGCCCGGCCAGGAGTCATTTTTCTTTATTGTTTTTGCATTCATCTCAATGAATAGGTTATTTCTTTCTGGCTTAAATACTCTTTAATTCAGCCCCAAGGTTTTGCTAATTGTATTCATCTAATCAAATAAATTTTTTGACCAATAGCTGTGCATCTTTCATTACGCCAGACATTTCATTCAGTCTTCAAAATTATACTTCTCTCTGCATACTCTCCCCTAAAAATTATATCTGTCTTGAAAATTATATCTCCCTGGAAATAGTGTGCATATATGTAACATTTTACATACATAAAAACATATATTACATATATGTTACCTATATGTGCAAATTTTTGTTCAGAATTTCCAGCGCTCTATTGCACATCTTGCTTATCTCAAATTCAATGGCTCAAAACTAAACTTATCATTATTCTATCAAACCAGCTTCTCCCCATGACCCCGTGACTTTTTGTCTCTGTAATGGTACTGTCATCATTCCATAGACAAATATTTGAAATTTTAAGTGTCTTGAATGTTTCTTTCTTTATTTCCATAGGCAATCACTTGCTGATTAATTATACACACACACACACACAGCCTGCACACAGGCATATACATGCACACGTGCATTTCAAATATTGTTTAAATCTGTCCTCTTCTTTCTGTCCTATGGTAAATATGTTACAAAATGGCCCAAATTCTTTATCCTTCCCTGTATCACGTTTTTTCTTCTTGTGGTTGTGAGGTCTCTGACTCAGGTTGGTCATGGGACTCGCTTTGTCCAGTGAGAAGTTAGCAGATTGGGACTTAAATAGTTTTTGTTTGTTTGTTTTGTTTTGAGAAGGAGTTTTGCTGTTGTCGCCCAGGCTGGAGTGCAATGGCGCCATCTCAGCTCACCACAACCTCTGCCTCCCGGGTTCAAGCGATTCTCGTGCCTCAGCCTCCCAAGTAGCTGCTGGGATTACAGACATGCGCCACCACGCCTGGCTAATTTTGTATTTTTAGTAGAGATGGGGTTTCTGTACATTGGTCAGGCTGGTCTCGAACTCCCTACCTCAGATGATCCACCCACCTTGGCCTCCCAAAGTGTTGGGATTATAGACGTGAGCCACCGCGCCCGGCCTGGGACTTAGTTTTTTTAAAGAGCTTGTGATTTTCCACTTTGCTCTTGTCCTTGTGCCTTTGACGTGAGAAGTGCCAAGTCTAGTCTGGGAGAGGATGTGAGGTTGGTGACTCCCCATCAGGTTGCCCTAAGTATTGCAGTGAAGGCCACCCCAGAGCAGCATCAGTCAGGTGGTCACGAGACAGGTGAGTGATCCCAGCCAAGATCAAGGGAGCAGAAGAGTCACCTGGCTAGTCAATTGATGAAAATAAACAGTTCGTATACCATTTTGTGATCATTTGTAACAACTAATAATCTATATACTTTCCTTCTACCATGACTTAATATAGGGCCTTATTATATTGACCTAGGCTATTATAGCATTCATATGCAAACTAACCTTTTACTATTCTTCATCTAATTCACCTCTCCCAATACTGGGGGTTCATTTTTCCTTTTAGATAATAAATGATAAGATATTCCTTCTTAAAATCCTAAAGTAATACTCTCTCGCCTATCAAGTCAATCCAAATTCCCTACCCTTGGCATTAAAGGCCTTCTGACACCAACTCTCAATGGATCATTATTTGTAGCATTTCTTCTATGCAGAACACACTTCCTCCTCCACCACCATGTTTACAAATAACACCCATCCTTCACGGCAGAACTGAAATCCCACCTTCTTCTTGGTTAACCAGCCACAAGTGGCTTCTTTCTTTTCTGATCTAACTTTTTTCTTTATACATGCCTTAAAGCATTGACCACATTCTGATTTATAAAATAATTGACATGTGCACATGTCTTATCTCACCTTATATCCTGATTTATACCTAAGGGCAGAGATCTGAGCCATCCTTTAGTCTTCCTCAGCTACTCTTTCTATATGTTCCTTTCTATATCTTGTCATGACTACTACTGTACCCACTGCATAACTTCAAGCTTCCCAGTCTCCAAGCACTAGCTCCTCTCTCCTCTCAGGTCTCAACAATTCCTCCATCTCATCAGAAGTTTCAATTCTATAATCCTATACCTTTTCAATGCCCAGTACCATCTTTTTATGACTCAATCAGGATGACATGATTAATTATACATTCCTGCATTTTACTCTCTGCCGCCTTGGACTTTTCTCCCTCTTTTTAATCACCAGATAAAACTATAGTTCAGAGTAAATAAAATTATTTGTCTTTTCTACACTGTCACTTTTGCAGCTGTATGTGACCGAAGAAAATTATACAACCATATTGATTAGTCTCACTTTAAGTTTATAACCAAAAACTTCAACCTCTCCTTTAGTGCTGCATGACAAACCGTTATTTTCCTCTTGGCAAGTCATTTAATTTTAAGTAACCAAATCATACCATTCTTTCTTTTTCTAATCATCCCAACATTCATTTTCTCTCCCTCATCATCAACTATTAGCCTTGTTTTTTATCTACTGGGAAAACAGAGGCAATCATAAAAGAATTTCCAAATATGCTTCCTTCCATTTCATCAATATATTTGTATTTGAGCCATATATTTTGTCTACAGATTACATTCCTATCTAAGGAAACACCCTTTCTATATCTATTGTATGGAACCCCTTCTCTCCTACTCAAGTCAATCCTGCAAGTAATCCTTATATTTTCAATATCATTAATTTTCCCATTCTACCAGGTTAATGCTATCTGCATATAGTGCTTCAATATTGCCCATCTTGAAAAGAAATGATTTTACTATCATTTTTTCAAAAGGCCTTCTTCAGTTCTTTGCTTGCCTATACAGATAAACTCCTCTGTTCTGCCCCTTTTTTAATTCTAATTTTTACCAGCAGTTTTAAAAAATCTATCTGCCTTTATCTGAAAAATGTGCGTAATTGCAGCATTTAGCTCTAAGAAGTGCTGTGAGGAGTAATTGAATCCATTCAGGAAAACTATTCACAGTATGGTTGGTAGGTACATAGATCAATTAATTAGATAATCTATAAATACCTTTTAAAAAAATGAAGTCAGATAATGTTATTATATATATAATGTTATTATCCCTGCTTCTCTTCTTACTGTCTCTGGAATCCACTCTCATTGTTAGGAATTTAGTGTGTGGTTGTATAGGAGGCACTGGGTCAAGGTCCAGTCGATCAGAAAATACAGAAACCGTGCTGGATATTTCAAAAACAATGGATTTAATATGGGATATCAGTAAAATAGATGCTGGAAGGCTAGAGGCACAAAAAAGAAAAGGTAAAGTAACTCAGAGATGAGAAACTTCAGATAATAGCTAGCATCTCTGGGGCTAGGAGAGCATAGAGAGGAAATGCTATTTATAGGAACTGGGGCCAGGGATAGAGCTGGGGCCTAAGAAGTTGAAGAGTTGGAAGAGGCACAGTCTCATGAGACATTCATTGCCCACAAACAAAGAGAGTTAGAACTAGAGATGAAGAACTTATGAGTTGTCCTCTTATTTTGGTTTCTAATCTCCCACTAGTGCCACCAATTTAGAAAACCCTGAAAAGAGCCAGCTATAAAAGCATCCTGGAAATTGTTTGCACAGTCATAATTCCAGAATTATTTGCCAGGGCAGAGAATGGTACATTTGGAGCTAAAAGACATTTGGTAAATTTCTGGCAATGAGCATTTTGATAATTAGTGACTACACAAAGAAATATAACTTTAGCATAATCCTAAAGAAGTTAACAACAAAATATCAGAAAAAAATTACTCAATCATTTCACGGCAAAAGATCTAAAGGTGCATCATTTATTTTATTCACCCATCCATTTGTGGAACAATGTTACAGTGGAATATTCTGCTTGGAAAACAATGCTATGTCTGGTTGTATGAGAATGGAAATAAGTAATATCACAAGACCATAGAAAAAAGGAGAGAAAAGATCTCCAGAGATGATGAAAGTTGTTTTGTTCACACATTGTCAAAACAATAATTCTCTTCTAGGTGAAAGAGAACATGCTTCCATTTGCACGTAATTGTCAATTTTTTCTTTCTCAAGCTGTGTGTTGTAACTTTATAGGTAGGAGTGTGTGTGTGTGTGTACATGTGTGTGTGTGTGTACATGTGTGTGTATGTGCACATGTGTGCATGGCACG
Source organism: Macaca fascicularis (assembly GCF_037993035.2). Lineage (NCBI taxonomy): Eukaryota > Metazoa > Chordata > Mammalia > Primates > Cercopithecidae > Macaca > Macaca fascicularis. The sequence continues at coordinate 21,988,382 of NC_088377.1, read as the reverse complement.
GTGGACGGGTTGGAATCATACAGTATAGAGGACAAAACTTGAAGCCAGACAACTTGAGTTTAAGTCCCAGATCTGGCTCTTATCTGTGTCACCTAAAGCAAACAAATTCACCCCTTTTGCCTTAGACCTCTCGTAAGTAAAGTATTAGTACTTAACAGTGTTTTGTTCAATGAGTTGATGCGTATGTAAAGTTATTTAGAAATGTATCTGCCATCGTGTAGAATTAACACTATGTAAATGCTACCTGTTATTTTTATTGTCAATTTTGTCATAGTTTTTTATTTTTTTCCTACAATTTAGTTTTCCTGTACATTTTTTTCATGTTTAGTTTTCCATAAGATAACATGATATGTGAAATTACCAAATATTCCATTCTATGGCTTAATATATTTAATTTATTCATCCGTTCACTCATTCTAATCTAAGTTTCCCAGCAGCAGCTTAGAATCACTCAATTGTAAATAATCCCATATGAAGTGGAAATAAAAGCACAATATTTACACCAGTTTAAATACCTGATTGAATATGTCCATCATTCTCTCTGAAGACTGCACCAAAAGATGTACTGTTTCTCTCCAACATCATACTCAAATCCTTAATCATGTAACTAAAACGTCTTCCTGAGAATCTATATATTAGAGTGATTGTAAAAGTGGCATTACCTCTTTCTCACTGAGAGTATGCTTCTCAGAAGAGGAAAATTGGCTCCAAATAGAGCTTATATTTTACTTCCCTCTTTCATAACCCTTACATGTGTCAAGGGGACTATGTAACAGACTCAGTCACTTCTCTACTAGCAAGACTAATGATTAAAGCATAAATTGCATGAAGTTCACAAGTCATCAGAGACTATTATATATGACAGAGATTGATACTATATCTCTCATTGGCAAGCCTACAGCACAGGAATAAAATGTGCATATTTCACAGATTGATACTTTAGCAAAATCATAGTAAAATGGTTTACATTACTTCTAAGACAATTCTAAATATTTGCATATATTGTGTATTTTTGTGTGGACAGTATGCCTATATATTGCATATGTGAGGGCTACTTAATATTCTTGCTGTCAGGAAAATAAATAAATAAAATTCCCTTATCAGAACCTCCCATTCCTCATCACCTTTCCAGTTTGCCTTGTCCTGTGCAATTAACTATTGAATATTGCATACAGTGATAAATGATTTATTCAAGGCCTGTCTCTCCCCAAATTTAAACGCAACCATACCCAATAGTGGTAAAATAAATTCTAAGCCTTTGTACTGTTACCAAAAAGTCTGTGGCTATGTTTGAGTTTTATTTCTTTTTAAAAAATTTTATTCTAACAAAATGCATAGGATTTTAAATGTTCAGTTCAGTATATTTGACAATTATATATGACTATGACCTGTGTAATGATCAAATAAAATAAGATTTAGCACATTTCTGTCACCACAGAAAGTTCTTTTTTGTCTCTTTCCAGACTAATTTTCCCTCCAGAGGCAGCCACTTTCTGAGTTCTGTAACCATCTGTTAGTTCATCCCTTTGATTGCCTGGCTTCTTTTGCTCCGTGTAGTGTCCGCAAGATTCCTCCATTCTGCTGTGTATTTCAGTGATGGATTCCCTTTATTGCTGTGTAGTGCTTATTATGTGGGTTTACCACAACATTTACCACAAATGTTGATAGGCATTTGGTTTGTTTCCAGATTTAGGCTATTACATTTTAGAGTTATTGATTATAGATTACTGTTCCGTAGTGACATATGCATGTGTGTGTTCATGTGTGATTATTAAAATGTTCATATAAACATGCACATATAAACATGCATGTTTATATGTGTGTATCCAACATTGTAAACTAATAGTAAACTACCAATTCATTTCCTTCATGGGGAGAAATTATAAATTTTAATCTTATGTAATTGACCATTTGTTTTCCAACATTAATTACTTCTTTTTATATCCTATCCCCCGATCACAGGGGAACATTTTCTATATTTGCTTTTACAAAACATGGCTCTAGAATTTATGCTTAAATCTATGATGAAGCTTGGAAAAAATTTATAGAATTAGCTAGGGGTTGACAAAATAATATGAAAATCCACTTAATCTAGTATCATTTGACTTGATGTCTATGCAAATACTTTAATAATATTTACACAAGCTGAAAGATTTTGAACTTGATACTCTTTAGTTAAATAGATTAGTTTAGAAAATATGTTTATGTGTCTTAGAAAGCACATCATGTCACATTCATCTTTGGACAATATTTACTTAATACTTACTTAAAGATATATTGTATAATATAATAGTTGTTATGGACTGAATTATGTGTCTTCAAAATTCACATGTGAATCCCTAACTCAAAGAGCCTGCCTCTGGAAACCATTTTTTCCTGCTAAGCCTCTGGGCTTGTGATAAGAGGGACTTACTCAAAGATCCCTGAAATGCATTCAAGGCCTTTTTCTCATTGTCTTGCATTATTGGCACTTTGCTCTCATTTAGTCATGCAAATCTCTCTAGCAAGTGGTTGCTCCTAAGCCCACTTGTATTCCTCTCTTGAAAAAAGCTTTTTCTTCCTCTCCTACATTGCTAACCCACAAATTTTCCAAACTTTTCAGTCTGCTTTCCTTTTAATTACAAATTCCAATTTTAAGTCATTCCTTTGCTCCTATGTCTGATCATAGGCTGTTAGAATTGCTAGACCATGTCTTGAATGTTTTGCTGCTTAGAAATTTCTTCCATAAGGTACCCTGGGTCATCACTCTTAAGTTCTGCCTTCCACAAAGCCGTAAGAAATGAACACTATTAAGCTAAGTTCTTAGCTAGCTAGGGAGGAACAGGGGTGACCTTTACTCCCATTCTCAATAAATTCCTTATTTCTGTCTGAGATCTCATCAGCCTGGCTTTCACTGTCCATATCTCTATCAGCATTTAGATCCCAACCATTTATGCAGTCTCTAAGAAGTTACAAACTTTGCCTCATCTTCCTGTCTTCTGAGCCCTCCAAGGTCTTCCAGCTTCTGCATATTACCCAGTTCCAAAGCTGATTCCACATTTTCAGGTATCTTTATAACAATGTCCCATTTCTTGGAACCAATTTTCTATGTTGGTCTGCAAGTGTTGCTCTAAAGGATTACCTGAGGCTGGATAAATTTATAAAGAAAACAGGGTTATTTTGGCTTACTATTCTTCAGGCTGTATAAAAAGCATGGTGTGAGCATCTGCTCCTAGTGATGCCTCAGGAAGCTTACAATCATGGCAGAAGGGAACAGACAGCCAGTGCATCATATAGTAAGAGGAAGCAAGGGTGGGAAGAGGTGCCATTGTCTTTTAAAAAAACAGATCTCATGAGAACTAAGCAAGAAATTGCTTGTGGCTTAGCAGCACAGTATGAGAAGTCATTCATGGGGTATCTGCCCCTATGATCAAATGCCTCCCACCAGCCCCTACCTCCAACACTGAAGGTCACATTTCAACATGATATTTTAAGGAAACAAACATCCAAACTATATAAAATAACCATTATTATTTTAAATATTCTTATAGATTAATTTGAGTATTCAAATCTGATTATATAAATAAATTAAAGGAAAAATACAATTCCTGATGGTGTTTAAACCCAACCTTTTGATTAAAAAAGGAACAAAAAGCAAGTACCAATTATTTTTACTACATCTAAGACAAAAAAATCTTCTTAAACAGGTAAGACATTTTTGTTTAATCATTTATTTAAAACTGGAGGAGGAAGATAATAATAATCTATTGACTTTAATAAATGTTTTAAGTGTGATGTTTTGCAAGCTTGTGATGACAGGCAGAGTGAGGAGGTCTAATCTGAAGGTGATTACTTCCAGTTCACTCAGCTTGAGGTCTTGTTTGTCTTATCAACAAAAGATTTGTTCAGGTTATTTGATTTGACATCTTTATAATGACAAATATCTGATCCATAGATTGGTCACCTACCTGTATACCTATTTTATATGCATTTGTTTGCTTAGGTTTACTATGCAAGTATTAGGATAAAATGAGAAAATAAAAATATGTCAAAGAAAGTAAGGGAGATGTATCAACATATGCCTAATTAGTTACATTGATTAATCATTAAATTTAGTTCTTGGCATTCTGGCAAGATGACAAAGGAAACGATCTATTATCTAATTGTCATCATCTGATGAAAAGCAATCTACTTATTCTTCAAGGAAGATTATTTTTTTTCCTGGTACAAAGTCATCCAGCCAGTGTATTGATATAATGAACAATGTATTGTTAAGTAGGATGTTTGTAATGTAATTACAAACATGTAATGACATGTTTGTAATGTATTGCAATCCTCCTCCTCCAGTTTTAAATAAATGATTAAACAAAAATGTCTTACCTGTTTAAGAAGATAATAATTACAAACATGTAATGACATGTATTGTAATGTAATGACAGCTTATTGACAGAATATATCAACACAAAATTGATGTCACATCAAAGTGGGTTTGTTGCTAATTACTTACCATTATGAGATAAAAGTACAGGCCTTTGATTTAAGAAAACTCATTTTGCAAGTGGATATTTAAATAAAAGTAAATACATTCACTGTTAGAAATAAAACTGAAGATTTCATGTATAAAGTGACTCTTTTCAAGCAGTCAGTCAATAATGTTTATGACACCTACACTTTCATGATTTTTTTTATTTTCTGGGACAATTTGCAACTTGTAATCTGCTCAACCTTTCATGATGACATGAAATTCAATTTAAATTCATGAAAAGTAGTATGGTACTGTTACAAAAACAGACACATACACCAGTGGAACAGGATGAAGAGCCCAGAAATAAAGCCACACACCTACAACTATCTGATCATAAAGTCACCAATAATAAGCAATGGGGAAAGGACTCCCTAAATAGGGATGGGATAACTGGTTAGCCATATGCAGAAGATTGGAACTGGACCCTTTCCTTTTACCATATTACAAACATTAATTCCAGATGAATTAAAGACTTAAATGGGAGATCTAAAATTACAAAAACCCTAGAAGAAAAGCTATGAAGTACCATTCTGGACATCAGCCTTGGCAAAGAATTTATGACTAAGTCCCCAAATGTAATTACAACTAAAACAAAACTTGACGAATAGGACCTAATTAAAGAGCTTCTGCACAGCAAAATAAACTATCAACAGGGTAAACAGCCAACCTACAGAATGGGAGAAAATATTCACCAACTATACATCAGAAAAAGTTCTAATATCTAAAGTCTATAAGGAACTTAAGTAATTCAACAAACAGAAGAGCAAATAACTCCATTAAAAATGGGCAAAGGACATAAACAGATATTTCTCCAAAGAAGACACACATGCAGCCAAAAAATATATGAAAATATGCTCATCATCACTAATAAGTAGAGAAAGGCAAATCAAAACCACAGTGTGATACAATCTCACACCAGTCATAATGGCTATTATCAAAAAGTCAAAAAACAACAAATGGGTTGTGGAGAAAAGGAATCATTTATATACTGCTGGTGGGAGTGTAAATCAGTTCAGTCACTGTGGAAAGAAGTTTGGAGATTTCTTAAAGAACTGAAAACAACTGCCATTCAGCCCAGCAATCTCACTACTGGGTATATACCCAAAGGAAATTAAATTGTTCTACCAAAAAGACATGCAGTTGTGTGTTCACTGCAGCACTATTCACAATAGCAAAGACAGAGAATCCACCTAGAGGCCCATCAACAGCTGACTGGATAAAGAAAATGTGGTCCATTAAATAGTACACTAAAAGGGAAGGAAATCATGCCTTTTGCAGCAACATGGATGCAGCTGAAAGCCATTGTCCTAAGCAAACTAACACAGGAACAGACAACCAAATACCACGTTATCACCTATAAGTAGTAATTCAACATTGAATACACATGGACACAAAGATGGGAGCAGTAGACACTGGGGACTACTTGAAGCAGGAGAGTGGGAGGTGGGGATAGATTGAAAAGCCACCAGCAATGAACCATGCTCACTACCTGGGTAAAGGGATCATTCATACACCAAACCTCAGTAACACACGATTTACTCATGTAACAAGCTTCCACATGTAACCTCTGAACCTAAAATAGAAGTCAAAAGAAAAAAAGTCATTCTTGAACGAATACCTACATTTGCCAGCTACTTTGCTAGGGTCTGATAATGGAAGAGTTTGGGAGCTATTCATCTTTCTCAGCTACGGAGCTAGCGTTGGGTTGTCCTCTGTTCTGAGACTCCCACTGCAGCGAATCTGCTGCTTCCAAAACCAAAGTTTCAGTGCTAAACTCACTGTGTCTGCGCCCTGAGTGGACATTGTAATGTGTCTTTTGTTTTGCAAAACTGTGTGGACACTTTCTAAGAGACAATGCTTCAATGTATGTATCTCAGTCCATCTAGAATGCTTTAACAAAGTACCATAAACAGGGTGTATTACGAACAACAGAAATTTATTTCTCAGTTCCGGAGACTGGGAAATGCAAGATCAAGGTGCCAGCAGATTCAGTGTCTGGTGAGGACCTGCTTACTGATTGATAACATCTTGAGAGCTTGCCCTCATGTGGTGAGAAAGGGCAGGGGATCTCCCCAAGGTCTTTTTATAAGGTAATCCCATTCAAGAAAGCTCTGCTTTCATGACCTAAACACCTTCCAAAGATCCTTCCTCCTAATACCCTCACCCTGAAGTTAGAATTTAAATGTGCACATTTTGTAGAGGACTTAAGTATTCAGTCTATAGAAGTATGTTTCCAGTTCTTTTAATTTTATTTACAAGTAGGAAACATATTCATGAATATGCCAACTGACATTTCAAATGTGCCATTTACTACAGACTTCACATAGCTCTCCTCTTTCCTGAATGATTAAATATACATAAAATCTATCAGAATGAACACTCTAAACTCAAAGCACACTTTCCTAAGTATTTTCCTAGTATTCAGGTGCACAGCCAGATATATCTGTCAATTTTCTCTTTCAAGAATTACTTGGTCTCAACTGGTTGTCTCAGTGTATCAGCATCAGTCATTCTTAATACTCCAAAGATAACATTCAGAGGAATGAAATAAAAACAGAGTCTCTAATCCCTCTTTCTTTCATATCACTCTTTATGCAAGTAGGAAGATCAGCTTTGATAGAGGATTACTGGATGCCACATATTCTCATTGGAACATCACAGATTGGATTTAGCGCGAAATACATTTTTTCTAATGTGTAAACAACACCAGCTGAATCCATATTTCTCATAACTGTCCTGCCACGAGGCTGTGTTTTTTTCTCACCATGCAGCCAGTTTTATTATAATTCCCTTTTAGCACAGCCTCCAAAGGCTTGCATCTGTCACTTGGAGCAGAGCATCATGAAAGTTCACCACTATCTTGGACCACTGGAGTTTAGTAGTATTGTTGCATTTCCTGACTTGCATGCCAATAAAATATCTTTAAGTGCCTTTAAGCTAGTTGGCTGCAAGTTACATAGAGGCACTGCTATTAGCTCTCTTTTTGAGAGCTTACTCTAAGCCTCAAATTGGCGGCTTGAACACATGAGTTTGTTGGAGGTAATGACCTTGTTCTCTGGGGTTGGATTTTGACAGCTTTCCACCATTCTAGCTGGGTGTAAACAAAATTAAACGGGTTAGGATTATCCATTTCTCAAATTTAATGTATTTTTGGTGATCCAAGGAAGAGTTGCCTCTCAAAGATTATCTGACTGAAGTCAAGAAACTTTCACCTAGTATTATCATTTTAATAGGATAATGTGAACTCAAATTCAAACATAGCCCGATGTTTGCTGTACAAGGCCATCAAACTGGATGGATATCTTTGAGAGAGAGGCTTCCCATCATCTCAACTGAATTTAATTAAAAGATTAAGTAAATATGCATTATCCTCATCCACCTACTTACTCATTAATACAAAAACATATGAAGCATGTGGATAGAAAGTGAGTCAATAATGAGTCCTAAAATTTGAGGGCTCATCATTGACTCACTTTTTGTCTGTCTTCAGTCAGAATGGCCTTAAAATTACAAGCAACCATCGAGGTTTCAGTGTTTCATTTCGAAGCCAGACACCATGCTAGTTATCTCATACGTGTTCAAAGAGAAATCAAATGCACTCACTCTTATTCAGAATTTCCTCCAGTAGCAGAGGAGACATATCTGTGAAAAATAACAGCAATGGAATAATTCCTATAATGGACATATGAAAAAAGGTCATTAGCATGCACAACAAGGAGCATTTCTGCCTTGATAGGACATAGAATATTCTTGCAGGGGTGATATGAGCTGAGTCATTCATTCATTCATTTCAATGTATGTATTATGAACGATATTTTTGTACCATGCATTTCTATTTTCTCTCATGTCCTTCCCTGAAGGATGAGGTTCATTTCTCTCCCCAGGGGAAAGTAAGACTATTTCCTGCAGCTCTTTGTGTAATGGTACCTTTAATCCCTTATCTGACCAAACACTTTCTCCAACTAAGATGTGACATCCAAATAATTGGTCTAGTATCTAGGAAAGGAGATGAGTGCAGGATAAGACACATGTGTTCCTAGAGGGGGAGACCTCTACACTGTCTTTAAGGAAGGAAGTATGTCAGCTTTTACCAGGGAGGTGTGGGCTTCTTCTGCATGAACAGATGGTCCAGGAGAGTCTGTGAATCACGATTGTTCTAGCATATCAACCCAGATGCCTTCATCCCATGACTAAGTTTGCATTTCTTAATCAGTGCCTTGACATCACATAGGATAATTGCCTTGGTCCATCATTTAGCCTTCTTTGAAGCTCTGGTGCTTTAATCATTAAGTTCTTGGCTTGGTCCTCAGCTTTACCTGCTCTCTGGCTGTAGTTAGGGCTTGCTATGCTATCAAGGAAGCCCTCTAGGTTTTAAATTTAATTTCGAATTTCTGCCTAATTACTTCAAAGTATCAACTGCGCTTAGCAACAGCCACTTGCTTTTTCTATACTTTATGTCAGTTGTTACCTCAGATTACTCATCATCATGATAAACTGTACTTACTACTGCATTCCTTTCAATAATATATTGAAGCACTTAACAACATAGCTGTCTTGTACAAGGTTCATTTTTGTTCATCTGACGAAAGTTATGGAGGCCTAAATGTGAGCTAGCAGGTAATTAAGCTTCTGAATTCTATCTCTTCTTTCTCTGACCAGTCAATGCCAACTATTGCAGATTGGCTTCCCTGGGAAGCAAAATCTGAAAAGATTACTACACAAGAATTCTACCACAGAGTCCTTGAAAACTTTAAAAAGGAATGAAATGAGGCAGGGTTGGAGAGAAGGAGAAGCTAAACAGTGATGTGGTCCAAACAAAGGCCAAACCTACAAGGAGCGCTGAAGCTGTGTCAAGCCTTCAGCACCGCCTGCATTGTAATGAGAGAACTGGGATTTTACATTCCTACATGTATCGTAATTGAATGTAGGTTGTCACTTGGGTAAAGCAGCTGTCTCCAACATGGGACATTTTACAGAAAAGACTGTCATCTGAGGGCAGTAAGCCAGTGACATTGCCTACATATTTCAGTCCTAAAAAGGAGGCTATGTGGCACATCACAAAATCCACTCTGGAAATTCAGGTAGTTACTAGCCTGTAGTGCTTATAGCCTCTTTCAATAAGACAAAATAATGCCATGCCAGAAGCTATGGCAGATGGCCATAGAAGCCACAGGCAGTGGCTTCCCTGTGGTTTTCAGGAAACTCAGAATGACTTGAATGCTCTGGATAGGGGTCACAGGCATTCTACAAATGATGGTAGGTCCAAAAAGGGCTGAGATCATTATAGATAATTGCTCAGTATTTCGCAGAAAGGGAAATAGCAGTGCAATGACTTTTAACATTATCTATCTAGAGTTAGTCCAAATTTTACAGGTCTTCCATGAGACTACCTTACTTCAGACATCAGCTGCATGCTCAAGGATCTCAGGGACATCCTCGCTTCTAACCAACTGGCTACAAATGTGAGGGTTCCTCTCAGGTTTGAGAATTCACTTGAATGACTCACAGAACTCAGGGAAGTGTTATATTTATGATTACAGCTTCACTATAGCAGAGAGGATACAAAACCAAAACCAGCCAGAGAAAAAACACATGGTGTTAAGTCTGGCAGAGGCTCAGACCCTAAGCTTCCAGTTGTCTTCTCTTTGTGAAATCAGAAAGTGTCACCCTCACAGCACATTGAAATGTAATGATGCACAGAGTGTTGGCGACCACAGAAGCACTCCAAGCTAGGTGTTCAGAGTTTTTATTGGGGTTTCACTATGTAGCCAGTCATGTAGGCATGATTGGCTGAATCATTGGCCATGTCATTGAACTTGATCTCCTGCCCCTTGTCATCTCCTCAGAAGATCTGGAAGAAGAGAGTTACAAACTCTTTGTTTCAGAGCTCTGTTTGAGAGTTAAAAGCTCTGTTTGAAATACTAGCTTTGGTTCTGGGCACTATACTTAATTTATACAACTTGTTTCTCCTCTCTGGTTGAAAGACTCAACTGCATGAATACAGTTTCTATAAAATTTGAAGCCTCATAGTGGGAGAATAAAGAGAGAAGTTAAGATTTTTGTCAATAGGAGTCCATTGACATAATAAACATTTCATAAGTGCTAACTATATAAGTTACTATGCCACAAACCACAGACATAGTTTCTTGATCTAGAGATGTTCATATTCCTGAATAAACATATGAAATTTAGCTTGGTTGTGGCCTGCTAGAGAAAAGAATATGTGAGCACAGAAAAATTATCCATGAAATCCTGGATAGAATATTGAAGATGGCTACAAATTGGAGAAAAGGCAGTATATGAGACCGTTTCCCACATCTATAAAGAACTACCTGAGACTGGATACTCTATAAAGGAAAGTTTCATTGACTCACGGTTCTGCAGGCTTAAACGAAGCGTGATGTTGGCCATCTGCTCTGCTTCTAGGGAGGCCTCAGGAAATTTACAATCATGGTGGAAGACAAAGGGGAAGCAGGATCATCTTACATGACTGGAGCAGGAAGAAAAGAGAAGGGGGAGGTGCTGCACACTTAAAACAACCAGATCTCACAAGAACTCAGTATCAGTATCATCAAGGCAATACCAAGTATCTTCAATGAGCTCAGTATCTTGATGATCTCAGTATCATCAAGACAATACCAAGGAGGATGGTGCTAAGCCATTCATTAGAAACTGCATCCATGATCCAATCACCTCCCACCCAGCCCCACCTCCAGCACTGAGGATTACATTTCAGCATGAGATGTGGGTGGAGACACAGATCCAAATCATATCATGCAGTGACTTGTAAACTATTTCAAGTCATGTAATGAGCAAGCAGAAAAAAATAAAAGTTAAGAAAGGCGTAAAATTTGTCAACTCTAGACTCACAACAAACACATCCCCCCCCACACACACAACAACCTGCTCACCTGGACAAAGTGCTCACTTACCAGGACGATAGCCAGCATGCCGAGGTTGATTTTGAGAGCCTGGTCTTGCTGTGTCTACTAATCTTCAACAAGTATATTACAAACTTGGACATTAACTCCCAATCATTTTTCTTGCCTTGAAATATACATACTAATCTATTTGAGTCTGGGGGACAAAATATATCAATTATCTTTTCCCTGCCTTTTGATACTAAAAGATGGTGAATGTGGAGTTTTCCATTTCTGTATTAAGCTTAATAAACTCAGCTTTGACAGGTAAAGCTTTCTGAGTAAATTTTACAGAAAGTCGGGACATGGGCCAGTTTGGAAAGATAAATTATGACTGTTTGAGATAAAGAATTCTAGAGAAATACATTTGAGGAATTGGGGGAGGGTACAGGTTACTGAGACATGCGACTTCAAAGATACTCCTAAGTTCAAAAGCTGAACACAATAATGTTACCTTTCCCTTGGAGAGATTTATATACATTCCAAAAGGTCAGAGTAAAAACATGCTTCCCAACAAGCAAAATACCTCGATTATTTTTTTCTGAACTACTCTCCTACAATACAAATTAGTATGTATAGGATAACATCTGGATCTCATTGCTTTACACCAGGGTTAAAAAGTTAAGGTACCAGGAAACCACATGTTTATTTGCTATGAGTAAATAATAATTTTCTCTGTGTTAGAAACTTCGTGTGTGTGTGTGTTCAAGATCATGATAATAAATATGGATATTAAAAATCTATCTTACTCCCTCTTTCCATTTCCCAAGTGTCTTGGTCCATTCAGGCTGCTGTAACAAAATACCATAAACTGGGTTACCTGTAAATGACAGAAATTTATTACTCACAGTCCTGGAGTCTGGAAAGTCCAAGAGCAAAGTGAGGACTGATTTGGTTCCTGGGGAGGGCTCTCTTCCTGGTTCATAGATGGTCTTTTTCTCCGTTTATCCACACATAGGGAAAATGTTCAAGGAAGATTTCTGGAATCTCTGTAAGGACACTTATGTCATTCATGGGGGCTCTACTCTCATGACCTAATCACCTCCCAAAGGCTTCACCTCCAAATACTGTCACGTTGAGAATTAGGTTTCAACATGTGAATGTCAGGGAAATATATACCCCACTTAACCTAATATTATTACACATTGCATGCTTGTATCAAAATATCTCATGTAAACGTAAATATATACACTTACTATGTACCTGCAAAAATTAAAAAATTCAGTCTCTAGCATTAAGATTTAAACTTTTTAGCTGTTTCTTCTCATACTGATTTCCATATTTCAAATACAAATTTTGCAGTATTTATTTCAGTACAAATTTACTTCAGAAAACAGAAGCCAGCCTATATCTTTTAATGGTTTTGATACAAGAAATTGAAGGTTTATGTGACTATTGGAAAGACTGAGGAGAAAAACAATGTGGAAAACAACCAAAGAGGATTTTAGCTTAAATATGTAAAGTGGGTCATGTGTCCTCAGACAAAGCTACTGTAAATCTCAAGACTCTGGATGGTTGCTATCCAAGTACCTCAGTTATCAGCACCAATGATGATGACTCCAAAAGCTCACCTGGAGGCTTTCTGAACTCTCACAGCTGTCAAGCATTTGTTCTCAATTCTCACCTGATAAAGGTCTGTCCTGCTTGACCTATCAAATCTCACGCAAGTACCTTTCATTGGAACCCTAAGAAGAAGGGGAATGTGGAAAACAGTTCCCAGCTTCTACTTTCTGGAGAAGATCTTAAAGGAGGTGGGTTTGATGCCTGCCAAGTTGACAACAGATGATCCAACCCACAGTGATTTCCTGGTACAAAAATTTTAGATGTGATCTATTGCATGGCATATTATGATATGTTTTAACTTCTTTATACTTCTCCTTCTTGCTCTCTCGCTCATCCTATTATAGGTGCTTTGATTAAATCAATATTCAATGTTTGTAGGGCTAAAACTGGAAATTTATCCACTACTGAGAAAGGTAGCATATTTATGCTTATCTTTCCATTTCATAAACCTTTTTTACCCCTGGAATTGATAATGGTGACATTCTTTTTTCATTTGCTTAGTTGTGCTTTTTTTTTTTTAATATCTAATACTCACTGACTATCCAAAATTATACTTAGAGGTCTTAAACAACTTTCCATACTACAGTCCCTGTGGTCAGATGGAGCAAATAATATATCAGTTCTTTTTATCTCCATCCTCCCACCCCTACATTATCTTCTTCATGGCCTTTTTCCCAGAGCTGTTTTTCTCCCATTTGAAATAGTTGTTCTCTTGGTCTACTGTGGAAAGGTTGATCTAGGACTGCTCCTTCATGTTTTCCTGTGCTAAATCTCCTTTTTCCTTTCTTTTTTCTTTTTATTTTTTTTAGATGGAGTCTGACTCTGTCGCCCAGGCTGGAGTGCCATGTCGCGATCACGGCTCACTGCAACCTCCGCCTCCCGGGTTCAAGCAATTCTCTGCCTCAGCCTCGTGAGTAGCTGGGATTACAGGCGTCTGCCACCACGCCTGGCTAATTTGTTTGTATTTTTAGTAGACAAGGGGTTTCACTATCTTGGCCAGGCTAGTCTTGAACTCCTGACCTCGTGATCCACCTACTTCGGCCTCCCAAAGTGCTGGGATTACAGGCGTGAGCCACCGTGCCAGGCCAAAACCCATTTTTAAAAGTTTCTTTCTCTATCTTGGTTTACTTTTTCATTTTGATGAAACACATCCTATAATAGTTTTGTGAGCAAGAGTGCAAAGGAGGTTACATTTTTTTCATCTTTCTGATGTTTTAATCTTGTCTTTTCTATCACACACCTATTTATCTTTTGTCCACCTAACAGATACAATTCTAGTAGAATTAAGAATCTTTGTGTTATTCTTCAGTTTATTTTTCTGCTGTCCTTTTTTAGTTTCAAAATTATTTTTGTTCCTTCATTATTGTGTTTGTATCATTCTGTCCTTGCTCCATAGATATAGCTTCTCATTTTAATATTGTAGCTGATTTTTAGAAAAAAATTCTATAAATTATCACTGTTTTCTTAACTATACTTCACCTACTTGTTATTTTGATTTCTCTTTTTTATCAAATATTTTATCAAATATCTGGGGAATGTGGTCCATTCATGTTCAAAAATGAAGTACCTACTATACAACAGATCAGAAGCCTTATCTGTGTGCATGAGCAGAAATTGTCAATTATTAGGCATTGTTGGAAGATAATCTTGTGGCAAGTAAAGTTTATTTGTGGGTCCTCAAATTTGAGGATTTCATGCATTTTCTCTGCAACCAGATTTATGTGGGATAACATAATATTTTTTATCTTACTATGGAGCAGCCAGAAGAAAACTGTACCTAGCTGCATGTGTTCAAAGAACAAGTAGAAACGGGGGATAGCGAATTTTATCATTATGTAAGCAGATTTTCACTTAATTCACTTACTTTCAGCATCTAACTCACCTTTGACTTCCATGATCTCTTATTTTTCTCAGTTGGAGTCCTTACTGGTTTGATTTCTTCAGAAGATAGAATTGTGGTCAGAGATTGGATGACAGTGAGGACAGAAAAGAAGAGGAAGTTGTCTGGCTGTGTGGGTTCTAGTAGGGCTCAAGGGTCTACTGTTCCCTACAGAGATTTCTACCATCCTCCAGTTTTCAGCCCCACAATTCACCATCCTTCCTATTTCTTCCATTGTACAATTGCATCACATCATAAGCCTCTCCTTTATTACACAGGGCAAGTACATTTCTTTCTCATGTTTCCCTTTGCATAGTCTCAGACAGTTAACAGTTGCAGCACCCACTCTGCTCACCCAGAAGCAGAGGTCTTAGATTTACATTGTCAAACTAACGAGGCACAGTAGGCTTCAACCAACACCAAGTTTATTCAGATTTAAGAAAGAATAGCCGGACGCGGTGGCTCACGCCTGAAATGCCAGCACTTTGGGAGGCCGAGGCGGGCGGATCACAAGGTCAGGAGATCAAGACCATCCTGGCTAACACGGTGAAATCCCGTCTCTACTAAAAATACAAAAAATAGCTGGGCATGGTGGCGGGCACCTGTAGTCCCAGCTACTCGGGAGGCAGAGGCAGGGAGGAGAATGCCTTGAACTGGGAGGTGGAGCTTGCAGTGAGCCGAGATTGCACCACTGCAGTCTAGCCTGGGCTACACAGCAAGACTCTGTCAAAAGGAAAGAAAGAAAGAGAGAGAGAGAGAGAGAGAGAGAGGAAGGGAGGGAGCGAGGAAGGAAGGAAGGAGGGAAGGAAGGAGAAAGAAAGAATAACAGAGAGGAATTGTGACATCCTCAGCAGCACCATAGCCAAGGTCCTATGACTCACAAGCATGATAATGAGAAGTGAGGCTGACTGCGTGCCAACCACCTCCGCTCCAGGAAGCCATCAACTCTGGGGTCTCTACAGCTTCTCTGCATTCTTGCTCATCCAGAATCTTGTGCTGCTGAAACTCATTATTTGCAAAGTATTTATCAAGTAGATGTTACCAAGCCGTTAGCAATCTCCACAACTAGGTGCAGAGGCTTGATTCAGTATATTAGAACTTCAGGAGTACTCTCATTTATCTTGGATCTTATATAATCTTTTACGTTTCTTCAATCTGTGTCAGTAATTTGGGCATCTACTATGGGCTGAATTGTGTAATTAAGGTTAAACAAAGTCATGAGGCTGGGGGCTTTCAATAGGATTGGCAATCATATAAGGAGAGGACAAAAGAGATTCCTCTGTTTCTGTACTCTTTGAGGACACAGGAAGACCATCTGCAAGCCAGGAAGAGATACCTCATCAGAAACCAACCCTGCTTGTCCTTGATTGTGGCCTTCAAGCTTCCAGAACAGTGGGAAAATACATTTCTGTTGTTAAGTCTCCCAGACTATGCTATTTTGTTATTATAGCCTGAGAAGAGTAATACAGCATCTAAACCTCAGACACCCCGTAAGCCAGACAAATAGCTGTTAATGATAAACAGCGATCACTTTCCATTCATTATGATTTAATTTAGGAAAACAACTGTAATATTGTCCTTTAGTATTTTCTAGAAATAACAGATGCATCTCATTCTCAGGGTGTGGTGCAAAGGAAATTTCACTTACCTTCCACTGAGACATCTTTCAAAACATTTTTTAAATAAAAAGTCTGAAATACAATTTAAAATAAAACCCTGAGGACTGACAATCATTTTCTCTTCCATTTGTGATTCAGAGGTTTCTGTTTAATCAATAATTCCTTATTCAAACACTTTACCTGGATAGTTTAATGGCTATCTGACCACTTGAAATGCAAGTTATAAAGTTTTTAATCTTCGAATGAGATTTTGAGGGTCAAACAGTAGTTCTTACTTCAAAGCATAAACCATTCTGACAGATTTATACTGGAGAGTCTATACTAAATAAGAAAAATATTTAAATAATTCAGATAATAATGCAAACTATTAACTCTTAGAAAATTCTAAGTTGAGTGTTTTCAGTTGTGTTAGAGTTAGGTAAGAAAACGCACAAGAAATCTGCTAAGTAGATAATTCTATTGTGCCAACACTTATTAGTTTAATGCATCTATTTAAGAAGAGCCTGAAGCTTTAAAGAAGACATTTAAGTTTGTATACTGTAGCTAACTGCCATTATGAAACTATTAAGTTGCCATTTTACTCCATCATGCATTTTATCTGATAACCATGAGTTATAATAATAAGCAGACAGGTATAATTGAGTTTATTATATGGCCTGTTCAGTTTCTTTCCTGTCATAAGAATGCAAGAGTAACCAAAAGTCATGTTTTGATGTTTATTGTAACTAAAGAGTTTTCTTTATACCATTCATTTTTATTCTTATTTTAACATGTGAAAACCACTTAAGTTTTTTTTAGGTTCAGAATATTTCTGCTATCAGAAGGCATGACAAAACATGTAGTAGCATAGTCAATGAGAATTTTTCAGCCGTTCTATCAAGAAGTAGTTTGCTGATTTAAAAAATCTTAATGCTAATAAGTTGGCTTAGCTAAAAAAAAAAAAAGTCAGAATAATGCAGGGAAAAAAACCGTAATACAAAATATTAAAGCTCTTTTTGTAATGCTACAAAGAATACAAAAATAAAATTTGTGATTTTACCATTGATAGTTTTAATATTAAGACTGAAGCTATGTAACATACTAATTTTAAGTGTACTACTAAATATTTTTCTTTCTATTCTCTACGCTTACTTAAATTAGAAAATTGAATGTTTTAGGGATGTAAAATAAGAACGGGGAGAAACTGATACCAAGTACAGAGAAAAAAATAACATTTGTGGGAAAGTTCTTGGTAGCAATGGTGTAAATTTAATTTTACATCTATTATTTTACTTACTGAGAGGCAAACCGTCTAGAATCCAATCTCAATATTTTCTAAGACTAGCTATTAGCCCTGTGTTGTGTACAGTTCGTTCATCATCAATCAAGTGAAAACAGTAGGAGAAGCTGCCCCACAGAGTTACAGTCAAGATGGGACAATTATAAATATGTAAGGCAGTTGGAGCAGCGCATGCTGCTAGTGAGTATCACATAAGCACTTGATACTTCTTAATCTTCATGAACTTGTAGTGAATTACAGAACTCACTACAAGTGAGTTATAAATATAAAATAGAAGTGAGTGGGATGCTGGGACTCTAACACATTGACATTTAAATAAGATTTGGTTCATGAATATAACCAGAAAAATCTTACTAGGAATATCTGTTTTTCTGAAAGAAAAATGCAATTTTGACATATATTTTATCATGTATGAATATGTATATATTTATATAGCTATATAATTAGATATGACACACATACACACTTGCATATCTGAAGTAGAGAAAGGTCTACAATAAACTATTTGAGAAATCAGACATTCCAATGAAACAGAACAAACAAAAGGCCTATGGATAAAAAGCTATTGAAAAACAATAGAATGAAAAAGTTGAGTAAGTGTCTAAGTGAATACCATAGTACCATATAAAATCTACCTTTATTCTTTGTGCCGTCACTGCCGTGCATATACTTCCTAACTAAAATTAATGTCACCTATAGCGTAGCATCCTTTTAGTCTCTTCTACTATTGAAAGAGGCACTGCAGATTACAAATTATCTTGAGCCCAGGTAAATTAGACAGTTCTTGTGTTTTGAAGCAACATCTTGAAAACCACTATTAAATTCAACAACCAGTGTCTAAGAGAACAAATTCTTAGGCCTGAGAAAGATTGGGAGCAATAACTTCAAATATAAATCTACTATCACCTGCTGACGAGGTATAGTAAACAAAGAGCATCTCTATCTGTTCATCAGTTATTGATGACCATTTGATGCCAATTTTATGAGCAATAAACCAGAAACATGGGTTCATATGATTCTTTTATTATACTTATATTACCTCATATGTCAAAGTCCACAAAACATAATCTATTTTTTTCACTTTTATGGAAGTTATGATGAAAAATATAATGATAGATTGGAGGCAGATAGATTATTATTTTATATCTGCTCCTTCATCCTTAAAATGTGTTGTTATTCATATAGTTTGAGGATTGCTCCGGGCTTTGTTTATTTTCTTTTGAATATTTACATGACTCTCCTTCTACACAATATTCTCAAAAGAATATATCGTATCTGTTTTACTTGTCAAGAACAGCTGTTACCTCACCTGCTTTATCTATAATGAATACTTTGGATATTTTAACCCCTATGTACACTTTTCTCATCCTTCTTTTATGCAGACAACTAGGATTGACCACCATGAGAAATAGTATTAGGCTAATGACAGGTTTTATGAAGGGTTATGACTCTGTATAACAACTTCTCTGTAGCATCAGTTTTCATACTTCTTGGACAATTGCTCATTAACTATTTCATATTTTGAGTGGAACTGTGTGTTAAACAAAATATTTTATACCAAATTCAAAACTTAAAAAGCACTTAAATTATATTATTTTTCAAACAAGCCTAAAAACAAATGTAATAATAAAATGGGTTCCTTCTGTTACACCAACTCAAAGTAAAGGAGCTAATGCTGGAGATAATTAATATTTGTTGATTTATACTTTTATATCTTTGAATAGCATATTTTTAAAAACATGACTTAGAATAAGTTGCAGCTGAATCTCTGAAACTTTATTTCTTTTGTAGAATGAGAAGTGTTGGTATGTACCTCAAAGGACTAGCAACATTGGTATTCACTTGGAGCTTCTTAAAAATGAAGAATCCTTATGCTTTATACCAAACCTAATAAATCAGAATTTGAAGATGGTTCACATGCACAATAAACTTAGAAAGTCACTGAAATGGATATCTCTAGCATTGCGTAATTTTATGATTTTTAGAATTCCTAGAATGGGGAAAGTGTAGATAAAAGAATCTACTTCCAAGCTTATGCTATAGAAAGGTGGAAAACTACAGTTTTGCACCAAGTAAATATAACTGAGTTGTACCTGAAACCTTGGATTTTAGTACTTTGGTTAAAATATTGTTTGAGGCACACAACTTTGCAATAGCACTCATATTATTTTAAGGGTAAGAGAGACTTTTATGGGAGGATTTATTGATAAAGAAAAATTACTGAGAGCTTTACTTCACTGTCTTTATGGATTCGTAAGTTGTGAAGCCTAGTGAAGTCAATTAGGAAACTTAAATTTAACAAAACAGTTATCCATAGCAATTCATTATCTGTGCAAAGAACTGAAGAATTGTCACAGAGTGGTATATCTATAAACCACTTCCACTCATGAGTTAAGTTACAAGTTTCAAGGACTGTAACAGGAGGAAAAGTTTGTCTATATGTAGAGAGTAGCCACTTAAAAAGCCAATTTGACAAAATTTGCATGGCTTCCTGCTGTAGCCATTAATATCATTCACTCTAAAGTGATGTAGGGATATTGTCTAGAAAAAGCTAATAAGCCTCAGAACAGGATTCCTGAGGCTCTATCCAGAGTATTATTCTTCATACTGTGTTAGTTTCCTGTTGCCATCATAACAAATTATAACAAGCTTAGTGGCTTAAAATGAAAAAACTTTATTCTCTTACAATCAATAATCAAACAGAAGGACTAGAAATCAAAAGCACTGTAACAGAATGATATGGCTGTGTCCCCATCTTGAATTGCAGCTCCCATGATCCCCACATGTCATGGGAGGGACTAAGTGGGCGGTAATTGAATCATGGGGGCAGGTTTTTCCCATGCTGTTCTCATCACAGTGAATAAGTCTCACGAGATCTGACGGTTTATAAAGGGCAGTTCCCCTTCACACCTTCTCTTGCCTGCCACCATGTAAGACATGCCTTTCCTCCTCCTTTGCCTTCCACCATGATTGTGAGGCCTCCCCAGCCATGTGGAACTGTGAATCCATTAAACCTCTTTTTCTTTATAAATTACCCAGTCTTGGGTATTTCTTCTTAGTGGTAAGAAAATGGATTAATACACCAAAGAATACCCTTGATGAGTATGTCAGTAAGCTAGACACAACAGAAGAAAGAATCAGTAATTTTGAGCATGTCAATAGAAATTTCTCAAACTGAAATTGGAAAAGTATGAAGAAAACCAGAACATGACATTCCATCATGTAGAATACTATCAAAAGTTGTACCATATAGATAATTAGAGTACAAGAAAGAAATAAAGACAAAATGGAGAACTATTTGAAATAACAATGACAGAGGTTTTTTGTTTTTTTTTAAATTAATGGCAGACACCAAATCACATATTCAGAAAGCTCAGAGAATGCCAAGCAAACAAATACCAAAATATATACATGCTTAGGAATATATTCAAACTGCAGAAAACCAAAGACAAATGACAAAGAGAAAATCTTGAATGAAGCCAGTGATGGAGTAGGGTAGGAAGAAAATAATAATAATTACAACAGGTTTCTCATTAAAAACATCAAACACAAAAAATCTATGTAAGCAAGGAGTAGCAGAGTGAAATATTTGAAGGGCTGAAAGAAAAAATAACCAGCCTCAAAGGCTATATGGAGTGAAATTATTCTTCAGGCATGAAGAAGAAATACTTTCTCAAACAACAAAAAGTGAAAAAAACATACTGCCCACATGTGTACTTTACATAATTTATTAAAAGAAGCTTAATAAGAAAGATATAGAAACAAATATACAGATCAAAAAGTTGGTTCTATATAAAGAAAGGGGAAAAGGGTCACACCAGGAACAAATACAGTTGAAATAAAATGTTTTATTTCTCTTATTCTAAAATGATCTAAAAGATAACTGTTTGTTAAAGTAACAATTGCAAAAATATATTGGATGACATATGTGTAAATTAAATGAATAACACCAGTGTTACAGGAGAAGGGAGTAGGAAATTAAGTATATTCTGTAATAAGGTACCTGCCGTAAGCATAAAGAACAGTAGTGTCATTTGAAAGTTAACTTAGATTAGTTGCAAATGTAAATTGCAAACTAGGGCAATCACAAAACAAGAGCAAACCAAACACAAGAAAAAACTTTTGAAAGAAGTATAGTGAATATATTATGAGAGGAGAGAAAGTGGAATCATATAAAATGTTACATTAAAACCAGAGAAGACGCAAAGAATATCCAATCAAATTAGTAATCAAGTAATATATTTAACTACAAATGATCTAAATACACCAATTAAAAGAGACTGTCTGAGTGGATTTAAAAAAATAACATCCAACTATATTCTGTCTATGTGAAACTTACTTTTAATATAAAAATAGATATGTTAAAAGTAAAAACTAGGGAGAGATATACCTTGCTAACACTAATGAAAAGAAAGCTGGTATAGTTATATTGATGTCAGAGAAAGCAGACCTCAAAAAAAAAATTATGAATTACACAATGATATTGAAATTACATAATGATAAAGGAGCAAATGTTTAAAGGGGACATAATAGTTGTTAAAATGTATGTACCTTACAACACATCTTCTAAATATGGGAGGTAAAAGATGGTAGAACTTAATCCCAGCACTTTGGGAGGCTAAGGCAGGCGGATCACTTGAGGTCAGGAGTTTGAGACCAGCCTGGCCAACATGTTGAAACTCCGTCTCTACTAAAAATACAAAAAATAGCTGGGTATGGTGGTGCATGCCTGTAATCCCAGCTACTCGGGAGGCTGAGGCAGGAGAATCGCTTGAACCCATGAGGTGGAAGTTGCAGTGAGCTGAGATTGCACCACTGTGCTCCAGCCTGGGTGACAGAGTGAGACTCCATCTCAAAAAAAAAAAAAAAAGATGATAGAACTGAAAGAAGAAATAGACAAATCTACTACTATAGTTTAAAATATCAGCATTCCTTTTTTTTGGTCAAATTGAAGCATAGTAATTACAGATATTTATGGGGTACATAGCAATATTTCGATGCTTATGATGTATAATTAGCACATCATGGTAATTAGCATATCTATTATCTCAAACATAGTATTTCTCTGTGTGGGGAACATTCAATAGACTCCTTCTAGCTATTTGAAACTATTTAATATATTAGTATTAACTACAGTCTTCCTACAGTGCTAGAGAACACTAGAATTTATTTCTTCTGTCAAGTTGTAATACAGCATTCCTCTTTTAAATGTGCAGATTAGAAAGGCAGAAAATCAGCAAGGATATATTTTATGTGGCTTGATTTCGCTGGCATTTATAGAGTATTCTATTCAACAACATCAGAATATACATTCTTCTCAGGTTCACTAGACACATTCATTAACAAGCCACATTCTGGGCAAAAATACACCATCACAAATGTAAAAGAGAAAATCATGCAAGGTGAGATAAGAATGAAATCACCCTAAAAGAACTAAAACTCAGTAACAGAAAGATAGCACGAATATATGAAGATATTTGGAGATTAAAAGCACATCTTTAGCATGTAGGTTAATGAAATCTGAAGATAAATTATTTTGAACTAAATAAAAATGAAAGTAAAACTTCTCAAATATGTGGAATGTATTTAAAGTTTTACTTTGAGGAACATCTATTATATTAAATGCATATATTAGAAAAGAAAAACATCTAAAATCAATGTTCTAATCTTCTGCCTTAGGAAGCAAGGCTGAGCGGAGCATGTTATATCTAAAACAAACAGAAGAAAATAAATTTAAAAATTGGAGTCAAAAATCAATGATACTGAAAACAAGAACCAATGAAACCAAAAGTAGTTTTTTTGAAAACATCAATAAAATTGGTAAACTTCCATCTAAGCTAACCAAGAATGAAGAGAGAAGATACAAATTACTCATACCATAAATAAAAGAATTATCACTAGGGATCCCAAGGACACCAAAGGATAATTAAAAAATACAATAGAAAACTCTGCCCACAAATTAACTAACTTGGATAAAATAGACCAATCCCTTGAAAGACACAATCTACCCAAACTCATACAAGAATGAATCAATAATCTGAGTAGACTTATATTTTGCGATCTGAATAGACTTATGCTTTGGGGTGTTACTTTTCTGGCTGGAAACCTCTGTGGCCAGTGGTGCCTTAGCCCAAGTTTTGCTTGGGCCCACTGGGCTCACTCTGTCCACTCGGCTTGGCAAGCTGCACTTGGCTCATGCTACAGCCTGGATCCCATGCCTGCTAAGGGCAAATCAACCATGGAGCGGTGAGGGGTGTGTGAGCAAGTGTGGGGTCCTGCCACTGCACACAGTCAGACATGCTGGCTGCTGCCATGGGGTGGGCGACTCCAGCTCTGGCATGGGTGCCAGCTCTCTGCGAGACTGTGGCTGGACCAGGTGCACCGTAAGTAGCTTCCCCAGCTGACACTGGGGAACACAGTGGCACCTGGAAGCTTGGAAATGCTAGGAACCACAGGTCTCCAAAGAGGGAGACACAGCCCTGGCATGAGGAACTCCCAGGTCTGGGGTCCCCAAAGGGCTGCAGCTATTTTCTTTTTCTCTTCATCCACAATATGGTGAGGAAGGCCTGTTTCAGCCCTGTTTGTGTTACAGCTCTTTTGGCTTCCCCATTCGTCGGGTCCCAAGTTCTTGTCCTGCAACCAAGAAGAATGAAGTATGCAGACAAGTGGAGTGTGAGCAAGATGAAGTGGAGCTCTACTGAGTAATAGAACGGCTCAGAGGAGACCCATGGTGGGTAGCTCCTTGCACAGTCAGAGTGTCCTGATGAGTGTTCAGCTCCTAGCAGAGAGGAGCCCCTGGAGTGGGAAACTTCCCTCTACAGGCAGGGTGTTCACCTTTCAGCAGAGAGGATAGCTCCTCCGGTCCATGGGCAGCCATGAGTAGGCCCAGATAAAAGCACCACCATGGGATTAGTGGCCAGCACTTAGGCTTCAGGTCCTCCCCAGTTTGAAGGTGTGTCTTCACCAGGGGCCAGCCCTCTTCTGCCCAGGAACCTGTCTGCCTCCTGCTGCTGTTCATGGCACCCAGGCTATTCATGCCAAGGGGCACCTACAGGCCAGTGCCAGGCTGTCCTGAGCATCTCCTTGGCCTCCCTCCAATGCCTGTCTGCACCAAAAGTCTGGAGGGGGCCGAGGTCGAAGGGGGCTGGTGTATCAGCACTACCCGAAGTGTGTGCACACCTGGCCGAGTTGTGACAGTCCCCAGGCTCAGCCCCGACTTTGATCCAGGATCGCAGCAGGCACTAAGAGCATGGAGAAGCCAGGCAGTGGGAGCAGGCAGTTCCAAGGCTGTGGAGTGGAGGAAGGAGCCTTTCCCATCCTGAGAATGCAGAGATTCCTGGATCCGCAGCCACAGCACAGTGGTTGCAGCTGCACCCCCAACTAAGAAGAGGCAGGGCTCCCGCTTGTCCCTGGCTCTTGACATCTCCATGGAGTGTGTGGCCCCAGGTGCACCTCCTCACTGCCTGAGGAGGGAGCTCCAGGTCCTCACTGCCCTGGAGAGTGGACCTCTCCCTGGAGACAGTGCCCTCTCTGCCCACTCCTCCATGCCTGACCACACTGCTCTCCCTTCAGTCGGAGATTTGGCCAGCCCCATCGTGATGGCCCCTAGGGTGGCAGGCTCCAGGGGGCTCCTAGGGTTGGGCTTCAGGGACTGTCTACCTCCTCCCCACACTGTCAGCAGGTGAGAGCAGTGACAGGAGGCCAGGGTCCAGAGCAGTGGAGGCTCCAGGCCTGGAAGTGGGTCCCACCCAGTTGTGCGAGGGTGGGGCAGCAGAGTCGGCTGCCTCAGGAACACAGGGCACAGGGGACGCTAGGCAAAGAAGTCCCACCGCTGCTACTGTTGCTCTTGCAGCCACTTCCACTGCCACCGCCCATGTCCCACCCTCTTTCCTCTCCCTGCCCCCGGTCCCTGCTCCAGCTAGCATGATGGCAGTGGCTGCTCGGGACAGCCGGCCACTTTCATCGATTATATCTATTAAAGAAATCAATATTCAACACAATTCTAAAGAAGAAAATGCCACAGGGCATTTTACTAATGAATTCCACCAAACATTTAAAGAATAAAAAATACTAATACTACACAACCTTGTCCGGAAACTACAAGCAGAAGGAATACTTTCTGACGCATTCTACAAGACACACTAACAGGCTGGAAACTCTGTGTGATAATATGATATACAGATATAGATATTATTATACAGATATATGTCTCTATAATGCACCATCATGGTGAAAGATGTTAATAACAGAGGAAACTGAGTGTGTTTGGAAACTCTCTATACCATCGTCTCATTTTTTCTATAAATCTAAATATTCTAAAAATAAAATCAATTGAAATTAATTGAATTTGATACTAATACCTCTTAGGCCCCTAAGAAAGGCATTTTTTGGCATATGATTTGTCAGCCTGCCATATATACTGAGATGAGTTGACAAAAATATCCTTGTCATTAACAAAGCCATTGTAGGTGAAATTATGTGAAAGATTAAATATAGTGTCATAGTTGTTTTTAAAAGATTATATATAAACTATCAATAAAAGGGCCTTGACAATAAATTGGTAAAATTTTACCAGAAAACTATGATACTTTATGGACATAAAAATATATTCTAAATTGGTAAATAAATGCGAATGAAGGGTGGGGTTCTTCCAGGTATGGCAGGGTAGCTTGCATCCAATGCACCATCAAATGAACTAATGTACAGTGGTCCAGAGCAACCGGAAATTAGAAAGGAATTGAACCCTGGAAGAATGGAACAGTACTAGTAAAATTTATCTTTACACATATTTTTGTCTGAGGGCTTTACCCAAAATATACAGAGTAGAACAAATAGAACTAAAGCAGAAAACTGCAGTATTATTTTTCTGAAGAATCAGTAGACAGAATTTAAGGCATTTAGTTTTCTGAAAATGTTTGGCTAATCCCTGAACTATACATGCCTGAGGGCATACCAAACAGCTGAACTGCACCATCTGGAAGAACAGAAGAACTAAAGGAAATTTTAGTTCCTGCTCACCTGAGAGAAAGTATATTTCATAAGATGAATCCAGCTAAGCTAACTGCCTGCAACAACAACAACTAGAAACTCTTTAGCTCTTTCCTGAAACAAAGCAGAATTCAAAATTTCTACAACATATCATCTCAGTGTTTAGTATAAAATAAAAATTATTAAACATATGAAAAACAAGGGAATGTGACCTATAGTTCAGAAAAAAATAGTTAATAGGAACCTATTTTGATATGGCCTAGAATTATAATTAGTATAGAGATATTATAAATGTAAGTTCCAGGACTTAAGAGAAAAATGCTAATAATGAATGAAGATGTGAGAAATCTTCGCTGAATTAAATAAAAATACTAGCACTAAAAGGTCAAATATCTAAAATAAAAAATGTACTTCATTGTCTTAGCAGCAAATTAGAGATGACAGAATAATTGTTTTGTTATATCAGTTACAGATACATATAAATTATCTGGCCTTAAGAACAGAAAGAAAATGATTTTTAAAATCTGAACTTAGGGATTTACAAACAATATCTTATGCCTAATATATATGTAATTGAAGTTTCAGAAAGAAGGCTACAGAGAATAAAACAGCAAAACTGTTTGAAAAAATAATGGTCAAATATTTTCCAAATGTGGTTAATTAAGAAGTTCAATAAATCCCAAAGTGTGGGAAATTTAAAAACAGCATATATGAGCACACACATTGTCACTTTATATTTAGATCAAAACTCTAAATGTAAGGAAAAATGTTTAAAGCATCCTGAGAAAAATGAATGATACATTACTTACTAGACAACAAGATGAATAACTATGACTTTTTATCTGAAACAATGGAGTCAAGAGGACAATGGATTGAGATCTTTACAGTTCTGAAGCAAAATTGACAAGTTATAATTCTGTACCCAGAAAATTAAATTTCAAATATTTAAGCAAAATTACTATATTTACAGACAAGCAAAAGAAGAGAATGTGTTGCTGGTGGACCTGCACTATAACAAAGACAGTTCTTCTAGCTGAAGGATAATAACACCAGATGGAACCTTATAAATGGCAGAACAAATGAAGATCATTGGAAACAGTAAATATACTTTTAATTTTTGTCTGATTTACTTTAAAAAACACATCTGTTTAAAATGACATGTTATTTTCTTAGTTTAAAAATGTAAGTAGATGTATTATATATGATAAATATAGCATAGAAGATGAATTAAATTTAAGCATAATACTATATTATGTAAGGCTTCATCATATTAATCCTTAACAGACTGATAAATTAAGAGCACATATTTTAATTCCTAGAGTGACCACACAAAATAATGGAATGAGATATAGTATTGATATGGTTTGGCTGTGTCCCCACCCAAATCTTATCTTTAATTGTAACTCCCACAGTTCCCATGTGTTGTGGGAGGGAACCAATGGGAGGTCATTGAATCTTGGGGGCAGGTCTTTCCCATGCTGTTTTCATGATAGTGAATAAGCATCACAAGATCTGATGGTTTTATAAAGGGGAGTTTCCCTGCACAAGTTCTGTCTTCTCTTGTCTGCAGCCATGTGAGATGTACCTTTCCCCTTCTGCCATGATTGCGAGGCCTCCCCAGCTACGTGGAACTGTGAATCCATTAAACCTCTTTCTTTTGTAAATTGCCCAGTCACAGGTATGTCTTTATCAGCAGCATGAAAACAGACTGATACAAGCATATTGAGTCAGAGCCAGGATCTAAATAAAATTTCGTTTAAAAATAAATCAACAAAAGTACCTGAAACCTACTAAACATTATTTTAAAATTCTATACCCTAGCACTTATTAGTTGTATCTTTTCTTTCAAATAACTTATCCTTTTTGAGGAGTAGTTTTATCAAGTGTAAAAATAATCTTGAAGTTGTTGTTTAAAGGGTTATAAGATAACATTAAAAAATGCCAAATATAATCTCTGTGGTTCAATAAATAGATGGTAGTTATCTCTAATTTTCTTCTTTATCCTAAAATAACTAGTAGGTTACTTCAATACAATAGGAGCAAAAAATGTTTTTTAACAGCATCTGAATATATTAGAAAAATAATAGCAGTAATGAAAGAAGTATATGGGATTATGCATAGGTTAATGATTGATACATCAAAAGAAAGCACATAGAAGATTTTGTGAACATGTAATTTAAGTATGCTGAAAACAATAGAAAGCTAATCAAAGCGATGAGAGAGAGTTTTCTTAGCATAAATATCATGTAGAGAGGGAATAATGAAAGAAAGACAAGAGCAGTATGGAGATGCAAGAGCTGTTAATAGCACAGAAAATAGGAAACAACATCATTATCTCCAGGTGCAAGTAGGAAAATGCAAAATCTTTTCACTTTCAGTCCTTATAACAAAATGACTGACTGTGAAGAATCAGTCATAAACTTGAAATTGTAGCCTCATTACCTAGTTAATTGCTTTATTAAATATTAAATTCTACCTTGTGGGAACAAAAGTGAATTGCATGTATAAACAAAAGTAAAACTGGCTATCTTTTAAATTAGAAATTACAATTTTTGTTTCCTCTACAAATTCATGACTAAAATTATGAGATAAAGAATGATCCCTCAGCTTCTAACCCCTAAGAAATATCCTAGACTTGGAAAAAGCTGTAATATGTGTAACCAATTTATATAGTCACTTGAATTTTGATAACTAGATCCTTTGATATTAGATCCTCTTATCCTCTTATGATTTTTATAATACACATTCATATATCCACTTTAGAATGTGGTAAAACCCAAAACACCATGAAAAAATGTTGCTTTTAATGTATCAGAAAATGTTCCAGTTGTGATATTTTATTATTACTATTATAATTTGTCATTGGATTCAATAATTCAGAAACAGATGATAGCAGGGTGTTCTAGTCAGTAAATCAACTTTTTTTTATGCACATGACATGTGCTTTAAGTGTCTATTGAGGATGCTCAGAAATTAAAATAAAAATCCTGCTGAACCCAATTTCTGAGAATCACAAAAGCATATGATACAGAATTTGCTGACTTGGGAAACTTATCTTCCTTGTGGCACTCTCAGAAAGGCTGTGCTTTCTCTACCAATTCAAGGGATTTTCTAAGAGATAAAGAACAATTCTTAACAGGAATAAGAATGGAAAAACGTATGACAGAAGAAAGAGAAAGGGCAATGCATGTACAAGAAAAGAAGAAAGAAAGCCTGGGTGCCCCTTCCTTGGTGCCAGCAGGGGGTTCAAACGGTGCATGCCCTTGCCCACATCAGGGAACACTCAACTCTGCCCCACACTTAACCACCATATAAAAACCCCAAGCCATCCTGTTTTCCCTGCATTCTTAAGCTATTTTCAGACCAGCTTGAGAAATGCACCTGTGCTAGCCACATAAATCTTCCTTATCTGATTAATAAATCTTTTCATACCCTCTCGGTGTGTGTGATTTCATCAGCTTTGACATCAGAACCGAATTTTAGGTGGGAGTCCATCTTGTATCTGTAGGGTGACTACAACAGAAAGGACTTAAAGAAGATGAACAAACATAAAGAAAAAAGAAATAGTGAGAGACAGAAGGAAGTCAAAAGCTAATGCTTTTTAAATGAACTTCTTCCTCTCAACAGCAAAAGCATGGTTCCAACCATATTCCTTCCCCAAATATGAGAACTGTTCTCAGTTCTACCCATAAGAACTATCTGAGAAACATTAATAACAACATAGTAGATATCTAAGTGATAACATTATGGGATCCATCTGAGTTAGAGAAACCAAGCCAGGCCAAAAGGTAGAGAAATCTTCCCTGTAATTTGTTGCCAAGTGCTTAAGTTTTGGTGGCCTAAAGAAAACTCAATTTGTGTTCCTATAAATAAGTATCACAAATGTTAGAATAAATTGGTTGAGTTTACTATAACCACTTCAAAATAGTAGCAGCTCACTTATACATGCGATGTTTTTTTCTTTTGTTTTATTGAGATGGAGTCTTGCTTGTTGCCCAGGCTGGAGTGCAGTGGCACAATCTCAGCTCACTGCAACCTCCGCCGCCCAGGTTCAAGTGATTCTCCTGCCTCAGCCTCCTGAGTTGCTGGGATTACAGGCGTGCACCACCATGCCAGGCTAATTTTTGTATTTTTAGTACAGACGGGTTTTCACCATGTTGGCCAGGCTGGTCTCGAACTTCTGACCTCAGGTGATCCACCCACCTTGGCCTCCCAAAGTGCTGGAATTACAGGTGTGAGCCACCACACCCAGCCCCATAAAATGTTTTGAGTTATTTTCAGGTAAGCTTTTTCATAAGAAATTCTTCATTTAATTATCCCATCAGTTCGTTGGATGTATCTAACATTACAGATATTTGGGTTACACAGGATTGATACCTAAATGAGGATATGCAAAGTCGCTTATAATAGTACCTAAGTTTTGCCTTTGCAAATAAAAAATAAATCTATCTCTACAATATCTAACAGTGCTTTGCACCTTTGATATTAAATATACTGATTGAGATGGCCACTCACTATTCTCTGTAATCCGAATTCTGTTTGTCAAGTTTGATCACTGAAGGCCACTTTGACAACCCCATGGTTATTGAAACAAGTCCCTTATTAAATTTTATTTTTATTTTAGTGCACTTTTAGCTTTCACTGTAGTTCATAAGAAACATAAGAAAAAGGATGGCTCTTCAAATCAACTGTTATGAATAACTTTACATACCTGTTTTTTTCCCACTTACAACTTAGAAGGAAATGCATCATATATTCATTTATATTTCACTCATTAAACGAATCCTAAGTGAGCATCTACTATGTACCTAGCAGTGTGAGAGGTGCTAGGGATAAAAAATGAACTATAAAGTAGAATCAGTTTTTATCTCCTTACAACCTCGTGGGGTAAGAAATATTACAAAGTAAATGTATTTTTACAAACTATAAAAGTGCTATTAAAGAAATGTGAGAAAGAATATATAACAAAGACACATAACTGACTGAGCTGAGCTCTAAAGGTGGTGTGGGTATTACTAGAAAAATATTATTTCAAGTCCAGGGGAGGGTCAGGCTCTGTGTTAAGAGGGGAATAAGTTCATTGGGAGAACTGAAAGGGATCTGTGAAAGAGTCAGAATTCTAGACATCATCATAAGTTCTTGTGTGTGTATGAATATATGCATATGTGTCTGTGAGTCTCTGAGGGAGTTCATATTTAAATTTAATACTGGGTCATGATAATTATGTCATATTACATTTTCCGCATATTTACTATTCCTTTCGTCCTTATAAATTTTCAGTCTAAAATTCTCTATATGAGTTGTTGAGTTTTATAATGTCATTTTTATTCCCCTTTGGAGCTGATAGAGGAGGGAGAGAAGACAGATGGGAAAGAAAAATGATAAACCTAACATCATTCTAGCTGAAAGGAGGAACAGAAAGTAGTTATAATAAATGATCTCAGCACATGGTTAATATATATCCCATAGCTAAATTTGTCTTCTGTCTCTTATATTGTAAGATAAAATAAAACGAATTATATCGAACCATATTTTTTAGATAAAATAAACAAACTTTCTGGGCTGAATGTCTTAGTAAAAACCTTCAGATTCCTCTAATATGCTAAATTTCAGAATAGAAATACAATGTATCATTGACACAAAGCTGTAAAAGGTGCCTCAAAGAACCAAAGTTAGATCGCTATATTTCTTCCAAGGGAAAAGATCAAAATCACTTAGAAACTCAAAATTTCTTATAATTGGATAGCCTTCAGTTTGACTGGCAGTTTAACAGTATAAATAAAAGGCAAGCTTTAATTTACAGCCTCAATGACTTATTAGAAAATTAAATCATTTCCATATTTGCATAATAAAATTTATTATCTGTAATTAATTAACCTTTAGAAAATTTATTTTTAATTTCCTCCTGTCAACACATCTGAAAAATACCAAGTTAACAAGCTTTAGCATATAAGCAACTACATTAATACAGAAGTTATAGCAAGCATTAGATAGACGAAGCAGTCATGTCCTAAGTTAACTAAAGAGTTGTCATTTTATCAGATTGTTCACTTGAAAACATATGGCAAAATATTTTATATCAATGCTAAATGACAACAAAATCATAAGACACCATTTTGTATACAGTAATCAGCTGAAGTAATCGAATCAGCACTGTTTACTTGGAATTCCTTTATATTTTATAACACTATATTTCATTCCATGGCAAAATCTAAAAATGAATATTCAATTGCTTTTATTCTAATTGTTCTAACTGAACTGTAATGTGTTTATATTTTGTCATGGAACTTCAGAAGCAAGAGATTTCCAGTGACGTTTTTAAAATCTTCAACAATATAATAGAGAGAAATTTCTTGTCTCACGCCATGCTTGATGTAAGGAGTGTTAAGGGAGAATTAAAATGTGTTTTCTACCATGGAATTTGCTTCTCATGTCCTCGTGTAATAAATATATGTTTTTAACACATGTTTACATTTATAAGTATTCATATGCTGAGAGTGGACTAGCTGGATTTCCTAGGCCGACTAAGAATCCCTAAGCCTAGCTGGGATGGTGACCGCTTCCACCTTTCAACAGGGGGCTTGCAACTTAGCTCACACCCGACCAAGCAGATAGTAAAGAGAGCTCACTAAAATGCTAATTAGGCAAAAACAGGAAGTAAAGAAATAGCCAATCATCTATTGCCTGAGAGCACAGCAGGAGGGATAAGGATCAGGATATAAACCCAGGCATTCGAGCCTAAATGGCTACCCTCTTTGGGTCCCCTCCCTTTGTATGGGAGCTCTGTTTTCACTCTATTTCACTCTATTAAATCTTGAAACTGCACTCTTCTCCTCCGTGTTTGTTCTGGCCTGAGCTGAGCTTTTGCTCACCATCCACCACTGCTGTTTGCCGCCATTGCAGACCCGCCGCTGACTTCCATCCCTCCGGATCCCGCAGGGTGTCCACTGTGCTCCTGATCCAGCCAGGCGCCCATTGCTGCTCCCTAAAGGCTTGCCGTTGTTCCTGCACGGCTAAGTGCCCGGGTTCGTCCTAATCAAGCTGAACACCAGTCACTGCGTTCCACGGTTCTCTTCTGTGACCCAGGGCTTCTAATAGAGCTATAACACTCACCACATGGCCCAAGATTCCATTCCTTGGAATTCATGAGGCCAAGAACCCTAGATCAGAGAACACAAGGCTTGCCACCATCTTGGAAGTGCCACCACCATCTTGGAAGTGGCCCACCACAATTTTGGAAGTGGCCCGCCACCATCTTGGGAGCTCTGGGAGCAAAGACCGCCCCCCCCCCCCCCCCGCCCAGTAACAATACCACATATAAATGTATACATATATACACCATTTTTCAGATTGTATGACTATAGAAGTTCAAAGGTTTTTTTTTTTTTTTTTTTTTTTACAATTGTAAAAAATCTGGATGTGAGGGCAATCTGGCTGGGATGTCTGTCACCCCATGGATTTCCAGGGTTGATTCGGCTGATCTAGCTGGCTAGGCTGGTGTCCCCTTCTTCCCTCACCACTCCTTGTGTGTCCATCCCGAAGCTACGCGCTCTGTTAAAGAGGACGACCATCCCCAACAGAGGAGGACCAGTCTTTGGTCAAGGGTATGTGAGTAGGTGCACTCCCCTGCTAGAACCTCCAAACAAGCTCTCAGTTATTTAAACAAACAAACAAAAAAGCATCAAAACATTTAGCAACAGTCTCTTTGTTTATTTCTAGGATTTATCAAGTTCTGATTAAGGCTCTATCAAGTCATTACAATTCATAGAAAGAAAAGCAGTGGTAGCAGGTGGCATTGTGAATTTAAATTAGCTCCAATGTGGAGAAGGACAGCAGGGGCTCTTTTGTATCAACTTCCTGAAAGCATGACACCAGCAATATTGTATGTTTTCTAAACTAGTCAGTTCATTAGCGTTCCACCAAAAATTTTTATTCCACTTCACTGTCCTAAAAATACCAGTTTGTTCACTCATCAGACTTCTTGACATAAGAAATCTAGGGTGTTTATAGTGAAAGATGTAAAATGAAACAAATAAAAGAAACATTTTAAGCCAGTTCTAGAAGGAAGAGCCATCTTATCATACATCCTTATTTATGTGTATAAATGCACACACATACAGACCCAGGAAGGAAATATTCAAACTAACTCCACATCTTGCTCTTGTCAACAAAATTAAATATATTAACTACCTTAAATTACATCAGATAGAAACTTTATATTACTTTTTAAAAAGCCAGACCTTTGCTAGATTAGAATTTAGCTTTTTTATGTCATGCTTCAGAAAAAAAGAGACTACAAGCCTTTAAAAAATATAATTCAGTATCTACTCATCCTTTATTTCTTATCATAAGAATTGACGGCCAGGCACGGTGGCTCAAGCCTGTAATTCCAGCACTTTGGGAGGCTGAGGTGGGTGGATCATAAGGTCAAGAGATGGAGACCACCTTGGCCAAAATGGTGAAACCCCGTCTCTACTAAAAATACAAAAATTAGTCAGGTATGTTGGCGTACGCCTGTAGTCCCAGCTACTTGGGCGTCTGAGGCAGGTGAATTGCTTCAATCCAGGAGGCAGAGGTTACAGTGAGCTGAGATCATGCCACTGCACTCCAGCCCGGTGACAGAGCAAGACTCCATCTTAAATAAATAAGAATTGACCACACTACCTATATAGATGCCTGAGTCAAAAAATTGAGATTCGTCCATCACCATTCACAGCCATGTTCTTCAGATTTTACCTCCTAAATTTGTCTCAGATTCTCCCACTTGGCCCAAGTTACCACCTGTGTCCAGTCTACTAGATTACTGCAATACAATGTATAGCTCTAAAGTGGAAGCTTAATTCATCAAGAGTTGTCAGTTTTCTAGAAATATATTTTAAATATCATTTTTATTGACTGTTTAAAATATTAGAGATTTATAAACTTCATCATTAAAAAACTTATCAACTTCACCATTAAAAATGTTATAGATTATAAATGAGTGAGAGAAGTAATTAAATTGCATGTCATTTACATCAGAAGTAGACTCTTCTCAAGCCAACATTATTGGCCACTGACTTATAAAATATAGATTATAGATGGCAAAAAGGAATAATTGTTTATATAGTTTTCACTCTTTCACAGTGATCACTGTCAACTTTTATTTGTACAAGTTTGAAGCAAAAGCTATAGGAAAATGATACAAATTAATAAACTACACTTTCTATTATGAATAAACAGCATTTATCTCTGCTTTTTCCACAGATTTCTTTTTCCTAATGACTCGCTCATTTGCCAAACTGGCACTAATGCAAGAATTCTGTGATTAACTCATGTTATTGAAGACTGATTTAGACTGACTGACTGTCTGCATGCCTCCAAAATTCCTATGTTAAAACCTAATCCCCAATGTGATGGTATTTGGAGATGGGGCCTTTGGGAGATGATTAGGTCATGGGGGTAAAAAGGACTAGTAGCTTCTAAAAGAGGCTCCAAAGAGTTGCCTTGCCCTTTCCTCCATGTAAGGACACAGTGAGAAGACAGTTGTCTATAAAGCAAGCAGTGAGCCCTCACTGACACCAAACCTGCTGATATCTTGATTTATGACCTCCATAATTGTAAGAAATAAATGTTTATTGTTCAAGCCACCCAGTCTGTGGTATTTTGTTAGATCAGCCCAAATTGACTAAAACAAAGACCTAAAAATCACAGATAGAAAAAGGTATCACTAAATAGCATATGTTCCTCAATTCCCAGCTATATCCATCTCAGAGTTCCATATTCAGCCTCTCTTCCATCAGGCACCCATTCCCCATCACATATGGCACTAAGTAACCAGCTCTTCTCCAATCTCTTATCTTCTGTAGGACCAGAGACTCCTCTGCGTCTTGGCAAGAGCAAAGTAAAATTGGACATTTCTTCCTATTGAACAGTCTTCATCCAAGGATGACTCATTTACTCTTATTATGCAGAGTGATTTACCATTCCATTACCTAAACCATTCCATTCCATTTTCTTTGAAACATGGCCCAAGTGTTTTACCATCAGAAAATAAAAGGGTCTATTAAAGTGCCTTTCCACATAAAATAATTGCAATCTTTCAACCACTCTCTTTGAATTTGGAAACAACTGCAGTTATGTTTAAATAGGGTGCTTCTGTTTTTTCTCAACTTTCCCATTAATAATTTTTAAAGGCCGGAGAATGGCGTGAACCCGGGAGGCGGAGCTTGCAGTGAGCTGAGATCCGGCCACTGCACTCCAGCCTGGGTGACAGAGCGAGACTCCGTCTCAAAAAAAAAAAAAAATAATAATAATAATAATAATTTTTAAAGGCTCTGGTATTTAATTTGCTTTTGTTTATCTTTATTATAGAGTTTCTGCAAAGCAATATGGAAAGGAAATGAAATAAGCAGTTGGACAAAGTGGAAAAATTAATAGTATACATAATGTTTTAATTTTACACCTAAAAACCTTGAGAATTACCTAAAAATACATAAGAAGCCAAAAAGTTTAACCCAGCAAAAATCAAAGTTTAAGATATTTATGAAGAAAACTGTAAAATTGTATAGATATATATAAAGAAAAACTAAATAAACAGATATACAGGTCATGTTCTTGGGTTAAACAATAAAAATAAAGTCATTTCCAAGTTAATGAGTAGTTTGAATGTAAAGTAAATCAAAATCTGACTTTATAGAATTTCCTCCTGCTTTTCTTCCCTCTCTCCTTCCTTGTCTCCCTCCTTTGTTCCCTCCTTCCCTCCTTCCTTCCTTTCTTCCTTCCTTCCTTCCTCCTTCCTTTCTTCCTTCCTACCTTCCTTCCTTCCCTCTTTCCTTTCTACCTCCTTTATTTATTACATAAAATAAATATTTCATGTAGAAAACTATGTGTCACTTATTGTAGTAGATGTTAAGAATACTAGAGGCAATGATATAGATATATATTTGCACTCATTAAAAATGACCTGGTAACAAATACAGACAATTAAATAGAAATTAGGGCAAATTCAAATATATATACACACATACGTAGACACACACACATACACACACATATATATAACTATGTGTGTATATGTATAGTTAGATATATATTTATTCTTTGTCTTCAAGTAACAGTAAAAAAAAACCAAAAAGATGACTGCATTACATGGAACAATAAACTATTTTGCTGAATAAATAGACAACATATTTTTGAGACGCAAATTCTACCCAAATTTATTTATAGGTTTAGCACCATTCCTACCAAACTTCCACTAGAGATTTTCTGTAAACTTTTTTTTTTATTGTTTTTAGATTTATTTTTTCTTGTACTAACTGAATTGAGAGGAAGTCTGTAGAGAGTTCAAATAACATGGACAAATTAAAACATTTTTTTCTATCCTTTGTTCTAAATTTCTGCTTAGGTTAACTCTCATTTTTAATACATAAGAACAAATGTGCAGAACAG
This sequence comes from Macaca fascicularis, assembly GCF_037993035.2. Taxonomy (NCBI): domain Eukaryota; kingdom Metazoa; phylum Chordata; class Mammalia; order Primates; family Cercopithecidae; genus Macaca; species Macaca fascicularis. The sequence goes on along the minus strand of NC_088377.1, from coordinate 21,950,203 downwards.
CCCATCTTATTATTTCTGCACACTTCATTCAAATCATATATTTGCATTTGCTTTTTCCTAAAAACTTCTGGCACACACTTAAAATAGGGATGATATGAACAATCTTTTTTTTTAATCTTTTTATTTTTTTATTATTATACTTTAAACTTAATAATTTAAAAAATCAATTTAGAAGAGGGAACAGGCAAATACAGACAAGACATGGTTACAAATGAAAGCAGTGAGGAATCATTGGCGCTATCATATGTCAAAGTGTATTCTTACGGTGCTAATGTTCTTTTTGTCCCCTTTGATGAGGTAAATACCTGGGGGAAAGCATATAACCCAGTTTATGAAGAGTTAGAGAAAGTGTTCTAGAAGTGACCTCTAAGCAGAAATGAGAGGAATGTGTAAAACGTCAACCACAAGGAATTCCCGTAGTGAATTATAGACACAGGAGCTGAAATGGGTAAAAGCCAGGAGACAGTGTGGCACACAGGAGGAAATGAAAGTCATTCAGGATGGATAAAACATAGAGCGTGAAAACACTGAGAGGCACACTGGCACCACATCTGAGGAACTCTCAAGCCACATACTGAATGCAATGCACTGAGTGTTTATGTCTCTCCAAAATTCATACATTGAAATGTTAACTCCCAATGTGGTGGTGTTTAGAGGTGGGGTTTTGAGGAGGTAGTTAGACATGACAGTAGAGCCCTCGTGAATGGGGTTAGTGCCTATGTAAGAAGAGGCCAGAGAGCTCTCTGGTTCTCTTTCTATCAAGTGAAGAAACAACAAGAAGTCAACAGCCTGCAACCCAGAAGAGAGCCCTCCACCATACACTGAATCTGCCAGTGCCTTGATCTTGTACTTCTCAGCCTCCCAAACTGTGAGAAATAAACATCTGTTGTTTATAAATGAAGGTCTGCTATGGTATTTTGTTATAACATCCCTAACTGACTAGGACTAAGTAACTAAGATACACTGGGCTTTATCTCGAGGAAGAGAGAATCATTGAATGCTCTGACGTTGAGGTAGCATCAGATTAACTCTATGTTTTGAAAAACTCTCAATTTTTATTTTTTCTTAAGGAAAGAAATTTGAATATGTTGAACTGCTAGTGGAAGGAAGACAATAGATCAGGAAAAGCTGATGACATTGAATAATTGATGAAATGAGGTCCATGGGGGTGGAATAGAGTGTCTGGAGGGTTTAAGTTTAGAAGAAGAGCTAGTGAACCTACAATACTATTAATACACTTGAATAAAATGTCAGTGTCTCTTTGATATCTGATTAAGCAAGTTTTTACCAAAACAATTGTCATATTAAAGCCATAATTTTTGCAATAGTTGAGGCTTATTTATATCCTGCTTAATAAGAATTAATCACATGTAAATCAACATGTATATAATACTTAATTTACTTGGTTGCTTAGTGAAATACCCACATTTGGAACATTAAAGATGTAATACAAAGTATAGTCACATTCATGGATAGAATCACATTTTTCTATTGTCTACTTTGTTGAAAAATTAATAACTTTAAGTACAAATAAGATGCCACATTGGATTATTTTATATTCTTAAATAGGACAAACATCTACTATCAAATTTTATCTTACTAATAATAATGAATTTATTTTTAAATGATGTGGGAATAAACATTTTATATCAAATTTATATTATGTACAATAGTTCATCAGAAGCACAGATATGTCCTTCTCATTATTGACTATGTATTTTCAAAGTAACCTGAAAGTAATTTGTGTGTTATTTGAAATAGTGTATTGTCTATGGCCATACTACCCTGAATGTGTCCAGTCTTGTCTGAAATTGGGAAATGCGGCCTGTGTACAAAAGTCAGTTGGGTCATGAATAGCCTAGCAACTTCCATTCATCAAGTTGCTATTTTGCGGGCATTGTCGCAGTGAGTTGGGAAATTATCTAGGGAATTACGCTCTATGCTATACTTGAAATATGGCAAACATCCTCAAAAGACCAGGAGTTTGTGTTAATTCATTGCCTGCATATATTGCACAGAAAACACAGTTATTGGCAGAATAACTTGCTTCTTGCTATCTGGCTTTATCTATCTGGTTTTATTCCACTCTCTTTTATCCAAGGTGGCCAGTAATCTGGAGCCAAGCATTACCTAGATTCAAGAACCCAGACCACTTAACCCAACCAATTTCTACCAGAACTACTTTCCGATTATCTCACATCTAGTCAGCCATTTTCTATCCTTTGCAATGAGGGAAACTTTGACCCTAAAGAGATCCTTAACTACATACAATACAGGTTTGACCTGACACACAGGACACAGCTGTGGTCCCCTCCTTTCCATCTTGTCTACCTCCAGCTCCTATCTCAGCGTCTCACTTACCTCTCCACTCTATGCCCTAGTGACTTTCCTCTACCCTTAGGACTCCAGTGTTTTCTCTGGGCTCTTTACAACCTTGTGCTTGTCTACCTTTTCACTTACCTCATTCCATTGTACAGTATCTGCTTAGATGTTTGTTTCACATGCTACACTGTGAATTCTAAACATCAGACTTTTGTTGTTGTTGTTTGTTGTTTTATTTCTAAGACTTTGTGGTGGTTTCAGCATATAGCAGAGGCTTAAATGCTAAAGAAATCCATGAATTAGCTCTATCATTTCACTTTGCCGCACTTTCGATACAAAATAAATGTTATTAAGGTCACTTAACAATTTCTTTTCTCCAGGAAAAGTCAATGAAGTTACTGTAACCACTCAATGTGTTGAGTTTACCCACATCCTAAACAGAGTCAATTTCTCAAGACTGGAGAATTGCAACAGAGAAAGAGTAATTCATGAAGAACCAACTGTGCTAGAGACCAGAGCTTTATTATTACTCAAATCAGTCTGCTGGAGCATTCAGGGATCAGAGTTTTTAAGGCTAGTTTGGTGGGTGGGAAGCCAGTGAGTCAGGAGCGCTAATTGGTTGAGTCCGAGATGAAGACACAGGAAGTCTAACCTGTCATCTTGTGCTGAGTCAGTTCCTAGGTAGGGGTCACAAGATCAAATAAGCCAGTTTATCCATCAGGATGGGGCCAGCTTATCCATCAAGTGCAGGGCTTCAAAATGTCTCAAGCACTTAAGTTTTACAATAGTGATGTTATCCTCTGGAGCAATTTGGGGAGGGTCAAACTCTTGTAGCCTCCGGCTGCATGACTCCTAAACCATCATTTCTAATCCAAATTCTAACAAATTTTGGCTAATTTATTAGTCCTACAAAGGCAGTCGAGTCCCCAGACAAGGGGGGTTGTTTTGGGAAATGAGACCACACGCCCAGCCGATAAAAGTTCTTTTCTCAATATAAAAATATCTATGTGTATTTGATCGTTGTGGTGGCTCACGCCTGTACTCCCAGCACTTTGGGAGGCCGAGGCGGGAAGATCACGAGGTCAGCAGATGGAGACCATCCTGGCTAACACAATGAAACCCCGTGTCTACTAAAACTACAAAAAAATTAGCCGGGCGTGGTGGCGGGCTCCTGTAGTCCCAGCTGCTCTGGAGGCTGAGGCAGGTGAATGGCGTGAACCCGGAGGCGGAGCTTGCAGTGAGCCGAGATTGCACCACTGCACTCCAGCCTGGGCGACAGAGCGAGACTCCGTCTCAAAAAAAAAAAAAGAAAAGAACTTTTATCTGAGGAATGCTATTCTTCTTAATTATCAGGCCTAGAAAAATACTTAAAATGAGACCACAATCACATCCTACTCTTCCCTTTGACTTATGCATTCGTCTCTTAAAACTGCTTGCTGTTGCCACAAGTAAATATAAATAAACCTAATGATGCCACCCCAGGCACAATAACCCACACCCTATAGCTTAATGTGTAGGCAATCACTAAATCAATGTTATTTTTGTAAACCAATGAGGATTTCTGACAAACAACTTTGGGCCAGCTCACTCCCTGTTCCTCTTTTTACCTTTAAAAAACTACTCATAACTGTGGCTTATCTGGGTATATATTGAAGGCAGCTTGAATCTATGCTCCTAAGTTGCAATCCTCAAGCTTGGCCCAAATAAATTTCCTACTTGTATTAATTTTGCCTCAGCTTCTTCCTTTTAGGTCGATAACATCACAGATATAAAAAACCTTTTTCACACAAATAATTCACTTCATCTAAGTTCTTTGTTATGAGTTGTCACTTTTATTTTTTACCTTTTCTCCTCCTTTTTCTATGTTTATCTTGTTTTATAAATATTAGTCTTTAACCATAGAAAATTATGTAAAAATTAAAATTATATGTAACATTATTTATTGACTACCTTGAGTAATCATAGCTCTGTAACAAAGGGGTAAACCAGCATTCAAAAGACAGTTGAGCATACATCAAAATCAATTTAATGTGAAAATTAAGTGTAGAGGCTGAGATTTATCAATACTTTATAAATAGCACATACCATAAGTCTTGACATAAAATATGCTCAACAAATATTAATTAAATAAATAAATTTAAACTTTTGAGTACATTTTGAATATGTTTATATAATTTAGATTCAAATACTCTCAATTTTCATTTCTTGAGCTCATGGCAAAGCTCCTTTTTCAGATTTTTCTTGGTATTATCTTGAGGCCATGTGATTAAGTAAGTTATCCAAAGATGTTGGGTAAAAAGTGATAAACATCATTTCCAGGCCCAACTTCTGAAAGGTCTACTGTGATCTTCCACTATCTTATTTTCTTCATTCTCTGTGCCTGGAAGCTGAGGGCTTCAGGACAATAGAGCCCCAGGATAGAAAGGCATTGGATCATTGAGTCACTTCTTGGAGGAAGAAAACCTAAGAGGGCTGCTTGACCACCGGACTGTGACCTAAACAAGGTATACTTTTGTAGCATTAATTGTGGAGGTATGTCCTAAGAACATGATTGCTATGATTTGAATGTGTCCTCCAAATTTCATGTGTTGGAAACTTAATCACCAATGTGGCAGCATTGAAAGATGGAGTCATTAAGAGGTAATTGGATCATCAAGGCTCTGCCCTTATGAATGGATTACTCCACTCATGGATTAACAAACTAATAAGTTATGAACCAATGGGTTATCATTGGAGGGAAACTGGTGGCTTTATAAGAAGGAAAAGAGAGACCAGAGCTAGCATGTTAGCACGCTCTACCCTCTTGCCATGTGATACCCTGCACCACTTCAGGACTCTGTAGAGTGCCCCACAGTGAGAAGGCCCTCACCAAATGCAGCACCTCAACCTTGGACTTCTCAGCATCCATAACTAAGAAATTAATTCTTTTTTAAAATAACTTCATGACCAAGACTCAAAAGCAAATGCAGAATAAACAAAGATAAATAGATTGGTCTTAATTAAACTAAAAATCTTCTGCACAGCAAAAGAAACAATTGGCAGAGTCAACAAACCACTCATAGAGTGGGAGAAAATTTTTGCAATCTATATACCCGACAAAGGAGTAATATCCAGAATCTACAAGGAACTCACACAAATTAACAAGAAAAAAACAAACAATCTCATCAAAATGTGGGCTAAGGACATGAAGACTATTCTCAAAAGAAGATATACAGATGGCCACCAAACATGATAAAATGCTCAACGTCACTAAAGATCAGGGAAATGCAAATCAAAAATGCCAAGACCAGCTCAGTCGGGGAGACCCTAACCCAGCAGCGCTAGAGGAACTGAAGACACACACACAGAAATATAGAGGTGTGAAGTGGGGAATTAGGGGTCTCACAGCCTTCAGAGCTGAGAGTCCCAAACAGAGATTTACCCACATATTTATTAGCAGCAAACCAGTCATTAGAATTGTTTCTATTGATATTAAATTAACTAAAAGTATCCCTTATGGGAAACAAAGGGATGGGCCGAATAAATTGCAGCAGGAACATGCCCTTAAGACACAGATCACTCATGCTTTTGTTTGCGGTTTAAGAATGCCTTAGCTGGGGGCGGTGGCTCACGCCTGTAATCCCAGCACTTTGGGAGGTCGTGGATCACGAGGTCAGGAAATCGAGACCATCCTGGCTAACACAGTGAAATCCCAACTCTACTAAAAATACAAAAAATTAGCCAGGCGTGGTGGTGGGTGCCTGTAGTCCCAGCTACTCAGGAGGCTGAGGCAGAAGAATGGTGTGAACCCGGGAGGCGGAGCTTGCAGTGAGCCAAGATCACACCACAGCACTCCAGCCTGGGCCACAGAGCAAGACTCCATTTCAAAAAAAAAAAAAAGAATGCCTTTAAGCAGTTTTCTGCCCTGGGCGGGCCAGGTGTTCCTTGCCCTCATTCCTGTAAACCCACAACATTCCAGCTTGGGTGTTAGGGTCAATTATGAACGTCACAGTGCTGCAGAGATTTTGTTTATGGTCAGTTTTGGGGCCAGTTTATGGCCCGATTTGGGGTGGAGGGGCTTGCTCCCAACACAAAACCACAATGTGATACCACTTTACTCCCATAAGAAAGGCCATTATCAAAAACATAAAAAAAATAGATGTTGGCATGGATGTAGTGGAAAGGGAGCACTCTATACTGCTGGTGGGAATGTAAACTAGTAGAACCACTATGAAAAACAGTGTGGAGATTCCTTAAAGAATTAAAAGTAGAACTACTATTTGATCCAGCAATCCTATTACAGGGTATCTACCCAGACGAAAAGAAGTCATTATACAAAAAAGACACTTGCACATACATGTTTATAGCAGCACAATACACTATTTCAAAAACGTAGAACCAGCCCAAATGTCCATCAATCAACTAGTGGATAAAGAAACTGTGATATATATATATATTACATATATATGGTATATATATATTACACATATATGGTATGTATATATGGTATACATATGGTGTGTGTATATGTGTATGTATAAACATATATACATATATTATATGCCCCCACACACACACACCATGGAATATTACTCAGCCATAAAAAGAAATGAAATAATGGCATTCACATTCACAGCAACCTGGATGGAATTGGAGACCATTATTCTAAGTGAAGTATCTCAGGAATGGAAAACCAAACATCATATATTCTTACCAATAAGTGGGAACTAAGCTATGAGGATGCAAAGGCATAAGAATGATACAATGGACTTTGGAGACTCAAGGGAAAGGGTGGGAGAGGGGTGAGGGATAAAAGATTACACATTGGGTACAGTGCACACTGCTTGGGTGGGTGCACCAAAATCTCAGAAATCACCATTAGAGGACCTATCCATGTAACCAAACACCACCTGTTCCCCGAAAACCTATCGACATAAAAATAAATCAATAAATATAATTTTCAGATGGAAAAAATAAAATAAAATAGATTATCTAGTTTCAGGTATTCTGTTATAGACAACAGAAAACAAGACTGCAAAAATGACATTGGAGTAGTAGGTTGAGAGATGACTTCTCCTTTGACTTTCGAGCTGATAACCAAACAATATGATAAAAGAAGCCATAAAGAAAGAAAGAGGTACCTAATACTGTTCAGAACCTGTTTAGTTCACACTTTTTTATATGCTCATTTTTCTCCATCCTAGGAAGGTTTCTTTGTGGTTCCACACGAATCCTTAGTACATGGAATCTTAATATTTAAGAGTCTTCGAGATTATTTTGTTCAAACACTATCTACACAAGAATAACCTCAGTATCACCCTAATGTATAGTCATCCAAATCTAATTATGCAGCTTAAGATTCCTTGTGAAGGGCAGTTTTGTAACTGTGGTTGCTAATTATTCTATGAATAACTATTATAGGTTACAGAGAGACAGAAAGATATATTGATGATGGATCTTATAAAAAGACAGAGAAATAGAAAATTTGGAAATATTACTATTTTTTATTTCTGGGTGCTAAGATTATTAAAAATGTGCATTGTGTTTTTCGATATTTTTTCCTGCATTTGGTATGCTTTGTTTTTATAGTAAGAACAAAAATCTGTACTCATACTTTAAAAGAAATAAACAAAAATTTTTCTGTTTTAGTCTCACTCTTCCTCTGCAACAAAACAGATAATTTAAGTGTATTTTATAGATGAGAACTTTACAAATACTCAGCTATAACAATTATTTTAGATCCTATACCTTTTTCTTCTCCAAGTTAATTGTGGCTTTTCCTTCTCAGTTTACTCACTGATTTACTTAAGGATCTTTTCCTGAGGTGATTTTGAAATGGTCAGGATTATCTGATGGTCTGTTTATGTTTGGCAACATCACTCTTTAGAGAACATTTGAGTTTATAAGTGTTTTGAAAAGATACAGGAATTAAAAAGGAAAACCACAAATAAATTGTCCATCATTAGATTTTTTTTCAATATAAATTACCTGGTTTGTATTGTGGCATTTAATTTTGCCCATAATTATCATTAGATAAAGAGTTAACACATAAAGGCAATTGATGCAAATAACTATTTGCATAAAGTGTGTTTTTGAAGTAAGATTTCAAAGGCAAAAATATAGATAAATAATTAACCAAGCCACTAAAAAAGGGTTCTGATTTGACAAGTTGGGGGAAGAAAAAAATATCAATTATTTCCAGTAAGAATTTATGTGTTGACTTAAAAATGTTTTGTGAAAATGTCAACTAAATCTACTTTCTTATTCAGAGTATAAATAATAAAGCTCACATGTTGATATGAAACTCAACCACATTTGTTCTAATAAACAATATACCTAAGGCAGGAATTAGCAAGAAAGCTTGACTTCAATCACACACAAAAAAATTATTGGCAATAACAAACAAATATAATACTGTTTAATTAATTTCCCAGTGATTGTTTACAACATTTGACATATCCATATACACTGATAACACTTACCCAACATACCGTATTATTTATGTCATTACTTGCAGATATTTATAACTATCTAATGTAGTATTATGACCAGCCAATGTGAGAAATTTTATTCTTTAAATAGAGGCTTTCATGTGTTCATGGATTATTTTTACCCATTTATTCTCATATTTACTTGGTTCATATCACGGAGTTGATTTGCAGTATTTTTCTTGTCACTGAATTGAATCTGCCCAATTGAGAAAGAATCAGCTACAACAGCTATAGCTCATGAACACCTAATAGCTGTTACCATGCAAGTATCATGCCTGAAATAACAGGATTGTATACAGTAGTTGATAGGATAAGTTATCAGACATCATCCCTCTTTTTAAAGGTTTCATCTTAAATCATGCAAAATACATTTTGACATCTTCAGATTTCTAATTAACTTACAATGAACTTTTCTCACATGTAACATTTTCCTATTTTCTTCTAATTGCTATTTGCTTATTTTCTAGTAAAAGTAGAGTGGTACTACCTTTGAATTTTTGTGAACATTACTTGTGTAAGGGGACTTGAGTTTCATCTGTGAATGAGGCAGGATGAAATAGACTTCATATAGCTCCTTCAGTCCTTAGATACTCAGACTTTTCATGCAGAGACTCAACTGAGACATAATCTATGAATAATAATAACAAAAAGATATTTTGTTGCTTACATTTATTGAGTTCTTACTACAGGCCGAATTCTGTTCTAAGCACTTTACATTTATTAATTTGTTACCAGTCAATTTTAATGGCAATAAATAGGATTTGGGAAGACTTGAACTAATCTGATTAAACACTGGCATTAAGAAAATCGGGTAAGATTCATAATCTGACAAAAACTTTTGATACTTGAATTTTTTTTTTTTTCACTTTAAAGAAAGATTGAACTCTATGTGTCACCATTTCAGGTATTCATTGGAAGTAACAAGGTGACATACTGTTCCTTCCACTTTCAAGAATTCATTTTCCATATTAATGTTTTGGTAATATTTTAATAACAGTGTAGGCTCCTCAACGATTTTAATTAAATTGTGCAAAATGTGATTTCTACTTCTTCTTCTATAGATTTTATTCATTTTCCATGGATACAATATAATACACATTGAAAATAGGCTTAGGGTACAGGGATTTGTTCTGAACAATACGGTGCAGGTTTGTTTACCCAGCGTAATCTTTCTCATCACTTTTGCTTCCAGACTTTAAGAATTCGTTAATGCTTTACGCCAGTTCCACTTTTTTATCCTTGTTCTGATACAGTCAGAGGACAATAGAATGTAAAGGAGGGTGCACATCTGCAAACCATGTGAATTCAAAGGAAATATTTGTTTTTGTATTTTATATAAAAAAATAGCTCAGGCTTCCGATGAGAATGGCTAAGAGGCAAGCTGAACACACTGACTTGTTTGACCCTCTGAGGATCAGAATATTTTTGTACTTGAAATAAGTAATGAATCACCAAAAATACTTTCTTAAAATCCAGCAGGCAATTTTCTTTATATTTTTCTCTAAAATTATGACATGCTTTTCCTGTACTAGGAAAAATAAAGTTTTTTATTTATTTTTCATTTTATTTTTATGTTATTTTTATTTTTTTATTTTAAGCTGTATCATTGATATCATTGATACAGCTTAAAATAAGAAGCCTAAAATAATGAGCCTAAAATTCTAAGTAATTGAAAACACCACTTATAGTGGTACATATATTTTTAATAAACTTCAAGAGATACTTTCATTATTTTAAAATTTACTTTGGCCCATTTATTTCTGTAAGTTTTCATATCATACTCTCCTCTTTTCAAAATTCTACGAGGACTTCAATTTTGCTTCACAGTTTATAGTCATTCTACTCAAGAAGAGAAATGATTTGGAAAATGATGTGGAATAGGATTCCCCTGCTGCTTTCAATCCAGAAGATGCTATGTGGTGAAACCCGCCTGGGGATCCCCGCTGATCTCTAATGTTCCATCATCATTGCCAAAGTGTCTCCCCTGACCAGCAGTTCATTACTCTTTTTCCCCATATAGGAAATACAATTATTTGTCTCTGGGTTAGGTTTTCATAGGAAAATAAAACTGCACCGTAAGACCTTCTGAAGATCACCATTAAATAATTCATTCATTCAGTCATTTATTAATTCTTATACTAACATGTATATATTAAATACACCTATAAATAAATTGATTATATACTTTATTAGGGCTTATGTTAAAATTGTGATGATATTTTTTGCTTTTGATTAAATGACCACTTTTATAACACACCAAAAGTATGATTTTGGCTAATGTGGTTGAACTAGGTCATATGAAGATTAGAATGAAGATAGATATAACATATAATATCCAAGACCCACATGAAACCCATCACATTCAACTTGTATTTCAGAAATCTTATTTTCAGCATTTTTAATATCTGAAAATAATGCAACTTTTAGAATGCCTCTGGCTTTTTTTATTGGTAACAAATGTTAATGTACTTTGAAAGACAATAGTATAAAAATTACATGCTTCATTCAGTCATTTATTAATTCTTATACTAACACGTATATATTAAATATGTCTATAAATGAATTTATTATATGCTTTATTAGGGCTAATGTTAAAAGCTCTAATAAAAGCTTATGTTAAAATGGTGATGATATTTTATATTTTTGATTAAGTGGCCACTTTTATTACACACCGAAAATATGATTTTGGCTAGGTCATATTAAAATTGGAATGAAGATAGATATAACATATATATCCAAGACCCATGTGAAACCCATCACATTCAACTCATATTTCAGAAATCTTATTTTCAGCATTTTTAATATCTGAAAATAATGCAACTTTTAGAACACCTCTGGCTTTTTTTATTGGTAGCAAATGTTAATGTAATTTGAAAGACAGCAGTATAAATATTACATGTTGGCATATATATTTAATGGTTGAGATATTTACTTTTAATTTCTAATGATTTCAGAGATGTATAGCAAATTGAAGACGTTATTCTCCATTGTCCTTTCCCTTGATTTCTGCTTTTTTCAGTGTTCCCTTATCACTAAAGTTTCCAATACTGTTTTAAAAATGTCTGATATTAATTCAAATTAATTATTAATGCTAACCAACTTTGCCTTGCAGAAGTGTTTGCATTTTGAAAAGAAATGCCTAGGGGAAGATTGTCAAATTTCTTCTCACCTTTTGAGGGGCAATATTTTAGAGGATGGATGACTTACAATGTAAGCCATAAGAAACTACTGCTCCCATTGTTGTCAAGGCTAGATGTGAGACTAATGCAAGCAAGCCTTTGTATAAAACCTAATGAGCTCATAAAGAGATGACTGAATGCATGTGGGATCCATTACTCAATGAGAAGCTTAAGTCCAAATCAGTCTGGCCCTAACTGGCCTTCACAGTTTTACTGCTGTAGGGGCAGCATGGTGTAGTAAAGGTCACTTATTGGCCTCGTAGTCCCAAACAACTAACTTTAATCTCTTGCCTTAGTTCTCTCACATAGTTGGCAACTATGGAGCACAGCCCAAATTTGAGCCACCACTTGTTATTTATATAAAAAGTTTTATTGGTGCACAGCCACGCTTATTAATCTATGTATTCTCTGTGACCGCTTATGCTCTGCAATGACAGAGTTGAGTAGCTGCAACGAGAACCTGTGGTCTGCAAGACCTAAAATATTCACAGCCTGGTACCTCACCAAAAATGTTGCTGCACTCGGCTTTAGAAGTTGCCAAACCCAAGCAGAGTATCTCCTTTTTCACAAAACTTGCCTTCCCTCCAACGGGTTGTGTGATTAATCATTACTCTGTGTGTAACTTTCTTTTGTTTGGGTCTTGATTTCACTCATGCCTGTACACTTCCAATCTCTCTAAACAGTTCCTTTTCATTCTCTTTATTTCTTAAACGTTGGTAATTCCCAAAGCTTCATCTCTAGGTTACCTAAATTTTAATTACACACTTTCGTACACAATCTCCGTAACCCCTGAACACAAGCACGATTTCTGACTGGCCTACACATTCCATTCTTCTCCTAATATACTTAACTCAATATGTTGCAAAAATGATTGAGAATTTTTTTTTTTAAGCTTTTCCCCATTAGGCCAAATTCGTAGTACCTTATCAACAACCAAAACATATGGAACACTCAGTAAATATTTGGGGAACAAGGAAAACAGATCTTCTTCACTAGGTCTCCCTCTTGAATTTGACCTATATATTAGACTTCTCACTTATTATTGTGGGTTACCAGTTTCATGCAAAATAAAACAAATGTTTTAAAGTGCCAAATGACCTGATCCTCATAACACATTGAAACTAAGAGTATTATTAAGGTTATTACTCAAGATTTGATAGTATAATATAGCAATTATATAAATATATCATGCTAAAGTGACGTTAAAATATGCTAAAAACAAAAGAGAAAAACAGAGAGATGACCATGGGGGTAGGATAAAATACTTAAATAAATACTGTGAATTCTGGATCACAAAGAAGACACACTAACCAAAGCAACATAGACCTCAGTGCCTCTGTTTAATAGAGGAAAACAGCACAGCTCTCCTAAGGAATTTGGCAACTCCTTTGATAGAAACAAGTTGTCAAATACATAGAAATGAAATACAGTCATGCATTGCTTAATGACATGGATAGATTCCGAGAAATGCTTCATTAGGGTATTTCCTCATTATGCAAACATCACAGTGTGCTTACACAAACCTAGATGGTATAAGCTACTACATACCTGGCTATATGGTGTAGCCTATTGCTCCCAGGCCACCAATCAGCACAGCATATTACTGTACCGAATACTGGAGGCAATTGTAAAACAATGGTAATTATTTTTGTACCTAACCGTATCTAAACATAGAGCAGATACAGTAAAAATATAGTGTAAAAGGTCACAAATGGTACACCATTTTTTAGATCACTTACCTTGCAGGGAGCTTTCAAGACAGAAAGTTGCTATGGGTGAGTCAGTGAGTGAGTGGTGAGCGAATGCAAAGGCTGAGGACAGTGATATGTGCTGCCGTAGACTTTATAATCACTCGACACTTAGGCTACACTAAATTTATTTCTAAAATTTTCTTCTTTTTAATAATGAGTAACTTCGCCTTCCTATAACATTTTTACTGTATAAGCTTTGAATTATTTTTAACTTTTTGGTTCTTTTATAATAACACTTAGCTTATGTGATGGTTAATATCATCAACTTGATTGGATTGAAGAATGCAAAGTATTGTTTCTGGGTGTGTCTGTGAGGGTGTTGCCAAAGGAGATTAACATTTGAGTCAGTGGACTGGGAGAGGCAGACCCACCCTCAATCTAGGTGGGCACCATCTAACCAGCTGCCAGCTCAGCTAGGATAAAAGCAGGCAGAGGAACGTGGAAGGACTAGATTGGCTGAATCGTCTGGTCATCTTTCTCTTGTGCTGGATGCTTCCTGCCCTCAAACATCGGACTCCAAGCTCTTCATCTTTCGGACTCTTGGATTTACACCAGGGGTTTGCAGGGACTCTTTGACCTTTGGCCACAGACTGAAGGTTGTGGTGTTGCCTTCCCTAGTTTTGAGGTTTGGGGATGCAAATTGGTTTCCTTGCTCCTCAGCTTGCGGATGGCCTATTGTGGGACTTCACCTTGCGATTGTGTGAGTCAATCTTCCCAATAAACTCCCATTAATATATCCATCTCTCCTATGAGTCCTGTTTCTCTAGAGAACCCTGGCTAATACAGATTTAAGCATAAACACATTGCAAAAATGTACAAAATATTTTATTTCTTTGTATGCTTATCCTATAAGCTTTAATCTGTTTTTAATTTTTTTAATTTTTTTATACTTTGCAAATTATTTGTTGAAAACAAAGACAGAACTATTTAACTGGACTTACGCCACGGGTTTGCCAAGAGATTAACTGACATTAGCCTAGGCTTATGCAGAGTTAGGATCATCGATATCACTGTCTTCCACCTCCACATCTTGTCCCACTGAAAGGCCTTCAGGCGAAATAACACACACAGAGCCGTCATCTCCTGTGATAACTAAGCCTTCTTCTGAAATCCCTCCTGAAGGACCTACCTGAGGCTGTTTTACAGTTAACTTTTATTTTAATAAGTAGGAGGAATACACTTTAAAATAATGATAAAAATATAGCGTAGTAATACATAAATCAGTAACCTAGTCATTTATCGTGATCAAGTATGATGTACAATTGCAAGTACCACTTTTATGACTGGCGGCACAGTAGGTTTGTTAATAGCAGCATCACCACTAACACACGAGTAATGCCTTGTGCTGGGAGATTATGAGGGTTATCCTGTCACTAGGTGATAGGAATATTTTAGCTCCAT
Source organism: Macaca fascicularis (assembly GCF_037993035.2). Classification (NCBI taxonomy): domain Eukaryota; kingdom Metazoa; phylum Chordata; class Mammalia; order Primates; family Cercopithecidae; genus Macaca; species Macaca fascicularis. The sequence continues at coordinate 21,935,080 of NC_088377.1, read as the reverse complement.
TAGAACCTGACGGGACCACTGTTGTATGTGTGTTCCATCGTTAACTGAACCATCATTATGCAGCACATGACTGTAGCTCAATTTTCACCTTCTTTCTGCCATACATACATGACCACAAATCTGCACACTCTCCTCTGGAAAATTCCCAACTGCCTTAAAGCATATCTGAAAATACAAATTATGTTTCTTGTAATACACACAAAACAATTTCCAGCTTAAAAACCTTCCTGAATGATTGCCACATGCATAAAACATCCCTTGGCAATTGTGGAAAAACTAAATCTTAAAGCGAGATGTGGTTCCATATTGCAGCTAGTATTTAAAATTAAGTTGTCTTTCTTTGTTCCCTTTTTTCTGAGCAAATTCACAGAGCCCAGTTTATGAGTGATATGTCTGTCTCAGAAACACCAGCCAACTCAGAATTATAGTTTGCACTACTGGGTTTGTTTGCAAATAAAATAAAAGCAAGGAGAAAAACTGAGACATAATTATGAAAGACACTAGAATGTGGAAAAGAGATTAAACCTTATTAAAATATCATTCCTAGGCATTAGCAGCAGTTCTATAATTAATAATATAACAGTTGACTGCACTAAGCGGCATAACAGAAATTAAATTTTCATTTATGAACAGGAATAATGAGGTAATATAAAAAGATTGGGTTTAGGTTTTTCTGCTACTGAAGATTAATAATTGCCTAAGGTCTATATGCAGAATTAAGACACACATTTAGTTGTAGAGAAAGATAATTCATCAAATGTGCAAGCATTCTTTAACCCTGGACTGCAGTTATGACATGAAATGTCTGCAGTTCCCATTTCACCATTACTGGAGTCAAACTATTTCCATTATTGCCTAACTTATTATAAATGCTGGAGAGAAGCAAAAGCATCATTTTCGGAGGAAAAAAAGCAATATAAATTGGCAAAACAATTTACAGGTTGCTTTTAAAAAGAAGCCCTTGGCAACATAAATATTTAGTACATTGTTCTTATGGCAGCTGATGAGAGACTTTAACATGTGTAAGGAAATTTAGTTTTCTCGAATAAAATGACAACAGAGAATAAACAAGATGTGTAAAATTCCTTTAGGAAACTATTTAAGGACTGCTGTAGTGTTTTATCTGTGTTTTATTATCCGAGAGTTTTACATTTATTTTGGGGTGTTTAAATTCTGTGTACGTAAACCAGATCTATTTATCCTACTCTTCATAGCATAGCATACCCATGAAGACAAAGTTAAGAAAACTTTATAAAAACATTGTTTTTAATTATAATTACAGTATTTATTTTATAAAAGGAGAAGTCGACTAATTACTTATGTAAAAATTTGAGACTAGAAACTATAATATTGTTGCCCTAAATTTTTATTTGTAACTCACCAAAAGCCACCTGGTATGACTCTCCTATAGACTCAGTTATGTGCTGCAGTTAGGTACCTCGGTAAGGTTACGGAGCAGAGAGGAAGTTGACAGTCATTCAGTGTCAAATACACAGCAGACACTTTCAATCTAGTACATTATCACGTTTTCCAATATCTTTATATGTTAGATGTTTCTATCCCCTTTTACAGATGCAGAAAGAAAATTTAAAGGAGATTTGGTATCAAAAGGATTTGAACCCAGATCTGCTTGAATGCAGAACATAACATTCTTCCCACTTTACTACGTGATCCAGTTAGCCTTTAAAGTTACTAAAAAGTTACTAAAGTTACTGAGAGACAAGACTAGCTGTATTTCCTAGGCCAACAAAGAATTCCTAAGACTAGCTGGGAAAGGTGACTGCAACCACCTTTAAACATGGGGCTTGGAACTCAGCTCACACCCGACCAATCAGATAGTAAAGAGGGCTCACTAAAATACAAATTAGGCTAAAAGCAGGAGGTAAAGAAACAGTCAAATCATATATCACCTGAGAGCATAGGGGGAGGGGCAGTGATTGGGATATAAACCCCAAGCACTGGAGCCAGTAGTGGGCAATCCCCTTTGGGTCCCCTCCCATGGTATGGGAGCTCTGTTTTCACTCTATTAAATCTTGCAAATGTACACTCTTCTGGTCCGTGTTTGTTCCCGCTCAAGCTGAGCTTTCGCTCACCCTCCAACACTGCTGTTCGCTGCCCTCACCAACCCAAGGCTGACTTCCACCCATCTGGATCCGTCAGGGTATCTGCTGCGCTCCCGATCCAGTGAGGTGCCAACTGCCTCTCCTGACCAGTCTAAAGGGTCACCATTGTTCCTAATCGAGCTGAACACTAGTTGCTGGATTCCACAGTTCTCTTGCGTGACTCATGGCTTCTAATAGAGCTATAACCCTCACCGCATGGTCCAAGGTTCCATTCCTTGGAATCTGTGAGGCCAAGAACCCCAGGTCAGAGAATAAAAGGCTTGCCGCCATCTTGGGAGCTATAAGAACAAAGACCTGCCCGTAACATTACTAAAAACACTAATAATCATGAGACAATTTCCAAAATATAAACATATTATTTTTACCTTGAAAGATAAGCACACACAGAGAGACCCTCATTCCCACAGCTCTAGCTTACTGGATATGGCAAAGATTATGACATGTAGATATATGGCAAAAGATATTATTATGGCTGTTGTGGTTTAGCATTCGGCTACCCTGAGTGAGGCAAGATGGTGATCTTGTACCAGCCAGTGCTTCTCACCTCTAGACCCTGATCTAAAAGTGTTGCTTCCAGGTGTTTGAGAAACCATTTGGTAATAAACCTAAACTACAGACTGTAAGGAAAAGGTCATGTTGTTGCAGAAAGGGAAAATGGAACTCAACTGCCGACTATGCTCACTCTCAACTAGGTCATCTTTTTTTGTCCTTTCTTTCATCTTGTTTACTTGAGGTCCATGTTGCACCTAATTTCTGAGTTTTGCCAGTTCTCCAAGGTGACTATCATGAGTCTTCTAGTCATCGCCTCTGAAGACACTGAGGCTTCCATTTTATCCATGGCCACTATTCACTAAGCCAAGATCTATCTTCAAAATGGTTTGTCATCTCTTGACTGCTGTTTCATACTCTTTGTCCTTGTAGGCTTGATTTTAAAATTTCCTCTACTCTCCACTTAATAGGGTCTGAAAAGAGAGCCAAATTCATATATTTAAGTGATTGTACAAGCTCACCCCATTCTTCCATATATTCCATTCTAATTTTTGTTCCACTGTGTCTTCACTTGCCAAGATCACCAACAAATTCAAGGCTGCTGACTCTGTGGTGTGTATTTCTATCCTCGCCTCACTTGTCTTCTCATTGAGTATAGTTGATTACTACCTTTTTTTGCGGAAACGTATCTGTCTTTGAGCTCTGGTAGCATCACTCAACCCATGTTTTTCTTTTACTTCTCTGCTCTTAGTCATGCTCCCTGATGGCTCTATAAGGAGAGAAAAATCAGCAGACACGATAATCAAAAAGTGCTTCACATAACTGAATGACTCAAGGGAGCTTAGTTATGTGTTAACCAATGAAAGATGTAAGAGAAGTTAAAAAATACAAAAAGAAGATAAAGACAATGTGTAAACAAAATTGTCGTATTTGTCAAATGGAAAAGGACATGGTTGTTTAGAAATATCCAATTGTTGACTGGCTTTTTTTAAAGTGTCATATATTTTACTCCCTCATTCTGAATGAAGTCCAGTGCTTTTTGGTTCTTTCACTTGGACTCTTAGTGGCAATTTTGAGTGTTTGTCCAAAAATGTCTTTCTTTCACACTCACTCAAAATGAAGAAGTACGATGATAAGTTACTTTTGATTAGCATTGTAAATATAGTTCACTGGCTTCTGTTGTTGTAGTTAAGAAAACTGATGTTAGTTTTAATTTTTTTTCTTATCTTTTAAGTAGTATACTTTTATTTTCTTATGGCTTTAAGACACTACCATTGTCTTTGGTGACTGAAAAAAATATGGATGTTATAATCCATTAAAAGTTTGAAAACCTGAAAACAATGTTTTATATTGTTTGTGAAAGATTATCACTCCCATTTGTTCTTTTTTTTTTTTTTTTTTGAGACAGAGTCTCGTTCTTGTCGCCCAGTCTGGAGTGCAGTGGCACCATCTTGGCTCACTGCAACCTCCGCCTCCTGGGTTCAAGAGATCCTCCTGCCTCAGCCTCCTAAGTAGCTAAGATTACAAGCGTGTGCCATCACACCTGGCTAATTTTTGTACTTTCAGTAGAGCCGGGGTTTCGCCATGATGGCCAGGCTGGTCTCGAACTCCTGACCTCAGATGATCTGCCCTCCTCGGCCTCCCAAAGTGCTGGGATTACAGGCATGAGCCACCGCACCCAACCCCATTTGTTCGTTATGTAGTGGTGCACCACCTTCTAAGCAGTGAGTGATAAAGCAGGCAATAGCACTGTGGTCCTGGCTGGTAGGTCTATTTCAGTCAAGACTTTAGCAGGGTTAAGTTTAATGGCCTGCTCACCTAAGGAAAAATTTGCCAGAGTTAAACGTGATGTCAGAGTCCCATTCAAGGAAGCTATAATAAACAAAGGTACACAACTGAGATGCTGGCAAGGAAAGTGTTACAAAGGAGAGGTCTCAGTCAAAAATATTTGTTGAATACCTACTACGCACCAAGCATCCTCCCAGAACCAGGGATAAATATATGAAAACAGCAATTCCCATGCTCATATGAAGCTTCGGTTCTCTGATGTTAGAGGCGGAAGCAACAATAAACAACATCATAGAAGGATGTCGTGTGGTCATAAATTAGGGCTATGGAAGAAAATAAGGGAGGATAAGAGAGACAGGTTTGGACAGTGTAATGATGGCAGCACTGGGGGACTATATTTTATGGAGCAGACAGCCCCTTGAGCATAATCTGAAGGGAACAGGGAACAAGCTCTGCAGATAACTGAGAGAAAATATTTTCAGCAGAGGAACTGACAACTACAAATTTCATGAGAGGGTTGTGTGCTTGCTATGTTTGAGAATGACAAGGAGCCCAGGGTGGTGGGAGAAGAAAAAAGAGAGAGAGAATGGTAAGAGAGGCGATCAGGAAATTGGCAATAGAAGGAGGGCGGGGGGCGGGGGGGCATGGGGAGGAAGTTGAACAGCAGTGGTGCAAATGAGGTAGGGCTTATAAGTTTGAAAAGAAAACTTCAGAAAAATTAAATTTGATGGAGTTTAACTGAGTTAAAAAAGAAGAAATGATTTGCAAATCGGGCAGCCTCCAGCATCGCAGCAGATTCGCAGAGACTCCAGGGGTGCCTAGTGGTCAGAACAAATTTACAGACAAAAAAGTAAAGTGACATACAGGTATCAGAAGTGAGGTACAGAAACAGCTGGATTGGTTACAGGTTGGCGTTTGCTTTATTTGAGCAGAGCTTGAACAGTCAGCAGTCTACGAGTGGTTGAAGAACGGCTGCTGGAATTGGCCAAGACTCAGCTATTGTTACAGGAAAATACTCCTAAGTTAGTTTATCAATCTTGTCTGCCTGTTACGCTAAGATATAGTTCATCCTCAAGGACGCAAATATAGAAGTATGGAGTCCTTCTCAGCCCATATTTAGCTCACTCTAACAGAAGGTGTAGTAGAACTTTAGCTTATACTCAAAGAAAAATCATGGGTGAGTTTTTGGTATTTTGTTTTCTGACATGGAGTCTCACTATTTTGTCCATGCTGTTCTCAAACTCCTGGGCTCAAGCGCTTTTCCCTCTGCAGCCTCTCAAGTATCTGGGACTACATACATGCCACACACTGGTGGGTGAGTTTTAAACAGAGGGGGGAAAAAAGATCCTATTTGTATTTAAAGAATAATTATGACTGTTGCACGTAGAGCAAATCAGAAGAATAAAGAATGGAGTCAGGGAAATAAGAGGAACATTGTAACTTAATGAGTCTGTGGTCACCCGGGTGACTTGCCATAGACTTCTCAATCCACATATACTGACATTGCTGCATAGGTTGGAATTGACACAACAGCTAAGTAAAGCAAAAATTGAGACTAGGAGAACTGCAATCTGCTTCTGATAAGGATTGATCTGGAAACTATCAAACAATGTATGGCAAGGGAAGTTGGCTATATAGCGAACCCGAACACCTCCATTATGATAAGTAATAATTCAGTGTGATTTTTCTCCAGCAAAGAGTATCTTCTCCAGATATTTTGCTCCTGGATGCCTAAAGTTGCAAAACAAATAGTTTGTAACTTTCATATAAAATTTTGACCTTTCTTTGTAGTTCACTTTTAGAAATCAAATATCCAAAAGAATAGAAAAACATTAAGCCACCTTTGTTGTGAATGTACTTATATAATTATAGAAAGAATAAATGATTTTTAAAATAAAAAAGATAACTCAATTTTAAAGTGGGCAAAATATTTAAATACTTCACTATAGATGGTATATGGATAGCAATTAAATGAATGAAAAGATGCTCAGCGTTATTAGTCATTAGAAAAATATAAATTGAAACGACATTCAAATACTACTATATATCTGTTGGAATGGCTGAAATTAAAATAGATGTCCATACTAAGTGTTAATTAGTAAATAGAAAAACTAGAACTGTCATGCACTGCTGATATGAATGTATGATTGTACAGCTACTTTAGAAAACAATTTGCAAGTTTTTCAAAATGTTTTATGTATACTTAATGTATAACCCAACCATTTCACTAAACAGCATTTACCCAACAGAATGGAAAGCATATGTTCACAATATCTTTATCTGAAGCAGAATAAACCCGAATGTACATCAGCAGATGAATGGATAAACAATCTGTGGTTTGTTCATACAGTTAAATACTACTTAGCAATAAAAATAAATGAGTTCACAAAAGCCACATATTGTGTGAATCAATTTATATCAAATGTCCAGAAAAGGTAAATCTATAGACATAAAAAGTAGATAGATTATTGGTTTCCAGAGTCTGTTGGGAAATGACTACGAAGGGATATGAAGTTTCTTTTGGAGGCGCTGAAAAATGTTCTAAATCCAGATAGTGTTGATGCTTGCCCAACTCTGTGAATGTACTATAAAACACTGAACTGAACTCTGTAAAAGGGTAAATTTTATAGTATGTAAATTACTTCAATAAAGGCATTATTATAAACAGGAAAATAAACTATTGATGTGTGCTACGTCATGAATAAAACAAATACAATTTTGCTGAGAAAACAAGCTATATTTTTAAAAAGTGCACACTACATGCATTAATTCACATAAAATTATAGAAAGTGTAATCTGTTGTGACTGAAAGTAGATCAGCTCTTGCTTGTGGAAGAGGGGAGTGGATAAAGGCCAGAGGTGGGAATTACCAAAGGGCACAAGAAAACGTATGTGTATTATGGATATGTTTATTATCTTGATTGTGGTGATAGTTTCATGAGTATACACATAAGTCAAAGGAATCAAATCATACATTATAAATATGTGCATCTTATACTATGTCAACTATATCTTATATTATTGTACAACCTAAATAATACATATAGAATACCAACAGTATGTAGACAAACAATGATAATTATTTTTACTAAGGTTAAGTAATTATTTATGAACTACTTTTAAAATGAAGCTGGTGCCATTTGGGGATCAGATGTTTTCATTCCTAATTTTAGTCCTTGATGATAGAGTGTAAATGCTCATGTGGACTCTTCCCGGGAGGAGCCCACATAATAGTCAGAAAAGTACTGGCTCTCTTACATAGTGCCTGAGTAGTGTACTGCCTTTATAGTTTGCTCAGCTCCTTTCATCTGTAATAGTCTACATGGAAAACAACATAGAACCACTGGAATCCCTAAATGAAGACTATACAGATGACTCTCAGTAACTCTCTTCGTGCTATAAATAAACAGTATAAAAATAATTACACTGTGCTTCGATATATTCACTTGTTGAGTAAAAGGTTAAGGCCTTAAGAGAAATGGATTTCTTGGCAGTTAGGGTCCATATTATCAAACTAAAATTAAATACCAATTCCCCCACAAGCCAATCACGCATTAGGGAGACCATCACTGTTATCAATTATGTAACAGGGACAGAAAAAGTGGTTCCAAGAAAGTTCTAAATGCTTCATACTAAATGAAAGTTTAAAATCACTTGAATTTTAAGCAGAGTGATATAGACTTGGGGGGTAACAAAGTCGTTTCAAAGTTCTAATCATACACAGCTGTTGGTAACCAAATGTTTAACATGGGAAATCGAAGAGTGAAATAAAGGTCGATAGTTGCTTTTATTTAAATTTGCCATGTTTATCTCACAATAGTTACCTGACTGCCATTATTTGCATTTATTTCTACTTTAAAATTTAAAAGGAGCAGCAATTGTCTCTTTTATGATTAGCATCAATCTCTGCATGGGTTTATGAGGAAGATGCATTGCTTTGTTAAGGAAGAATGTATTACACGCTGTAAGCTTAGTATTTTACTAGGGAAAAAAAATTGGGTAAGGAGCCATGTAAGATGTGCTAAATGTATGACTTTAAGATGCTTTATTAATATAAAGAATGAAGACCTGGAGTAAATAATCATTGGTGAACGTAAGCCCTTTAACTTATTTTAAACTCTGTTTTTTTTATAATTCAGTATTTTTTAATAAGCCTTTAGGAAGTTTTGACTATTTTGACTGTGCCTCTGTTATAATATTAAGAATGGAGACAGATACATGAAGTTTTACCTAATATTTTTGCAACTATAGGAAATTAGACATTAATTATTTACCTGTGAGGTTTAGTTTTGACATTTCTGTCAAACATATATAATTTGCTTCTTAATAGATCCAATTTAATCTCTGATATTTAAATTACAATTTGCTTTGACTTTATCATTTGCTTTTACCTTCCGTTATTCACATTGACTCTTTATTATGTCTACTCCTTATGTGATGAATTTCTGACCTTTTTAAAAAAAGAAAGCATACACATTTGCAAGTTTCATGATCCAACCAGTCTTTCTGAGATGAGTATTTCACTAGTTTTAGAATTTCTCAATTGTAACTGTTAAGCAGATTACAATTAACCATCTCCCAGTTTGCTCAGCCATGTAAATGCTTGTTATTTTTGTTGATTATGTAAAACAGACTTTTTATTCTTTTGGCAAACAAGATAGAGAGGCTATAAACTAAACATCAGAATGGGCCATAAAATTTTTTCTGTTAAATCAAGAGCCATTGCTGGCCTGAGAATATACATACAATGAAGCTTAGATAGATTTTTTTGAAAATATTATACCAATTTCAATACATTTGCTTTGCTTTTCTTTAATAAAAAAATATGTGATAGATGTACTGAATTCAACATTCAGTTGACAGGGATTACCCATCAGGATTCATTCAAAGTGCTCTTACGGTCAACTTACTCTGCAGGGGCAAATAAATCTAGCAGTGTGTGGCAAGTCTTCATGAAATAAAATTTTCATTTTTTATCAAGAAATAATAATAAAAAAACTTGTCTGTACAAACTACTCCTGTAGTCCCAGCTACTCAGAAAGGTAAGGTGGGAGGATGACTTTGGGCACAGGAGCTTGAGGCGGCAGGGAGCTGTGATCTCACCGACTGGGCAACAGAGCAAAATGCTGTCTCTAAAAAAGAAAGAAATCCTCACTGACTCTAGTATAAAAAGTACAACATTAAGAGGAACAGCAATGAACCTGGAAATTGAATCTATGTGGATTTTAAGACATTGGGTAAATCAGGATAAAAAAAATTCTAATGGTGGTCTTAAATATTTAAAATATTGATTTCCTTGATCACATAGCTGCAGAGTTTATCAGCTGTTTCTTAACCACTAGCAAGTTCAATTATTAGTGTTGAATCATCAAGTTCATTTTCTCTATGGACAAAACAATGGAGAAATCTTTGGAGGTTAAATTCTAGTTCCACGAATTAATTCAGATAATTTGGATAATTTCCAATATTCTGTCTTTGATTTGTGTTGACCAAGGCTAAATTACTCTCCATTGGTTTATGTCTGCTGGCAAGAAAATTAATTAGAAAACCATGGTCATGGTCTTCCCAGTGCCCCAAATGCCATTCAGAATGTTCCAGAACACTTTTATTAAAAACAGAAAATCTATCAAGTTCAGCCTTATGTGAATAAACCACATAAGCATTTAACTCATCTGTGGAGGTCTAATATAATTTGATTTGCAGAGCACATGGGGAAAGGATATAAACAGCAGACACTATGAACTATAATATATATTTTCTTTCTAATGGGGCATTAGTTGTTATAACGTTTTGAATGTGTGTTTCTTTATCCCCAAGCAGATGTACCTCACTTATCCCAACCATTGAATGTGTTTTTCAATTTACTTTTCCTGTAGGAACAAAAGATTTGTATTAATCCTGAGTTAAATCCCTGGCAATAAGCAGGGTGTAGAAATGTAGTTAATGGCTGGCGAAAATTAAATCCAAGGTCTTACACAAACACCTTCTATTGTAATCACTCAAGCTACCTTGGAACTTGATTAAACGATGAAGAAATGAGAACCACAGGTTCTTAACACATCACTACTTCCTGTCACATCCCACTAACTCAACAGTACATTGGAGATTATGACTTATATTGGTTTCAATTCCACAAGATTATAGGCACTTTTAGGTATTATCAGTAATTCATATATAACTGGAATCACAATTTCCTCACCCAGAGGATGGGGGATTCCAGAGGATTATATCTGTATTTTTAAGGATCTGTGTTTTCTATAATCTATGGATTATGTTCATAGTTAAGAATCTATATTATGTCTGCTTTATACTTCCAGGTACTGATGCAGGGAATTAAGATAAAACTCCTGCTGAAGATGATCATCAAGTAAAGAGTGTTCTTTGGTTTTGGTGAAACATTATATAACTGGTCACCAGAGTTTTTGGAATGGAGTGCCTTTGGAGCTTTAAAAAAAAAAAGAAAGTAGAGAACATGCTATTAACTTCAGACTAGGGACATTTGAAGTCAAATTTAACCAAAAAGTAATATTTTCTTGGTCTGCAGTTAAACATGTTGGCTCTTATTATTGCTTATTAAAGTTGTGTGTGTGTGTTTCCTAAAATTTATTTACTAGAAAATTTTCAGCGGAAAGACAAGGCATATCTACCCTGGCAAAGTAGCCCAGGGTTGATCAAAATTCAGTTTAAATAGATTTATAGGTTCCCCACAGTTTCATTATCAACTGAATCATTCTTCTGTCTGGAATGTTACTTTTCTTTTTGAATTGTCATGATATTAAGAAGGAATGAATAAGGTGAAATCGCTGCCTGTCAGTAATGAATAGGATTTTTCAAAAGGAGTTTGGAAATTTTCCCTAGACGGTTGGAAAAATGAGAGGATTGATATTGAAGCAATCAAGTAAGCATTGTGTGTGTGTGTGTGTGTGTGTGTGTGTGTGTGTGTGTGTGTGTGCGCGCGCGCGCACGTGCGCCTTTTCCTTGTACTATCAAAAAATGTATGTTTTTATGTTTTCATCGAGTTTCAGATTTCATCTTTCTGTGGTGAAAGGTCCTCTGTCATCCCTAAGCCTTCAGTCAAGTGTACCAGGTAGTCACAATCCTTGTGTCAATGGAATTCTGGACAATTCACTGATGAGGATATGAAAGGGAGATTTGAAGCAATGTCCTAGCAGCAGCATCTTGTCAAGTGAATATAGCCTTAGAGCCATAAGCAGTTACCTGGAAGAGTTGGAAGCAGAGCTGAGAGCAGTAAGAAGACAAGTCGGGCGCGGTGGCTCACGCCTGTAATCCCAGCACTTTGGGAGGCTGAGGCGGGCGGATCACAAGGTCAGGAGATCGAGACCATGGTGAAACCCCGTCTCTACTAAAAATACAAAAAATTAGCCAGGCGTGGTGGCGGGCGCCTGTAGTCCCAGCTACTCGGGAGGCTGAGGCAGGAGAATGGCGTGAACCCGGGAGGCGGAGCTTGCAGTGAGCCGAGATGGCGCCACCGCACTCCAGCCTGGGCGACAGAGGGAGACTCCATCTCAAAAAAAAAAAAAAAAGTCGAGACTGTAAGTGAAACAGACCATTTGGTGGAATGAAGCATTAGAGACTGGTACAGTGATAGATAGTAACCTATCAGGAAGATAGAGCAGTTACAAATTAGATATGAAGAACAGCACCTAAAGGACAAACCAGATACTTTGTTCAGATGCTCTATCTTGTTCTTCCTCATTGATTACATCTAAGGTGCTGATATCACTGTCTCTTATTATTTCTTTATGTATATTCTGGTTGCCAGATTTAGCCACTTTGAATACTCTCAGGTAGAGAAATTAGGAAATATATCTATAAACAACTTTGCTGTTTCCCTGCATGCTTTCTCCACTTTCTTAACAGTGCTCATTGTGAAGTATGGCTTAAAATTTAGCTGCTGCAAGGTATGCCCAGTGAATTAAGACTAGGAGGTTTCGTTTGTGAAATCAAATTGCTGTCTCTTTATATGATCTTTTACCTTTTTATCTTATCTGATAATGTGTTAGCAAAGTGCTGCAATAATGAAATATCAATATGTATTTATGAATTTCATTGAGAAGCCTTAAATGAACCCAAGCAGTACAAAATGATTTGTACATAGAATGTTCATTGCCTAATCATACTCATAAATATGAGTGAAGTTTTAATCGATTAGGTTTATTTGATTCATAAGTCATTTAAAAGTTTGCCTTGTGATATAAAATGCAGAATAAATAATAGGGCACAGATTAGGAATTTTCCAAAAAAAAAAAAAAACTCAATGGGTTAGTTTGTTGCACAAAAAATAATCTTGAACAGAATGAAAAGAAATATAGTGAGCCGTATTCTATTCCTAAAAGCAAATTGTTTTCTAATATGATGAAGTTTCAAAGGTAGAAATGATAATTCACTGTGCTACTTTTAGGAAAGATATTTGCATTTTGTCATTTTAGTTCAGTGGAAGTTGGCAATTGGCATTGAATTTCCTAATTAATCCATTTTACATGCATTAGAATAAAATGCAATAAGTCTGAGTGTTTTATGAAACATTTATGTGACAGATCTAATTGGCCACTGGTGTACCAATTAAAGGCAGCTTAATACTTCTGGAATAATTACAGCAAATACAGCTTTTAATACATTTTTGGACTTAATGAAAATAACAGAAATCTTCAAAGGCATACAACAAAAAAACACTTGGCTGATAATAGAACAAGAAACTTGAAAAGGGGAAAAAAAGCCAGAGAAGGGACCAGGGTCCCCAGGTAGGTAGTTTATGACTAAGGGACTAAACTATAGATACAGTAAATATTTGGAGGCTAAGCCTGAGATACCTGCCTTAAACCAAGAACACTGCAAGGAACTAGATAGATCCCAGGAGAATAGCAGGCCTCTAGCTCTGGCAAACAAAAACTCAAATGCTTCGTGGATGAAAGAAGCAGTTTCGGCCCTCAAGAGTGCTCCAGATTAAGTTCAATTATATATACATATATATGCATACACACACATATATGTTTACATATATATGTTTTATATATATGATTTTAGACATACCTGGAAGGAAATAAAACACAATAATGAGAATGAGAAGGAAAAAATAAAATCACACACTTACACTCTCAGGCCTATTCTATTTGAAATGTATCAGCAACACGCTATGACTATGTATAAAACATCCAGTAGGCTAAAAGGTGAAACTTAAAAATTCTCAAGGAAGAAGTATTGTCGACATTGACCAGCTAGATTAAAACAAATGAATTCACAGATATAACAGCAGAACTTTTAGAAATAAAAGCAGTTGATCACAATGAGTTGATTAAACAGCGGTCCCATTTGAAGATAAAAAATGACAAATGGAAAATGGATTTGGAAAAATCACATGAAATTTACATAGGGAATAGAAGGAAGCCCTTTAATATTAAATAATCTACCAAAATCCTACAGAAATCTCATGAATAATGATAATAGGCTAGGTGCATGCCTTGTTAAGATCAGGAGCATGGTAAGGATACTAATTATCACCGCTTCTATTCAACCCTGAGTAGGAAATTTGCCAGTGTTGAGTGAAGGAGAAAATGACAAGTGTATGTGATTGAAAAGATGAAATAGTTACACGTGATGATTGGTTACAAGAAAATCCAAAAGCTCTACAGATCTACAGACAAATTATTAGAATTAATATAAAGCTTAGCAAGATGATTCAATAAGAGTAATTTATGTAAAATTAATTTTATTTTCATATGAGAAATAAACACTTATAAGATAGTATTAAAAATTATGCCATTACAACAGTACGAAAATAACAGAATATTTTTTTAAAAGTGTGATAGACATTGAAGAGAAATTAAATTCATAGAGAAATATACTCTCTTCCTGAGAAAAATATATTTTCTTAAAAATGTGATTGTCTCCATAATTGTATATATTGAGTTAATAGCAATTCCAATAAAATCTCAAATTGTGTTTTTTTCAAGTAAATCAACACTCTGAATATGAAAACTGATATGGAAGATGAAAATTTGAGAATAGTTAAGATATTTCTGTAGAGGAACTATTAAAGTGTAAAGCATTTACTGTAATTGGTTACTTATATTAAATTGTAATTTATGATTCAAATTATAAATTATAGATTATATATTTCAAGCTCAGTTATTTTGGTACAGATATTTTTTTTTTAATGGAGCAGTGAAACAAAACTGGAAAGAAGCAGACATAGGAATAAATTTGACATTTGCATTTGCTCCTGTTTGAAAAGTCTCTCTCCACTTCCTCCAGGTCTCTATTTCAATGTCACTTCCCAGTAAGGACTCTTCCATGCATGTCCTGTCGAAATTTACATGCCCAAATATCTATATGTAGTTCTTTTAGCAAACATAAAACATAACATTCTTTCAAGTATAGGTTACAATAACACACAAAAGCTTCATCAAGAAATTTATTTAAAGCATAATGTGATATTTACATATTGAAGGCAAAATTGAACAACCACACCCAGAAGCAATAGTTTGCAAACCTTTCCTTTAGAGTAACCGTTAATATTTCTTGATACATTAATCTCAGGTTCTGTTTCAAATGCTCCAGTTTATTCATGTCTATTTCACTCTCTTTTAGTTAATACCTTTAGAATATGCAATTTTCTTTCTCATTTCCAGGTCTATATACAAATTGTAAACTCACTTCACCAGCGGAATTGGCTTTTCCTTCTCCCTCAATATATGCAAATTCAACCCTTATCTAAGCACTGGCTGCAGGCGTCACTCCTTTCATCTCCAGCCTTTAATTATATCCCACATCTGCACCAACTCTGGCACTGAATGGCTGTTTTCCCAGCCTCACGCCAGGCCATGGGTGCCACATTACACTCCATCCATTTAAAATCATCTATTGCTCCTATTCTTTGTTTATGCCTTGTTGACATGTACCCAGACTCTAACTTCTGCAATTTGTTAGTCCTTTACAATCCTACTCTTCCTTCTGGATTTATTTAGCATCTCCCCCAGTCAGTATTTCTGCATTTCCCCAACCCCAGGCAATCATATTTCAGCATGTCATTTATTTGTTATGTAATTAATGCATACATGCATAACTGGCAAAAAATAAGCACTCAATAATTGCTTGTTGAATGAAAAAATGCTTATCGAATGAAAAAATTGCCTGTTGAATGAAAAACTGCTCAACATCACTAATGATCAGGGAAATGCAAATTAAAACCACAATGTGATACCACCTTACTCATGAAGAATGGCCATAATGAAAAAATCAAAAAATAATAGATGTTGGCAGGGATGCGGTAAAAAGAGAACACTTTTACACTGCTGGTGGGAATGCAAACCAGTACAACCACTATGGAAAACAGTGTGGAGATTCCTTAAAGAACTAAAAGTAGAACTACCATTTGATTCAGCAGTCCCACTACTGTGTACCTACCCACAGGAAAATAAGTCATTATACAAAAAAGATACTTGCACACATATGTTTATAGCAGCACAATTTACAATTGCAAAAATATGGAACCAACTCAAATACCCATCAATCAGTGAGTGAATAAAGACATTGTGTTATGCATATATATATATATACACACACACATACACCATGAAATACTATTTAGTCATTTAAAAAAATGGAATAATGCATTCACAGCAACCTGATGGAATTGGAGACCATTATTTTTAAGTGAAGTAATTCAGGAATGGAAAACCAAACATGTATGCTCTCGCTCATAAGTGGGAGCTAAGCTATGAAGATGCAAAGACATAAGAATGACACAATGGACTTTGGGCACTTGGGGGAAAGGGTGAGAGGGGAATGAGGGATAAAAGACTACAAATTAGGTACAGCATATATTGTTTGGGTGATGGGTGCACCAAAATCTCACAAACCACCACTGAAAAACTTATGTAACCAAACACCACCTGTTCCCTAAAACCTATGAAAATTAAAAGAAAAATTGCTTGTTGAGTGAATAAATGAGTGAAT
The DNA here is from genome assembly GCF_037993035.2 of Macaca fascicularis. NCBI lineage: Eukaryota > Metazoa > Chordata > Mammalia > Primates > Cercopithecidae > Macaca > Macaca fascicularis. The sequence goes on along the minus strand of NC_088377.1, from coordinate 21,918,704 downwards.
TTTCTGTTTTCTAAATGTATAGGCTAGAGGTCAGGAACAAATTATATTTTCTGGGTATTTTTCTGTGCATCTAACATGATGCTAAGTATATAGAAAACACTACTATAGATTATTAGAATAAAAATGTATGAATTCTGTTTGTATGGGTGAGTGAATGTGTCTGTGTGTGAGAGAGAGAAAGGCAAAGACAGATGAAGACAGGAGGAATTACTTGTTCACCCTTGGAGAAGTTAATACAACATTGTGTGTGTGTGTGTGTGGTTTTTTTGTTTGTTTGTTTTTCGTTTTTTTGGTTTTATTGAGACAGATTTTCACTCTTGTTGCCCAGGTTGGAGTGCAATGGCGCGATCTCAGCGAATCTGAGAACTGATAATTCTGATCCCTTTGAAGACTATAGGGCCAATGGAAATATCCTCTGGTAGCTGGGATTACGGGCATGCGCCACCACCCCTGGCAAATTTTTTATTTTTAGTAGGGGTTTCTCCACTTTGGTCAGGCTGGTCTTGAACTCCCTACCTTATTGTCTGAAAATTAAACTTATATGTAACTGAATATTGCATTCAAATATTTGCTTCATTTTTTATATAAATGACTTGTATGTTTCTATAGGAGAAAGTGATTCTGACAAATCAGTGAAATGCATAAAGAAAGGACAAAGAGACAGGACACGTCACAAAAGATTTTTTTGAGCTATGTTACCTCTGTGGGTTTTAAGAGGCAAGTCAAATTGCTTCAACTCTGTCCTCTACAGTAGTGGCAATGATAACTAATTCTCCCCAGGTTTGACAGCACAAAAGCCCTCCAACAGGTGCCCTGCTGTACCACTGGTGGCTGATCTCACTAGAAAGTTGCTCCTCTGTCAACATTGGGTATCTCTGGAAGGAGAGTTGGACTACTCTTGTCTCACTTTCCTCTCTATGTTGAAAACTGAACTTGATAATTTCAAAGTCCAGACTCTTCTTGCAGACCCATCCTCAACCAGGAAAGTTCCAGGACTACGTGTTGTCCAAGTAGTGAAAGTGCCCTATAATGGAAAAGAGCTGACAGCATATGCAAAAGCGACAAAGCGTAAGAGTTTTCCTGGTTAGTCATTTGCTGCCTTTGACATGTTCATAATAAGCCTGGTACCTTCACAGTGTGTGGTGCAGAGTAGGCACTCAAATGTTTCTGTTGAATAAGTGAAAGTATTACTTGAGGTGGAAATTTGAATAAGAATAGATGTATATGGAAACATTCTGTGGTCACTATTTGGTAGGAAAAGGGAAAAGTTAATCAGTAAGTACCCACTATTCATCCAGCTCTGTTGGGTGATGAATGACAGTGTACAGTTGCTGTACTAAATAACAGCAACAGGAAAACACAAGTAATTACTATTTTGGCATACACTTCATGTTACTTTCTAGTTGGTTAACTCAATGCCTTACATCTCTTTTGTTAAGATCTTCTTGAACACATTGTATTTTTCACATTTAATAGTGTCAAGGCTTTTCACAGTAGGGCTTACATTTGATTTTGTCACACAGTAGACAATCCCTAAGACAACCTGTAATTCCCGTCCATTAGGCTAATGGATAGTAGCTGCTGTGAGCAGTGGGCATGTAATCTTTTGATAATAAAGTCTAGTAAGACACAAAATATAAAAATAAATAAACTGAAAGGACTAGATTTAGCTGATACAAATATTTTGTTTTTTCCTTATAAAAGACTAGTAAATAGACACAGTCAACAGAATTTTTAGAATTACATATGGATACATATGAATAATTGCATCACACAATATTGACAAAGTTCCAAAAGTGATAAGTTTTTGTTTGGGAAGTCTTGCTAATGAAAATTCTTTACTTACTTTTTCTCAATGTTTACTTTTAAAAGCCTGTTATTATTACATGTCATTGCGTATGTATTACAGCATTTATCATTAGAGATTGTATTCAAGAGGATATTCTTAGACCATATTCTTGAGGCGTTATTCGTATAAGAACCTGCCCATGGGAGAAATGCACCTACCATGAAAGAAGGCAAAGCATCACTGAAGGGAGTTGACATTTTTCATTTTAATTTTTAATTTATCTGAGTCACTCCACTGAATTGCAGAAAAGCAAGTATGTCCCCTTAAATCAATTTCATGGAGCCAAAAAAGAAATATTATGTTCTTATAACATCTGGTTTCTGTTTCAGAAAGCTGAAATTCTGTCTTTTGGAGAACACGGGGAGGAAATCTGCAACACCAAATCCACCTGGTTTAGTCACCTAATGAACCATTCCATTAGTAACTAAAGATCTTTGCTTTGTTCATGTTACCTGCATTCGAACCTGAACTCCTTCAAAGAAATTCTCTTTCTCCTGTTTCTATAAAAACAAGGCTGCTAAAATATATTACATATCATTAATATTTTGAAGTCTCTTTATGATTAATAAATATGAAAGATAATTCTTGATGTTCATTCTGAAAGCTCCACTGCAAATATAATTGTCATCATGCTTCATCAATGACCCTATATGTTTTGCTTTTTTAATAATAAAAAAACAAGTAGAGATTGTAAAAGAAAGGTGAGGGTAGAAGAAAAGAGCAGAAAAGGGGAAAAAAGGATTGGAAAGGGGAAGAAGGAGACGGGACAAGAGGAAAGGTAGTGAGAAAGGAGGAAAGAGGAGAGAGGAGGAAAGGAGAAAGTGGTTTCTGAGGGGAGCATTGGAGGCCATGATTTTGACCCAAGGTTCATTTGCATACATACCAGAAGGCTTTGGAAGCATGTGTCTTCATTTAAAGGATGGAGGGGATGTCTTTATTACAAGGTCACTGTGTCTAGATGCAGTTGTGCAGTGAGAGTACTTAGATGTTGAGACGCCATAAATCTAATAGTCCCTCCCTGTACCAGCTTTAAAATGTATGTTTTGGTGAGAAATTTACTCCAAGCCAGGCTAACGAAGGGAAAGCTTAGAGTGAATGGGAAAGAGAATAACAGGAATCCCTCCTTGATCACCACATCAGATGTACGATGCTGAGGAAGGCATGAGAAGCCTAGAAAAGAGCTTCTGAGACTCTCAGATGCTGCCGGGCATCACTGGAGCAGCTTCCCTCCTCAGGAAGCCAGAGTCACCAGTGCATTGTTTGGGCTTTGCTAGTTGCACATGAGGCAGGATAAGGAGCTTGGGAGGCGGCAGAGCTGCAAGGTTTCCAGCACAAGTGGCTGCTGGTGGGGAACTCAGCTGGAACCACCATGACCAGCTCCCTGGCTAGAGAGTGCAGGTGACCCACGTCTTTGCCTGCACCAGTTCCTGGGTATCAGGGAGACTGGCCCACTCCCTCAGCAACAGGTCAGAAAATAACTAATCCTTGGAGGGAAGTTTCTAGGGAGGGAAGCCAATAAGGAGGGCCCTTATTTCTATTTCTCCCTGGGTCTGCCCCTGGTGCTACATATCAGAGAAAGACCCCTATGGGGTTGGGCAAAGAGGGCCAACAGAACACCTCCAATTTATTCCAAGGGCAAAAGGCTAGAGGCAGGCAAAAGTGATGGGCACCTGAGGAGAAAGGATTTAAGGCCAAAGTTTGGCTTCATTGATGTCTGGCCCTCTTCACTCCGAAATTTGTGGACAGCTACTTCCAGCAGGGGTGAGATCACCAGGAGAAATGTCTGATGATGAAGCAGCCAGGAGCTCCCCAAATCCAGGAGCAATGTCTGCATGGGCCAGTGAGTGTGCAGGGTGGGAGGGGCAGAGCACCGTGTTCAATTGGACAGCATTCTTTGCCGCCCTCCTTACCCCCCAGCCGCTTCTAACCAGGTGTATTAGTCCATTCTCACATTGGAATGAGGAACTACCTGAGACTGGGTAATTTATGAAGAAAAGAGGTTTAATTGACTTACATTTCCACAGGCGGTACATGAAGCATGGCTGGGGAGGCCTCAGGAAACTTACAGTCATGGCAGAAGACCAAGGGGAAGCAGGCACTTACATGGGTGGGAACAGGAGAGAGAGTGAAGGGGCAGGTGCTACACATTTTTTTTTTTTTTTAAAAGAGGGAGTCTCACTCTGTCGCCCAGACTGGAGTGCAGTGGCACGATCTTGGCTCACGGCAAGCTCCGTGCCATTCTCCTGCCTCAGTCTCCCAAGTAGCTGTGACTACAGGCGCCCGCCACCACGCCCGGCTATTTTTTTGTATTTTTAGTAAAGATGGGATTTCACCATGTTAGCCAGGATGCTCCTGATCTCCTGACCTCGTGATCCACCCACCTTGGCCTCCCAAAGTCCTGGGATTACAGGCGTGAGCCACCATGCCCAGCCGGTGCTACACACTTTTAAACGACCAGACCTCATGAGAACTCAGTCAGTATCTTCAGAACAGCAAGAGCAAAATCAGCACCCCCACCATGATCCAAACACCTTGCATCAGGCCCTGCCTCTAACACTGAGGATTACAATTTGACAGGAGATCTGGGTGAAGACGCAGAGTCAAACCATGTCACCAGGGCTCTGTTAGAATCACAGCATGTTTCCTTGGAGCTCTTTAGGGAATTTAAAATGTTGTACAGGACTGTGGGGCCTTCTCTCAATGAGCCAATCTGGAGGTACCATGACTGTTACAACAGAGAAAATCACTAGAAAATGGGTTGAGATTTTTCACTCTTTTGCTCCAATGTTTTGACAATCTAGAGACATATGTATTACCAAGGACAATACTTCCTTCAAATTATCCTCAATATTGCAAATAAAGGGTAATTTTTATTTAGCGGGCTTCCAGGAGAAGCTAATTCTCGTATTAAAAATTAAAATCTGGTGGCTGTATCTGTATGTAACAGTTAACATTTTCCAAAATCTTTTTAGTTTAATATAGCTAATATTCCTAACTTTCTACATAACCCCTAAAACTAGATAATGTTTTTCCATGAAAGTTAAATTTTTTTAACACTCAACTCAATCCAATTATCTTTTGATGTCAGTCTGTGAGTAGCACAAAAATAAAATTGCAATAGCAATTAGCATGGAAGCTGATAAAAGTAGAAATCTTCAAAAATTAACTTTTTGTTTTTAGTAAAGAAATCTTCAATGATTTTAAAATAAACTTGTAATGGAACCCCTTGCATAGTGTATCTACTTATGAGATATCATTTAGTTAAGTTTGAAGTAAATTTATTAAAAATATTGATTTGTTTTTATTATATTTCAAATTAAAATGATTGAGTAATAAAGTCACTTTCAGATACACATTAATTCTATTTTTAATCTTTTAAATATGTTGTCATCAAATTCCTTTTAATGATAATAGACTCTAATGGAAAAATATTTCATCTGTATTTCAAGCATGCTCTACATTTTTTATAAAGAACTCTGAATCTTTTTAAATATAATAACCAAATCATTAGTAGCCTAATGATTGCCCAGAACAATAAAGCTAAATTTAAAAATACTTTCCAACTGACACGAATTTATACAATGAACTAAATCCTAATGAAGTTTTCTGCAGTGATACAACTTAAAAACCCTCTTATAGTATTATATACTTAATTGACACCAGAATCTTTTTAACAATTTAAATATACTCTCTTTAAAATGAGTTCTAACACCACCTGTACTGCGAGATACTGATTAGAGGAAGAAGAAAGTCACCTATGAATAAAGCCACTTTGCAAACATTTAGCAGTCTTTAAATTCTGTAGTCTTTTAAAAGAAGAAATAGGGATTCCATTTCATGTCATGTTATCATGTCTTTTTATGTGTAGATGGAAGACCCAAGCTATAATAATGGTTAAATATACTGTATATTGAATTACTCATCTCTAATGAGCTTAGAATAAGACCTTTATGTGAGCACAAATTGTATATATCTAAATTTAAATACACATCATTCTAAGTATTTCACCTGGTTTTCAATGAGTCTAATTTCCATCTCTCTCACATTCTTCATCTGTGTGAGCTTCTTCCTTCTTTTTTCCCTTTTTAGTTAACATGTTTTCTCTAGGTTCCAGAATCCAGAAATTGGTGCATAGTATAACATCAACTTGTAAATTTTAACTTTAAATGTTGTTTCTGGATTATCTTTCTTAAACACATCAAAATCTACTCAAGTTATAGTGGGCTATCTTTAGAACATGACTATAGGACACAGACTACAACATTCAACAGGCATATGACTTCCCCACTCCATTCTAATAGATGGATGAAGGGTCGCAGATACTTATTATATTTATCCACATGAATTCCCATTTTAATGGAAAAGCAAATGCCTGAGAAAAGAGCTAGAAGGTTCTTATTTCTAAGAACCTTTACAATTCCGTTTATTGACCACCAACATTTAAAATGTGTTCTATTAATTGGGGGACAAGCAGAGATAAAGTTTTTCAATGTAAAATTTTTTGTGTATACACAAAAAAGTTTCTTTTGGAATTATGTCCTAACATAAACTATTTGTAATCAAAAGATGTCTGATTTGGAAATAAACACTTTTAAAATGCAAACTTGTTTTGTTATATCCTGTGGCTATCACAATTTATGTGGAGCTATTTAAACAATCGTCTTCTTCAAACATATCTATATATTTTATTGAGGGAGGACAACACCTTCTAGTTGAATCCATAAATAAATGTACTTCTCAGGCTTGTAACTAACATAATGTAGCATTTCAGAATGTCTGTGTCCCCAGATGCCCTGCCAGTGGAATGCTTCCTGCTGCTAAAAGTTATGCTTTCCACCTCTTTTTATAACTTGTCTGGCAGACTTGGCATGAAGGTGACAACTTAAGCTAAAAATCTGTCAAAACAAAGAATAGCTAACAGGCATGTCTAAGGCTGATGTGAAAATGGAACACAAGCCCACTAGAATGAAATGTATGCTATATAGATGCTTGTTCAGAAAATAGGTATATCCGTGTTTACTGTACTGAACACATATTTCTGGGCAACCACTTTCCAGATCTAATGCAAGATTCTCTGAATTCGTAGTGAAAACAGTCCTTGCCCTCAAGAACATAAACATAGGAACAGCTAACATTGTTGAGCTCTCTCAGTGCTCCAGGAACTCTTCCAAATGCTTTCATACGTTACCTAATATTAAGATAATTAGTCCTCACAATAAGGCTATGTGATAGGTGAATTATTGTACACATTTTGTAGATGAGAAAACCGAGGTCCCCATAGTTAAAGGATCTTGCCCAGATTAGACAGATAGATACTAAGCTGTAGAGCCAGAGCTCACTTCCAAGTAGGCCAACCCAGAGGCTCCACTGTTACCTATTCCTCCATCCCGCTTCTTTTGTTATGAAGGAGATACACACATAAATGCAAAATTCCAACATAGTGGTTCAAGTGTTCAAGTATAAAAAGAATATTTGTGGCTTTGTTGCGCACAGTGTGGACATGAAGCGGAGTGCATTAAAAAAGGATTCTCATACAACACAATGGAACAGGAAAGTATGTTCATCTCAGGCAAACAGAAAAGCATCTGCAATGGTGCTGAATATTTTGTAAATCACAGTGTGTCCTAAATTAACTGAACTCAAGATTTCATTCATTTTAGAAAAGGTAGTAAAAAGGGTGTTTTAAAACATCATTGTTGCTGTTTATTCTTCAATGTGTTGGTAACTAATTTTTCCAAATGTATTGGTGTGATGATTAAGATTTATCACTATAAACCAGGAATTCCCCAGAAATCAAAGAACAAGAGTATAACTGTGAAAAAAGAATCTCCCATTTGGCTATGTATGCCTTTTTGTGTAATATTCCTGGGCAACACATGGTTATAAAAATGGACTCAGCCAGACGTGGTGGTTCAGGCCTGTAATCCCAGCACTTTGGGAGGCCGAGGTGGGTGGATCATGAGGTCAGGAGATTGAGATCATCCTGGCTAACACGGTGAAATCCCGTCTCTGCTAAAAATACAAAAAAAAAAAAAAAAAAAAAAAAAATTAGCCAGGTGTGGAGGCACATGCCTGTGGTCCCAGCTACTCGGGAGGCTGAGGCAGGAGAATCGCTTGAACCCAGGAGGCAGACTTTGCGGTGAGCTGAGATTGCACCACTGCTCTCCAGCCTGGACAACAGAGCAAGACTCTGTCTCAAAAACAAAACAAAAAAAAACTGGACTCACCTCAGGCACAAATTACCTCAACCAGAACCAAGATCCACACTGGCAATCAAAGACTTCCCTATTAGTGAGTGGAAACTAATTATTCGTCTATAACCACTATCTGTGTCCTGTCTCCTGAGTAACCCTCCAAGAACGGAACTACAGAAATCAGTCCTATGTCTTGCCACTATTAGCCCAGCTCTCTGGCTAGTCCTTTTCTACCTGAATCCCATGTTAATTCTCCAACAAGAATGGAATCTGAAAAAGTAAAATACTGGAAATCTTACCTAGTTTTTCCTCCCACATCCCACTGAAGCTGGATCACCTGAAAGAAAAGTGGTGTAGAAATATCACCAGACAATATGGAATTTAAGATACAATGCACTTGCTATGGGTAGATAGGTATATTGGTATAATTCCTTTCTAGAGCAATTTTACGTCTATGACATTTGAAAATGGCCAAAGCTTATTCAGCAATTTCACTTCTAGGTATGAAACCTAGAAAAGCTGTCAAGAGTTTGTGCATAATTTTATCATAATATTGTTATAAAATAATCCAAATGTCCACTAACACAGAAATGCATGAATAAAATGCAGTATATTTATCTGGTGAAATAATATAAAGTTTAAATGGGAAAAACAAATCCATATGCATCAACATAGGTGGATACCCATATTATAATATTGAGTAAAACATTTATTTTCGGCTTAAGGGCACTTACAAAAATGAAGAGGTAGTCTCTTTGTTTATGGATATATATATAAAAAAATATACATATATAGCTATACCTTCAAATTTCTTTGAATACAAGAAGCTAGAATATGATGACGAAAATCAACTTCCAAACAGTTTTACTTCTGGGAAAGGAGAGAGGAAAATTGGACTGGAGGAGGAATAAAGAAAACTAAAATATTATCTATAATTTTTTTTACAGAATTATTCTAAAGCAAATGTGAATGTGATCAATCATTAAAATTGATCATGATGAGTTCATGGGTATCTGTAAGGTATATTACATGCTGTCTTTCCTTTTAAAATTAGAAAGGAAAGGCACATAGCCCAGTCTGAGGATAATGCTGAAGGCCTGGAATAGAGGGCTTGGGTTGCTGATGTTGGAAGCCATCTCTCCTCTTTTCTCCTTTGAACTCACATTAAATTTCCTCTACTTGTCTTTAATTTTGCATTGATTAGCCCAGTACACTTTTTACTTTGTTTTCATTTTATCTCCAAAATAATTTTATGTAGTGAGAAAGGCAGGCATTACTACGTCTTCCTGTTTAAGGAAACTAATGCTAATAAAATGAGGTGACTTTGCAACATGCATGTACTGATAGGCCAACCTCTGGATTAAGTTTAGGACCAGTCATCTTTCCAGTTTACTATGTTGAGCTTGTCATAGAAGTAGGTGTGCACCATGGCACAATGGTAGCATTAACAGCAGTTGTAGCTTTTGTTGTTGATGCAGCAGTCTTGTTTTCACTTTATCTTAAATACGGCTATAAAGCAAATGTATTTTAGAACACTTTCCAGCTGTCTTGTGCCACAAAGATACAAGGCACTGGGAAGAAAGCAATCCACCATAATGGTTTCTTGATGGCTTTCTCCTATCAGCATCACATAAGTAGGGAATTTGTTTTGACTATGGTATGAGGTAATTTATTATTTTCTGGCTTAAAAACTGACAGCTACAAGGGGTTTTAAAGGAAAATTGTGACATTTACAGAAAGAGCAATGATCTTATACAGAAACCAGGTGGTGGCCTTTTCTACCATTCTGACAGACGGAAGACCTACAGTGAAGTTATTTTTTTGTCCTGTTAAACCAAATAGCTGAAGTAATATGTACTTTCTTTCTGCCCGATTTGTGCTTTGTGTACATTTAAGTATTAGAAGACAATTTTCCTATTGGGTAAAATTTACCACTGTGTGTATTGATTTCCTTTGAAGTTACTGCAATTGTCTAAGCTGTTACAAGTTTTTATAGCACCATAATGTTCATTTAAAATGACCAAAAAAGAATAAGGATCCCAGGCAAATATAATTATAAAAGTTTACACCAATAATATAATAAACTTTGGCTTTAGGAGAATGCTCTAAAATTGCCCTTCTATACATACTACAGGCAACAAAAATGCTATAACAAAGATATTAATTTCCCTAGGACATTCAGCCTATTTGCCTAGAATTTTATTGTTGAACATATTGCTAAATATTCAGTTGCAGGAGTCTTTGCATAGTATCCCCCAAATTTACTATTTTAAGTGGTTCATTACCACCTACTGTATTTTGTTAGCTTCTGCCTGTATACCCTGCAGTTATAGGCTAAGGAAAGATAAATAAATGAAAGCAATAGAGATTCATGGTTCATATATTTTAAATATTTGAATGGCAAGTTACAGCTGCCCATATAAATTTATAGAGATAGGCAATCTCAGTACTGTAAAGGAACTTCATATAAATGTCAAGAGGCATTCAAAGGTTGTACTTTCACAAATTTCACAATGGGTAAGTCTCTCTTGACTTCCTGCCTTCTGAAACAGTACCTGTGATGCCTTCCTGACTCTTTACAGCCTCGGCGAAGGCCACGGGTAGTAAAGGTCCTTCCAGGACTGGCATGTGGTCATGAACAGCCTGTGTGGGCCACATACAGTCCCAGCTCATCTGGCAGGATTGGGATGAATGTGATGCTGTGGCCAAATGTTACTTTAAGGGACCATAAATGTCTTAGAGTATATTGCTTTTTTCCCTGCCTATCTAAGAACAAATTTACATTTTGGGAAATATTAGAAGATATTTATTTTATTTCCTAACTCTCTTTTTTTTTTTCCACTAAAGTTCTAATGTCTAGCTACAGTAGTTTGATGTAGATACCCAAACAGTTATGTCTCTTATTTGTTCTTGGGGAATGACAAAGTACCATTTTTAATTTTTTTTTTTTTTTTTGAGACAGAGTCTTGCTCTGTTGCCCAGGCTGGAGTGCAGTGGCATGATCTTGGCTCACTGCAACCTCCGCCTCCTGGGTTCAACTGATTCTCCTGCCTCAGCCTCCCAAGTAGCTGGGATCACATATGCCCGCCACCACACCTATTTTTTTTTCTTTTTTGTACTTTTAGTAGAGACGATGTTTCACCATGTTGGCCGGGCTAGTCTTGATCTCCTGACCTCAAGTGATCTGCCTGCCTCAGCCTCCCAAAGTGCTAGAGGATTACAGGTGTGAGCCACTGCGTCCAGCCTAATTTTTTTTTTTTTTTTTTTTTTTTGTGGCTACATAGTAGGTGTACATATTTATGGGATACATGAAATACTTTGATACAGGCATGCAATGTGCAGTAATCACATCATGTAAAATGGAGTATCCAGCATTTATCTTTTGTGTAAAAATCCAATTATACTCTCTGTTATTTTTAAATGTATAATTGAATTACTATTGACTTCAGTCACCTTGTGCCATCAAATACTAGGTCTTACTCATTCTTTCTAACTACTTTCTGTACCCATTAACCTCTACGTGCCCCTACCCAACTGTCCTTCTCAGCCTCTGGTAACCATTCTTCTACTCTCCAATTCCATGAGTTCAATTGTTTTATTTTTTAGCTCCTGCAAATAAATGAGAATAGGCAAATTTTGTCCTTCTCTGTTTGGCTTATTTCACTTAATATAATGACCTCCAGTTCCATCCATGTTGTTGCATATAAAAGGATCTCATTCTTTTTATGACTGAACACTACTCCTTTGTGTATATAAGTACCACATTTTCTTTTTCCATTTATCTGTTGATGGACATGTAGGTTGCTTCCAAATCTTGGTTATTATGAGCAGGGCTGCAACAAACATAGGAGTGCAAATCTCTCTTCAATATACCGATTTCCTTTCTTTTGGGCATATACCAAGCAGTAGAATTGCTGTATTAGACGGTAGCTCTATTTTTAGTTTTTTGACTAAAAAAACTTAAACTCTAAACTGTTTTCCATAGTGGTTGTACTAATTTTCATTCCCACCAACTGTGTACAGGGATTCCTTTTTCTTCACATCTTTGCCAGCTTATTTTATTGCCTGTCTTTGGGTAAAAGCCATTTTAAATGGAGCAAGATGATATCTCATTGTCATTTTGATTTGCATTTCTCTGATGACCAATGCTGTTGGGCACCTTTTCATATGCCCGTTTCTCATTTGTATGTCTTCTTTTAAGAAATGTCACCAATATGGAGAAACCCCATCACTACTAAAAATACAAAATTAGCCAGGTGTGGTGGCCCTTCCCTGTAATCCCAGCTATTGGGGAGGCAGGAGAATTGCTTGAACCTGGGAGGTGGAGGTTGCAGTGAGCCGAGATCGTGCCATTGCACTTCAGCCTGGGTAACGAGTGAAATTCTGTCTCCAAAAAAAAAAAGTGTCTATTCAGATCTTTTGATAATTTTTAAATCAGATTATTATATTATTTTCCATAGATTTGTTTGAGTTCCTTATATATTTTGGTTATTAGTATTTGTCAGATGGGTAGTTTGCAAATAGTTTCTCCCATTCTGTGGGTTGTCTCTTCACCTTGTTGACTGGATCTTTTGCTGTGCAGAAGCTTCATAACTTGATGAGATCTCATTTGTCTGTTTTGCTTTGGTTACTCGTCCTTGTAGGATATTTCTCAAAAAATTTTTGCCTAAATTGATCTCATAGAGATCTCCTCCAATGTTTTGTAAATTGCCCAATCTCAAGTATGTCTTTATTAGCAATGTGAATACAGATTAATGCAATAAATTTGTAACAGTAGAGTGGGGCACTACTGAAAAGATTCCCAAAAATGTGGAAACAACTTTAGAACTGGGTAACAGGCAGAGGTTGGAACAGTTCGGAGGGCGCAAAAGAAGACAGGAAGGTGTGTGAAAGTTTGGAACTCCCTAGACATTTGTTGAATGGCTTTGACCAAAATGCCAGTAATGATATAGACAACGACATCCAGGCTGAGGTGCTCTCAGATGGAGATGAAGAACTTGTTGGGAACTGGAGCAAAGGTGACTCTTGTTATGTTTTAGCAAAGAGACTGGCAGCATTTTGCCCCTGCCCTAGAGTTTTGTGGAACTTTGAACTTGAGAGAGGTGATTTAGGGTATCTGGAGGAAGAAATTTTTTGGTTTTTTTTTTTTGAGATGGAGTCTTGTTCTATCACCCAGGCTGTGATGCAGTGGTGCTCTCGGCTCACTGCAACCTTCGCCTGTGGGTTCAAGCAATTCTCTACCTCAACCTCCTGAGTAGCTGGGATCATAGGCACCTGCCACCACATCTGGCTAACTTCTGTATTTTTAGTAGAGATGGGGTTTCACCATCTTGGCCAGACTGGTCTTGAACTCCTGACCTCATGATCCACCCACCTTGGCTTCCCAAAGTGCTGGGATTACAGGTGTGAGCCACCATGCCCCACCTGGAGGAAGAAATTTCTAAGCAGCAAAACATTATAGAGGTGACTTGGGTGCTCTTAAAAGTATTTACTTTTAAAAGGGAAACAGAGCATAAAAGTTTGGAAAATTTGCCACCTGACAATGCAATAGAAAAGAAAATCCCATTTTCTGAGGAGATATTCAAGCTGGCTGCAGAAATTTGCATAAGTAGTGAGAAGTCAAATGTTAATCAGGAAGACAATGGGGAAAATGTCTCCAGGGCTTGTCAGAGAACTTTGAGGCAGCCCCTCCCATCACAGGCCCAGAAGCCCAGGAGGAAATAATGGTTTCATGGGCTGGGCCCAGGGTCCCTCTGCTATATGCAGTCTAGGGACTTGGTTCCCTGCATCCTAGCCACTCCAGCCATGACTAAAATAGGCCAAGGTACAGTTTGGGCCATGGCTTCAGAGGATGCAAACCTCAAGCCTTGGCAGCTTCCACACTGTGTTGAGCCTGCGAGTGCACAGAAGTCAAGAATTGGGGTTTGGGAATCTTTGCCTAGATTTCATAGGATGTATGGAAATGCTTGGATGCTCAGGCAGGTTTGCTGGAGGGGTGAGGTTTTCATGGAAAACCTCTGCTAGGGCAGTGCAGAAAGAAAATGTGGGGTCAGAGCCCCCACACAGAGTCCTTACTGGAGCACTGCCTAGTGGAGCTGTGAGAAGAGGGCCATGGTCCTCCAGAGCCCAGAATGGTAGATTCACCAACAGCTTGCACTGTGTACCTGGAAAAGCTGTAGACACTCAATGCCAGCCCACGAAAGCAGCCAGGAGGGAGGCTGTACACTGCAAAGCCATGGAGCAGAGCTGCCCAAGACAATGGAACCCACCTCTTGCATCAGTGTGATCTGGATATGAGACATGGAGTCAAAGGAGATAATTTTGGAGCTTTAAGATTTGACTGCCCCCTGGATTTTGGGCTTGCATAGGGCCTTTAGCCCCTTCATTTTGGCCAATACCTCCTGTTTGGAATGGGTGTATTTATCCAATGCCTGTACCCAGATTTTAACTAGGAAGTAACTAACTTGGTATTGATTTTACTGGCTCATTGGCAGAAGGGACTTGCCTTGTCTCAGATGAGACTTTCGACTGTGGACTTTTGAGTTAACACTGAAAAACTAGCTTTTATGAATTTATCTCTCTGTGGCCTCAGTCATTTTGAAAGTTGATTTTTCAGAATCTTTTCTGTCTTCTCCCCAGATTCCAAGTAATATATAGTCTTTCTCCAAACACTCACCATTACTAGCTGTTTTCTTTGCTTACTCTCTTTTCATACTCTTCACCAACACCTCCTTCCCAAACCTGGGCTGCCTGCACGTGGATCATTCTTTTTTTCCTTTTTATATGGTCTGCTGAGAAGGATTATTTGTTTTCTCGTCTGAATGTGTTTCTTCTCAGGAATAATTTTCCTCATGATCTCTTGAATATGTTATGTTTTTCATATTGTTGTTAAATAATGTATGATGAGTAAATTTCTACATTTTCTAAGACCAACACATTTTTACAATTATACACATATTTTTGTTTTCTCTAAATGCAAATTTTCAAATGGTCAAATGAAGTAAGAGCCTTGCTCAATTTATTGACCTGCACTTTTACTCCTCATCTCTATTCCATGCTAAAGTAGAAGAAATCAAAGGATTTTCATGAAATCCTGTACATTATTTAAAATTGAAAACCTATATTTTATATGTAATTTATGCTTTAGTTTATCATTGTAAACAAAATATTAATCAATATTTTTTCAATAAAAATTTTTATCCACTTTGGTTCAGAAGCAAATTTAGAGTCATGTGATGAAAATGATCCACGCTTACAGGATTGCTAGTTATACATGGATTATTCACAGCAACTTAACTACTGGCCATCTTCTTATTATTCATTGCCCCATACATTTCTAAGTCATGTTCTCCAGCTAATAACAATGAAACTTTCATGTTAATATTAGCTAAACTTGTTAGTGAAGTTATATCTTCTGGGACAAAGTAAAAACAAAAGTTATAGAATGCATTTGCAAGCCAGATAGAAAGAATATGAAGATTTATTAGCTTTTGGCATCGTAACACATTTTTCCTCCATTGATTCAAATAATTCAAATAATTCTCTGAGACAGTTTCATTAAAAAATAATGAATAAACTCAAAACTCATGGAATTTCTGGACCTAAGTGTAGACTTACAGTAAAGTTGTAAAATCACCTTGCTTTTGTAGTCTGACCATGATATGCATAGCAACTGGAGGAAATGTATGAACCAGAATGAATTGAACAAGTAAAGATTTTATTGCAATAAGGGATAATGAGAAAAGTACAATTTTTAAACTGTTTCTCTGAGCAATAGCCAAGGGCTATAAAAACATGTCTGTTGAGGGGATCATGGAGACAGAATGTGGCTAAGAGAGACATGAGATAGAGTCGTTGTATTGGTCTGTTTTCACACCCTGAGAAGAAACACATTCAGAAGGGGAAACAGATAATCCCTCTCAGCAGACCATATAAAAAGGGAAAAAGAAAGATCCACATGCTGGCAGCCCAGGTTTCGGAAAGAGGTGTTTGATGGTGAGGAGTATGAAAAGAGAGTAAGTAAACAAAATAGCTAGTAATAGTGAGTGTTTGGAGAAAGACCATAAGTTACTTGGAATCTGGGGAGAAGCCAGAAAAGATTCTGAAAAATCAGATTTCAAAATGATTGAGACTACAGAGAGATAAATTAATAAAAGGCATTTTTCTTTGTCTTCTATATCATGCAATGTTTAACTTTGCCATCCACATTTGGCTACGACAGACTATGTATTTTGGTTGTTTGCATAGGTTTCTTCTTATTGTGATTCTGTGCTGAGATGGATCACAGAATGGCTCAACTTTAAAACTGTTGTAAATATACAACAGTATATTTAAATAGGTCATGTTTTTCTAATTAATTTATTCATTTATATATTATTTGTATATGATTTATACATATATACTGTAGGTATATATATTAGACAGGTATGTTTTTTACATAAGTGTGGGGAGAGAGAAAAAGGAGGTATTTACTACTACCTAGTGATATTACTGCTGGCATCCAAATTGATAAGTTTAAACCCTAGATAAATGAAAAAATATCCAACGTTATTAGGGAGATGAACAACCAGAATATATTCCTATTCTTATGTAAACTAATGCAATGTTAACATATTTCAAGGCATTGATTATGTTACAGATTTATATTTCTTCCTCACAATAGCAAGAAGAGTAGGAATTACATACTGTGCGCAGTGATGTTTTTGCCTCTCTGAAGAGTTGAAGTCAAGTATAGCATATTTAATCACAGAATATGAAACATAATAAGTCGCATACGAAAAATATGCAAGACAGCTGAAAGAAAGAAATGAAAAATAAAAAGGCAGGAAGAAAAAAGAGAAAGAAGGAAGGGGAAGAGGAGAAGAGGGGCGGAGGGAGGGAGGGAGGGAGGGAAGAATGTTAGCACCACACAAGCAAATAGAATGCAGATGTCAGCACTATGCTTCCAAAGGCAAGAGAAAGCCATAACTTCCCCACTAACCTCCCAACCACTTTCACCTCCCAGGCAAAAGCAATTAGGGTTCAGGCCATCAGAGGATGATTAGTGGGCGAACCCAGGGCAGAAGTTACTGAGGTTAATTGAAGAGTAAAAAGCAGCAAGATTGGCACACTGATTGGTGGTTTTGGTGGGAGTGGTAGAGACCCAGGCCTTGCCAATAGGCAGTGCGCCAGAAGGGAATCTCTGGGAGAAGAAGCCAGCCGCTGCACACAGGCTAGAGGACAGGAGCCAGAGTCACCGCTGGGATAGCTGGGCTCATTGAACAGGAGCCAGAGTCACCGCTGGGATAGCTGGGCTCATTGAACAGGAGCCAGAGTCACCGCTGGGATAGCTGGGCTAGAGGACAGGAGCCAGAGTCACCGCTGGGATAGCTGGGCTAGAGGACAGGAGCCAGAGTCACCGCTGGGATAGCTGGGCTCATTGAACAGGACCACCAGTAATGATGCCCACTTCTGAGAGACATGGGACACATGATCTGTCCTTGTAGAAAATACCACTTAGTAGCAGTGTCAGGTGGCCAAAGAAGTGACAGCAAAAGTGACACTTACTATGACTATAACTGAGCCTACATCAACTTTCCTATCAGTGTGAGTCCCTGGGTCCTGAGGTTTAAAACTTAAATAGAGTTGATTCCTAAAACCACCTCCAGTTCTAAATACACTATTTAATTTTGTGATTGGGCTAAAAGGTTGTCACTGAAATTTCTTTCACTGGAATAGTCCCTAGAGTTATTTCAATATACACTTACTAAAAATAAAATTTTTGACTTTGAATCTAGCTAGCCACATCCAAAGCGAGTTGATTTACCTTAAGTTAAACTATAGCCAAATTATACTTTAAGGGATTAGTTTATGTATTAAAGAGTTACATATATAAATATGTAGAATATTTAAGTCATTTGTATATAATTATGCTAAGAAAAAGTTTAACTTCTATTAAGGGCCTGAGGAAAAAAAAAACATATTCAAATATTTGGGACATTGTAGAAATAGAATGCTATATCCACTGTAGCCAGATGACCAAATTGCGACTCTATAGACACACTTGGAATAGAAAGAAACCTTTAAGGGCATCTGATTTGAAATTTCTTCTCTAGCATCTAACACTCCTGCTGATGCGGGAATTATTACATCCCATAGTCTTCCCTCTCCAGAGGCAGTCAGAAGCATTTTAAGCAGTTTGATTAGAAAAATCTTCCTTATGTTAATCTGAACTAATTCTCCTAGATATTTTTTTCACTTTCTTTAGTCTAGTCTAAAACTGCAATTTCACAAGGAACAAATTAAATGCCTCTTGCACACAAAAGCTCTTGGTTTGTTCAGGATGAGCCCTCAAACTTCCCTGTAGCCTTCCCTTCTATAGACCCAATAGCATAATTCTTTCAAGGAAGCATCATCTGTCATGTTTTCAATTCCCTTTATAATTCCAGTCCCCTAACCTCTGAACGTCTTCCAGTTTGTCAATATCTCTCTTAAAGCCTGATGCTAAGCCAAGTGTTCCAGCTAAGATAAAACAAAATTAGTGGAAAACAGAACCATCCCTTCCATTATTCTATACATTGATCAACATAGCCAAGATCAAATTAACTGTTCTAGAAGGTGTCAATTACTATGATTCCTATCAGTGATGTGGCTCACTGTGTACATGTCAATTAGTCTTCAGAATAGTTTTTGAAAAGAAGAAAAACAGAGACTATATGTGATGTCTCTTAATCCTCTATTAAAATACAAAAACAAATGTTCACCACGCCATCTTAACAGGACTCCAGAAGTAATTTATGCTATTTCTGGAGTGTTATTTCACCTACTCACACTCATGGGGTTGGCTTTACTCAATGCAAAAAAAGAAAAAAGCAACTCTAAGGCTTACCAAATGTGCAATACAAGCACCTCTTGCAGGGAAGGTAGTTGGCACTAAAGTTGGGCACTGAAGTACAGAGCATCTCACCTTTCTTTGTTTTCTCCTTAAAGCGATCCAGCATATCAAGATTAGAACCTTCAAAAGTGACAAATTCCAGATATAAAAATATTTTTCTACAAACTGTCCAAAACCAATTTTAGGAGCCAGATATTCATGGAAAAATGGTGTTTGTTTTGCTATTCTGGCGTCATTCCCCCTAGTCATTTGAAAACAAGAAAATAGAAGTATTTAAAAGATCTATTTTCATCAACAGGATTGAAAAAGAGCAGCACTGAATAGAACTTTAAAAACCATGGTTTTGATGAAGGATTATCACTAATTTCAAGTGAATTTCTTTATCATAATCAAGACAGGTACATAAGGAAAAATCCTATAAATAAATATAACTGCTAACATGCATTATCTTCTTATTCATCATTTGTGTGTGTGCATAAAAATAAAAATATCGTTAAAAATAAGCTAGTCACTTGATTTTTTGTGTGTATTCTAATCAAAGTCCCCACAGTCACAGTACCTACCAGGTGTCTTACCTCTTGTCTATCATTTTAAGTCCTTCATCCCCAAATCATGAAATCAAGCTAGTATTCAGGCAAACAACCATTTTCCTCCACAGGTCACTTAGCAATGAATGCATCCATTGCTTGACTAAGGCTACTCTGAGCAAATATTTTAGAGTGTCTATTCCTAGAGAATTGTACTAGCAGCTACAACAGGACCAGACTCTTCTTCATGAGCTAGTAATGTAATGCTTGTAACAAACTTTATTGCCACTATTAGTACAAGACCCATACTAGTTTCTGTTAATTGGATATTTATTTACATGAACCAAAGAGTCAGCAATTTCAAATAAAAAAGTACTTTAGACATCATCTGACCCAATTCCTTCTCTGTCTAGGTAGGACACTAAAGCCCAGAGAGCCTTGTCAGGAAGCCATATAACCCCAAATTGTCTACTGAGTCATGTTTATTTTCAATAAGCAACCTACCACTTCTATAAGGTATAAGAAGTAGAATTAAATATACTATTTTGAGTAATAATTAAAGAGGCAAAGAATATTTCCTAAGCATTGAGACTTTTTTCAATTGTGTCTTGTTTCTACCTGTGTAACCTTTATAGAATATTCTCCACTAGCCACCTTTACCTAGATGACTCCAACTTGTCTTTAGAAGTCAGCTCAGAGGTCATTTCCTCAAAAAAGTCTTCTGTCACCCCCAACAGTAAATTAAATGTCTATGTTATACAGTGATATGGCTTGGCTGTGTCCCCACCCAAATCTCATCTTGAATTGTATAATAATCCCCACATGCCATGGGAGGGCCCTGGTGGGAGGTAATTGAATCACGGTGGGGGTTATCCTCATGCTGTACTCCTGATACTGAGTGAGTTCTCATGAGATCTGATGGTTTGAAAAGGCACATCCCTCTGCTTCGCTCAGCACTTCCCCTTCCTGCCGCCATGAGAAGAACATGTTTGCTTCGCTTTCCACCATGATTGTAAGTATCCTGAGGCCTCCCAACACGTGAAGAAATGTGAGGCAATTAAACCTCCTCTCTTTATAAATCACCTAGTCTCATGCTTTATTAGCAGCATGAGAACAGACTAACATGTATAATTTTCTTGTCCCATCTTTCCTCATAACATTTGTCACATTTATAATTTGTACATTCATCTGTGGTTGTGTGATTAACATCTGCCACCCCTACTAGACTCAAAATTCAGTGAATCAGAAATAGCATCTCTGAATTTGCCCATTATTGCACATGAGTTCTTAGATCATGGTTCCAGCACCCAGTAGGTACTCAGTATGTACTATTGCATATCTAGTCAACCTCTCAAGCAGACCTGTGTAACTTTGGAGTAAATCACAAAGTTTAGAAGACTACCAGAGACACAGCTTATTTATTATCCCCAGTTAGAAAATGTTTGAAAGTTTTCTTTTGAATTCTAAGAAAAAATAAAGCTGAAAAATGTCCATAGTAATTAAATAGGGAAATTGCTTTCCACAGTGATCTCTAAATTAACATCTTCTATCTTTAACGTTTTCTGTTTTTGCAATAACTTTCATACCGTCTCTGATTTTCAAAAGACCTAGAGATCATGGAAAGGACTCAGAGAAATTCCAAATGCATCTGAAAGAAAGAAAGAAAGAAAGAAAGAGAGAGAGAGAGAGAGAGAGAGAGAGAGAGAGAGAGAGAGAGAGAGAGAGAGGGGGAGAGAGAGAGAGAGAGAGAGAGAGAGAGAGAGAGAGAGAGAGAGAGAGAGAGAGAGAGAAGAAAGAAAGAAAGAAAGAAAGAAAGAAAGAAAGAAAGAAAGAAAGAAAGAAAGAAAGAAAGAAAGAAAGAAAGAAAGAAAGAAAGGGAAGGAAGGAAGGAAGGAAGGAAGGAAGGAAGGAAGGAAGGAAGGAAGGAAGGAAGGAAGGAAGGAAGGAAGGAAGGAAGGAGAAAACCTAATAATTATAAGATTATGTTACTTTCTCACTCATGCTTCATTTGCAATTTTCACTTTCAATTCATCTTGACACCAACTATTTAAAAAATGAGTGAGTTTATCAGTATCCAAACACAGTTCTGAGGGAGAGAACATTTGTTGATTTTGTTCTTTATTTAATTAGTTAGAAAATAATAACCCATCACATAAGGTTTTATGGTTATGTCTAAACCCAGCAGTGACTTTATCTTCTTTTTTTATTTGCTTTCACTCCTTTGAGTCCTGGTTCAGTTTTGCTCCATATTTTCATAAATTTCATTTCTGAGTCCCAACGTTTCTCTTTTCCTCTCTTGGGATTTCCTTATGAAAAATGTCTTCAGGCTTTTTATTTGTCTATAAGTATTTGGAAAACATTTATTCAGGACCTACAACTTTATGTTTGGTATTTTTTATGTTGATGACATTCCAAAGCTTATTGGGTTTATTCTATAATTTACTAATTTTCTTATTTCCTCTGGTATTTTCAAGTGCTACTTAAACATTTTTTAACCAATAAAGCTATTTTATGTAATTTATCAGACAAAAGCTCAAGTTAACTGAATTCACAAAATCTATCAGAAGGTTATATTATAGGCACATTAAGCCTGTTTAAAATGATCAGCTTCCTTGCTATACACAAATTTCCAAATAAAGGCATCTAGGTCATCTTTGCACCTGTTCTTTCACCACAGATACACTCTCATTAAAGGGACTTCTTACTGCTTTCCTTATCACCATTTCCTGGTCAAGGCCATATGTCAAAGCAAATGTTGATCTTGTTGTGTCACCAAATGAAAATTCTAGAAGTCAGGTCTTTAGATGTGAAATTTATTAAAATCACTCTCTTAATTTACCACTTGGTTCTTTTCCTTCATAACTTATGTTTTCTTTCTTTTATTAGACAAGAAAGTTTTCTGACCCTGAGCATTTTCCCAGTTGTCACAAAAATTATGCTAGCTCATAAAATTTGTCTTTTCCAAGTTCATTTTCCTTTTGAACATTTATAGCTATGATTCTCTTTTTTCATCTTTTTCAAAGTCATTATAGATTATACTCTATTCTTTTCATGTTTGTACTAATTTGAATTTAATAAACCAATGTGCTAATTCCTCTTTTTCAAAATCCAAATAATGACTGTAATTTCCTTTTCAAATATTTGAAAATGCTATTTCAGTCTTCTATTTGTAATGCTTCCTTTTTTACTGCTTCTCTCTGGACAGTACTTTAAAATTATACTCTATAAAATAAGATATTCATAATTAATACTTCCCACATGCTGACACATATTTACCCCAAACTGTAATCCCAGACTTTCAAATATGAATTTTTAAACTTTAATTTTAATTTCAAGTGCAGGTTTGTTACATAGGTAAACTTGTGTTATGGGGGTTTGTTGTACAGATTATTTCATCACCCAGGTATTAAGTCTAGTACACTTTTGTTATTTTACCTGATCCTCTCCCTTCTCTCACCCTCCATTCTCCAAAAGGTCCCAATATGTATTGTTCCCCTCTACATGTCCATCTGTTCTCATAATTTAGCTCCCACTTATAAGTAAGAACATGTGGTATTTGGTTTTCAGTTCCTGTGTTAGTTTGCTAAGTATAATATGGCCAAAGTAATATGAATCATTCTATTATAAAGACACATGCACATGCATGTGTATATTTATTGCCACACTATTCACAATAGCAAAGACATGGAATTAACCTAAATATCTATCAATGATAGACTGGATAAAGAAAATGTGGTACATATACACTATAGAATACTATACAACTAGCTCTTGGTTTTCGGCTCGGAGGAGGCCAAAGTGCAACTTTCTTCAGTCGTCCCGAATCCGGGTTCATCCGACACCAGCCGCCTCCACCATGCCGCTGAAGTTCGACCCCATCGAGATCAAAGTCTTATACCTGAGGTGCACCGGACGCGAGGTCGGTACCACTTCTGCCCTGGCCCCCAAGATCAGCCCCCTGGGTCTGTCTCCGAGAAAGGTTGGTGATGACATTGCCAAGGCAAGAGGTGACTGGAAGGGCCTGAGGAGTACAGTGAAACTGACCATTCAGAACAGACAGGCCCAGATTGAGGTGGTGCCTTCTGCCTCTGCCCTGATCATCAAAGTCCTCAAGGAACCACCAAGAGACAGAAAGAAACAGAAAAACATTAAACACAGTGGGAATATCACTTTTGATGAGATCGTCAACATTGCTCGACAGATGCGGCACCGATCCTTAGCCAGAGAACTCTCTGGAATCATTAAAGAGATCCTGGGGACTGCCCAGTCTGTGGGCTGTAATGCTGATGGCTGCCACCCTCATGACATCATAGATGACATCAACAAACAGTGGTGCTGTGGAATGCCCAGCCAGTTAAGCACAAAGGAAAGTATTTCAATAAAGGATCATTTGACCAAAAAAAAAAAAAAAAAAAAGTCACACCAGTTTGGAGTGTAGTAATGTACAATGTCAATTATTATCCAGCATGATTTAGAAGACAGAATACAAAAGCCAAGAAGGCAGACTGTAAAATCAACTTGTAGTTCGAGCTTTGTATAAGAGAGAGTTCAAATAGAAAGGAGGCAAAGAATTGAGTTCACACAAAAATGAGTTGAAATATTAGGAATTAAGAAAAACTGACAGACATTAATGAAATGGAAGAAGCCAAGGGACCAGAGATCAGAGTGTGGGTGAAATGTATGTATTGAGGCCAGCCTTGCCTTAGCCTTTGTGAGGCCTAGGGCCAGAGTACAAATGATGATTCCCACACTAGATACCTACACATTTAAAAATTATAATGAAAACTAGATAATTGTTATGTAAAATATGTCTACTAGTCATCTCTTGACTAACCTACCTTTATCACAACTCAGAAGGGCTGGAGGACCACACTGGAATGGACAGCACAGGAAGAGCCAGCCCCAGTTCTCAGTCTGCCATCTTGTCTCTCAGCTTGACTGCATCCCACACCAACACATCTGGTCCATCCTGTGACTGAGCATGCAGTCTGAGAAGGAAGCGCAGAGGCTCTGAGTGGGCTTTAACATTTGGCCCCATGAAAGCCTCAGCCCATCAGAAGGCTCGTAGCCAGAGAAGAAGCAGAGAAGGGTTTCTTATAAAGGTAACCTTTTTGCTTAGGACTAAGAGGTGGTATCGTAGTAACAAGGATTTGAAGAACAGAAACCTGTGGAATTTAAAATCGAATCTCCAAATAATTAAAGGGAACCTTAAAATATATGTTCAATGTACTTGGTTGCTGAAGTAAAAAGAAGATAATATTAAGATTGAGGCAAATGAAGTCACTGGATAAAGCAGGCCTGCAGGTGAACAAAGTTTGGGATACTAAAGTGCCCAGGGCAAGAGCCAGGGAAAGAATAAGGGGGACCCTGATATATCAAGTGTTGAAGACTGTGATGAATGAAAGAAACAGTGAGGTTCAAGAGAGGGCAGAGTGAGCAGAAAACCTGTATCACCAAATGGCAGACTTTAGCACAGGTGGATTTGGGAGACCATGGACGTGGAATCACTTGGAAGACACGTGAAGAACAAGAAAAAGACTGTTGATACCACCTCTGACTCTTATCAAGGGCAGTTCATGTGAAAACAAGCGTCCATTATTTAAAGGCTGGGGAAGAACCAAGTTTCAGATTAAAAAGAAGGTAAAGGAAGCAATAAGAGTGAAGCAATAGGAAGGGGTAACTTTTTAACGCTCTGTGGTAATGGAGCCATGACCACATTCCTCACCGTTGCATCACCAGGACCACACACACTGCCCAGCACACTGTATGTGCCTCATTAAAATGGCTGAATTTATGCATTACATTTGACAGAAGAAAATCTTTCTAACAGTGGTTCTTTCCAAGGAACACATGAAATATTATAAAGAATTGTGTAGACCTTCAGAAAGGGGATCACATAAAGCATTAAATGGCTTTTCAGTTCTGTTCCAAAATTGTGAGTCTACCATGCTGGTTAGAGTACCTGAGTTTCAGTGTCCCAATATTTATAACACAAATGTAAATTACACATGAAACACACACCCCTACATACACTGCACAAGATTTTTTAAAGTTATTATGTCCATAGTTTAAAGCTGAAAAATCTAACTATCTAGAGGTTATAAATATCACAGAGCTCCACTGTGATTTTAATATTTAGAGAAAAAAGTCAAAAAGAATGTGACCATCTCCTAATGAATGCAATTACTAAAAATATCATCAATTAGAAATGATTTTCACATCAACAGAGCAGTCATAACAGCGTTTTTGAAACTACAGGTGGCAGCCTATTAGTTGGTCATGAGCAGAATGTTTTAATGAAATAAAAAATGTAAAACACTTCTCACATTGTACATAACGATTGCTTGATTAGACTCATCTTGGTTATGGATCATAGATACTGAAGTATTTTTAAATGCTTTATTATTTGTTATGTATTTATTTATTGCTCAAACATTTACAGAGTAGCTACTGAGGTAAAATTCATTTTAAAAGACAAGCAAAGTTTCTTTAGAGCTCATAATTGAATGGCAACAGCAGATAATTATACAAGCAAAGAAGCATGAAAATAGAAAAGTATAAGTTGTCAAGGGAGATCATAAGTAACTCAAGGGGTAAGGAAAAACCACTTTAGAAAAAGTATGGATTAAGCTGATACTTAAAGAATGAGTAAGGGTGAGCTTAGCGATCAATCAGGCTAGTATATTCTATAAGGAGAACAGCAAGAGGCAAGAAAGAAAATATCATGTAATAAACTGAAAGGGATCCCACCAAAATTAGAGCATAGAGGGTGAGAAGATTAACAACTGGAGATGAGGATGGGAGGGTAGGAAGGGGCCAGATTGTACATGGCCTTATGAACCATATACAGCAATTTGAACCTTAAAGCAGGACACTTGGAAACCTATGAAGGATTATAAACATGATCAAATTTTAATCTCAGCAGAGGGAGAAAATATAAAAAGAAAGGAGTAAGACAGGAGATTAAGTGACAAGTCAGGAAGCACCTATCCAAGTAAGAGGTGCCAATGAATTGGCCCAGGCTGGTGAGTGAGGATGAGGAAGTATCATTTAATTGGATACTGGCACCAGAGCCCATGATTCTTGCCCACTAAGGTTGGAATAGGGGAATAGGAGCCCATTTGTGGTATAATGAATCTGTTCAGCCCAGATATTAGTTGACTTTGTAGGGCTTAACAGACATCTAAGTGTTACGGCCATGGGGCAGATAAATAAAAGGCCCGGACCCCAGCAGAGAGGTCTACCCTATAGATACTAATATGCTCAAGCCCTTAATGAATAAATAGTAACTGGACATTTTCAGGGTTCAAATAACCATGAGAAGACAAAATTGGCCCTAACTGAAAGCTTAAGTGTTATGAATTCTGGTCATGTTCACTTACTATCCGCAAATGAAACACATGGAAATAAAACCTATCTAGTCACATAAATGGAGAAAATAATACAATACCATAATTATAGAGAAGAAATAACAAAGAGGTGCTTTATAATGCTTCAATATGCAAATGCACATTTTTAAGAAAATAATAGTGAATAACATTTATTCTCTACATACGACATGGAGAACACAGCATCCACAGACTTAACAAATCATGGTTTATAAATGATTTTGATTCCACAAGGAACATTGCCTCTGGGGATGTAACTTTTCAAAATGGTAAGAAATTCCTGAGTAAACTTCTTAATTATACCATATACACTCTTTGTCAAGTTCCACAGTTGTTTCAATCCTGGAAATTTCAGGGCATATGTTTCCTGGGTTCAAGTGATTCTTCTACCTCAGGCTCCTGAGTAGCTGGGACTACAGGTGTGTGTAACACTCCCAGCTAATTTTTGTATATTTAGTATAGGTGGAGTTTCACCATGTTTGCCAGGCTGGTCTCAAAATCCTAACCTCAAATGATCCACCCACCTCAGCCCCCCAAAGTGCTGGGATTACAAGTGTGAGCCACCGCTCTCGGTCGCTTCCTGCTTTCAAAGCAAGAACTTACCACCTGCTTTAAACCTACACACAGTATATTCATTCAGGTAATAAGTCACTAATAAGGTTTAGTTCTTCTATTTATTCGTACCTATCATTGTAAGTTATTTTAAGATGTCCTCAAAAAGAGAAGGAAAATACTCAGACCACTTTGCAAGAGGTCAATTTTTAGGAGTTCCACACAAAGTTAACCAAATGGACTGCATTATGCTTGCAAAAGACTTTCCAGTATTAATAAGATGTAACATCATTATAAGTAAAGATTCCTACTGGAATGATATCAAGAACACAGAGAGGCTACCTCTTTGTTTGGTTGTAGAAATGAGGGAGGAAATCAAGAGGAGGAAAGGAATTATACCCCAGTGCCATCTGAAGGGTGATTATTTCAAGGCTTCTGAAATAATTCAAGAGCTTAAGTACTTCCTCCTTTTTTGAAACCCGAGTGTTGTATTTTAAACTTTCATTCTTTCCCTAGTAGAGATGAGGAATTAGTAGCTCTGGAAAATTGGATTTAAGAAACATTTAGACACCTGTTTGGTGCTATGGGGACACTGAAATGACAAGCCACAAGACAGCTCGCCAGCAAGCTCTGGAGAATGACTCATTTGTATGTAGTTGGGATACAAAATAGGGATCACAGCATAGGAGATGAAAGCATCAACCCTTGACTCATATCTAGAATTTAATTCTGCTCTTATGACTTATTAACCGTGTCACTAACTTTGCATAAGTTACTCTTCCAGGCTTTAGTTCTCTTTTCTGTCAGTACATGTGAGAAACTGCAAAGTGCATATAATGATGCTTATCACGCATGAAATAAGTAACAAATGGAAGACAGAAGCTATTGTTAAGTGATGTGGAGGTCAATTTAAACCGAAAGGT
The DNA here is from genome assembly GCF_037993035.2 of Macaca fascicularis. Taxonomy (NCBI): domain Eukaryota; kingdom Metazoa; phylum Chordata; class Mammalia; order Primates; family Cercopithecidae; genus Macaca; species Macaca fascicularis. The sequence goes on along the minus strand of NC_088377.1, from coordinate 21,890,398 downwards.
GGTAAAGTATAGAGAAAAAGGCCTTTATTTTCCCCAACCCCCACTTTTATTTCAGGCTGGATTCAAAATCCAAAGTCATCTTCAAACCAAAACCTTCCAGGAAAATAAGTTTATAAGTTATAACTTGTCAGTATGACCACATTGAAAATGTTTCCCTTGGCGAAGGTCACCCGCGGAGAGAGGCTTTCATTTTGGGAGCCACATATATTAGATTTTGCTATCAGAAAATTCCCCACCTCCAAACATCTAAATTACATCAGCTATAATCTGATTACTCTTGAATTTACTTCAACAACGCCAAAAATCACGTTCTATCTTTAGAGCTTATATCACTGCCATGACAAATACCACTGAAAATAATAATTGTTCCTCTGGGCTTTGCAACCCTCTTACAACAGCTCTTTTTGGGTTAATGAGCCGATATGAAAACACTTCATTCTAAATAAACCCATAAAACTACATTTACCACCTCAGCAAACCTTTAAAATGCATGTGCCCTGATTTAAAACACCAAAATAAAGAGTAAAGTTTAGTTTTCTTTAACCTCTAACTTAATAGCCCTGAGTATATGCGGAGTATATTTTACATAGCTTCTAATTTTATCAAGCTTTATGTAAAACCTAAGCAACTTATAACAAATCATCACTCCTTCTTTGTCGTCCCATACTCTTAGTAGATGTTAAGAAAAGCACAAAATTTGTAGGTGTTGAGTCAAATTAAGATCGTACACAACTAATGGGTCTATTACATAATATAAAAAATTATCTTTAAAACCTCTTGCTACCGACAGGCATTATAACCCTCATTTTATTCCATAGACCTAAGGTCCCAGAAGCAGTGAATGACACAGCTACAATGTAGGTCTGATTCCTATAGACTTTTCACTTCCCCCAATCCCTCTCTCAGTCAGGAAATATAAGGGCCCACCAGTCCCAATATTTCTCTGTTGGGATTAAAAAAAAAAAAATCTATGGAAAGAACAAGATGTCTCATAAAGAACCGGACTCGCTCTACCTTTGACCTACGCTCCTTCAAGGCTCTGTCATCCAGCATTCATATGCTCCCACCCCCAGAATGGGAGAAATGAATCTGTTAATAATATTCATAGCTGCCATTCCTGACATACGTGGAAGCCAGAATATGTCTATAATAAGTATAGCAAATTGCATAATAATATATATGTATAATCTCAGTTTTGGAAGAAAAAGTGTTTGTGTGTATTCTTTGTACAAGCATAGGGAAAAATCTAAGAGATTTTAAAGTGTAGTTCCTGCAGAAAAAATAAAATTTGCGACTGGAGGAGACTCTTAATTTTTTACTTTATGCAATTCAAACAAAAATTGTTTTTATAAGAAATGCATATCACTGTCATAATAAAAGAAAAATAACCCAAAGAAGTAATGGTGTAAAAATCAGGATCATGACTATCTTTGGGGGGGATGAGAGATTCGAATAATATTTGAGAAGAGTCATGAGGAGAGCTTGTGTGGGTAATATTGGTATTTTAATTTTTTCTTTTTCATTTTTTCTTCAGAGGCAGGGTCTCATCCTGACATCTAAGCTGGAGGGCAGTGGAGGGCTTACTGCTAATTGCAGCCTCAACCTCTGGGGTTCAAGCCATCCTCTCACCCCAGCCTCCCAGAGTAACTAGGACCACAGGCATGTGCCACCATGCTCGGCTAATTTTATTTATTTTATTTTATTTTATTTTTTAGAGACAGGGTCTCACCATATTGCCCAGGCTGGTCTAGAGCTCCTAGGCCCAAGAGATTCTGCCCCCTTGGCCTTCCAAAATGCCAGGATTACAGGCATGAGCCACGGTGCCTGGCCCGTATTTTAATTTTTGATCTAGGTAGTGGTTACTTGGCTCATCGGTTCATAATACTTTTTTGATTTTTACATCCTTCTTTTGTATCATTTTAATGAAACTACTTTTAAAAAGAGTCACCAAAATCAATTACCAACATGTTCAGGTTAATGATATGTCTGGATTTTACTGCTGTTTCCCAGTGTAATTGTTGTTAATGCTGACTTGTGCTCCCCAGAGTTTTCTCATTTGGACAATACATTACATGGTTTTCTATAAATAGCCTACTAGCATTGTAGTATTTTTAAAGCTGAAATAAACCTTAGAGGTCAACTAGGGCCCAGTGGTTTCCACAATGTTGCCAAGAAAGCATTCTGAAATGTGTGGTAGGGTTTTTGGTTGTCCCAATGCCTAGAAGGACTATGGGTATTTAGCGTACTGTAGCCAATGGTGCTTATTTCTCTACAGTATAATAGAACTGCACAAAGGAATGTCAGCTCAGTCTTGTTTTAAAGAAAAAAACCCTGAAATCCAGAATGTTAAGTGAATTGCCCGAGAGCACATTCTTAATAAATAGTAGATCCCATGACTAAAACCTTAGGTTCTTGCCTTATCCACCAGCCTTCTTAGGCACTACATCAAAACCAAAAAGCTGTTGCTCCCTCTTTCCTTTCTTCCCTTTTCTCTTCATCCTTTTCTCATTTGACTTTCAAACTAAAAGTGTGGGCTTTTTAGCCTACAAAATAATGGCAATACCATTCAACTTTGACTTATAAGTGGTAGAAAATTCAATTTAGCATCAAAAGCAAGGAATTGTTTATTAGCCAGTTGCAATAAGAAATTTGGGGGTAAATCATTCTGAAATACATATTAAAGTCATAAAATCTCACTTTTCTAACCCTTCTCTTCTCCCTCCACAATTTCCTCCCTCACCACTCTGCCAAGTTCAGTTGCCTATTTCCCAGAATATAGGATACAACATCTGTGGTGGCTTCCACTGAGATTTATTTTCTAGATTTTCATTAAAATAGCAACTGAATTGACTCAATAAAATGTTGCTTATCCTAATAAAGCCCTTTAGAGCCTTGCAAATTTGCATTTAATACTCTTTAGTGTCATTACAGTATTAATAATCTGTGCCTAAAGAGCAATAAAAAAACCTTTATACTTTGTATTTAATAGAGGTAGCTTCATAACCCTTCATTTTCATGTGACTCGGATCTTAAAGTACCTTAAATGGAGTCACTGACTTAGGCACAGTAAATCTGAGACTTCTTATAATCTATTGGCCCCCCCTATATTTCCCAGTGATGAAAAATAACACAGATACATTGCAAGCACCACAGTATGAGCCTTAAGCATCTCCTTAAGAATTAATGATTTCTGATTTACTCAAAGTCTTCTCATTGCTAATGGATCTGAGACAGAAAGAGAATAAAAAGAAATGGAGGAGGAGAAGTAAGGGTAATAAGTTTGCACAAGTCATCTGCTTCTCATGGAGAAATTCTTCACTACTAACAACTGTGCTAAAGGCATTGTGCAGTTAGCTGGAAGGCTTGAAAATAGACTGATAAACAGGAGACCAGCAGGTATGATCTAGGAGATTCACATGTGCAGATGTTTTTATTTATTTTTCCTTCAAGTCATTGCCAAAAAAAATCACATCCAGCAACGATTTGTGTCTTTTTTGGCATCTGAACACAGTCTGATGGGAGAATCATTTTTGTTTTTCCATCGTGTTCAAGATCCATTTTGAAAAAAAAGGATCAGTGAGAGAAGGTGAAAGAGTATTGGAAACTGAGAGATTCACTAGTGGAAAGACACAGGCTGGGCACCCTGCATTTTCCAGAATCTGGAAAATGCAACTGCTATGCTACAGTAATAGTTCTTTTGAGCCCTGTCTGGGCTCAAACTACTATTTAATGTTCAGAGTCTCAGATTTGCTCTGAGCTCAAGTATGATTATAATAAATTTAAAGCGTAATGAAAATAGAGATGAATGAAATGAAAATGAAATGAAAAGCTGTAGAATATCACACAGCACAACAGCCTAACGCATCTGGCATAGAAACAAACCAACAAAAACCAAGAACTTGAAGCTCTCAGGCTCTCCCTCAGATAAAAGTTCCCTGACAGAAGGAAGAAGCCTCTGTTCTGGTGACTTCATGCAGGGGTGAATAGATCTAAAAAGGAATAATTCAGGCAAAAAGCAGAAGGAGAGACTTTACCAATGGAAGTACAGAAAACATGGAAGTTCAAAAATTGAAGAAATGGTCTAATTGTCTTTAAAATAATAGATCTCAGCAAAATGACACAGTGGAAGATTAAGCCTCAATTTAATGACCATTTAAAAACATGGCATCACCAAACCAGTAACATCGATGTCAAAAAGTACAAGCCAATTTCCAAATGGCTTTAACCAAATCTTCATGAAACTCCTTCAAATGCAGGGTAAATGGAAATCCTTCCAACTCCTCCTCTGGAGCTGTACCAAACCCAAGCAAGGACAGCACAAAATAAAGAATCAGGCTGGGCGCGGTGGCTCAGGCCTGTAATCCCAGCACTCTGGGAGGCCGACGTGAGCAGATCACCTGAGGTCAGGAGTTCAAGACCAGCCTGGTCAACATGGTGAAACCCTGTCTCTGCTAAAAATACTAAAATTCGCTGAGCATGGTGGCACAAACGTGTAGTCCCAGCTACTCCAGAGGCTGAGGCAGCAGAATTGCTGGAACCTGGGAGGAGGAGGTTGCAGAGAGCCGAGATCGTACCACTGCACTCCAGCCTGGGTGACAGAGCGAGACTCTGTCTCTAAATAAATAAGTAAATAAATATCAGCGCGTAACTTCATGTAGATTAGACAAAGGCAGGGGATCCTCCAAATCAGTAAAAAAAGGATGACTTATAATTCAGTAAATGTTTCATACCCTTCACATAAACCAAGATAAAATTAAAGTCCCAGATCTCACATGTAAAAACACATGCAGTAAACAACCTTTTAAAAATCTTTTCATCAGAGATGTACGAATGCTACATGAGTTTTTCCTATCCAATAAGCTGTTCTTGTACATTATTTTCTTATATTTTAAATACCATGAAAGGGCACAGAAAATCACAATTTAGGATGAGAAACATAAGTCTGTGGCATAATGGGAGATACAGCAAATTGTATATTTTTAAAGTGCCTATAAGAAAACCTAAGATATCAAACTTGCCATTATACCAGTTTTTGAAGAGATACTTTCTTTACCCAAACTCATCACTTATTTAAAGAGGTAACCTTTTTTTAAGAAATGCTTTCAGATCGGATTTATAATTTACCCATTAGTTAAAGAATAAGCTTTATTTCTTGTAGAGAAGAAACTAGTAAGCATTCACTGAGATGAACAGCCTCATTTAGCCTCCTTAATTCATTTTACTCACTAGATACTAGGAGTATAACTCAGACAAGGAAAAAAAAATTTCCATTGAAACGAAGACATCTCAATTTGGATAAATATATTATTTGTGAGCAAAGAAATTGAAGTTTCTCTATTAACTACAAAATAAACATGAGTGTAAAAAAAAAAAAAAGAACAGAAACTTGGCTTTTCATTTCAGTTCCTGCACTAGCTCTATTCTTTGACCAAAACATATTTGTATTTTGCAAAAACGGGAATAACATCAACCTACTTCACAGAATCCATAAAGACTATGATAAGTAACATAAGACGAATACAATTGTACATAAAACATATGTAAAAACAAGAAAATAGTTAAATATGTATATCATTACATAAGAACATGAAAAGAGCTTAATATGTACAAGTGACCTTCATCTGCACTGAATTACCTCACTGGTGATGAAGATAAGATGAAGATAAAGGATCATACAAAATTCAAACCGAAGTATGAATTTTTCCCAAGAGTACCAAAATGTTACCGAATGTAGTATGTGTGTGTGCGTGTGTGTGTGTCCATCCAAAAAATTTTATCTCAGCAGAGGCATCCCGTGGATAAGAGTAGAATCTATGTGATCAGCAAAGAAAGAGTAGCAAAGATTCCTCATCACTTTGGTTAATAATTGCTTATACATTTACTTTTGCATTTCTCATTTGAAATAATTGTTAATATACTTTTTTCCTCCCAAGGAAATCTAAGTCTTTCCTCTGTTATTCTCTAAGTGAACTAATCTCTTAACATAGAGATTAGTTGAAATCTAATCTCTTAAATTCTTAACTTGAAAGGTGCATTCTAGTTACCCAATATTTCCTATGTGGCTAAAAAGTCACTTTGCCAAAAAGCCCAGAAGATGGCCATAAAATAATTTTTCTGCTTCACCTTAATGATAAATTTACAAAATTAATTTTGTGACTGAAAATGTCTTGTATTATATTTCCACGTGAGATTTTTTCTCTTCTCTACTAACCTTCAACCTTCTGAAGACTGGACATTATTTAAACATGTTAGCAAGCATTCGAGTTTTTAACAGGGATCTTTGCACACAGATATGCCCAACCAATGTTTCTTCCATTACAGAACCAAATTAAACACAAGGAAGATGACAGGGATTATGCTCTCTCATTATTTTTATGTTTTACATAATTCAGCAGTACTGTATTTCAATAAGAGCACAGTAATCAATATTTCTTGAATATATAACTAAGTGCAATCTGATAAAGTAAATGAATGAGCACACAAGCAGATAAGAACCACAGAGAGGGCCTGGTGCATTGGCTTATGCCTGTAATCCCAGTCCTTGGGGAGACCAAGGTGGGCAGATCACTTGAGATCAGGAGTTCAAGACTAGCCTAGCCAACATGGTGAAACCTCATCTCTACTAGAACACAAAAATTAGCCAGGCATGGTGGTGGTGGCCTGTAATCCCAGCTACTTAGGAGGCTGGGGCAGGAGAATAGCTTGAACCCAGGAGGTGGAGGTTGCAGTGAGCTGAGAGCATGCCACTTCATTCCAGCCTAGGTGACAGAGTGAGATTCCATCTCAAAAAGAAAAAAAAAGAAAAAAAGAAAAGAACCTCAGAGAGGGATGCAGCAGTAATCCCCTCTGTAGTAGGCAGCCATCATGGCTTAGGCCATCACCTCTGTCTCATTTCATTTCCGATGTTATAATACCCATTAAGGGATTTGTGATTATTTCCAAGTTTGGAATCTATTCTTTTCTCCTTAACTTAGTGTTTAAAGTTAACATCTTTTTTGACTCAATCAACTCCTGAACACTTGGGAAGGACACCATCAGATAGTTTGGTTATCTTGAGATACACATTTCAGAAATGATTCTCTTAGACCACCCACCTGAAGCAGGCAAGACTGTGGGTAAGTCTTGAATCAATTCTTTTGCCATCGATTTGATGGTCTTTGTTTCTAAGTGCCAAGGAAAACTTCAAGCTCATTCTAATCTTCATATTGTTGGTCTAGTCCATATGACTTAAATTCTACTTTCTTCTGCTTCGAATTTTAATGTATTCTTATATGGTTCTCAAATTGGCTGGGCTAAGATGCCCTGCCTACCTTTCAATCACTTCCCTTGGAAGACCAAACATAATTTTTTCAACGTTTAATCACCAGCTCTGCTCTCACATCGAATGCATTGATTACATGGGATTACAGCCATGAAGTCCATATCTCTTTCCTAGAACTTTTCAGTGCTGTGTCCCACCCCTGTAATTGTAAAAGTGTCTTCGAGAATCAAGTTCAAGTTCACTATTGTCTCTTTCATTCTAGTCATTAGACAGTGGACACCTTTGCTAAAAACTTACTCCAGAGTCAGTTTCACAGACCCAGCAAACTTCTCCAGCAGGCTTGACAATCAAGGTTACAGCCTTTATCATGGCCAGATCCGCCTTGTCTCTGACAATTTGAAAGCTGATTTTTGCATCACTGCTATTTAAAGTTCAATGAAAAACCATGAAGGGAGGAAAATAGAATTTTGACTTCACTGACATTAACTGTCCTCAGACCCTGCTATTTGGGCCTTTAGTTTTTTTGTTCTATTTCTCTTTGTACTTAAAACTAAAATGATGAATTCAAAGGTTCAGAAAGATAAAGGAAAATTCTGTATGTAATATTCAAAGATTTAGTATTTCTTTTTCTTCCAACTGACTTTTTAAAATATTTTGTTCCCAAAAGCAGATATCACCAGGTTCTTTTGTGCCATGTTTAGATGAATAAAAGCTTCACTTTATAAAGACTGTTCAAACATTTCAATAAAACAAACAACAGGCAAGCAAAATACGTTGGCAACGTTAGCAAAACATTTCCTGCCAAATCCAAAAGGAGATACATTGTTCTAAGCATTGTATTTGTACATACTAGGAAGCATTGTACTAAGTTGATATCCTTTGCAGGTATCTGCTCACTTAAAGTTTAGAGATTTACAATGTTCTTCAACCAACCCACGGCTTTTGAGTCTGTAGGTAGAAATCAGCTCTTGGCCCAGTTATGTGAGTTCAATGTCCCATGCTGCTGATGTCTTTTCTAGAAAACTATATTTCCTGGATAGGATCATAGAAGAAAGGCAAGAACAGAAAGACTACAATTTCGACTTAGGTAACATAAAAGCAAATTTTGTCTCAACCTCCACTTCACTTAAATTACACCTAAGTAAGTTGGTGTAATTTTTATTTATTTATTTATTTATTTATTTAGAGACGGAGTCTGGCTCTGTGGTCCAGGCTGGAGTGCAGTGGCGCGATCTCAGCTCACTGCAAGCTCCGCCTCCCAGGTTCCCGCCATTCTCCTGCCTCAGCCTCCCGAGTAGCTGGGACTACAGGCGCCGCCACCACACCCAGCTAATTTTTTGTGTTTTTAGTAGAGACAGGGTTTCACTGTGTTAGCCAGGATGGTCTCGATTTCCTGACCTCGTGATCCACCCACCTCTGCCTCCCAAAGTGCTGGGATTACAGGCGTGAGCCATCGTGCCTGGCTGCAGATTTATTATTAATGAGAGTCTAGGCCTTTTGTCATGGCAGAGAGGAGCATGTGCTTCCCTTCATGGCAATTACATGATGCTGTCTGAAAGAGAGATGGTCTCACAAAAAAACTTCCTTCATTTTCCCACTGGGCTCGGTGGCTCACCCCTGTAATCCTAGCACTTTGGGAGGTCGAGGTGGGTGGATTACCTGAGATCAGGAGTTCAAGACCAGCCTGGCCAACATGGTGAAACTCTATCTCTACTAAAATACAAAAATTAGCCAGGCATGATAGCAGATGCCTGTAATCCCAGCTACTCGGAGACTGAGACAGGAGAATTACTTGAACCCAGGAGATAGTTGTTGCAGTGTGCGGAGATCCTACCACCTGGACAACAAGCAAGACTCCATCTCAAAAAAAAAAAAAAAAAAGAAAGAAAGAAAAAAGAAACTTCCTTCATTTTCTAAGGTGTCTATCTGAATAGGACATCAGTGTTTCCACTTGAGTAAGGCATTGTTAGCTTGGTAAAACTGGACTTTTCTTGGTGGATTGTTTTTCAAATTTGAAGAGTTAATACCAAATAATCCTACACCACTTAAAGAACCAATTTATGTGTAAAACTTGCAGCAAACTGATTTTAGCAAGCTCACTGCAGGCACCATTGATCATGTTCAATGTGTTAAGTGAGCCAAACCTTGTGCCTGCCAAGATCATAGCTGCTGGTCCCTGACCAGAATTTTTTTTTTTTTTTTTTTTTTTTTTTTTTTTTTTTTTGGTGCAACATGGTTAGCAGTTTATTTGAGATGATGAGAGCATTCAAACCTGCTTCCTGAAGAAATACACATTATTAGTATAGACTACGGTATAAAACTGGAAAGCTACCAAGTGAATCTCCTCGCGGGTTAGATTACCTAATAATAGGTTCAATGTGGATCCTTACTCTTCATTTGCATGCTTTTACTGTTACTTACATTTCTTTTTATAGTACACAAAGCTTCACATAAAATTTGAGAACCTAATGTAATTAAGCAAAGAGAACATTAAATTTTTGTATTAACCTAAATTTGCAAATGTAAAAACATTGATATCCTGAGCTTAAATCCAGGAAGTATGTCAATTAAGTGATAATGATTCTAGGATTAACTGTGACATCAATATTTAAAACTAGTAAACTATTCATTTTTTTCATAAAATCAAGATTTTATGTTAATCTGCATTTGTCCTATGAACCTTGTTAAAAGCCATTTATAATTCCACAAACAGTGTATTTATCATTTTATTTTGGGTGGACCTCATGAGAGTTACCTATATCTGTATAACAATTAAAAATATTTACTTAAAAATTCTAGTTTATATTACAGGTTATAGTATTATCTCTGTCTTTTTTGTGAGTATCAAAGGAACACGCTCATATACAATATACTTTATGTAAAATAATTTTCTGTATCCCTACAAGTATTTGCCTATTTTAAATATTTTTGATGACTGGGTACATGGTTCACACTTGTAATCTCAGCATTTCGGGATGCTGAGGCCAGAGGATTGCTTGAGACCAGGAGTTCTAGCTAGCTCGTGTAATACAGTGAGACCCAATTTTTGTCTCTACAAAAACATTTAAAAAATTAACTGGATATAGTGGTGCACACCTGTAGTCCCAGCGACTGGGGAGGCTGAGGAGGAGGTTTGGCGGGGATCACTTGAGCCCAGGGGTTTCAGGCCACAGTGAGTTTTGGTTTTTCCACTGCACTCCAACCTGGGTGACAGAGTGAGACCCTGCCTCAGAAAATAAATATCTGTGGTTTTCCTCAGCATCAATGTCTCAAAGAAAACGTTAGTTTAAAAAAAAAAAAAAAAATGTTCTATACCTTGTTTTTTTTTTTTTTTTTTTTTTTTAAGATGGAGTCTCACTCAGTCACCCAGGCTGGAGTACAATGGCGCGATCTCGGCTCACTGCAAGCTCTGCCTCCCGGGTTCCCGCCATTCTCCTGCCTCAGCCTCCCGAGTAGCTGGGACTACAGGCGCCCACCTCCACGCCCGGCTAATTTTTTGTGTTTTTAGCAGAGACGGGGTTTCACCGGGTTAGCCAGGATGGTCTTGATCTCCTGACCTCGTGATCTGCCCGCCTCGGCCTCCCAAAGTGCTGGGATTACAGGCGTGAGCCACCGCGCCTGGCTATACCTTGTTTTAAAGTAAGAGATTAAGTCAGGAATAATAGGACCCCATCCAGCCGGGCGCGGTGGCTCAAGCCTGTAATCCCAGCACTTTGGGAGGCCGAGACGGGCGGATCACGAGGTCAGGAGATCAAGACCATCCTGGCTAACACAGTGAAACCCCGTCTCTACTAAAAAATACAAAAATCTAGCCGGGCGAGGTAGCGGGCGCCTGTAGTCCCAGCTACTCGGGAGGCTGAGGCAGGAGAATGGCGTGAACCCGGGAGGCGGAGCTTGCAGTGAGCTGAGATCCGGCCACTGCACTCCAGCCTGGGCCACAGAGCGAGACTCCGCCAAACAAAAAAAAAAAAAAATAGGACCCCATCCTTGTATTTTCCCCCACCTCTCTCAGAGATAGATTGAAGGGAGTTGACAAAAGAAAAAGGGAACTTCGGAGATGAGGAAATAATAGTGGGTATAGTCATTATGGTAATAGCAAATGAGATACCCCTCCACTCAATTCCCGTAATTCAATAAGATCTTTTTTTTCACTTTTGCAAGTAAGTCCTTAGTTACCTGCCCTAAAAGATGGTTGACCACAATTTCTGCATAAGAGGAACAGTACTTGGCTTTTCCCTGGGCAGCTCAGGCCATGGGTTACACCTGTCCTATCCACCCAGTGATGGGGGTCATTGGAGAGCTCCCGATCCAAGGACATACAAGGTTGCAATGGGATGAAGGGTGGCCCTTGCAAAAAAAATATATGTCCACATCCTAACCCCTAGAACCTGTGAATGTAATCTTATTTAGAAAAAGAAAAATGTATCTTTACAGATATAACTCAGTTTGGGATCTTGAGATGAGATCATCTGAGACGATCTAGGTAAATGTTAAGTATTATAATGAGTCCCTATAAGAGACAAAAAAGAGGAAGACACAGAGAAGGTCACGTAAAGACTGAGGCAAAGACTAGAGTCACAAGGCAAGAAACATCCGGAGTCACCAGAAGCTGAAAGAAGCAAAGAAACATTCTTCTCTAGAATCTTCCAAGGGATATAGCTCCACCAACCACCTTGATTTTGCATTTCTGGCCTCCAGAACTGTAAGAGAATAAATTCCTGTTTTCTTAAGCCAGAAACAATTTAATTTTGTGGTAATTCTGTTACAGCAGGTCTAGGACATTAATACAGTTATGCAATCTGAAAAATGCCTTAAAAAAAGAGCCTTCAATAAACAGCCTGTCAGGGAAGTTGGTGATTAAATTATCCCAATAAGTATGTCTCTGAGAGTTTGAAAATAAAATATAGAAAATAATGAAGATGTTCATAATTGGAAGAATACTAAGAATAAACATAAAGAGAACAATCAGAGAGTGGAGCTGAGTCAGGTTCCTGAAGAAACATGAAAGGATGGGTAGGCTGAAGACAAATGAGTCAGCCAGGGTTTGACACCCCTCCCCAACTACTGTGATGAAAACCTTTAGTTGGCATAATTCTCATTTCTAAGTGTAACCTCTGATGCGTATAGTAACCGCTGGCCTTTGTAACCAAACTATTCTTATTAACGCAATCATTCTAAAATAGCCGTATGGGGTTTTGTTGTGGTCAAAATTTATCCATGGAGCTAAATACACTTCTACATATCCAGTCATAATCAGCCCTGCCAGTCTCCCTAGATCAGAGCTCTGATGTTTCAAACAAGCATTTTCTAGACTCAAAAGCATATGCAAAGCTGCTATTTGGAAAACCCCTCAGAATTTCCTACACATTCATTTGTGGCAAGGTGGCTGGCCTGCTCTCCTAGTGAGAACATCAGCGTGTTATCTCAGCTTCCATGAGAGCTCGTTAACAGTAGCTCCTACAGATTATGGAATTCAAAGAGTATCAACTAGTCTAAAGTCATGTGGCCTCAAAAACTTAAAATTTCATCAGCTTTGCCAATGAAATTATATTTTAGAAAATAATCAAGTACTATTTATTCAACCTTTTAGATTTTTCAAGATCATTTTTATTTCAAATTGATTGATTGTAGACTATACTCATGAGATTAACTACCATTTTACTAAATTATGTTTTATATTTTATTGTATATGGTTTTTATGATACATATATTATAAATTGCTATATATTTTATGCTGTTTTCCCAAAAACAAAGTTAGTGAAGAAGAAAAAGTGATCTAATGAATGCCTCAAGATGTGTTAAAATTATTGAATATTATTTTCCCCATAAAGTCTTACATAATTAGTATCTAATAGAATTTAGTAGCAAAATAAATTGTTCGTTTCTTAAAGAAATGTCATGATTACTTTTAATAAATAACAGAAATTTTTGTCATGTGTTCTCATTTTATCTTGATTTTAAGAAGCCTAGAGTTCAACCTAATGCTTAATTACAGGTATTACTTTAGTGTGTTTCAAGACGGCTGTATGTCATAGCGGGTAAGCTCGATTTTGGACTCTGCCACAGCTATACTTCAATCCTGACTCTGCCAACAGACAGTTACATGACACTGGGAAAGCGCTTAATCCCTCTGGACTCCAGTTTTCCTATCTACGAAGTGGGGATAAAAATAGCACTTACTTCAGCAGGTTCTTGTGAAGAACAAATTAAATAATACATAAAAAACACTTAGAAATTGGCTTGACTCTAGTATCAACATAATACAGTTGTATCTGTATTTCTGCTTTGATACCATTATTCTAAACAACTTTTTTTTATAAACAGGTAAAATATGAATATAAACACAAGACATAGGAAAGAAATACTAAATTTAAAAAGAACCCAAACGGCTTAGAGAAGTAGATTAATAAATGCAACTGCTGACTTTAAAAGTCTGCACTGAATTTCTGAGCTTTCTTTTTATTCCTCCTTTAAAATATATTTATTAGTGGTTAGATAAGTTAGAATGAAGGCAGAAAAAAATGTGGCATTTGGGGCATTATAAAGTGATGTTTGGTCACAAAGGTGAAAACTGGCAATTTCCCCTTATTGGTAGAGATGGAAATTAATCTTACTAGTCGGTCACAGGAGTGTTATTTTCAGTGTGCCCCCAAAGTACCAGTCCAGTTCTTTTTGCTCCAACATAAATCTCATTTTCAGAATTATAGGATAGCTACTCAAAATGAGGGAAGCACTGTTTCAAAAGATAAAGCAAAATTAGAGAGAGCAGGAGAAGAATATCTAAAAAGATTCAGTCAGGCATCAAGCCTGAGTTAATCTAAATGATGATATGTTTTGAATCAAGGATTAGCCAATACACAGTTGTGCATGAATATTTGTGGACTAGAAAAAAAAAGACTTTGCAAAATGAAATTAGGGGCGATCAATAAAAATATTTGTGGCATGAGAACTGTCTTCTATTCTAAAATGCAAACCTAAATAAAATCATATTAGAACTGGAAAAAGGTTTGGGAAACTTTTAAAGCTTCATTTAGAGCTCTTTCGTTAATTTCTTTAATTCACCATAGTGTCAAGAGCTACAAATCCCAACACTATTTCTTTTTTTTTCTTCTTTTTTTTTTTTTTCTTTTAAGACAGAGTCTTGCTCTGTTGCCCAGGCTAGAGTACAGTGGCATGAGCTCAGCTCACTGCAACCATCGCCTCCCAGGTTCAAGCGATTCTCCCGCCTCAGCCTCCCAAGTATCTGGGATTACAGGTGCCCACCATCGCACCTGTCTAATTTTTGTATTTTTAGTAGAGACAGGGTTTCACCAACCTGGCTAGGCTGGTCTCGAACTCCTGACCTCGTGGTCCACCCACCTCAGCCTGACTTCTAGCTCAATAAAAAATAAATCCGGAAGCCACAGGCATATGCAGATCTTTTTATTGCCAGGTAATTATTGTAGCATGAGATGTACTTTCAATCAGCTATATCTGTCAAGTAGTCTCTTCTCTTGTCCTATCAAAATCTTTACTCAGGACTCATTGCATTGATCGATGCGAATAGATTATACTTTTAAGTTTACAAATATGAAGAGCAATTATTTTTCAGCCTGCAAAGTTATGCCTGTTTCAAAATCTTCTTTAAAAATGGCCACAGATTCTGAGTTCTGTCTTCATCTAATCCAGTCAGCAGTGATTTTCAGAATGTCTGAGGTCCCACAGATGAAAATAAAATGACTCATGTTCTACCTGGTTGCACTGGTCATTGCCTTTTTCCATATATCAGTCATCATAACCGAGATCACAGCGGTAAGAAATCTTGCCTTAATGTTCCCCCATTTGAGTCAGAGTAAAAAATCAAGGCTTCCACTGAAAATATCAATTATTCAGGTGGTGTGTTTTATTGTCTATTATATATTAAGTTACTGTATTTTTTTAGAGATAAGATTTTTCCCTGATGTCAAGGCATATCATAGGTATGTCTCTGGGAGTTTGAAAATAGAATATAGAAAATAATCAAGATGTTCATAACTGGAGGAATCCTGAGAATAAATACCAAGAGAAGAGTCATAGAGAGGAGACTGGTCAGGTTTCAGAAGAAACAGAAACCTGCAGTGTAGTGGCTAGATCATAACTTGCACAGCTTCGAACTCCTAGTCTCCAATGATCCTCCCATCTTAGCTCACCAAGTAGCTGAGAGTACAGGTCCATGCCACCATCCTGGCTAAGTTTTGATTGCTTGTTTCTAGAGATGGAGTCTTGCTGTGTTGCCCAGGCTTGTCTCAAACTCCTGGTCTTGAGCAATCTTTCTACCTCAGCCTCCTAAAGTTCTTGGATTACATAGGCTTGAGCCACCATACCTGGCCTAAATTTTATATTATGAAGAGTGACTCCTCCATCACCACTCACATGGTTGAGAATTTGTGTAGTAGACCAATAAATTGGTATGATAGGAATTTTACGGATATTTGTAACAAGCAGAAGTTTCTCCAATCATAGGATAATTTCCTGAGTCTGGTAGACTGCAAAATGTTTCCACAAAGATGTTCATATCATAATACCCAGAATCTGTGAATTTACATTGCATGGCAAAAAGGATTTTATTAACGTGACTAAATTAAGGATCTTGATATGAGAAGATTATCTTGAATTATCTGGATGTGCCCAATATAATCGCAAGGGTCCATTTAAAAGGGAGGCAGTAGAGTTAGATTCAAAAAAGGCTAAGTGATAACAGCAGAGAGAGAAATTAGAAGATGCTAAACCACCGACTTTGAAGACCAAAAGTGGGACCACAAGCCAAGGAATGCAGGTGGCCTCTAAGCTAGAAAGGGCAAGGAAACTAATTTTCCCCTAGAACTTCCAGAAGGAATGTGCTCTGCCAAAAATGGCGTGTTTGCTCAGCAAGACCATTTTGAACTTCTGATTTCTAGAGAATAAATTTGTGTTGTTTTCATTTGAGTCTATGAATAATGAGTTTATGGCAGTTTGAGTTATGGCAATTTGTCACAGCAGCCATAGGAAATGAACGTGCTGAGTTATTTCAAATTTACTGTATTTGTATTCATATTTGTGTATGTATTCCATGCAGTTGTAAAAAGATGATACATAAGTAGGGGCAGACCCTAAGCAGCATCTATTGGGTAAAAGCTTCTCTTTACTGGTTCTTCATACCTACATAACACAATCTTCTTCAGTTCAGGTAATCTCTTTATAGCCCAACTAGAAACTTCTTAAGGTACCTTAAAAGTTCCTTCATAAGAATTTCATGAAGCAATTGGGACTAGTTAAGAATTATTCAAACAGTGAATTTTAGAAGAAATGTTTACTAAATAGGTGAACACAGTAAAATTTAAATTATAGATAAGCTGATCATATTTTATTATCCAATTTCCATGCCTTTCTCGCTAGGCAATTTATGAAATCATTAGCTGTGTATGGCTAAGGGAAATATTGATGTGCTGTATGAGTGGAGTGGCATCTGCTTTATTTTATTACTTGCTTCTGCATAATCCCAAGTCCTCTTGAATTTTGATCTTCTTTTTATCTAGATGGATAACAATTCATAGATAATTCTGCTTGTCTGAATTTTGTTCAAGATTCTGAATTTTAAATCTAAGTTTTCTTCTATGAACAACTATATTTGTCCTGTTTTTTTATCAACCATTATTTCATTTAACAAACGTTTATAGAGTGCCTGCTGCATGCCATTCTCTCTTCAATGTACAAAACTGTCCAAAATTCCTGCCTTTTGAAGCTTAATTCTAGTGGGTTTGAGCAAATATGTGAAGGGATAAATGCTCCTTCCATGTAAGTCTAGTCAATGTATCTGTTGGAATCACCAACCAAAACCAAAGAAGGGCTCCTTTCTCTTTCTCTGATGGAAAGAGAGGGGGTGTGACTGGTGGAAAGTGAGGGAAAGGAGATGAAAAGAAGCATTAGAGAGGTGATATTTCATGACTCTATTGACGGGGGACACAAAAAATTTCCACATGGAGTGATTTTTCTAAATGTCCTTACCCATTACTATAAATTTCAGTGATGATTTCCTTCAATGCCCTGTAAGCAGCTGTCTCTGATGTTGCTACTAAACAATTAATTGCATATCCATAAATGCATTGCTCACAGTGCCATCACCATGGATGAGGAAATGAACCAGTAGGGCTATCACAGCTTAGGTCCAGTGAACTGCAATCTGCAACTTCTTGGCTAAGAGTAATGATGTGAAACAGTGTAGCTATAGATAACAGGCAGTGATGTACAGCTGCAGGAAAACAACCCGGGCTTCCTAAATGCCTTTGGAAAAGACATTTCACTGCTTTGGGCCTCTCTTTCAATATATATTGATTGAAAATTTGCACTTGATAATCTTTAGATTCCTTTCCAGTGCTAATGTTCTATGATTCTATTGAAATTAAACATTTGTATATGTAAGTCTACAATCTCTTAATTCTATTCCTGTATGGGAACATGTTTAAGAATATGTGTATTGTTGCATTAATTTAGTATCTTACTTTCTCCTCTAAGACACATGGAGACCAAAAACCCTTTGAAAACTACTGTTCTCAAAGTACTGTTACCACACACACATACAGGCATACCCAATTATATTTACATTCCGAAATTATATGTGTATGTAGAGACTGTATGTGGTTTAGTCTCTTAAGCAGTAAAATATCTTAGATAACATTTGTTAAAGAGTAACATAAGAATTTTCTCATTTGACATAGCTTAAACTTTCTCCATATTTTGCCTTACAAATTATAAAAGATGCTGTCATGTTTTTTTGTAGAACGAATCCTCAATTAACTAAGAACCACAAAATACCATATTATTTTGCTCCGTTTATGAGAGCAAAAACGCATACAGACAGACACACACACACACACACATATATATAAATGTACATATCAAAGGCTGATTAAAGACAACAATTCTGGCCGGGCGTGGTGGCTCACACCTGTAATCCCAGCACTTTGGGAGGCTGAGGTGGGTGGATCACCTGAGGTCAGGAGTTCGAGAGCAGCCTGGCCAACCATGGCGAAAACCCGTTTCTACTAAAAATACAAAAATTAGCTGGGTGGGGGGGGCGGGGTGGTGCGCGCCTGTAATCCCAGCTATTTGGGAGGCTGAGGCAGGAGAATCACTTTAACCTGGGAGGCAGAGGTTGCAGTGAGCCAAGGTCACGCCACTGCACTTCAGCCTGGGTGACAGAGCAAGACTCTATCTCAAAAAACAAACAAACAAAGAAAAACGAAACAATTTCACAAAATTTTATGAGTCAGCACACATTTAATTTCAGCTCATCATTCTCATAAATATACCAGCTTATGGTAGAAACACACAAGGCCACAGAAGATCCTTAATCATAATTTTTTTCTTTTTTTGAGACAGAGTCTCGCTGTGTTGCCCAGGTAGGAGTGCAATGGCATGATCTCAGCTCACTGCAACCTCCGCCTCGCCTCCTGGGTTCAAGCAATTTTCCTGCCTCAGCCTCCTGAGTAGCTGGGATTGCAGGTGCATGCCACCACACCCAGCTAATTTTTGTATTTGTAGTAAAGACGGGGTTTCACCATGCTGGCTAGGCTGGTCTCGAACTCCTGACCTCAGGTGATGCACCTGCCTCGGTCTGCCAAAGTGCTGGGATTACAGGCATGAGCCACCACGCCCGGCCAATCATACAACTTTTTAAAAACACATATGGGTACATACTTTATCTACTAGGTTAGAAAAATGAACTGAAATAGTCTAGAGATTTTTCAGATAAAGTCAAAACCAAAAAAGGATTTTATCACTAATAGCCCATCATAAAACTCAAGTAAGATAATATTCAAATTCCTAAACACTCCAGCATCAAACTGAAATATACAAAATGTATTTAAATGTGTATATTAATATTAAGGTACTTACCACTTTTAAAAGAAACGAAATATTTGTTTAGAAGCATAAAACTTTTGGTAATAAGAGGCCACAACTATAAAAACAATTCTGGTCAAATCACCCATGGATGCATTATAAAAGCAAGGGCCTCTTCTCTATAATTGAGTGTTGTCAAGATCAAGTCACATTTTTCCAAGTTCAGCTGAGAATGATTTTGAGTAACTTTTAAAAGGCCCTGGTGAAGCACCACGGAATATTCTATGAGTTATTCAGCCTTTGGGCATAATCATGAATATGTTTACTATCTCATTTTTATGATCTCTTAAAAAGTATTTTCAAAACATCTTGTGGGGGGTCTCAGAGGCACCATTTGGTGAAAACTATCTTCCAAACTACATTTCTGTGGATGTGTGTAGAGTTATTCTGAAGGGATGTGACCCTCAGCCATTAAAAAGAGAGATTTACCTGGATAATGCCAAGTAGTATGTTGACACATTATTTTCAATAAGCAATTTTTCCTGAAACACTGTCACTGGACAGGCCGTGACACACAGTTCTTTTATAGATTCTCTCATGAAGGTAAAAAACAGTTATTCCTCCAGGCAGAACACGGTAAGGAAGAATTTTGTGTAACTATAGGAGACCCAGGGTAGGAAGAAGTAGCTTGCAATGACTCAATGTTAGTGCAAACAAGAAAAACATACTTGTTTCAAATGAGAGATACTCTACTAAAATGCAATAAAAACTAAAATGCATATGCTGCCAGCATGTGATGATTTTAATGAATTAAGATTAATTCTATGTACAAGAAACATATAAACATACTTTATCAAACATGACATTTCAAACATGACATAATCATTTTATTTAAGTGTGTTACTCATAAACTTGAATGTTTATATACATTGTATTTATATGTATAAAATATATATAAATTATATTCCTCTTATGTCCCATTCACTCTTAGATATTTCTATCACAAAATCTGCTGCTAGCTGCTTCTTTTAATAGACTATCCCTAAAATATAAATTACAATAACATAAAACAAGAAAATACAAACATAAGAGAGCTGCCAATAGGTTGATGGTAAGATTTATGTGACCCCACAGAGAAGGATAATGCTCCAAGACTACATACTAAGGGGCTGCTACTTATCGAGACACCCTTACTAGTTTTCAACAGGGTGTGTAGCAGCAATGATCATGATTTTAAAGTTTCTAGCCTTTTTTGTTGTTGTTGCAAAAGGTGATTTTGCATCTTAAAATTTGGCAGTTGGAAAAAAAAGACAATATTTTGGATTAGAAGCCAGTTCAGTCTTCTTGGATAGAAATCAGAAGTTGTTTTGGGGACAGCCTCCCCCTTAATACCAGCAGAGACCACTTGGGTAAACACAATGAGTCAGATGGTTATAATAGATGTAGCCATTGTTCGTAAAGAAGTCTCAAACCAAACCAATGCCAGATAAAAATATCATCAACTCTTGAGATTGTGTATTTTAAGCCCCAGGCAACAGAATGCTCCTGTGTGGGTAGCATGCGTAGTGACTGAAGTAATAGATTCTTCCACAATCACTAATTCTGAAAGAGCATTAAGTAAGTGGGACCTGTTGGGGATAGGAAAGTTTCTTTTATTTCCTGAACTCTAAGGAGTGGCAAAATGATTGAGAGGGCCCTTGAGAAAAATAAGCATGGCAGCAGCCTACTGGGGTGGAGAGAAAAAGAAGGGGGAAAGGGGAACTCAAACAAAATAAGGAACCCTGTAGAAGAGATGGGGTGGACTCAAAGGAGTGATGGTAACTGATGAAGAGGATTGTACTTCTTTTCTTGCTTCTGTTTTGAGTATTTTGCACTGGGTGTTAGTCAGGGTTCTCCAGAGAAAGAAAATCAGTGGGATATAGATAAACAGATTTAAGAGGAGATTTATTATGGGAATTGGCTCACTAATTATGGAGATCAAGAATTCCAATATGCTGTATACAAGCTGGAGAACCAGGGAAGTAGGTGATGTACTTCAGTCCGGTCAAAAGACCTGAGCTGCAGGAGAATCAATGGTGTAACTCTCAACTAGAGTTTGAAGGTCTAAGAACTACAAACCCTGATGTTGAGGACAGGAGAAGATTGACGTCCCTGCAAGAGAATGTGAATTGTCCCTTCTTCTGCTATTTTGTTCTATCCAGGCCTTTGAGAGGATGGTGCCTGTCTATGTTGGTGAGGGCAGATCTTCCTTATTCAGTCTACTGATTCAAATACTAACCTCTTCTGGGAACACTCTCACAGACACATCCGGAAAAAAAATGTTTTACCAGCTATGTGGGCATCACTTGGGCCAGTCAAGTTGATACATAAAATTAACCTTCACACATAGTACTTTCATCCTTCTCTTTAAGGTTGCTCTTTGCAATTCTCCACAGCATTTTGAGGTGTTTTTTTTTTTTCTTTTTTTTATTTGGACAGAGTCTTACTCTATCACCCAGGCTGGAGTACAGTGGCATAATCTTGGCACACTGCAACCTCAGCCTCCCAGGCTCAAGCAATTCTCCTGGCTCAGCCTCCCAAGTACTGGGATTACAGTCACCCACCATGATGCCTAGCTAATTTTTGTATTTTTATTAGAGACGAGGTTTCACCATGTTGGCCGGGCTGGTCTTGAACTCCTGACCTCAAGTGATTCACCTGCCTTGGCTTCCCAAAGTGCAGGGATTATAGACGTGAGCCACTGCACCCGGCTACAGTTTTAGATTTCTTAGCCTTTTGCTTTGGAGAACAATTTGAATGTTTGATTATATTACCAGGGGAGGGTAGAGGGTGTGACCCTGAATGTAGCCTAACAGTGTGCAGAGAGAAGATAATGAGAGGGCCAAAAGCAGCGGAGCGCCCTGACCAGAAATCTCTAGCAAGAGATGACAAGCAGCCACATAGAATGGATTTGTCAAACTTTTAAGGATCCCAGGACTATTTAAATTTACCAAGGACAGAACCCCATAAAAAGCAAGGATTTACGGCCATCAATGGGAAGATGGCCCAAGTTGGGTTATGTGTCATCTACATAATAATGAGAAGGGTGATCTCTGAAGATATGGGAATTTGGGGGCATTCACGTTCACTGCAGAATGTTGTAAATATTAGACAAAAAGAGTGAAAGTTAGGCATTTGCCCTTGGAGCCTTCCTACCACTTTCTAGTATTTCTTGGAAATATAAGCACCAAAGAGCACCTTTTCTTGCATGAATTACTTTCTCGAAGAAATGTGAAGACCACTCACTTTAATGCCTCAATTAATTTTGTTTACTAAACAATATGCTAATCTAAAACACCATTTTTCATTTGAATTAGAAAGATTATGAATGAGAAAAACTTTTAAAGTAAACTACAAATGAAGCTTCTGGGTTGTACTTGTTTTTGAGTTTTTTTCTACCATGTTACACTTTTGTATTTCTTTTTTTCCTCTTCCGTGACACAGTATCAAGGTCAACAAATGGCTTGATTTGAACTCCCTTTGAAAGTCGCTGGAAGCTCAGAAAACATCATCAACTAGAGATAAGAAATTTCCTTTGTCTTATACAGGACTCTTATAACTGTATTCCCTTCAGTATATTTTATTGTTTCCTTTTTAGATTTCTTATTTTACTCTGTGATTCTGCCTGGCAGTCTAGCTTCTGTTTCCAAATTTCTGTTTTCTTGACATTTTCAGTGACTCGTGATTCCCTGTCACCAGCAAGGCATATTATTGAAACCAAGAGTGTGAGAACAATAGGAACCTGAAATAAACCATTCTTACCAAATCAGGTTCTTACATACCAGTGCAACAATATAAAGAAGTATGCTTCCAGGAGGTAGGTTGTTACTTCTATTGAGACTCAACGAATGTTAAATCACCCAAAAGAGGAACTTATTTTTAACGAATTAGAAAAAACACAAAACACAATGAATGCTTTTTTTAGTTTATAAATTTCCTCCTTCAGTTAATCATTGGTTAGATGCTAAATAATATGTAAAAATTTTCAATATGACTTGCTAATTGAGAGGACAATCATTACAATATATATGTATACATTACATAATATTATATTTTAATATAGTTTTGATGAACACTTTGAAAATGTTTAATGCTTAGTAGTTGGGCCAAGCTGAAATTTGAAAGTCATTTCTGTATCACTGTTTATGTTCTCCCTTTCCTCTTTGTGTGTGCGGGGTATACATTCATGCATTACTCAACAATGAGGATACATTCTAGGTAATGCATCTGGAGGCAATTTCCTCATTGTGCAAACATCATAGAGTGTACTTTCATAAACCTAGAGGATATAACCTACTACACACCTATGCTTATAGTACAGCCTATTGCTCTCAGGGTACAAATCTGTGCAGCACGGTACTGTAGTGAATACTGGAGATCATTGTAACACTATGGTAAATATTTTTGTATTGAAACATATCTGAACATAGAAAATGTACAGTAAAAATATGATATTATAATCTTATGAGATCACCTTCTAAATGTGGTCCGTCATCAGCCAAAGTGTTATGTGGCAAATGACTGTAATACCCTTTCTTACACTCCGAGAGAATACCAAAAGAAACTCATTTAAAATTCTGAATTTTTTTAAAGCAATTTGAAATCTGCTTTCATTTCCTTTTGCTTTAGGATGCTAACATGCTAATTTTTTCAGGATTACAATGGAAACTATACAATTTTACATCAATAGACTCTACATCTTGTTGCTTAATATTGATTTAAGAAATTCAAAGCAAGTATAAAAGAACTAAAAAGGTTAGTATGTGTAGGCAACAGAAAGCTGATATTTGTAACAGACATGATTTGCTAACTCTGAAAGGCTTTCCGCCATGTCTCCCTAGCTGGCAGAGGTGTGGTGTAGATAAAGTGACCACCTTCAACTTTCTACTTGGCCATGCTAAGGGAGGTTACCCTATCCTCAGTCATGATAAAGCTTATCTTGGCAATTGCATTGCTCTTGAGAATAATTAACCTACTAATAGACGTGTGACATTTTGCTATTTAAAGAACTAAAACCAAGGAGCCCTTTGATTAAAAATATAAATTTGTTGAGAATAATTCCTTTTCCTGCCCCTTGAATAAGGCTCTGAAGGAAAGTAAAGGCTAGAACTGTGGCAGCCAAATTACAACCATGGAAGAAAAAAACCTGAGGCAAAGCCAACATTCTGTGGACTGCTGAGCCCTTGGTAATATGGCTAAGCAGTTGAACTAATCAACCCTGCAATTACTCTGTGTGTTCTATAAGATAAGAAATTTCAGGTAAGCCATTTTAGACATTTCCCTGTTATTTTAAGGGTAAGCATCCTTATAGAAACATATGTTTATGTGCTTGTATACAAATATAAGAAAAATAAAAGCAAAAATATGTCGTATTTATTTATGTAAATTACATATATATTAAATGTGTTTCTTATACTTCCAAAGAAACAATATCTGGTTATGAATTGTATTGCTCTACTTCAAACTGAATTTAGAGCAATTTACCAATGTTCAAAGCAAAGGAAGCAAACTTTTATCTATAGATACCTTTGCTTTCTAACTTAAGGTTTCCTCAAAAACATGTAGTTTACTACAAAAAAAAATTTTAGCTGGGCATGGTGGTGTGTGCCTGTAGTCCCAGCTACTCAGGAGGCTGAGGCAGGAGAATTGCTTGAGCCCGGGAGGTGGAGGTTGCAGTGACCCAAGATCGTGCCACTGCACTCCAGTCTGGTGACAGAGCAAGACTCCGTCAAAAAAACAAAAAACAAACAAAAAAAAAAAACATGTATTTTACAAAATACCTTTTAGTGAAATGGATTATTCTGCAGACCTCTTTGGACTTCAGGTAGTACAGCTCAGAATGTACTCAGCTCGAAAGTCAATATTTGACTACACCAAAGTACCAATAATCTAGCTTTTACATAATTTGTAATGGCTTTTTGTTTCTGTTATTGTTGTAGTAAGTAAAACAGATTTCAAAATTATCCTCTTGTATCTGGAGTGTGATCAGTATAGTTTCATGTTTCTACTGAAAAATCAATGCAGAAAGAAAAACATATCTAATTCAAAATTTTCCTGAAGACATACCTTAAGTGATTAATTTACAATCATATTTACTAGACTCAAATACATATTTTACATTTTAATTGCTTAGAATTATATTTTTATTTTTATTGGCAAAAATGATAATAGATTTAAAAAAGTTATTTTAGACAGAAATGAACACTACAGGTTATTGGTCTTTTCACATCACATTACAATCATATGGACTCTGGACCAAACTACTGACAATCAAGAGTAAGTTCACAGTAATCTAAGGAGAAAAAAGTTGATAGTCTATAGCCATAGCACCCTGAACACTCCTGATCTCATCTGATCTTGGAAGCTAAGCATGGTCAGGCCTGGTTAGTACTTGGATGGGAGAAAAAAAAAGTTGATATAAGTATACAAATGGAGAGAGTCAGGATTTTCAAAGAGGACTGTTAGGTGTAACATCCTTGGAATTTAATTCCAGAAACTATTGTACAATTGTACCTGTAGATGTGGCCTGACCCAAATGAACTCTGTCTTAGTTTATTTTGTGCTGCTATAACAGAGTATCACTGAATATTCTGGATATTCTGAGCTAATTAAATAATTTATAATGAACAGAAATTTATATCTCATGGTTCTGGAGGCTAAGTCTAAAGGGAGGGATCAGCATCTTGTCAGGGCCTTCTTGCTGCCTCATCCCATGACAGAAGGGCAAAAAAAGAGTAAGAAAGAAAGAGATGGTGATTGAAGTTGTCTTTTTATAAGAAACTCACTCCCACAAACATGGCAATAATTTATTCCAGAAATCGAGCCTTCATGGCCGACTCATCTCTTAAAGGTCCCACCTTTAAATGCTGTTGCATTGGAGATTAAGTTTCCAACACATGCCATTTGGGGGACACATTCAAATCATACCTAGCTTTCTTTGGCGAGCCAGTCCATAAACTGCAGCTCTGTCAATCCTTGATTTTGGGCAGAGAGCTGTGCAGTTTTTTCAGAGACTAAATCTAAATTTCCTCCAACAACTAGGAAAGATCATATATATCAGATATGCCACACTGTTTCATTTTTTTGTATTTATAAATAGATGATATGGGTCTCCTAACTTCCTATAGAAGCAACTAATTTTGTTTACTAAAATGAACTTAAGTAGCTCTGCCTCACCAGCTACTGAAGTTCTCAGATCTCAGGTAACACATAGCCTTCAGAGATCAGGGAATGACCATAAAGAACACAGTATTTAGAATACAGACACATGCAACCGTCAAATTCCTGTGTTTACCTGACAAAATATGACATATTTACTTGATTAATTCTTCTAGAGTATATCAAAAATTTATCACACAGTGTTCAATTTTCTGTATTGTTTTTTCATTCATTCACTCAGTAAATTAATAGTATTTCTTGACTTTCTCATGTTCTAAGAACCAAGAGTATGGTAATAGACCAAAAAAAAAAAAAAAAAAAGATATGATCTCTGCCCTCAAAGTTTAGAGTCTAGTGAGAATAATAATAATTCAAGCTATGTAAATTCCACTACCATTTAAGCTCTTTATACATGTCTTCTGCTTTATTCTTTCAACCAATCTCTATGGTATTATTAAGCATATACCACAGATGAAAAAACTGATGCTTACAATGCTTAGATAATGTAGACAAATTTTCCAAGCTAGCAATTTGTAGAATTAAAGCTTGAGCCCTAGCCCATTTTACCATAAAATGTATGTTTTTAATCAAAAGCAACAACTCTGATTATTCAGTCATCTATGCAGCAAATGTTAATTGAACACTGGCTAAGTACCAAGCATTATAATGGGAGCTAGGAAAAGAGTGAAGAAAAGACAAGGTTCGTGACCATTTAGAGCCAACATTCTCATAGAAAAGACAGAATACAGAACAAGTAAACCAGTAAATAATTTAGTTCAAAATATAATAACTTCTGCAAAATCCGCAAAGCAGGGTGCATGCATAGAGATGGAAGGCAACAGCTTTCAAGAAAGTCCTCTCTGATAAAGTGGCATAGGAGCAGAGGCATGGATGATGTTAAGGAGCAATCTCTGCAAAGATCTGGTAGAGGCACCTAGAAGTCCAGAAGATAAAAATGTCTAAGGATCACCAACAACAGGAATTGGCAAACTCTGTTCTATGGGCCAAATCTGGCTTATTGCTAGTTTTTATGCACTCTATGAGTGAAGAATGGTTTTTACAGCTTAAATGGTTGAAAAAATGTAAACACATATAATATTTTGTGACATGAAAATTATGAAAATCTCAAGTTCAATGGCCATAAATAAAGTTTTATTTGAAACAGCCACGCTTATTTGTTTGCATGTTGTCTATGACTGCTGGCATGCAACAGTGGCAGAATGGAGCAGTTGTGGCAAAAACAATAATGACCAAAAAATCCTAAGATACTTACTGTCTATCCCTTACAGAAAACATTGCTTGACTTCTGATGAAGAGGCCCAGTGTGAGTGAAGATGATTGCATAAGGAGAGAAGAAAGGGATAGGAGATGAAGTGAGTGGGCTACACATGGGTCAGTTCAGGAGGGTCTTTGCAAGTCATGGTAAAGTGGTTTGGATTTAACAAATTGAAAGAAGAGCTTTTGGAAGGGTTTGAATAGGGAATTTGACTTACATTGTTAAAAGATCTTCCTGAATGTTTTGTCTGGAGCTGGGGTGCTGGGGAAAGAGTAAGAGTAAGGACAGAGAGAGAAGCTTTGGAGTATTGCACTATGAAGACAAAATCTGATGATATCCTAAACTAAGGCAGTAGCAGAGGAATTGGGAGAAATGTTCATTTAGAATAAATAGAATTTGCTAGTGGACTAGAAGTCACATAGTACAGAAAGAAAATTAGTGAGGACTCCCAAGTGTCTGGTCTTATCAGTGGGACAGTCTTTAGGAATTTTTAGCAAGATGGAGAAGACGGCAGCACTGCTGATTTGAAAAGAGAATCAAGAACACTGTTTGGGACATAATAAATTTGGCATGCTTATTAAACCTCCACCAGCTAATGCTAATTAGTCTACAGAACATGAACATCTGAAACTCAATGAAGAGGTTGGGAATACAAACATGTATTTGGGAATTGTCACTCTATAGATGGAACAAAAGACATAGAAAGACATAGGGTTGAGTGGGATGACTTGAAGATGTGCTGCATGGATAAAAGAGATAAGACAGCAAAGCATTGAGCACAAAAGGTGCTCCAACATTTAGAGTTCTAATGGTCAAGAGAAAACCTGAGTGGCCAGTGAAGTGGAAAGGAAGCCAGTAGAATCCAACCAAGAGAAGAAAATCTCTCATTCAAAGGGGGAAGTATCAAATGTGGTTTGGAAAATAGGTGATAGTTCTTAAACTTTAAAACATTATCTTCTTATTAATTATTGTTTTTTTCTCTTGTGATTTGTTTTTCCACTTCCTAAGAAGGAAGACTCTACAGCTTTAAAAATATTATATTTTATTGAGTACAAAACTATTTGCAAGGCCAGAAAATAACATTCTAGGAGTTCAGAAGATTCATTAATTTGCTTTTAAACTACCTCTATGGAAATAAAAAAACAAAATAGAGCATGTCTATGTTCCACTCAATAATCAAATCTACTTTTAATTAAATGACACTATTTAGAAAATAGAGAAAAAATAATACCATTTGCTGTGCAAGTTCAGTATCCCACACACATACCCGTTACATACCCAATACTTTTTTATTGATACTTTGCGAAGAATAGGAAAAATAAAGAAGCAACTAAAAGAAGGGCATGAAAGCCCTGTGCCAAACTCTCACTCCTATTTGCAGGCTCTAGAATAACCTCAGTGTATGTCACTATCGCTTCTGAGGGGTTTAGGCCAAATGTTCTGCTGTCATGTAAGGAGCTGAGGGAGAGTAAAACAAATAATTCTCAACCCCATGAAAGTTGAAGGCTTTAGCAACTCTGTATTTTGTAGCTAAGTAAAAAAAAAAAATAAACAAGATTTCTTTCTCGTTGTAATTTTGATTGATTTTTATGGAGGAAAAACACATTAATTTGCTGTGCTTTATCCCATTTAGTTCTAAAAATTCGCTCAACTTTCACGATTATTTAAATTACTAATCATACTTTTTGAGTTGCTTGCCATGTTAGTTGGCATTATAACTGCATTAAATAGTATCCACAGTTTATAAATATTTAATGGAAGAATGACAGTCAGCTTTCATAGTTGCTTTACTATAGCTAAAATGAAGTGTGTAATATTTGACAGTCTACTAAAAATATTTAACAGTCTACTATACTAAAAATAATTTCTGAAAAAACACTTCCCTTCAATGTGTTTTGCTCAAAACGTATCAATTGTAGGATTATACCTCAAAAATCAGATTAGTTTTAAAATGATCTTTTGCAAAACCATTCAGTCAGAAACTATCCAGAAAAATCAAAGGTATATTGTTATTAACGAACATTTTAAAATGTTGCTTAAATCAAGATAAATTCCATCTGGGTTCTTTTTTTTTTTTTTTTTTTTTTTTTTTTGCCCATTACAGGAAAGAAGTTGTGTTGGCTGTATATTCTCTGTTCTCTAGAGAACAGTATTTATCATTATCTAGAATTATCTGTGATCACCAAATTGATAAGTAGAGTGGAATTCAGCAATCCAGATTGATTGAATGATTACTAAGAGAAACACTCTATACTAAGTGCTGGATATTTAGAGACAAAAGCTCAATTTCTGCCCTGAAAGAACTGACATTCCAATAGAGAAAGCAAGCAAGCAAGCATGGTCACCTAACACAGAAGGGAAGGTCTCATGACACTTTCCAAAGATTATGGGTTTGGAGAAGAGTCTCGGGAGTCCACGATTAGATACATTCATCTTAATGGCTTAAGTAAACAGAAACAAATCTTCTTTCTTGAGATTCCATTAAGATACCAGGCATACAACTACCTTGCCTGGTGTTCTGCACATTAGTACTAATCCCTAAAACAGCTTTTGGTTTATGGATATCAAAGGATCCCAGAGAAACAAAAAATTAACATCTTGCCCAACATTACATATCTAGAATGGCAGGTTAGGATTCACCCCATCACCCCACATTCCCAAAGATGTTTGCTTCTCTTCAAAGCTATCCTCTCTCCTCTAAATCACAGTACCTCCTATTGTTGATCCAGTTTGTTTCAACCAACAAAAGGTATAAAGTCAGATCTAACATAGATTAAACATTTGGCCACGTATCTAAGTATTAAGTTGGGTCTCTGTCATTTTTCATCTATCTGTTTGTCTTTCCTTAAAGTCTTCTCCGGTTTTCTTCTGACCATCAAGAATGCTCAAACACCCTATGTAGGTGAAATTATAAAACTAGGAGAACTGACTTCAAAACCAAAAAATTAATTATATTTAATCTTTAAACTAAAAGTATCTCTCTGGTTTTAATTCTCTGTAATTCTGTTAAGACAACTTATTCTATAATGGACCATTTCCTGATGGAGTTAGGTATCTTTATGTTTAGGCCAATTTGTAAATTCATGTCATTTACGAATATGCTCATCTCTTGGGTAGAGCTAAGGCAAGTCCATGACCCTCCAGGAGATCACCCTGGGAGCCAAGATGGCAGGGTGTTGAGGCAAAGGGCACTTGTACCTGCTCCCTAAATATCACTAAAATTCAATTATGAAATTTCTGTCTTTAAAGTTATTTCAAGAGACCTTTGAAAGATGTGACTACATGCACTTCCTTCATGTTGGTTATCTCGACAGTGGCCTACACTGGTTCAGTAACCTCATGATATGGTTTGGGTCTGTGTCCCCGCCCAAATCTCATGTCAAATTGTAATTTCCAGTGTTGGAGATGAGGCCCGGTGGGAGGTGATTTGATCATGGGGTGGACTTTCCCTTTGGTGCTGTTCTCATGATAGTGAGTGAGTTATCGGGCGATCTGGTTGTTTAAAAGTGTGTGGCACCTCTCCCTCTCTCCCTTCCTCCTGCTCTGGTCATGTAAGAAATGCCAGCTCCCCCTTTGCCTTCTGCCATGACTGTAAGTTCCGTGAGGCCTCCCCAGAGCTGAACAGATGGGCAGCATCATGTTTCCTGTACAGTCTGTGGAACCCGATTAAACCTCTTTTCTGTATAAATTACCCAGCTTCTGGTAGTTTTTTATAGCAGTGCGAGAATAGACTAACACACCTAATCTTCTATATACACCTCTAGGCACAACGCAGGTCCCAGACACTCAAATGCTTAAGAACCTTCCTACTTGAATGAGATTTAAGAAAGAGATTTCATCTTGTCTTTGCATCTTTAATGGGTAATGGAAAGTGTGACACTTGGGAGATACTCAGTAACTGCCTGTTTAGTGGAAACTGATAAAATACCACAACTTTTATGATCTCCTTACAGTGGGCCTTAGAGTATAGTAAGATTCAGAAGAAATAATGGGCCTTCTGGACTTCTATAATAATATATTGTCAACATTCCCACTGTCCTAGAAATTTATGGTTGTGAACCACAATTCTCTAGATTGGGGTTACTGAGAAAATAAAAAGTAATAATAAAAACTTATGCTAGGTATCTAATAATTGATGCCATTATCATGATACCTATAAGAGTTAATATGATCTCAACTATAGAGAAGAATAAATGGAGCACAAGACAGTCATGTCAGCTTGCTCAAGGTCCTATAATGATGAAATGTGAAGTTAGAATTTGAACTCACGAGGCTGGTTTCAGAGTCCAGGGGAAGTTTGATTGGGAAATTTAAAATAATTTTCCCAAACGTATATGAGTCACAGATAAACAGTCTCTTCCTCCATTGCTCCAGAAGGGTTTTTGGACAAACCAGAACTGCCGTATAATTGTTATTGTATAGTTGAAGAACTAGTTAAACCATTGAATATTAATTATTCATTAATAAATTATTGATGCTATAGATGAATATTATGTCGTGTCTTTTACAATATTAATGTGCTCTTCCAGGAATCTAAATCTTATATTTCAATTTGATATACTATGTATTTTGTATATAAAAAACAGAGGCTGAAGCACATTCTCAGAGTCCTGATGCCTACTGATCTATAGTCTCTTATAAACTACCTATAAAAGATTAATAGAAAACACACCATTCACAAAAGATGCCTCATGGTCTCTTTATTGCAGACACCTTCACAATAATTCAGCTCAATGAGGAGAGGTCCATCAATCAATCAGCCAGACAGTTAATCAAAACACACACTGAAAGGTCTACAAGTCAGGATTCTGAAAGGAATTTAACTTTGATTATTTGAACACTAAGAATGCCTAGGTTTTAAGAGTTGGGTGGCTTCCAAATAGAGGTTGGAGTTACCCTTTTTTCTATGAAATAAATTGTCCCACATTATTCAAAATGGAGTCAGTCAATCAATCAACTTTCTGAAAAGCAATTCTTTCTAAGTGGTTACAAATAACCAAGGATAGAAAAGAGATAACAGTGCGATAATAGTGCTCATTGTGTTCTTTTTAATTTCTACAGAAATATGTTACATATAAAAATACAAGAGCTTTAAATGACTCTAGACCACTAAAGAACAATTATAGATTAAGGAAGAAATTAGATGAGGTAAAATTGGACCATCCAAAGTTACTTCTTCCCTTCTCACTTAACGCAAATTTGAGTAGCAAAATGTTTGCCGTTATGTGAAGTCTCAAATTTCCATGTCTCTTTTCTAAAGCAATCTTCAAAACTTGACCATAAGCTTTACGGCTGCACACACACACACACACACACACACACACGCGCACACACACACACACACTCACACAAAATCCTGCAACCTCATCACCTCTCACAAGCTTGTATGATATTATAAAATTTTTTTAATAAGAAACTTTTGCTTACAATTAGTCAATAAGATTGATGGACATTTATAAAGAGCTGCCGAAATAGGCTCTCAACTCCATTGCACATCACACTTAATAGGGATAATTTACATTCCTAAAATCAACTGAATAAGTGTCCCTGAACTAAGAAGGATACTTAAACATTAGAAGCAGGGATTGTATAAAAATTTTAAATGGTAATTAATGTGGAAAACAAAATATATCCATTGCTAAGCAATTCAATTCAACTTTTTAAAAGGTTTGAATAACAATATTTGTAGCTTAATTGCATTAACCTATAATGCATTACAAACTATTTCACAAAGTAATCTTGCAAAACTAGCCTCAAAAAGCGACCCCAAAAAGAAATGAAGTGGAAAAAAAAATGAAACCAAAATTTTCGTTGTTCAAGAGTACATCTTCTCACCCCTCTTCTTAAGGAAGATGAGTTGCATTACATTATGAAATCTATGCCATAGTTTAAGTTCACTCTACCACCACTACTGCATTTTGTGGAAATCCAATCACAGAATATCACCAAAAAAGTATAAAGTATTATCATCTTTCTACATGTTTCTTTTCTTTTCTTTTTCTTTTTCTTTTTTTTTTTTTTTTTTTTTTTTGAGACAGAGTCTCGCTCTGTCACCCAGGCTTGAGTACAGTGATGCGATTCTGGCTCACTGCAACCTCCGCCTCCCAGGTTCGAGCAATTCTTTGCTTCAGCCTCCTAAGTAGCTGGACCTACAGGCACCCGCCACCACACCCGGCTAATTTTTGTATTTTTAGTAGAGATGGCGTTTCACCATATTGGCCAGGCTGGTCTCAAACTCCTGACCCTATGTTTCACCTGCCTCGGCCTCCCAAAGTGCTGAGATTTTACATGTTTCTTTATAAAAAGCACTTCTATCCTGAAAATGGTGAGTGGCACACAGTAAAGGTTAACCTGATCCTTTGCTGCTTCCTCAGCCTATTGTTAGATCTAGTGAATTTCATGCTGCCCCTGGTATTCTAGAGGTTGAGAGATCTTGTAAGCTGCTACTGGGAACCCCACAAAATAACCATATAATTACCTTGTGTTATGGGTGTCCTTAAACACAAGGGTTTTCTCAGTATCAATGGCTGCCTTTTCTCACTGTTAAAGGATCAATGAGGAATAATGGCTCTGCTAGAAATAAACAAGTACAGAAGGCATCCTGAAAACTTAGACATTCTACTAAATCTTGTCCTGTCCTTCCCCAGCTTATTTTAGTAGACACTTCCCTGCACTTACTATCCAACAGAGATCACTCTTATGCATCCCAGGTCATGGCATCAAATAGAAGAGCTGATATGATCCTTCCTTCTTGAAACTCCCAGACTATTATTCCTCCTTAATTGTTGTCAAAGTTCTCTAGATTGGTTGAGGCCACTGATTTCTCTATAAACCAAATTTATGAGGGGATAGCATTAGGAGTCCTTGGTGATAAGGGAGCCATCCTAAAATAGATTATAAAAGAGGCAAGATATAGGGAGCTCCAAAAAGAAAGGCGAGAACAAAGGTTCTATAACGGATTCTGATTTGGTTTCTGTCCTAAGTATCTAGCAATCACTTGTCTTGACTCATTCATCCTCAATTTTGGCTTTGCTCTCATTGATTTTCACTTTTGTGAAGGAACACCTTCTCTGCTTACTGGTACCTTCTTTCACAGCTAAAAATATATCCCGTGGTCCTTCATGATGGACTCCTTTAGCCGGGCATGTGGGAAAGTGGCCCAGCTCTTTCTCCACCTTGGTTTCAATTCAGTCACTCCCTCTTTGGGCTTTTTTGGCAACTTGGTCCCAGCAGGCAGCTCTCCAGCTTTCCTGGCTTTCCGCTAAAGGAACAGGCTCCTGCAAGCCAGTGCCTCCTCTGGTTTTGACGTTTCTTGTTCATCCTACAGTCTCACTTTTGGTAATTCCTTGAGGACTGAGATCACCTCTTTGACTCCTTTCATGTAGCACAATATTTGCTAAATGAATTACAGATTAGTAGCTCATCCTTCACCTGTGGTTTTATTTTCAGCCCAGATGATAAGCACTTGGGAGAGTTAGGATGCATCAAGACCCCAGCCTTTAATTTATATGTATCTTGTAGACAGAAAATAAAGGTAAAAGCATTAAGAAAGCAGTAGTTTTTCTTTAAGTCAAGCCACATGTGGAGCTGGGTCCATATACTTTACAGATGAAATTTTTCCTTCATCCCCTTTTCTTTCACCATCTGATTTTCTTACAACACTAATTTTATGCATGGAGTTGTTTGCATTCTCCAGAGTTCTAGGGACCATGACACAGTATAGGGAGGAAAAGAACTAACTGAATGCCTAGCTGAGGCCTCTGATCCATGACACAGAGGATGAACATCTAGGATCTATGGTGTCTTCAAGGCCGTCACTATTATATTCTATCTTCTTTCCTGTTACACAGAATGAAGAATAGGGTAAAATAGAAAAATATGACATAAATTCTAATAGAGTAAACAAAGTCACTGAAGGCCAAGCCAGTTTCTTTGTCTAAAAGTGAAAGAGACTAAAACAACCTTGCCAAGAGGCCTGCGCTCCCCAAAATGAAGTTGAGCTTGAGCCTTGGGGTGGAGTTCACGAAGGACTGGTGAGGGACCTCTTGGGAGAAATCCTGAGGCAAAATAGCTTTGCTCTGTCACATCCGATGCCTCAGAGAAAAGGAGCTTGTAATTAAGCAAGGCTGCACTGTCAGCCTGGTGCAGACACCTCACCCACACCCTCCCCAGACACAGGTCCACGATTTGATGCCCTCACAGTGGCATGTTCTGGGGTTACACAGGATTTTCTAAAACACTACCTATCAAGAATGAGCATTTCTGTCATTGATTTCCCATTCTGTCACTTACGGGCTGCCTGACTTTTCAGTTATTTGAAATTTGATCCTCTCCGTACCTAAGAGGCCCCAATGATTAAGTGGAGAAAATAATAGTACCAACCTCATAAATGATTTAATACATTTCAGACACACATGTATATACACGATTCAAGCATTTAAACAGGACCATAGTACAAAGTATTTCAATATGTATTAGGTAGTATTGGCTTGGGGCTTTCCTTTTTCAAAGCATCATGCACACGTCATTAATTTGATTATCACAGTCACACTGTAAAAGCTAGTGAAGTGAATATCCACCACACTGACCATATGAAGAAACTGATGCTCAGGGAATTAAATGACTATCATTTCTTCAAGTTAGCATCACTACCAAATGGTGAAACCAAGACCGAGTCCCAAGTCATTTTGTATTTGATCCAATGCTCTCCTATAATACCATCTTGGCTGAGTTAAATGAAACATTCATGGAGTTACCTAGAAAGACCCCACTGTGGGATTCCCCAAGTTAACACTCTTCATTCTAGGGTGTTGTGGTGGCAGGAAGACAAGAGGTACGGTTTCTTTAATACCCTATTGTGGATTGTTTATATTATGATATTGATGATGAATATTAGTGACTATTATTACCTATCACATGAGAAAAACCAATCATTTCCCAATTGCATAATTGTAAGACATAATAAACAATTATTGTTTTACACCATTCGGTTTTAATGTGGCAATAGATAACAGAAACAACCCCCAACCTCTTCAATGCCCTGTTCTAATCTTGTAACGTTCTGGAAAGAAATAGGATGTTTATGAAAATGAATAAATGAGACTAATCCCCAACCAGGCTAACATGAGACAGAAAATGTAAACATGGGCATGTGGAGGTGAAAGGAACATAGGTAAGTATCACTACCTTCTAGAATGCATAGAGCCTGCTCTGGATGATGACAAGTGTATGTCCAAGTTTATCTAGATCTTGGAGAAGTATCTGCTCTCTTGAAGGCCTAAAATTTCCCTTAAAGAGTTGCTAAGAAAAAAAATAAAACTCTCTACCACGTAGAAGCTCATTTAACTCGCTAATATGGTAGCCAGAATAGTGATGTGGTTGAAACCATAATCTCTGGAGTCCAAATTCTATGCCTGGCTTCATTATTTACAAGCTGGAAATCTTGGCCAAATTGCTTAAATTCTCTGTGTCTATAAAAAAAAAAGGAAATATTAATAGCTCCTATTCCATATGAATAATAAATAAGTTAAGTCATGCAATATACTTGGAAGGGTGCTACTACTTAGTAATGCTCAAGAAGTGTTGGCTATTAATATTAATGCAGATTTTGCTGCAGCCATCCTACTGCCTGTCTGCTTTACCCTTTAACAACTTGACTCAGCCTTATAGCATCATAACAACAGTTCCACTAGAACCTGAAACTTGTTAAAGATCCGTGATCTTTGTTATTCACTACTCAGCAGTGTCACGTATTTAGCCTGTGTTTTTATCTATCTTCCAGCCTCGTGCCTTTTTTGTCCTTGGTTTTTAAACATACTAAGATAAATACATCCATATAAGTGTGTATCCTTTCTTCCTTTTTTTTTTTTTTTTTTTTGAGATAGGGTCTTGCTCTGTTGCCCAGGCTGATGTGCAGTGTCATGATCTCAGCTCACTGCAGCCTCCACCTCCCGGGTTCAAGTGATTCTCATGCCTCAGCCTCCTGAGTAGCTGGGACTACAGGTGTGTCCCACCACGCCCAGCTAAGTTTTACATTTTTAGTAGAGATGGTTTTTACCATGTTGGCCAGGCTGGTCTTGAACTCCTAACCTCAAGTGATCCACTGGCCTTGGCCTCCCAAAGTGCTGGGATTATAGACATGAGCCACCGTCCCTGGCCCCATTTTGTTTCTTCCCAAATTCAAACCTCCATATGACTGCATTCTATCATCATTAAATATATTCACCACTTTTCCAAGCCATTCCCTATAATTTTCCTGTTCACAATGCCCTCTGGAACTATCGCATAACAAGAAAATGAATAAATTAACCTTTATCTTCCATGTTTCCATAAATATTTCATTATATTCCTACTTTCTGAAATAACTTCACACACAAGTTTTATGGAGATACGAACTAAGAAGGAGGAAACATCATACTTAGAAGATTTCTATCAGACAAAGCATTCTCAGTTGACTTTTTAAGAGACGTGAGTCACACTCAACTTGAATCCAGATTGCCACGTGGGTGGGCAGGACCCACCCCAGTTCCCACAGAGGGATATGTGATAGGATGATAGGAAAGGCTTTTCTCAGTAAGCAGGTATGGATATGCTCACACACTGGTCTGCTTCTCAGGAGCAAAAATAAAATGCCACCGCCATGGAGCATGTAAGAAAGTTCTTTTTATGTTCACGTGACTAATGTCATTTGAAAGAGGAATGAATGTGTCTCAGGAGACTCTGGGGTGGAAGCCCAAAAGTCAATAGCAAATGTTTGCTTATTTAAATGAAACTGGATACATCATAGTCAAAGCTCATTGCTTTGGTTCCCTGGGCATCTGCATCACGTGTAGCAGCCATGCTAAGTCCAGACTGTCACTTGTGTTCATTACATCCTGAATACCTGGATAAATCAGACCATATGCTTTTCATCATCCGGAGCAGGCCCCATGCTTTCTGCAAGGTAGTGATGCTCCTTCCTGTTCCTTTGTGAATCCACATATCCATGTTACATTTTCTGCCTCATGTTAGCTTGGGTGGGGATTAGTCTCATTCATTGGTTTTCATAAAGACCCAGTTTCTTCCCAGAATCTTATAAGATTAGAAAGTGTCACTGAAGATATTGTGAGTTGTTTCTGTTATCTATTGATAGATATCATATCACATTACAATTTAGTAGCATAAAACAACAATTATTTATTATTTCTTATGATTGTATAATCAGAAGTTATTTGTGATTTTCTTATGTGATAGGTAATCTGGAGTTATTCTCAGAATATCAGTCACTTTATACTTCCCTATATCCTTGAAAATTATACTGGCTTATTCTGAGAAATCTTGGTTAGCTAGCAGAAAGATGCTAACTGATCAATTATACCAGTAAGTTACATCTAATAGAATCTTTATGGAAAATAGCCACTGAACCTAGATGCTGAGAGGGGAATAAATGGAGGTAAGAGGGAACCAATTGTTATTAAAGGAATCTTCATCCAAATGGACTAAAAACTATCTCTTGCACCCCAGTGTTTGTCAGTCAGCAGGAAGTAGATTAGGCAACTTTTTCTTTGATGAAGTGTCTCAGTGTCTTCCTGTGCAATAATACAAACATTAAACAACAGTGTAAATAATCAATAATTTTTCTAGCTAAGAAGTCTCTTCAAACAAAGAAATAAAATGAGAACTACAATTGACAACAACATTTTTCTTGGCCACTTTTTCAAGGTAGAATATTTGCAACAGAAATAATGCTTTGTGCAGGGATGTTTATGTTCTTAAAGTCGGGTCCTGCTTAGATTAGGAAATGAATCAGATTTGCATGTTATTCTCAGTTCTACATTTGGTTGACTGAGAGCGTGTAAATAAACCAATCTGTGGCTTTACCTAGAACAGTAAATAAACCTTTCATACGTAGTAAGAGGATGAAGTTAATGGGTGCAGCAAATCAACATGACACATGTATACATATGTAGCAAACCTGCACGTTGTGCACATGTACCCTAGAACTTAAAATACAACAAAAAAAAAGAAGAAAAAAAAATCCAGAAGATCAGACACTGAAATTCATAATAAAATAATGTTCTCCAGTAGCAATGTGGCTATAATTAAAATAGGAAGAACAAGGCATTGTCATCAGAAAAACATTGCTCCCTGGTGGTGGCCTCTACTCAGGTTGGCTGGAAGTTTTTAATGCCCATAAAAGGCAGATTTATTGTGTGCAGATGAATAATCTCAGAAACTCAAATTCGAGAGAGGTATTTTACCTAAACTATCCATTTGTCCAGCAACTAAGGATTAGTACATTATGGTATGTCCATTGGGCAACAGGAAATTATTAAAAACAGTTGTTACAGTATACTCAAGTGTTAAATGATTTGAGCAATGTTTATTCTTTCTTTTTAAGTTAAAACCAAAAACAAGATACAAACTTTATAGTAATAATGGCTAACTCTAGGTTTAAAAATGATTTCTCTCGTCTTCTCTACATGTTCTAAATCTACTAAAATGGTTAGGTATTATCAATATCATCAAAATAAAATCTGTCAATCTAATGTAAACATTTAATAGTTTGTATTTTGTAAATGCAGGATCATGCCAGCTTCCAAACCACATCGCATCTTTCCTTCTAGAAAGGGTTTCTCCATCTTTTGATCTGGAGAATGCAATTTATGTAAGTCTGAACATGCTGGGTCACTGCAGAAGGGTGCCCAGCTCAGGAGCACATTGTAGCAGAAATTTAATGTGTGCTCTGCTTAAAAAACTGTGCCACTGCAGAGGGGCATCTACTCAAAAAAGGCATGGGAGATAAAAGAATGGTTTTTTTAAATTTTCATTAAGAAGCATCATGTGCTAACAGTGGTCTTAACAAATAAATTTTCTATGTGGAGTGGTGTTTTTCCTTCTGAGCAATTTACATAAAACAACTTCTGTAATATA
Organism: Macaca fascicularis; assembly: GCF_037993035.2. NCBI lineage: Eukaryota > Metazoa > Chordata > Mammalia > Primates > Cercopithecidae > Macaca > Macaca fascicularis. The sequence goes on along the minus strand of NC_088377.1, from coordinate 21,849,914 downwards.
GAAGCCCTTTGGGGAAGTAGAATTTCTAGTTCAGGGGTGATGGGGATTACAAATGAAAGTGAATATCCTTGGTGATTTTCAAGTCATTTGGCCTCTGGCTCTGGTGCTAGGTTTATATGACCAAAGGTAGAAAATCGAGAAGAAAATGTATTTTTGAGTTATTTGCCAACTGCCCAGTCAAGACTAACCTATGTGTTTAACAAGCAGAACCACAGTCTATGAGATAGATGGAGGAAGCCCCAAAATGAAGAGAGCAGGAGTGGAAGACAATCAGCAAAAGTCTAGAAGAAATAAGGCCACTGAAAATCATACAAGTATGCAAATCCTTGGAAAGTATTTTAAATTAAACACTGTGTTTATATCAAAATGATGCACTTTGGAAATAAAGAATAAGTGTCTTTTAAAAATTCTAGCTACAGTGTTCAAAATGTTTCTCCATGTTGGCTAGCTTAAAATACAGAAATTAATACATTTGTTTGATGGCACAGTTTAGACATTTACATTTCCAGACAATGCCTGCAAATACTCAATAAGAACATAACATTTATTAGATTGTATATAAAATGTGAAGGAAAAGTTTTAGGGATGAATAAGGTCAAACCAGTTTCTTTCTTCCTATAATTCTTCATCTAAGTTTGGACAAATGTGAATTTGAAATTCATATAATTCAGTTATAAAATATTTATGTTTGTTCTCCAATGCAAAGAATGGAGACACTGCCAATGGTTGGCTCTTTAAATATATTTTTTGGAAGGAAGTGTTTATTTAAAACAATGCTTAACATTATGCACAGAATGTAAGAAAACAATAAAATCCTGCCCCACTCACACTGATGGGTTTGATGAAAATTATAATGAGAATTATGTTAAAACATCCCTTATGTGTAAACTCTTGCCATTCTGGTTTTTTAAGTCATTTCTATACTTACTGCAAGAATCCTTTCTTAATATTTTCAACCACAGTCTGATTGAAATTCTAAGGATGGCAAGCCAGTACCAACATGTTTACTTTCAATTTGTCTATTTTGTAGAGTTTCTTTTCAGAATTTTTAGTTATTATAGGCACAACACAAAATGTTAGATGTCACTCAATAATGCATTGTATGCTTTGTTTACTAAGGTATCATTTTTAAATATGTATACATAAAAAATTGATTATGGAGTCAATACTTACCATCTAGAATTCCATATCTGTCTTCAGTGAATAACCTTTCACTATCTACAAACTATAACATTCTAGCATTCTATGATAATATTCAACAGGCAAAATCTAGTTCATATTTTTCCTTTGCATGAAACTCCTACATTTTTATTTCATTTGACTTTACATTATATAAAAAGTGAAAGTATTGCAACAAGGTTTAACAAGTTAATGGTATGTGAATGCACTCTCTCCTTTATTAGGCAAATTTGCAATGTCGTGGAACATTTGGCACTCTCTTCTGGATAGCAGGATAGCACTTGACATTTTATATGCAGATGAAGTAACAGCTTTAATGAATTTTGCCTAACCTATGCCTTCATACACAAAATAAGTAGTAAAATTTTTTCAATTGCTGAACCGATCTGTGCATGGGGAATAAAGCCAATTTACAGCTTACTACATAATACAGAATTCCATTTCTAGTCTTGTGACTCAGTGTATTCCTACTGAAAAAGATGACTGCTCTCAAGATGACTACTGTCAAGTAAAAAAAGAATTCATTTTGATTTCAAATTAAAATGTGTAATGTATTCCATTAATTACTCATATGAAAAGTGACTTTGTGATTCCTGAGCAAACGAATGAATACAGTTTTTCTTTCACAATTAATGGACAACACTTTCTAATCTTGCAATTCTTCCCATTCATCTGCATTAATTCTGGTTACACCAAAAGATAAGAATCATTTCTTGATCTTCAGAAAATTGAAATATTTCAAACAAAAGTTATTATTATTGTAAAATCATTTGGTTTTTATCTGAATTTATTTTTTCTTCTGGTTTATTGATCAAGATACAGAATCATCCTATAACTAGCAGTCAATCTGTAGTTATACTTCTTAGTTGCCATGAGGCATATGACCAATATTTTCTGCATGTTTGTACTTAATTACTTAGACTTTAAAGTTAACCTTCTAAGTTGATTCAAGCATCTTGAATGTATAATAAAATAGTATATGTAGTGGTAATAGAAAACAAAGTTTCTCTTTTCACATACATAGACACACACACACACAAAAAAAAAAGTTTGAAAGAAAAAGGAAGGCAGAGAAGCAGGAATTAGACTCTTTCAATGTGACCTGTGGTAATAATGTTCTATTTAGGGCCTCAGTTTCTCTAAGTTCATTCAGTGCTGTAACACATCCCCAATTTTTTGGACTATCTCTTTGGCTTTATTCATGCCTCACATCACTTTTCCTTCTCCATCATGGCAGTATTTCCATACTTCCCAAGTGACTATATTTATTATTATTGTTATTCCTTAGCCTACTCCCCCTGTTCTTGCCTAATAACTCTTCCAGATGATAAAAGCATGGAAGACTTCCATGTACCACTTTGAATTTTTGACATTTTTATCAAACTGTATCACCATTTAATGAGAAAAAGAGGGAACAGGTCGAAAATGAAAACAAAGTTTGTAAGTTCAGGAAAGTCAATGGGAGGAATGTAAATTTTCTGTTTTCAAAACCAAAGAAAGTATTATTTTCTTAAAAATCAAGCTAACACATGAAATGTGAAAGGCAACCATCATAATAATCTACTTCTAAAGTGATGCTGCTGTTTATATTTGTTGCATAATATGGGTTCCATAAGAATGATTACTATTAGCTTGATTTTCCTCACCATTAATATTGATACAATTCAGAACTTCCCACCAAATAGCACCAGTTAATTAAGATAAGAAGACAATATGATTGCTTGAAACTACTACATATTATATGAGTTTACATATTTTTTCAAATAGCCAAAAAAATTAAACAAAATTTACTTTTTCTAATTTAAAGTGTTCTCTGACCCTAAACTTCCCTAACACTGAAATGATTCCTTCACTTTCAGTCTATATACATATTCACAGGTGAGGTGAGTTTCTTGTAGGCAACACATAGCTCAGCCACTCGATGTCTTTTAATTGGAGAATTTAGTTCATTTACATTTAATGTTATTATTGGTAGTTAGAAACATACTACTGATATTTTCTTACTTGTTTTCTAGGTGTTTTGTAACTCCTCTCTCCTTTCCCTCCTTTCTTACTATTTTTATTTTTTTGTAGTTCAGTGACTTCTTTCTGGTAGTATGTTTTAATACACTGCTTTTTATTTTTAATATTATCTATTGTCTGTTTTTACTTTTTGGCTACCATGAGACTTATAAGAAATATTCCCTAGCTATAAAAAGTTATATAAAACTGATAACAACTTAACTTTGATTGCAAAACACTAAGAAGAAACAAAAAAATCAACAAAAAATAATTGTATACATTAAATATCCCCACCTTTAGAATTTTTAACGTCATAACTTACATTTTTATATAGTCTATCTTTTAACAAATTTTTGGAGTTATTATTTTTGATTGTTTTGCATTTTAGTCTTCTTAGTAAGGATATACATGGTTTACATGCCACAATCACAATATTAGCGTAAAAAACACATTAGCATTCTTTTTTGTTTAGTTTGAAAAACCTCCATTAACATTTCTTATGGAACAGGTCTGTAGTAATAAATTCTCTCAGCTTTTGTTAGGAGAAACATCTCTCCTTAATTTCTAAAGGATAACTTTGCTGATTATAGTATTCTTTTTTTTCTTTTATCCCAGTTGATTTTGTATATTAAGTAAAGTTTTGTAAATAGGGAGTTTTTTTATTATTATACTTTAAGTTCTAGGGTACACGTGCACAACATGCAGGTTTGTTACATATGTATACATGTGCCATGTTGGTGTGCTGCACCCATTAACTCGTCATTTACATTAGGTATATCTCCTAATGCTATCCATCCCTGCCCCCTCCCCACAATAGGACCCGGTATGTGATGTTCCCCTTCCTGTGTCCAAGTGATCTCATTGTTCAATTCCCACCTATGAGTGAGAACATGCGGTATGTGGTTTTCTGTTCTTGCGATAGTTTGCTGAGAATGATGGTTTCCAGCTGCGTCCATGTCCCTACAAAAGACACAAATTCATCCTTTTTTATGGCTGCATAGTATTCCATGGTGTATATGTGCCACATTTTCTTAATCCAGTCTGTCACTGATGGACATTTGGGTTGATTCCAAGTCTTTGCTATTGTGAATAGTGCCACAATAAACATACGTGTGCATGTGTCTTTATAGCAGCATGATTTATAATCCTTTGGGTATATCCCCAGTAATGGGATGGCTAAGTCAAATGGTATTTCTAGTTCTAGATCCTTGAGGAATCGCCACACTGTTTTCCACAATGGTTGAACTAGTTTACAGTCCCACCAACAGTGTAAAAGTGTTCCTATTTCTCCACATCCTCTCCAGCACCTGTTGTTTCCTGATTTTTTAATGATTGCCATTCTAACTGGTGTGAGGTGGTATCTCATTGTGGTTTTGATTTGCATTTCTCTGATGGCAAGTGATGATGAGCATTTTCACTGGCCATCAGAGAAATGCAAATCAAAACCACAATGAGATACCACCTCACACCAGTTAGAATGGCAATCATTAAAAAATCAGGAAACAATAGGTACTGGAGAGGATGTGGAGAAAATTGATTGAAGTTTTTTCGTTTGTTTGTTTTGTTTTTCTTCAACACTCAGAATATATCATTCCACTCTCTCCTGGCCTGTAAGATTTCTGCTGAGAAGTCTGCTGTCATACAATTGGGTCTGTCTTTATATATTATTTTCTTATTTTCTATTGCTTTTTTCAGAATTCTCTCTCTCTCTTTGACCTTTTAGAGTTTGATTATATGTCTTGGGGTATTACTATTCATAATAAAGCTCATTGGTAAATTTTGACTGTCCTGAACCTGGATACTTACGTTTTTCTCTAGGTTTGGGACATTTTCTATTATTTCTTTGAACACGTTTTCTACTCCTTTCAAAGTTCTTTCTTTAATTTCAATAGCTCGAATATTTGCTTTTTTGAAGTTGTCCCATAATTCTTTTCAGGTTTCTTCATTACTTTTTATTCTTTTTTTTTTTTTTTCATTTTTTCTCCTCTGCCTGTATTTTCAAATAGTCTGTCTTTGAACTCATTGATTCTATGTGATCAATTCTGCTCTTAATGTTATGTATTGCATTTTCATTTCATCCTTTGTGTTTTTCAGTGCTAGTATTTCTGTTTTGTGTTTTTAAATCATTTCAATGTTTGTATTACATTTCTCTGATAAATTTTTTAATTGATTCTCTGTGTTTTCTTAAACAGCTATTCTGAATTCTTTGTCTGAGAGATCCCATACCTTCATCACTTTAGGGTTGGTCTCTGGCACATAATTTTTTCTGTTTGATGACATGATATTTCCCTGAATGTTCTTGATGCTTGGGAACATGTGACAATGTCTGTGCACTGAGGGATTGAGTATTTATTTTAGTCTTTGCCATCTGCCATTGTTTGTGTCTGTTCTTCTTCAGAGTCCCAGGCCTTCCAGGGATTCTAAGCAGATTGTTGTGTTCCCTGACCCTGTGACCACTGCAGCTGTGTCAGCAGTAAAAGACTCTCAAAGACCAGGCTTGTCATCAATCTCATGAAGACTCCAAGGTTGATGCAGCTTTCTGGCCCAAATGGTCCTTGGGAAGGCCCAAGGAGGGTGGTGGGGGTGTGTGGGAACACTGGCCAGGGACCTGGGTCTAGAAAACTATCCCAGTGGCTCAAATGGGCGTGCCTCCAGGCAGATCTCTGACCAGATGGAATTGATCCCCAACTGCAGCATAGAGGTTGGTGTTGAGACTGTGCCCTCTTGGGACCTGCTATGGGAAAGAGGTTAGTGAACCCACCTTCTTGGCTCAGCTGGTTGTGAATCACCCAGCAGGCCCCTGCTAAGTAAGGTAGTTCCTCAATTGCAAAAGGAGAGGCTGGAGCTGAAACTGGGCCCCCTTGGGATCTGCTGTGGGACAGAGGTTGGTAAGCCTGCAGAGAGGCTCAGACTCTTGGGCTGCAATATGTGAGTGAGCCTCCCTCTGAGTCCTTGTGTGAGCTGCTCTGAGCTGGGACCTCAGCTGGGGTTGGGGAGTCCTGGATCTGAGCCACAGGGCAACTTTTAGGTTCACTGCCAAGACCACTGTCAGTGGACAGACAACCCTTTCCAGCAAGCCCCTAGTGCATATGATTCCTTTTGGACCCCTTGGCAGATGATTTTGGTTGCATGCTCAAGACCAAATGGGGCTGTAGCCAAGCCCCTTGGAGGACTGAGTTATTTCCAAGTTTGATGTTTTTAAATCACTTAAATCATTTTATTTTGACTTTCCTGTACCTGGATACTTATGCTTTACTCTAGGTTTATTATTTTTAAAATATATTTTCTACTCTTTTCTAAGTTTCTTCTTTAATTTCAATAATCCAAACGTTTGCTCTTTTGAAGCTGTCCCATAGATCCTGTAAGTTTTCTTTATTCCATTCTATCCTTTTCAACAATAGAAATTCTTTTCTATTCTTTTTAAATCAGGAGCAAGCTTGGTGAATCAGCCACCTGTGTGCCAGTCTGCACTCTCAAAATGATGCTCCAAAGTCTTGGGCTCCACTGGGGTTTCACAAACTTTTACCTGAATCTTGAGTTTCCTGCAGATAGACTTTTGACTCTGAAGGTGTGTAGAACTCTTGTTGTATGAGGATATGAGTAGGTTAGTTCCATTGTGCCATTTTTTTATGCTGTGTCTTCTTATAAGTTGTGTGCTAATATACATTCATGCCAGTATTCTGTTTTCAGACATGGTAAGAAAAATCAGAAAGAAAGAAGCCAGCATGACACAGTTTCTTATTTAAGCATCTAAAACAAAATCCAGTTTGGTGCTCCAGACATGTGGAAACATAGACCTGCATTTCCATCATAGTAGAATTATTTGTGTTATTTAGAAATAGACTGAGTTGAATGCTTAGAAACATTTATAACTCAGCCCTTTAGCCATTCAGCAGTGACTCTAGTTAAGGATAATTTTCAAGCCAATTATCTATTTTGCACAATTTCTAACTTTTATGTTGGCAACTACTTAGCCATACACTATTTACTATATTTTTTTTTTGAGACAAAGTCTCACTCTGCTGCCCAGGTTGGAGTGCAGTGGCATGATCTTGGCTCACTGCCACCTCTGCCTCCCAGATTCAAGCAATTCTTATGCCTCAGCCTCCCAAGTAGCTGGGATTACAGGCATGGGCCACCATGCCCCGCTAATTTTTTGTACTTTTAGTAGAAACGGGGTTTTGCTATGTTGGCCAGGCTAGTCTCGAGCTCCTGGTCTGAAGTAATCTGCCCACCTTGGACTCCCAAAGTGCTGAGATTACAGGCATGAGCCACCATGCCTGGTCACTGTTACTTTATTACTTACTTTATTACTTGGTTATGTTCCCGAACTGTAAGAGTCAGAAGAAGGAACTCCCTAGTTGGACATGCCTCTGAATGCAAATAGCTGTATCTTCTCTCAGCTATTATACTCATTAGAGAATGCAAACAATTTAACATTTTTTCAACAGCACAAACCTAATTTGCCCTGAAAAGAAATATTGAAGCATAAGATCAAATTGAATCATTTTAGGAACACCATTAGTATATGCCTGAAAGTCCCTGTGTTCACTCTGCTGCTTTATTTAGATGCTCAGTTGAGAGCATTAAAATATGAAAGAAAAAGATATGGTTAAGAAATATAGGAAATTAAATATCATTAACTCATTTAGTATATGAAATAAACTTTATACAGATGGCTAGATAGATCAATAGTGATATACACATATACACATATATATTTGTGTGTGTGTGTATATATATCTACATATATATAGAGAGAAAGACATGCAAATACACATATATTTAATTTTACTTTTTCTCCATGGTTCACTCCATGGTTCAAAATAGATAAAGATTTTTTTAAGTAACTGAAAATGTCAAAACTGAAATGTAAATTTCTCTAGATTAAAAATAATAATATAAACATATATGTATATAAAAATGTACTGTATGTGTTACATGTACACTACATATGCATATATATAGCTATGTACTATATATACACAAATAGTACTACATATATATCCATATATATGTACACACACAAATACATTCATTCTGTTATGTATCTGGCAATCTAGGAATAAGGTTCTCAGTAAATCAAGTAAAACTTGGCTTAGCTCTCTAATCCATCTTTATTTCTTTTAGATCAAATGGCTATTCCAGCTAAACAGAAAAAGCTCCAGGCTGAGCCTCTTTTGGTGCCTGCCCACATGAATCCAACCATCTTCTCCACCTACATATATCTTGTCTAAATATGATTTCATCTTACGTGAAGTATGCTCTGATTTAAAATGTTTTCATGACACACAAATTGAAGGTCATTTACTTTCATTAACTTACTGCTAACCATTTTCTGAGGTGTAATTGACATGCCTTACAATTCATCCATTTAAAATTAATTCACTCATTTAAAGTAAAAGGTTTTTAGTGTATTCAGATAGTTGTACAACCATCGCCATAGCCAATTTGTTCTCTATTTCCCCAGCTTCCACCCTACCCACCTGCTGTTAGCCCTAGGCAAGCAGTAATATTTGCATCTCTATAAATTTGTCAATTATGGATATTTCATATAAATTGAATCATACACTATGTGATATTTTGTGATTTTTTTCACTTAGCATAATGTTTTGAAGGTTCATCATGTGTCACTAGTTTATTTCTATTTATTACCAAATAATATTTCACTATTTGAATGCACATTTAGTTAATGAATTTATTATAAACATTTCAGTTGTTTCCACTTTGGGGGTATTATGAATAATGCTGCTATAAACATTCATGTATAAGATATGCATGTGCATATGTTGTTACTTCTTTTCATATATATATATGTGAAATTCCAAACTGCTACCTAAGAGGCTGCCCAATTTCACACTCCTACCAGTAGTGCATAAGAGTTGTGACTTCTTCACACATGTTATCTATCTTTTTGACTATGGCCATCCTATTTGATATGATGTATTATTTTATTGGGTTTTTGATTTGCATTTCCCTGTCTAAAGATGTTGAACATCTTTTTCTGTGTTTGTTAGCCATCGTAGATCTTCTTTAACAAAGTATATGTTCAGATTTTTGTGTCGTTTTAAATTGGATTATTTCTTTTTATTGTTGTTTTCATTACAAGAGTTTATTGTAAGAGTTGCTTATATAATATATTCTAGACACACATTTCCTATCTAATATATGGCTGACAAATATTTTCTGTTATCCTGTGACTTGTTTTTACTTTCTTGATAGTATCCTTTGAAGCACAAAAATTTTGAATTGCTTTTTTCTTTTGTTGTTTGTGCTTTTGATGTCATAGCCAGGAAACCATTGCCTATTTCAAAATCATGAAGATTTATTCATGTTCATCTAAGAATTTTATAGTTTTAACTTTTTTTATTTAGATCTTTGATACATTTTTATTTAATTTTTATATATGTTTCCAAAACATGGATTCAGCTTAATTCTTTTGCATGTGGATCTGTAGTTGTGCCAGGAGGATCTGTTGAAAAAACTCTTCTTTCCCCATAGAGTAGTCTTGTCATCACTGCCACAAGTCAGTTGGCCATAAATGTGAGGGTTTGCTTCTAGACTCTCAATTCTATTCCATTAATCTGTGTGTGTATACTTATGGACTATCATGCTACTTTGATTACCTTTGTAGTAAGTTTTAAAGTCTGAAACCACGAGTCCTTCAAATTTTTTTTCTTTTTGTTTCAAGAGAGCTTGGGCTATTCAAGGTCCCTTAACTTTTTTACAAAGCCAGTTATGATTTTTGATGAGAATTACCTTCACTCTGTAGATCAATTTGGGAATATTGACATCTTAACAATATTAAATCTCCTAATCCATGAACACAGGATGTTTTTCAACTTATTTAGATCTTTAACTCTATTATGCGATGTAGTTTTCAGAGCATAAGGTTCGCATTTCTTTTGTTAAATTTATGTATGTGCTCTAATCTTTTTGAAAAATTGTAAATTGTTTTCCTAATTTCATTTTTAGGAGGTTCATTGCAATTGTGCAGAAATACAATTATTTTTGTAATTGATCTTTCATAATGCAAACTTACTGAACTCCTTCATTAGTTTTAATTTGTTTTTTAGTGAATTCCTTTCAATTATCTATCTACAGGATCATGTCATCTGCAAATGGAGATAGTTTTACTTCTTCCTATTCAATTTGGCTGCCTTTCCTTTTCACATTTTATTTCCTGATTGTCCTGCCTAGAACTTCCAGCATGGGGTTGAGTAAAAGTGATTAGGTGAACATACCTGTTTTGTTCTGGATCTTAGGGGAAGACTTTCATAATGATGAATAATATTATTTGTGGGATTTTTGTAGATGCCCTTTGGCAGGTTGAGGAAGTTCATTAATTCTTAATAAAGGTAAATTTATTATGAAGAACAAGAGTCCAGCTGCTAACTCTCCAGTTGAAATAACAGAATAAGGGAACCAATATATTTCAAACCTAACACAATTGAGATTTTTCACATATACTAAGTGAAATCTCACACTGTGTTTGAAGTATCTCCTTACCCTAACAAATAAACCAAATCTCAGAAATTTTGTGCAACTTGCCCAAAATCATAAACACTGTATCAACAACAGTATTTGACCCCAAGCCTCTTGGATTTCAAGAAAAACATAAACCAGTGTGAAACTGTGATATTAGACTTGACTAAAATGCTTTCAATGAAAACAAAATGAAATGATTCTTTCTACTGAACCAAATAACTTATAATTTGTTCCTTTTGCTATTGTTCTCTCAAGAGACCTGAAATTTTTCCACTAAACCACAACTTCTTTAAGATATAGCTTTTACTTTTACTACTATTACAGTATAAATATTCATTTTCTTCAATCTACTTCTTCAGTTCTTTCTGCTTCAAATGTGCAATGATATACATTTGTGGATTAAATGAAGAAAAAATATATATTTACTACAAAAACAAGTTGGCTTTCAATGGTGTGTCCTTTAACCGGTTTTATCTTTTCTAGTTTAAAGCCAGAGTTAATCTTAGCATTATGGCAATTTCTGGGAATTGTTAAAACGCACACATACATCTGCACACACACCCACACATCTTTTGATTTGACAATGGTTTTGTATTCAGACACAATACTTTCAGACAGAAGATGGTGCTGAAAATCATTTGGGAAAGAAACAATACATTTCTTTCTATTAAAAGAATGATTTTAAGTTAACATATTTATATTCATATTATTGTATGTATCTCTAAAAAGTGTTAGCATGTAGTTTGAGGCCAGAGCAGAAAAATCAGAGGGTCATCAGCCTGGTAAGGTGAATGGAATTTTATCAAAATGGTATTTGAGGAAGCAAATATTTAGAATTCAGTACTGTCCAAAGGTGGAGAATATTATCCTAAGGAAAAATTGCAAACAGAAGGAAGGAAAGGCAATCTTTGTGGGCTCCTTTTTAGCTGTCAACTTTTTATGTTGCCTGACAAAAATCACATGAAGATTTCGATCTAACATGTTCACTCTATATTTGGCAGAGTCCCTTGTCACAAGCTTCCTGGAGAGAACTCTGATACGATAAGGCTCCCTTACTAATATATATATGTGTGTGTGTGTATATATATATATGTGTATGTGTGTATATATATATCACTATGACTAGTTATCACTGCAGTAAATGAGAGTCGAGCATCCCAATATCTGATTAGACAAAAAATGTATCTCATAATTTATTTTTTATACTTTCAATGCTGTTAAATAAGATGCAGAACACCTAATTCACTTAGAACATACATTTCAGGAAACAACAAACTTTGATTTATGTTCCTGAAATAACATTTTATTCCTACGTCTTAAATCAAGTATTGAGTTTCTTTCCTACATTTGCCCTGCACTGAAAATTCATTAAATTCTCATGGAGCTACCCCCACAGTCTTCCATGGGGATTCAAAGTGACTCTAGCAAAAGCCTCAATATTAACGACATATTCAAGAAACCTCATCTCTATGAAAAATACAAAATCCTGGACATGGTGGTTCATGCCTATAGTTCCAGCTACTTGGGAATGTGAGGTGGGAGGATGGCTTGAGCCCAGGAGGTTGAGGCTGCAGTGAGCAGTGAGGATGCCCCTTTGTCAAAAAAAAAAAAAGAAAAGAAAAGAAATTGATCAACTTTTAGTTGATTCCTATCTAGAAATTATGAATATTTATCTTTTCCTTACTTTTCTGAATTTCATGTTACCAGAAAGGATGTGTGTAAGAAAAACATAATTTCATCATCACAGGGGGAGTAGCACAGGGCATTACTTGCAACATAAACCCAGGTATTGGGAATTTTCTCCTAGGTATGAGAAAAAATTTCATCACTGAGTGCTAAGCTCCATGGTGAACAGGGCTCGTCTCACAGTGTTACTGACCTGTATCTCTTACGGAGTCAGATATATACTGAACAACAACAACAAAAATGTTTGTTAATTGAGCTGAAGTAGCTCAGGGTTACTTTTTCTTTTAGATCTTATGTTTCTTTTTGCTGATAAACAAGGATAGAAAGTGGTGTATAGCCTGTCCTCAGACAGTTGTGCTAAACAAACATTTCTGTTTTTCAGGAACACAGTTTAAATACTACCCTGTGAAAATTTATTCTGAAAATGCAATAATAAGAGAAATGGAAAAGCTAAATTTGAAAACATGCAGAGGATCTGTCGTTCCAACAATTTGTACTCTACTATTTTACTTATCTACCAACACAAGTCTTTTATCTAAAGGGAAAAGACAAGTGAAGAATGTTTGATACAATGTTGTTTTTTGCATAGAGTGAGCGCTAAACAATATCTAGCACAATAACAAATACCAGGGTCAAAGGGAAAATGGAAATGGAATAGCTTTTTAAAAAGGTTGTTGAGATTGAAGGATGGTCTCTTCAATAAATGATGTTGGGAAAACTAGGTATCTACATGCAGAAGAAATAACACTGGACTCTTATCTCACCCCATATAAAAAATATAAAAAATCAACTGAAACTAGGTTATAAAGACTCAAACTTAAGACCTGAAACTGTAAAACCACTAGAAGAAAACATAAGGGAAAAACTTCTTGACAATAGTCTTGGCTAAGATTTTTTAACATGACCCCAAAGCACAGGCAACAAAAGGAAAAATAGACAAATAAAATTACATCAAACTAAAAAGTTTCAATACAGCAAAGAAAACAATCTACAAAGTGAGAGACAACCTATGGAAAGAGAAAAAATATATATAAATGATATATCTAATATGGGGCTAATATCCAAACCATATAGAGAACTCAATTTATCAGCAATAAGACAACCTGATAAAAAATGGGTAATAGACGTATCTCAGTAGAAGACATACGGAAGATCAACACGCATATATAAAGGTGTTCAACATCACTATCAGGGAAATGCAAATTAAAACTACAATGAAATACTACCTCGCACCTCTAAGAATGGCTTTTATCAAATAGACAAGATAACAAGTGCTGGAGAGGACAGGAGAAAAAGAAACCCTGAACACTCTTGGTAGGAACGTAAATTAGTATAGCCATTATAAAAAGCAGTATAGAGGTTCTCCAAAAAATTAAAAATAAAACTACCATATGATCCAGCAATTTCCTTGCTCAGTACACATTCAGTTGAATTGAAGTCAGTATCTAGAAGAGATATCAGTGCTGCCATGTTTATTGCAGCATTATTCACAATAGTCAGAATATGGATCAATCTAAGTGTCTATCAACAGATGAATGAATTTTAAAATGTGGTATATATACCTAATGAAACACTATTCAGCCTTAAGAAAAGAAGGAAATTATACCATTTTCAGTAAAACGGATGGACTTGGAGGATATTATGCTTCACAAAATAAGCCAGAAGCAGAAAGACAAATATTACATGATCTCTTTTATATGTGGAATCATTAAAAAATAGATCTTGTAGAAGCAGAGAATCGCATGGTGGTTATCAGAAGCTAGGGGAGAGTGCAGGAGTAATGAAATGGGAGACATTGGTGAGAGAGTACAAAGCTTCATTTGACAGGAGGAATAAGTTCAGGAGATCTCTTGTACATTGTGCTGACTGCAGTTAATAACAATATATTGTATACTTGGAAAATGCTAAGAGAGTAGAATTTAAAAGTTTTCATCACATAAAAAAGATAAAGTGTGAAGTGATGGATATGTTAACTAGACCAACTTAATCATGTTACTATGTATACATGTATCAAAACATCATGTTGTATACCGTAGATATATGCAATTTTTCATTTGCCAATTTAAATAGTTAAAAATAATAAAATAGGCCGGGCGCAGTGGCTCACGCCTGTAATCCCAGCACTTTGGGAGGCCGAGGTGGGCGGATCACGAGGTCAGGACATCGAGACCATCCTGGCTGACACAGTGAAACCCTTTCTCTAATAAAAATACAAAAAATTAGCTGGGTGTGGTGGCAGGGGCCTGTAATCCCAGCTACTCGGGAGACTCAGGCAGGAGAATGGCGTGAACCCGGGAGGCGGAGCTTGCACTGAGCCGAGATCGCACCACTGCACTCCAGCCTGGGCGACAGAGTGAGACTCCGTCTCAAAAAAAAATGATAATAATAATAATAAAATAGGATGTTCTTTCAAACCATTCAACAATTCTAGAGGTCAATTTGGAAATATTACCAAAGTTTTAAAAATATCCTTAATACTACCACATAACGCCACTCATAGGAATTTACCCTAAAAATACAGTCAGTTTCACCCAAAGATCTCTTCTTCCTAATAGCAGAAAATCAAAATGCTTGGCCACAGATTATTTCCCTATTATCATATAATCATTAAAACCATTATTTAAAATGTACACTTATATGTAAAATGATAAGCAACCTATTGATATATTAAGAAAGGCAAAACAATAGTGTTAATAGTGATTTGCACTAAAATCACTTTGGAATTATTATGAAGAAAATTGTGAGAAGTTCATAAATTATGTCTATAATCAGAAATGTATGAAAAAATCAGTTATCTTCAGTACAAACCAAATTGCATAAGAAATATACCATCTGAAAATATATATAATATTTTATAATTGAAATTGTGCTCCATGACAGCTGGACTTTCGTTTTATTTATATTTGCTTTCTAAGCATCTGAGCCAGTGCTCAACCCATAGAAGATGTTAAACAAACGTTGTATGGGTTAACATATTCTGTTAACCAGGGAATGAACTGTCAATTCTCCTCTCCTGAAATTCTGCGCAAGTTTAGTTTACTTCTTACAAAGTAAATCACCATTTCATAAAACACCCTCCCTCTCCAGTAGGGAAAAAAATGAAATACTAGGGGACTCCAATTTTTACATATTTAAATTTTATCCTTCCAAAATATAAAAGAAATGCACCTCATCTTGACCTAGTTCAAGTTTCAGAAATGATACCTAGTGAAAAGAGTACATCTCAGTCGAGCATGAACTAAACCCTTTTGACTATACTGACTTCAGTTACAGGTTTGTCTCTTCACTTGCCCTTACTAAAAATAACTATTCTAGTCTGCTCATATTTGTATAACCGTAGGTAGTAATTTGAAAAAATCTAACTCATGGCCATCTATCTTTAAATATAAAAGTAATAAATTCTCCTTAAGCCAACATCACGTAATGAAATAACCTTTTAATAGCAACACACACAAACTCACACACAAGATTTTTTCTGACTGGTTTAGAAAAAAAAAACAGAATTCACCCTTATCATTCAAATAAAACAACATAAGCAGTACAATAATATTATAATACCAAGTATACATTCAGTAAAATTAATTTATATATATATTTTTTTAATTTATTTATTATTATTATACTTTAAGTTCTAGGGTACATGTGCATAATGTGCAGGATTGTTACATATGTATACTTGTGCCATGTTGCTGTGCTGCACCCATCAACTCGTCAGCACCCATCAACTCGTCATTTACATCAGGTATAACTCCCAGTGCAATCCCTCCCCCCTCCCCCCTCCCCATGATAGGCCCCGGTGTGTGATGTTCCCCTTCCTGAGTCCAAGTGATCTCAATTAATTTATATTTTAAGGATTTCTACTCAATCAGTATTTTTTAAAATAATATTTTGCTCATTGTAACACATTTTCTAAAGCATGAGACTGCTAAATGTATACATTAGGTCTATGATTTCAAATGTTGTCTCCAAGAACAAAAGAAAACATAAATACAATTCTTGGGGAAAAGGTAAGCTAATGGAAATTGCTTATTTCTGAATTATTTCACTAGCTGCTCTTCATACAGTATCTGACATCATTGTGAAAACCATCTCTCTCAGCTGTAGGCACAAAATGATGTCTCCAGAAGTACCACTTAAACCAAGAAGTTTCATGTAATAACAAAAGCTTATAGATGAAACATACACTGTGCTCCAAGTTATTCCAGAAAATTTAGATGTTGATGTCTTCACCAAGAGAAAAGCATAAGAAAATAACAAGTCTTAAACCAGAGACAAGTTCAGTCACTACAGTGCAGAATAGAGCATTTCTGGTGTCTATAAATTTTATATTTCCCACAGGGATTTCCAAGATAAAAGAATGAGAATCACAACTCTTTGAAGAAAAGGAATGACCTGTTTCAAAATTTTGTATTCCTTGGCAAAGTTCAACAACACAGAAGGAAAAAAAATAAGAAATGGAGCACAGTTACTATTGTGTGACTACAGCATTCATCTCATCTCTGCTGAACTCCTATTCTCATTTCATGTCCTCTTAAAAACAAGAATTAGACTCTTACCTCCTCTATCACCAGGATCTGGAAATTAAAGACCTATAGAATCTACAACCTTATATTTTTGTTAAGAAAAAAGAAGTACTCTTTCACAACTCTATCCTCCAGAGGACTGAAGCTGTTAAAGGAGTTACTATTGTTGTACTCCATTCCACAACTTCTAAAATTCATGATTTCTTTCTTTATTAATTTAATAAGTATCTATAAACTGCCTGCAATATGCTGAAGTCTGCCCTACACTAGGAACACAGTAGTTAAAAAACACAGAGTAAAATACACCAAAAATAATCATCATCATCTTAAGTAAATTACATAACACATTGAAAGGAGGTAAGTGTGCCTTTTTTTTTTTTTTTCAGTACAAAAACAAATCCAAGGGAGGGGTTAGAATTTTAAAAAGTAATTACTATGGTAATGTTCCCTAATAACAGGACAACTGGACAAGAAAGGAGGAGATGAAATGAGCCATGTAGCTATCTGATGGAAAAACATTCTAGGCAGAGGAAAAAACGAATGCAAAGTCTATAAGGTGGGGACATGCTGGCAGGTGAGCAAGTGAGAGAGTACAAAGAGATGAAGCTGGGAAGATAAAAGAGCCCAAATCATATAGGACTTTGTAGACCTTTCATCAGGATGAGGACGTTTCCTTCCATTCCTCGTAGGCTGAGAGATTTTATCATGAATGAATGTTGAATTTTATATAATACTTTTTCTACATCTATAGGGATGATCATGCTTTCTTTTCTTTTTAAGACTGCTGATATGGTATATTAAAGCCATTGATTTTGATGATGAAACTATCTTGCATTCCTGGCATAAGCCCCATTTGGCCATGATGCATATTTTAAAATATATTTCTGGATTGAATATGTTTAAATTTCTTAAGAAATTTTTAACTACATTTATGAAGGATAATGACTGTAATTTTTATTTCTTATATCTTTGGGTTTTTTTAAGTCAGAGTGATACCAGTCTCAGAAAAAAAGCTTTAAAATGTTCCTGTCTCAAATGTCATTCAACCCGTCAATCCCATTACTGAGTATATACCTAAAGGAATATACATTGTTCTATTATAAAAATACATGCATGCATATATTCACTGCAGCACTGGTCACAATAGTAAAGACATGAAATCAACCTAAATGGTCACAATAGTAAAGACATGAAATCAACCTAAATGCCCATCAACGATAGGCTTGGTAAAGAAAATGTGGCACATATATACCATGAAATAGTATGCATCCATAAAAAGGAATGAGATCATGTCCTTTTCAAGGACATAGATGGAGTTGGAGGCCATTATCCTTAGCAAACTAATCAGGAACAAGAAACCTAATACTGCATGTTCTCTCTTTTAAGTAAGAACTAAATGATGAAAACAAAAGCACATGGACACATAGAGGGAATAAGGCACACTGTGGCCTATTGTAGGGTGGAGGGTGGGAGGAGAGAGAGGATCAAGAAAAAAATAACTAATGGATACTAGCCTGAATACCAGAGTGATAAAATAATCTGTACAACAAACCCCCATGAAACATGTTTCCCTATGTAACAAATCTGCACATCCTGCCCATATACCCCTAAACTTAAAATAAGAGTTAAAAACAAAACAAAACAAATATTTCTGCCTCTTCTATTCTTTTGAAGTGTTTATGTAGAATTTGTGTGGAATTAGGTAGAATTTTAAGGTGCTAAGCTTGTGGTAACCTGTTACACAGCAATAAAAAAAACCTAATATATTTTGTAAGCTTTCAATTTATAATTTTTGAAAATTACCTTAAGATTCAGTACATTGTCAACTTGATTAATGTTTCATGTGTACTGAAAATCATGTGAATGTAGTAATTGTTGCATAGATTGTTCTATAAATATCAATTGTATGAAGTTGGATGATAGTGTTGTTCAAGTCTTCTATATTCTTTCTGATATTTTTATCTATTTGTCCTATTAATCATTGTTAAAAGGGTTTTGAAGTTGCCAACTACCTAGCGATAAATTTTTCTCATTCTGTATCAGTCTGGTCAGGCTGCCATAACAAAATACCATAGACTGAGTGAATTAAACAACTGAAACATATTTTCTCAAAGTTCTGATGACTAGAAGTCCAGGATCAAGGTTGCAGCATGGTTGGTTTCTGATGGAGTCTTCTATCTCGGATTAAAGACAGTCACTTTTTCCCTGTGTCCTCACACTGCTTTTCCTTAGT
This sequence comes from Macaca fascicularis, assembly GCF_037993035.2. Taxonomy (NCBI): domain Eukaryota; kingdom Metazoa; phylum Chordata; class Mammalia; order Primates; family Cercopithecidae; genus Macaca; species Macaca fascicularis. Next base: position 21,830,804 of record NC_088377.1, on the reverse strand, counting down.
GCATGTGTGCAGAGAGAGCGAAAGAGAAAGCTCTCTGTGTCTCGTCCTATAAGGAAATGAATCACATCAGATTAGGATCCTGTTCTTCTGACCTCAACCTTAATTACTTCCATAAAGGCCTCATTTCCAAGCACAGCCACACTGAGAGTTAATGCTTCAAAATATAAAATTTTGGGAGACAAATTCAGTCTATAGCAAGAGCTCCTTTCAGTTCTATAAATGTTACTTTATTTTGAAGCTTTATTACTGAGACCTTAAAATTTCAGAGTTTTAGAGCATAGTAACCTCAGCAAGATGGTGAACTAGGAAGTTCCAGGCTCTCATTTTCTCACAGGAATACCAAGTTAGCAAATAAATACAGAGAATAACAACTTTGCAAAAACCCTAGAGAGACCAGTTAAGAAGTTGTTAGATCCAGTTCAATGTATAACCAAGAAGGGATTCCAGTGAAAGAGGCAGGAAAATGTGCAGCATTTCACAAAACCATATATGCCCTGCCTTTCTTCAACCTAACACTGCTACCCAGAGGAAACTTTCCACACCAGGGATTCTCCCTTTGAACAGAAATAAAAGAGTGGACCATTGTTCTGACTAGTCTGTGGCTCTCCGAAGAACTGGTATCTGTCTCACCTGACTCAGAATGATCATGAGGCTGTAGATCTTTTTGGAAGTCTATGAAAACAGACACAATTATGGCAGCATATTAGAGATGTAATTCCACAGGAAGATGCCAGGTGAAACAAAAGAGAAAAAGCAGGAACAAGTTGATTAGGAAATTTGTGATGACTAAAAGTATATACACAAGCCCAAAGAAGATACTCCAAAGATGTCTGATACGTTCCAGATCTCTAGATATACTCGTCAATGAAAGTGTCCCCCTGAACAAAGCCAGTCTGTAAAGACTGGGTGAGACAGTCTTCACTGGGTGAGATGATTGTTTTAAAATGTCAAGTCTCAGCAACAACAAAAATGACAAGACATGCACAGAAGCAAGAAAATATGACATGATCAAAGAAAAAAGCTACAGAAATCATTCCTAAATAAAAACAGATCTATGAACTTCCTGACAAAAATCATAAAATAACTATCATAAAAATGCCCGGTGAGATATAAGAAAACACAGACAACTAAATGAATCAGGAAAATGATGCATGAACAAAATTGGGATATCAACAGAGATAGAAATGATAAAGATAAATAAACAGAAATTTTGGAGCTTAAAAATGCAGTAAGTAAAGTGAATGATTCACTAAAAATCTTCAATAGCAGACTAGATAAGGCAGAAGAAAAAAAAAGTCAATGAACTTGAAGACAGATCATCGGTCAGAGGAACAACAACAACAAAAAAGAATGAAAAAAGTGAAGATAGCCTAAGGGACTTACAAGTCAGTACCAAGCAAATCAATATATACATTATAGATGTATCAGAAGGAAAAGGGAAAAAAGGATTTGATACACAAATTCAAGAAGCTCAAAAGACTCTAGCCACAATAAATCTAAAGAGACTCACACCGAGACATATTATCATCAAACTGTCAAAAATCAAAGACAAAGAATTGTGAAATCTGCCAGGGAAAAGTGACTCATCATACACAAGAGATATAACACAAGATTATCACAGGATTTCTTAACAGAAACTTTGCAGATCAGAAGGAAGTAGGGTGACATATTCCAAGTGCTGAAAGAAGAAAACACCCTGCCAACCAAGAATATGGTATCCAGAAAAACTTTCCTAGAAAAATGAAGGAGAAATTTAGACTTTCCCAAATAAACAAAAGCTGAGGGAGTTCATACTACCAGACCTGAGCTGCAAAATGCTAAGAGACACCTTCAGGTGAAACAAAAAGATGCTAGACAGTAACAGAAAATCACTTGTAAGTAAGTTATTCCATAAAAATAATACATGGACAAATATGGTAACCTGTATTAACGTAATCTTGATGCACAAATTCACTTTTAATTTTTATAAATAAGAATTTAAATGATAAAAACATCTAAAACTAACTGTAAATCTTTATGATGAAAATAATTTGTGATGACAATAACACAAAGTGGGGGAGGTAGAGCTATATAGGAGTAGAGCTTTTGTATGCAATTGAAATTACCATCAGTTTAAAATGAACTGTTATAACATTAAGATGCTTTATGTAATTGCAATGGTAACTACATTTTATAGAACATACAAAAAAGGAAAATAAGAAGGGAATCAAAGCATGTCCTTGTGAAAATGTCAATGAAAGAAAAAGAAAGGCAGAAAGAGTGAAAAGGAGGAATAAAAAGTTGTAAGACATAAAAAAATGAAAATAGTAATAGTAAGTCCTGCCATATCAGTAATTACATTAAATATAAATGGATTAAACTTCCTAATCAAATCACAGATTGGTTTGCAAGAACTAACTTTACAATTAAGGACACACATAGCTGACAGTGAAGGGAGAAAAAAATAAACTTCCATGCAAACAGTGACAAAAATAGAAGAGAGTGGCTCTATTAATATCAGACAAAATAAAATTTAAGTCAAAAACTGTTACAAGAATAAAAGAAGGGCATTATACAGTTAAAAAAGTAAATTCACCAGGAAGACACAATAATTATAAATATTTATACATAAAAATAAGAGCTCCTAAATATATGTAGCAGACAGAATTGAAGAGAGAAATAAATAGCAAAAAAGTAGAAGACTTTAATAAACCTACTTGCAATAATGTACAAAATAACAAGATAGAATGTAAATAAAAATAAAGAAGATTTAAGCAACACTATAGACCAGTTGGACCTAATAAATATACTTAGAATAATCCATCCAACCAAGCAGAAGCAGAATATACATTCTTCTTAAGTACACATTTGACATTTTCTGGGATAAACCACATGTTAAGCAACAAACAAGTATCAACAACCTTTAAAAGACTGATATTAAAGGATGAGTTTGTGTCCTTTGTAGGGACATGGATGCAGCTGGAAGCCATCATTCTCAGCAAACTATCGCAAGAACAGAAAACCAAACACCGCATGTTCTCACTCTTAGGTGGGAACTGAACAATGAGACCACTTGGACTTGGGAAGGGGAACATCACACACGGGGGCCTATTATGGGGAGTGGGGAGGGGGGAGGGATTGCATTGGGAGTTATACCTGATGTAAATGACGAGCTGATGGGTGCTGACGAGTTGATGGGTGCAGCACACCAACATGGCACAGGTATACATATGTAACAAACCTGCACGTTGTGCACATATACCCTAGAACTTAAAGTATAATAATTAAAAAAAGAAAAAAAAAACAAAAGACTGATATTATACAAAATATAGTTTCCGATCACAAAAGAAAGAAACTAGAACTCAACAGCAAAATAAAAATTAGAATATCCACACATATGTGGAAATTAAACCACGTGCACTTAAGCAATGGGCCAAAGAAGAAGAAGAAAAAGAAGGAAAACACTATGAAACAAATAAAAACAAAAATACAGCATATGAAAATGCATGGGATGCAGCAAAAGCGATGGTAGGAGAAGTGTTTATAGTTATAAATGCATACATTTTAAAAAGAAGAAAGAAAACAAAAAACTCAAATTAACAACTTTACAACTCAAGAAAGTAGAGAAAAAAGAACAAACTATACCAAAAGCTAACACAGAAAGAAAAGAATAAAGATTAAGGCAGAGATTAATAAGGAAACAAAAACAGCTTTAAAAATAGCAGAACTAAAAGTTGGTTCTTTGAAAAGATCAACAGAATTGGCAAATTCTTAGCTAGATTAAGAAAAAATACAAGACTCAAATAACATAAATCAGTGGTGAAAGCGGGTGTTATAACTGATCCCACAGAAATAAAAAAGGGACTACTACAAGCAAATTGTATGATAACAAATTGAGTAACCTAGGATACCCTGATAAATTCCAAGAAATGCACAACCTACTGAATCATGAATACATGACCCTTATAAATCAAGACTAAATCATAAAGAAATAGAAAATATAAACAGACCAATAATTAGTAAGGAGAATGAACTAGTAATAAAAAATCTCCCAACAAGGAAAAGCTTAGGACCAAATGGCTTTACTGGAGAATTCTACCATCCATTGAAAGGATAATTAAGACCAATCTTCCTCAAACTTTTACAAAAAATGTTAAAGAGGAGGAACCTCTTTCAGTCTCATTCATAAGGTCAGCGTTATCCTTTTACCAAAACCAGACAAAGACACTATAAAAAAAAAACTACAGACCAATATCCCTGATGAATCTCGATGCAAGAATCCTCAGCAAAATACTATCAAACAATTCAACAGCATATTTAAATGATTGTATGCTGTAATCAAGACGCGTTTATTCTTTGAATGTAAGTATGATTCAACACATAAAATTCAATTAATGTAATACACCACATTAACAGAATGAGAAACAAAAAACACACAATTATATCAATTGATGCAGAAAAACATGTGACACAATTCAACACCTTTTGTGATAAAAACACTCAACAAACTAGGAAAAGAAGGAAACAACTTTAACACATCATGCTCACTGATGAAAATCTAAAAGTTCTCTATAAAAGATCAGGAACAAGACAATAATCTGCATTGTTACCAATTATATTATACATAGTATCGGAAGTTCCAACCAGAGCAATTAGGCAAAAAAAAAGAAATAAAAGACATCCAAAGTGGAAAGGAAGTAAAATAATCTCTTTTTACAGATGATATAACCTTAGAATTAGAAAATCCTAAATATTTCACATACCAAGAAAAAGCATGTTAGAATTAATAAGTACATTCAGCAAAGCTGACTGATACAAAATCAACACACAAAACTCAGTTGTGTGTCTGTGCGTGTCACACACTAACAATGAACAATCTGAAAAGGAGATTAAGAAAACAATTTCATTTACAATAGCATCAGGAAAAAAATAAATTCTTAGGAACAAACTTAACCAAGGGGTTGGAATTCCTGTATACTGAAAACTACAAATATTGCCAAAAGAAAATAAAGGAGACACAAATAACTGATAAGTTTTTAATATGTCCACAAAAAGCGATCTTCAGATTCAATGAAATGCCTATCAAAGTTGTAATGGCATTTTTCTGCAGAAATATAAATATTTATCCTAATATTCATATAGAATCTCTAGGTACCCTGAAAGCCAAACAATTTTGAAAAAAAAAAGAAAGAACAAAATTGGAGGACTCACACTTCCATATTTCAAGAATATTTACAAATTACATATTTACAAAAAAAAATTACAAAGCCACAATAATCATAACAATGTGGGATTTGCATAAAGGCAGACATACAGACCAGTGGAATAGTATTGAGAGTCCAGAAATAAACCATTATGTATATCATCAAATGATATTTGACAAGGTGCTGGTACCACTCCATGAGAATAGGACAATTTGTTCAACAAATAGAGCAAAGAAAACTAAACATCCATGGGCATAAGAATAAATCTGGACCCTTATATTACACCACACACAAAATTAATTCAAAATGGATTAACGATCTAAATGAAAGATCTAAAACTATAAAACTCCTAGGAGAAAACAGACAAAAAGTTTCATGCTAATTGGGTAACATTTTGTGATGTGGCACCAAAAGCAGTCAATAAAAGCAAAAAGCAGACAAATGGAAATCCATCATAGTTTGTAACTTTTGGTCATTAAAGAACAGTCAACAGAGTGAAAAGGCAATCTATAAAATGGGGGAAAAGTAGAAAATATGTGCAAATCACAGATATCTCATAGGGGATTCATATCCAGAATAGATAAAGAACTCCTATATCTCAACAACAAAAAATCTAACCCAATCACAAAATGGGCCAAGGGCGTGAAGAGACATTTCTCCAAAGATGCTATACAAATGGCCAGAAAGCATATGAAAGGATGTTCAATGTCACTGATCATCAGAGAAATGCAAATCAAAACCACAGTGCAATATCACTACACATTGATTAGAATGACTTCCGTCATGAACAACAGAAAATAACAAGTGTTCATGAGCGTGTAGAGAAATTGAGACCTTTATATAATTTTGGCAGAAAATCAAAATAGTACAACCACTATAAAAAATGATATGGAGGTTCTCAAAAAATTAAAAGTAGAACCACCTTATGATCCACAATCCCACCTCTGGGTACATATTCAAAAGAATTGAAAGCAGAGTGTTGAAGATATATTTGCACACTGTTTATAGCAGCACCATTCACAATAACCAAGAGATGAAAGTGACCCAAAGGTTCATGAAGCATTGAATAAACAAAATATATTACGTACATAGAATAAAATGCTGTGCAACTTTAAAGAGAAACGAAATCTTATACTAGGCTATAACATGAATGGAGCTTTAGGGCATTATAGTAACAAAAATAAGTCAGTTTTTTTTTTTTAAAAAAGCACAAATAAATACTATATGATTCTACTTATATTAAGTATTCAATGTTGTCAAATTTATAAATAGAGAATGTAGAATAGTGGTTACCATGAGCTGGGGGAAAGAGGTAAAGGGGAGTTGTTATTTTAATGGGTGTAGTTTCAGTTCTGCAAAATGAAAAGGTTCTGGAAATCTGTTTCACAATGTTGTAAATATAATTACTCTGAAATTATACACTTAAAAATAGTTAAGATGACAAATAAAGTTGTCATGCCTTCTTTTGTTATTATATAAAAAACGTTTTTCATATGATAATAGTCTTTGTTTTGAAGTTGACTTTGCTGATATTAATATAATCCTTCCATCTTTCTTTAAAATGCTATATGCTTGCACATAAATTGCTTTACATTGATGTATTTATATGTAAGGTGGGTTTCTTACAGATACCACATTGTTGTGTCTTTTATCTAAATTGATAGATTTGCCTTTTGCTAGGGTATTTAAATCATTTATATTTAATGTAATTATTGATATAGTTGAGCATGTTGATTTTTGTTTTCTATTTGCTCCATCTGTTGTTGGTTCTCATTATTCCTCTGTTTCTACCTTCTTTTGTACTAATTATTATTTTTATTATTTTTCATCTAAACGGTTGGCTTTTTAGCCACATCGCTTTTTAAAGTTTTTAATGATTGCTCTAGGGTTTATAATAAACAAAATGTTAGCATATTCTACCATCAAACATTTTTACACTATTCATGTATACTTCAATTTCTTTCTTCCCATCCTTTGAACTATATCTTCATACATTTTACTTCTACATTTGTTATAACTCACAGTGCTTTGAAAGTCAATTATTTTGGTCTTTGAAAGTCAATGATTTTTAAAGAGTTTAACAGTGACAAAAAATGGCTTTCATCTTTTTCCATTAGATCTCACACTCCTTCTGCCTGAAGGATGTCTTTTAACATACCTTGTACTGCGGGTCTCAGGCAAGAAATCCTCTCAGCCTTTGTTGGTTTGAAAAAGTGCTTATTATGCCTTTGTTTTTCAAAGATATTTTCACCAGGTATAGAAGCCTGGGTTGATAGTACTTATTGTTTATTGCAGCATTTTTAAGATGCGCGTTCAATTGTCGTCTGTCTTGTATAATTTTAGGTAAGTCTGATGTGTTTCTTACCCTTGTTCCTCTCTGTGCAGCACCTCAACCGTCCCAATTCAGGCTGCCTTTAAGATGTATTTTTCCCTTAATCTCTCATTTTTAGCTAGTTGACAGTGATGTATCTAAGTGTAGGAGGTTGTTTTTATTGTCGTTGTTGTTGCTTTTGTTTTGTCTTGATACTTATTTTTTAGGGGTATCTAGTCTTTTTAGACCTGTAGTTTCTCATCTTTCACTAATTTTGAAAAATGTGACTTGCATTATACCCGTCCTCTCTGTCCCTTCACTGTCTGCCTACTAGATTCGTCTCCTGTCTTTGGATCAATTTTCTTGACCCAGATCTCAGATTTTCTCATAGTATGGGCTCAAGACTTGGCTCACACATCTAAATTCAGCCACTTCTTAGTATAACTGCTTTTTGAATCTCAGTTAGTGCATGTGATGCACAGGTTTCCAGTGAATTATTTGACCCCAAAAGAATATCATAGCTAAATGCTAAGGTTGCTGGAAAAAAAAAAATCACATTCTCAAATCTTTTTTTTTTTTTTGAATTGGAGTCTCCCTCTGTCACCCAAGCTGAAGTGCGGTGGCTGGATCTCGGCTCACTGCAAGCTCCGCCTCCCAGGTTTACGCCATTCTCCTGCCTCAGCCTCCCCAGTAGCTGGGACTACAGGCGCCCGCCACCTCGCCCGGCTAATTTTTTGTACTTTTAGTACAGACGGGGTTTCACCGTGTTAGCCAGGATGGTCTCGATCTCCTGACCTCCTAATCCGCCCGTCTCGGCCTCCCAAAGTGCTGGGATTACAGGCATGAGCCACCGTGCCCGGCCCACATTCTCAAATCTGTATTAGATGACGTAATCTTTAGGACAGGCGCGGCAGCTCATACCTGTAATCCCAGTACTTTGGAAGACCGAGGCAGGCGGATCACCTGAAGTCAGGAGATCAAGACCAACCTGGTCAACGTGGTGAAAACCCATCCTACAGAAAGTACAAAAATTAGCCAGGCATGGTGGCAGGTACCTGTAATCCCACCTACTCAGGAGGCTGAGGCAGGAGAATCGCTTGAACCCGGGAGGTGGAGTTTTCAGTGAGCCGAGATCGCATCACTGCAATCCAGCCTCTGTGACAGAGAGAGACTCTGTCCCCTCCCCCACCCCCCCCAAAAAAATCACATAATCTTTTCCAAGGGATCTGCTAGTTTTATGTATTCAAATTGGCCAAAGCCCTTTTTGTAGAATCTACATAACTGATAACAATTTTTTTAAAGCCCATGAGTAGAGAAATCGGTTGCTATCCTAGGAATGCCTGAAATTTATTACCAAATACTGATATCCAAAGGGAGAGGTTAGGTTATGCTTGGAAATAAGTAACCCCAAAATCAATGGCTTAGAACAATCACTTTTGCTACACCTTGCTCTGTTGTACATCACCCTTATTCAGGATCTCACACTGCATTTCAGTGCTTCCACAATTGTCAAGACTGGAAAAAAAGGAATGTGTAGAATTATGCACTAGATGTTAAATCTTCCACCTGCAAGTGACACCCATCACCTCCACACCCATGTTAGTAATCAAAATAAGTCACACAGCAAAATCCAACTTTGAGGGATGCCAAAAGGGAAATTTTTGGTGAAAAGCACTAATAAATGACCATAATACTAATTATTAATTTTCCACAAGTTAAAAAACTAGTCACCAAAATTTTCATCATTACCCTAATATAACAATAATGACTAAATATATGCAATATTATTTTCAATATTTGCCCAGTCAACGTCTGTAATTACTATTATCCCTTCCTAAATTAAAAAAAAAATTCTTATATTTTTTTCTACCTTCTGTATATTCCAATGTTTCGTAGGGAATTAAGTTACCTCTGGGAACTGTATTTCTTCTGTCTATCATTTTTCTTTTCTTTAAGAAACCAAAGATTAATGCCTCTGGGCATAGCATTTTGTGATCAGATGTTTTAATTTCTAAACTGTCTGTTTCACAAGACACAGCTTCCCTTCAGTGTTTTTATTTTCCTGCCCTGACAACTGTCTGATTGTTTCTGGCATCTGTTTCTCTGCCTTCCTCTCTTAATGTAGACACAAATAAAGCCTTGAGGGTTTGGCAATGCCTCCATCTGGTATGAATCCATTGTTCTTGCTGTGTTTTATTGCTGGAGACCCTGAGAAATCATGAGTTACAGGACAATGCATTGACTGGGATCAGACATCCAGAAGGTAAAATTCATATTTTCTGATTCAACGAGATGTTGGGGAAGGAAATGTATTGTTCAGTGTCTGGAACCTATTTTGACAAGCTCCTACTTTAAGGAAAACGTTTCAGAATTGAAAAGTTTGCTAAGGATATTTGCACTTCAGTTCATCTTAAGTAGTTCAGGGCTTAAGATTTATCAGACTTTCTCCATCAGCACTAGTTTTGGATTTTATTTTAGCATTTGGAGAGTTAATGATACTGTAACCAATTCTTCATTACACACACACCTTATTCAAATATGTGCATCATCCACTCTGTCTAGTGTGTATGGGGGTGTGCGTGTAACCTCAGCATGGTCTCTTCATGCTTCATAGAACCAACCCAACCCAATCTTTTTCGACTACTCTATAGATAGATGGCAAACCTAACCTCTGGGAATTATTTCACATGATTTATCTTACTAGGCTTTCCATTTTCTCCCTGTGTGTTTCCTCCACATCATTTGATTTTCAATGTAAAACTAGAAGAAAACATGACGCTTTTATTTCTTAGCTCTGTCTCAAGAGGGCATTTTAACTGATTTCCCAGGGATCTGAGAATATTTTGCAACAGAGTATATTAATCCTCAGCCACAAAGTAATCTAATGGTTTGGTTTTACATTTTTATTATTTTTAAAATAATGAGATAAAATAGAAAATCTTCAAAACATTATTCGAAATCAAAATTAATACTATAAACTATGAACAAAAATTTAGAGTATTTTTATATGTAATGTACATATGTATAATTTTAATAATAAGTTTTATTCTAATTTTTTACAACTATTGCATCATATATATTTTTTAGCACTTGGAAGTGCCTGAGAATCACTAGAGAATTTTATACCAACTTTGACTCATCTTAGGACAATTGTTCATCTTTTAAAAATTTATGCAGAGTCATTTTCCCTGGCTTGTTTCTTTCCTACAATCATGATTGGTGGATGGAAACATTGTCCCTGACTCCACATTTGAGATCTGTGACTTTCACATCATTGCAGGGACTCAAAAAATTATCCTTCTTCCACCAAACTTTGTTCAATAATAAGTGAAAAACTTTCTGCTTTTCTCCATCATCCACAACCTGCATGTGAATTTGTCATACCTTTGCAGGATAGTATTCTCATCTAAGGGCCATTTCACTGGCAATTCCTTCTGCCTCGATATCCGCATAGAACATTCCTTTTTCCTTTAAGACTTTGTTCAAAAGCCAACTTCTCAGGGAGACCTCTCTTATCATGCTTTAAAATTGCTAACTTTTCCTTTTCTCACATGTAAACCACATCCCCGCTCCCATGCTGCCAATTTTTTAAAAATTGTACCTGTCACCATCTGTATTAGTTCAGGTCTTCCAGAAGCAGGCACCAATAGAGAGTTAGAAACACAACAAATTGATAGAGGGTATTGCCTGTGAAAGACACAGGAGTGAGGATGCAGGAGTTTGTAGGGGAAGCCTTCAGAACACAATACAGGTCTGACTTGTTTTGGTGGTGATATGGTTTGGCTGTGTCCCCACCCAAATCTTATCTTGAATTGTAGTTCCCATAATCCCCACATGTAGTGAGAGGGACCACTGAATCGTGAGGGCAGTTACCTACATGCTGTTCTTGTGATAGTGAGTGAGTTCTTACAAGATCTGATGGTTTTTTTAAGGGGCTTTTCCCCTTCTCCTCGGCACTTCTCCTTGCTGCTGCTATGTGAAGAAGGACGTGTTTGCTTCCCCTTCTGCCATGATTGTAAGCTTCCTGAGGCCCCCAAACCAGGCCAAACTGTGAGTCAATTAAACCTCTTTCATTTATAAATTACCCAGTCTCGGGTATTTCTTCATAGCAGCATGAGAATGGACTAATATGGGAGGAAAGGAGGAAAGAAGTAGAATTGAACAAGAGCTTCAGATAAACTGCAACTCAGAGAAGTTCTCAACTAACCAAGAGAGAGCTCCAGAGCAAAGATGGCTGCTAGAGAAATCCTGTATTGGGCAGCAATGGATACAACCTACTCCCCATGACTGCCCATTTATTGTCTACAGCAGTCCCTCCAACGAACTCAGGGGTGATGCATATTCCAAGGGCACTCTCTCTCAAACCTGTTACCTGACTGCAGTCCAGGCAGGTTTCCTCTTGAAGAAAGATCAGATTGGCACACATCCAAGATTGCCATACTTTCTGAGTATACATCATGTATTTATTAAAACTTTTTGTATGCCTTTCCCACTAGCACCCAGTAGCTGCTCAAAAAATGTCTGTTAAGTAAATGAGTGAATGAATTAAAAAAATGAGTCCAGTAGATAAAATAAATGTTAAAGAGACAACAATTAATAAGATAAGATTCTGAGTTTCCTTAGGACAGGTATCCAACCACTGTTTTTGTATTTCCACAGCTTTGCACATTGCTTGATACAAACTCAATAAATGCTGACAACTATGTAAATTAATAAATGGTATTTTAAAATCACAATGAAAATATTTCTTTTTTGAAGATGCAAGTAAAGTAGTAACTGAATGCTTTTACTTCTGTAACGTATCTGTTTTTATGAGTAATGCCATAATATTTCACAGTTTCAGTTATACAGTGAATCGATTGTGGAAGCTGTCTCTCCAAAAGAAATGTAATATTACCTCAGGAAGCTAAATCACATCTTATCTACACATGTAATTGAGGGGCAAAAGAGCAGCTTCCCTCTTAGAGGGAAATGAAATCTCTTGGGGATAATGTACTTAAGTAGACAAAACTTATGAAGTGGCTTAAATCATGCTGTATGTGGATTACATGGTAAAGAAAGATTGCTGATGGGATTCAAGGTCTCGTGCCTTTGGGCCAACTGTGTTCAATTAAACTAGGCTTCTTAGGAAGGAAAATATATAACAGTAAGAAGCCCATGGGGCGGGCTGGGAATTCACTGATAAATAGTACACTGAGCTTAATAAATAAGATAAGGATTAAGAGTAGACCTGAAACTGAATTGTATTTTTGTAGGTTGTGCACCTCAGAGTTCTGCTGTACAGAGCAATGCGTGGTGAAACATACTGTGATCACGTGGGCACAGATGGTACAGAGCTCACAAGTCTAAAACTGCAAGGTCTTTAACAGTAAACCCATCACCATAAGAAAGAAGTCAACCAATCACCTCTAAAATATGCTGTGTTTCTGCCTTATGTTTACTAAAGGAAACTGGGAATGCATGTGAATAAACGTATTGTCATGTTCCAATCACCTGTAACAGTTATTTATATGCTTAACCAACCCTTGACTTACAAAATGTCATTTTCATAATGATCCACATGTTTCAAGACTTTGGGTTTGTAATAAAATTATAATATTATTGTAATAAATTTACAATATTATAATTGTTCTATGTGGTTGATTGTGTTGTAATTTAAATCCACATTTAAGAAATTCATTTGTTGGCCAGGCGCAGTGGCTCAAGCCTGTAATCCCAGCACTTTGGGAGACCGAGACGGGCGGATCATGAGGTCAGGAGATCGAGACCATCCTGGCTAACACGGTGAAACCCCGTCTCTACTAAAAAATACAAAAAACTAGCCAGGCGAGGTGGCGGGCGCCTGTAGTCCCAGCTACTCCGGAGGCTGAGGCAGGAGAATGGCGTAAACCCGGGAGGCGGATCTTGCAGTGAGCTGAGATCCGGCCACTGCACTCCAGCCTGGGCGACAGAGTGATACTCCGTCTCAAAAAAAAAAAAAAGAAATTCATTTGTTTTAAAATATTGATAATTCACCTGGGCGTGGTGGCTCATGCCTGTACTACTAGCACTTGAGGAGGTTAAAATGGGAGGATAGCTTGAAGACAGGAATTCAAGACCAGCCTGGGCAACAAAGCAGGACCCCATCTCTACAAAAATTAAAAAGTCACTAGCCAGGAGTGGTGGCGCACACCTGTAGTCTCATGTAGTCTCAATCACTTGGGAGACTGAGGTGGGAGAATCGCTTGAGCCCAAGACTACAAGGCTGCACTGAGCCGTGATCATGCCACTGTACTCCAGCCTGGGCTTCAGCACAAGGGCAAGACTATCTATCTATCTATCTATCTATCTATCTATCTATCTATCTGTCTATCTATCCATCATCTATCTATCTATCTAACTAACTCTATCTGTCTGTCTATTTATCTATCTGATAAAAGAAAAAGTTCAGCTGGGTTAAATTTAAAGGAGTTTAATTGAGCAATGAATGATTCATGAATCAGGCAGCCCCCAAAATCACACCAGATTCACAGAGACTCCAGGGGTCCCTCGTGGTCAGAACGAATTTATAGACAAAAAAAAGGTGAAATGACTTAGAGGAATCAGAAGTGAGGTACAGAAATAGTAAGATTGGTTACAGCTCAGCATATGCCTTATTTGAACGCAGTTTGAACATTCAGCAATCTATGAGTGGTTGACGTATAGCATCTGGGATTGTCCAACACTCAGCCTTTGTTATAGGTGTGTACTATTAAGTTAGGTTTTCAATTATGTTGGACTATTAATCTAGGTTAGAGTTCATCCACAAGGACTCAAATAGAGAAGTACAGAGTCCTTCTCAGGCCATATTTAGTTTGCTTTAACATGTGTGCGTGTGTGTGTGTGTGTGTGTAACAAATATATAATTCTCCTTAAATTAAAATTATGGGAATTTACAGATTGGATTTTACTATCTACACTCATAGTTGCTTGTCAAAAATAAAACAGATATAAAGATTTCCCTCAAACCTGAAGACAAAATAATGTAATTTTCATCTAAATTATCTACGTTTTATAATGACTTTAGTAGAAAGGTTAAAATAAGAAAACTTCTCCCCCCAACTAAGTGAACTTTTTCTCAAGACACACTTAATATACTATTTAAAGAATACAACTTCAATTTTTAACTTTGTCTCCCACGAATGATAGTACCAGCTGAATTCAGTACAATCTCTGCCTCAGGCACCCTGTGAATTTGAAGTCCTTGCAATTTCTCATTCTCTTCAAGTTAAAAATGGACTTGAAGTGTCATAAGAATTTTAAACCTAGATAGAAACTGCCTAGCTCAGCAATTACTGTGCCACCATGTCCTAGGCAAGATTCATCTAGAGAAATTATCACAAATGATTTTTATAAACCTGTAATTTAAAATAGCACACTTTAAAATAATAAAAATTATAAATTAAATTAAGCATTATTATAGAAAATCATTGGCACCGTTGCGGAAGATAATTTAATCAGTCTTCGTTTTTGGGAGGTTGCAGTGAGCCAAGATCTCACCATTGCACTCCAGCCTGGATGACAGAGCGAGACTCCAACAAAATCAAAGAAACAAACAAAGAAAAACAAAAAAACATACAATATACATAATATACAACTATGAATGTATTACAGTCCATAAGCAGATATACAGTACAATTAAAATTTTAATGACATTTAGCTAATTAGGAAAAATGTCTAAAAAGACTAATTCTTAGAAGGGCAACAATGAAAAAAAGTTGAAAAATACTGTATTAAATGAACCATGTAAATTCAGGAGGTAGAACTTGAACACAGATTTTTCTGATTGAGCTAGATGCCATTTCCTTTATGCCATTGTCTCTTCAGCAATTAAAAAAAGAGAAAAATTTTACAAATGTGTCTTCTCTGAAAACAAAGATAATTCAGAAGCTATTTTACCTGAAGATATTTCTTTGTGTTTTGTCTTTTGTTTTCCTCAACCACTCAAAATTTGCTAAGCTTTTATACATACACATACACACACACTATATATACAGCTTATTTAGATGAACGCTAATGACATGGCTAATCCACTTTACATGATGAGCAAGCCGATATAAAGTTTATCTTTATTTGTATTTAATCACTTAATTTTAAACACAATCATATGGGCCAGGCTTTACGGATGCCTTTTTTTGGTATGTAGGGAGTTGACAATGGTAATTATCTGATTTGCTCCAACAAAGTTAACCTCAGCTGAGGATTTCCAGCCCGTTAACAATCACCTACAGTTTGCAGCACAAATGGATCTCCCACTGTCAATTCGGATTAGCGCTCTCCTTGGCCTTTTTGAATCATTCCCTGACAAAAAATCAATTGGTAGAACTGCATTACAGCTGTCTGTCACCCATTTGAATCAGCTTCATCATGACCATTTGTCAAAACTAGTGCCAAATACCTTAGAAAATTTGACAAGATAATGGTAATGGCTGCTCAACATTCAGTGTATGGGAGATTTGTGCAGCAATCTCCATCATAAAACATCAACACTACGGAATACCTATGTGAATTATTATATGTAAAAAGCAGAACTCAGTGTTTGCTATCTGGAATCTAAATATGCATGTGAACTTCAGCTAAACAATGAGGGAGAACACTTAGATCCAACTTATAGGATCCACAGGCAAAAGGCACAGTGAATGTGCAGGTTTATGAGAATGAACATATTTCCTTTTTAAATCTATAATAGATTTTAAAAATTTAAAAACACCCACTAATCTATTAAAGCAATTCCCAGGCAGTGTCAAACATCCAATGAACTTTTACACGTTGTATGGCATATTGTTAATGATTGGTAAACGTTTTTGACTGATTAAATCATTTTCATTAAGTCGATCTGCGTTAAACAGTTTACCCTTTCCTTTGAAATCACATCTTCTGGTTGAAAAGCTAAGAAATCAGTATTTAAAAAAAAATTTAAATAAGAATTCTTGTTCTGTGACTAAATAAAAGTGCAGGGATTTAAGAAAGAAAAGTGAAAATCAATGCTTTAAGCTTTTCAGAATTGTAGCCTTATGCAAGAATGTACAACTCACTGTCCCGTATTCACAGTAAGGCCCAGTTTACTAACATCAATTACTTAGTTTTTCTTTCCCTTACAGTCTACTGGCAGAGAAGCAAGCAGGTTCAAATACACACTCTGTGTTAGGGATAGTATAAAATTTCCACAATATTAACCAACATGTTTTTGGTGGTGGTGTTTTCCCCGCTAAAATGCCTTTTATCCCACATCCCTTCCTCCTTGTCCAGGCTGCTTTTGTCTCTGGGAAAGCATGACATAGCAAGAGAAAGAAACATGGCCTGCCCTTGCTTTTAAATGTACAAAGTCCCTCTTCTGGAATAAATCAAAGGGACTCCTGTGCAGGAAATACAAGTGAGAAAAATATGTGAGAATGTGAGGGAGAGATTTTGAACACTATAGATGTGATAAACATTCCCAGGATAGGAGCAGAGGAAAGTTAGAGGAGATATAAAAGCTGAGTAGATGCTGTGGGTCCCTGAGTAAGGACACTTGTCCACCCAATATTTTAATGTGAGCTTGGGAAGAGGGGAGGCAGAAAGGGCTTAAGGTGTCTGAGGGTAGAAACTACCTGTCATAAGACCGGGCACGGTGGCTCACGCCTGTAATGCCAGCACTTTGGGAGGCCGAGGCAAGCTGATCGACTGAGGTCAGGAGCCTATCCAACAGGGTGAAACCCCATTTCTACTAAACCTACGAAAAAAATTAGCCGGGCATGGTGGCATGCACCTGTAATCCCAGCTACTAGAGAGGCTGAGGTGGGAGAGTCACTTGAATCTGCGAGGTGGAGGTTGCAGTGAGCTGAGATTGTGCCACTGCACTCCAGCCTGGATGATAGAGTGAGACTCCATCTCAACAACAACAGCAAAGAAAAATAAAGAAAGGAAACAAAACTACCTGTCATAGACTGGGTGGGTGGCAACTAAATGCCATAAATGCCACCATTTCCTGGTGCCTTCTCGCTGTGTCCTCACATGGTGAAAGGGACAAGGCATCTCTCTGGTGCCTCATTTATAAGGACATGAATCCCATCTATGAGGGCTTTGTCTTCATTCTCTAATGGAAGAAACTTTCTCTTCATTCTCTAATGGAAACCTCCCAAAGACCGCATATCATCGCATTGGTGATTAAGTTTCAACAAATGAATTAGGGGGAGATACAAAAGTTTTAAATTTAAAAAATTTAAAAATTTTTTTAAAAAATAAATTTGGGGGAGGTACAGCTCCTTGGTCCATATGCTCAGACCATAGCAATACTTTTCTCGATTTGCCCTTTTTCCTGGGTAGAATGCCAGGAAGCAATGAAACCCCAGAGGACAAATGGCTGGGGGATGTATTAAGGCAGACAGACTGAGCAGCCTCAAATAATTCCCGGTGCCTCAGCAGAAGCTGCAAAATAAATGGGTTTCCCTGGTCCCTGAGTGTAGCATGAAATGGAAAAGGACATCAGATAATGTCACAGAGGGTCCTGAAGTCCAGTGTAGGGCAAGGGAGCAGTAGAATGATCTCAAATTATCAAGAAGTCCAGAAACACTTTACAGATAGAAAAGCAAAAGAACACGGTGATAATCTGAATAGATCAAAATTTGTAATCAGTTTACAATTCAAAGGATAGGTGAGGACAGTTAATGCCATCTGCATACCTTGTCTGACCTCATCACCCTTCCTTGACAACCACCAACCTATAGTTCCTTTCACAAGAATTTTCACAATGATTTCACAATCTTTCCTTTCCTTTTTTTTTTAAATAAGAGTAGACCTGTGGGTAAAGACCGGGCTCTCTCTTCTCTCATTCATTCTCTGATGTAAAGGAACAACATCAGATCCAACTGATCTCATTCACAACAAATGTTCTAAGCTTTCATGCAAATAACTACCATCCTCTCCTTTATTTACTAACTTCTTCCTGACCTGCAGGTACTGGACAAAAAGGGAAAATAGAGGAAAAAGAAGGGTTAAGACTGGGCAGCGCTTTTTAGGCATGTTTACCTCCATAACAAACATTATAACGAAAGTGAAGAATAAGAACATAGATTTTGTTTCGAAAGTTTTCTTCAATAGTTTATGCAAATTTCCAAAGGAAAAATATTTTTATGTAACCTTCTTACTCAGGAAAGGTCATTCTGCCTAACAGGGAAAAAATGTATATGTGACTTGAGCTGTCTGTTAAACAAATAAAGTTGTCTGTTAAACGTAAATGGGGGAAAATGTACATGTGACTTAAGTTGATTGTTAAACATAATTTTTTGTTTATTTGTGATAGAAGGAATAATAATTTACTAAGCATTATTAAAATTTAGGAAGAAATGAGTTTGTTCTGGGTTATCAAAAACAGAACTCAGAAAGATTCTACATGTCATACCAGCAGGCAATAGAGCATTAACAAATGCAACTGTCCACAACTCACAAGCTCTACTTCCTTTATTTTTTTTCTGTTTTCCAATTACCTCCTTCATAGAATTTCTCATTCATTGATGTGGTCCAGTACCATATTGTCAATTCCTATGTCCCTGAAGCAAATTCAGCAAGTAATCCATTATGCTTAAAGTGGGTGTAAAATATTTTTATTTATCCACAGAAAGGCTGGAACATTCTTTGTTTACTTCCTCAGACACCCCACTCCTATTTATTTTCCCACAGAAAGGCTGGAGCATTCTTTGTTTACTTCCTCAGACATTCCACTTCTATCCATTTTTGGAAAAGGGTACATAACATGGAATCAATTTTCACATTCTATCCTTTGTTCTAGGTAGTGACAGGGCCAGTTTACAACAAAGCGTGCTCATTTCCTCCTTTCAGAGTCTCCACATTGAGCCCACATGCAGAACATGTGCTCTCATCATGCCAATATCCTTCTGCAGAAAGGTGTGGAATGGAGCAAAGCCGTGTGCTAAGATCTGCCCAGGGTAAGTGTTCATTCTCTCAGGCTCCCTTTGTCCACTGCTCTCTCAAACTCTCTTTAAAGCATGGCAAGTAAAAATGGTGAATGTTTCTTTCTGACTAATTTTTTAAAAAATCTCAAATACTTTTTATTTACTCAATTTAGGTTTTAAATACCTAAATTTAGAAACTTCTATATTTATTTCTAAATTAGCTTTCTATTTTTTAATATGGTAGCAGGAATTAACAGGATACATGGTAGGTCTTAAAGAGAGATTTTCTATCTTAAATGCAGGAATAAATAAGCATTTATTGCATAGCATAAATTTTCCATGAATATTTTGATAAAGTATAATCGGAAATATAAGTTCAGTTGCCCTAGAAACATCTGGGTAGCTGAAGAGTGACTCTAAAAAGCAACAAATAATAATAATTAACATTTATTAAGCATTCTTCCTAAAGGTAAAAATGTATTATCTCATTTAATCTTCATAATAAACCTATAGTTAGGTACTATTATTTCCTCATTTTGCTGGAAAGGAGACTAAGAAACAAAGAAGTTAGGTAAACTTTTCTTATAGTTAGGAAGAGAGAGAGCCCGGACTCAAATCCCTATCATCTTGTTCCACAGACTATCTTTAACTAGAGTGCCTCTAATATAGAACAAGTCAAGGCCTTCAGCTGATGCATCAATAAGACCAATAAGATAAAGAGGCAGAAAATGGATATACAGGTGATTGGTAGATAGATAGATGGATAGATAGATAGGTAGATACATAGATAGACACACACATACATATATACAAACATACATATATAGATGATTGATTGATAGAGAGAGAGAGAGATAGACAGATACTTAGAGAATGGATGGATGCAGAAAGAAAATTGTGATGATGGTGATAAATGGATATGGATGGATGGACAGATGGGTGGACAGACAAATGAACAGAGAGATGGACAGAAAAATAAAAGATAAAAGATTGATCACATCCCTGTTTCCAAGGCTGTAATTCAAGCTGGCCCACAGTTCAAGTTTCACATGACTCTTGGAATTTGTATTTTTTCCATTCAAAACTCTCTTCAATTTATTGTGCTAGGAGCCACAGACACAGAGATGTCCAAGAGGCTAATTCTGTCCTTAAGAGTTCACAGTCAACAAGGGAGGACAGAGAAAAAATAAATTGTTATTAACTGCACAGCAAATATAACAGAAGTAAGCCAAAGCCAAAAAGGGGAAAATAGGGGCAGAAAAGAGAAGGAGAAAAAATTCAAGCTTCTATAATGTTGCTCTTACAAAATACCATTCAAAACTGAGCTCAAATCTGTGTATGTGAAATGTCTAGGCTGATTGAATAGGGAGTTTCCATTTTCAGTCTCTTGGTCAGGCTGGGAACAGTAGACCTGAGGTTGTAAGGTATACAAATAGTACAGGAGCCTGGGAAGCCAGTTTCTGTGCAGCACATTGCTCAGAAGCAAGGATTTGGGCCAGACTAATCTAATTTAACTCTTAATTAACCCTCATCTCGCACTTAAGAAATCTGTGGACTGGGTAAAACTAATGATAGTTCAGTAAATGTATACTGATACTGACCTAAATCTTATTCCCAACTTGAATCATGTACAGCTCCTTTTAAAAACCAAACATCATTTTCCATCAAACATCTCTTGAATTTAAATTATAACTCATATTTCTGAATGTTTTCTAGGTGTCATGTATTATTTTAGGTACTTCACAAGCACTGTCTCACTTAAAACTCACAATACCTGTGTTGAATTTCTACTACTTCCTTGAGGAAATTGAGCTACTGAAAGGTAAAGCAGAATGCCCAAGATCCCAGAGCTAATAGATGGTGAAGTTGAAATTCAACTCCAGATGGTCAGATTGAAGAGACTATACTTGAAACCATCTTACTATAGTGCCCCAGCACCAAAAGTATCTTTGTTAAAATAAAGCATGTTACTCTATTTTAGATCAAATATTTACCCCAGAAGTTACGTTTGAAAGCATGGGTCCCTTCTAAGCTTGGCTAGTTGTAAATAAATACTTTTCAAAGGAAATGATCTAAGTCAGTTCCTATTCATATCACTGAACCAATTCTGGTTTAAGGGATAGCTCACCAGATACAAGTTCAATGAGTAGTAAGAAAAAAATCCCTATGCAAAAGTTGCTGTCTGATTTAATATAATTTTTTTTTTAATTTCTGTGTATCTCTGTTTAATGTTACTTGGCTTTTAATAGTCCATCAGGAGGAATGATATTCAAACACTTTCAAATAAATTTTTGTAATATGCACATGTAGATAAGAAGACTATTTCACGAATATCTAACTTCCTTATTTGTTACTATCACCTACTACTTTCTTTCAAAAAAACAAAGTTTTCTGTGTCAAAGGAGGTGTTTTATTTTTACCATGCTCAGGATATTAGCACAATCACATCTGTTTTACATAGATATTGTCATATATGATCAATATTTGTACTAATAATGTAGTCAAAATTATAATATTGTTTTATGTTAAAACAGTTTATCACAATAATTGTTAATATTTTCCTTTAAATTGTACTTCCTATTTGTTTGGAGGCTTTGTGCTATACTCTCTTTATGTGCATAACAAGAGAATAAATACATTGTTATATTCATATAACAGAATACCACTCAATGATTAAAAAAAAGAAATGAATTATTAACTGACACAAGGACATAGATATATTTCAGAAACATTTAATGAAACACCTTCAAAAGGCATTTGCTGGAAGAAAACATACACACACATGCACACACACACACACACACACAGATTCATACCACATGACTGCATTCATATGACCTACAAGAATAATCAATTTATGATAATGGAAGTCAGAAAATGGTACTTCTGTGGATAGAGAAAATTGACTCAAAGAGCACATAAGAGATTTTTTGATAAAAATATGTTTATTGGGGTGGTGGTTATGTGGATGTATATAATTGTCAAAGGTAATCCAATTGAGCCTTTAAGATCCATGCTTTTTTATTATTTGTGCTATTTTCCTCAATAAAAATAAATAAATAAAAGGTATGTCTGCAAAAACATGTACACAGTTCTATGAATCCTTTCATGCATATTGATAATACAGATATACCTGTCTATTTATATCACTGTTTCTTAACCTTGGCACTACTGACGTTTTGGACCAGATGTTTTTCTTGCAGAGTGGGTGGAGAAAGCTGTCCTTAGCATTGCAACATGTGTGGCAGTATCCCTGGTCGCTACCCACTAGACGCCAGTAACATCCCCAGGTTATGATAACCAAATTTTCTTCAGACATTGCCAAATATTTCCTGTGATGGGGTCAGGGGAAATTGACCTAGCTAAGAACCACTGATCTATCTGTATATGTACACAACAAATCCTACCTAATGGAATCTTTACCAGAATGTGCGTAGTGATTACCTTTGGATAGTGGGAATATAGACAACTTACATTCTTTTTGTAAATGTGTTTCATGTGTATGTGTTTATACACACACACATACAACATATACCATTTCATCCAAATATAACATATATAATTTTAAAATCTAAATAACTTAAAAATTAGCAGAATCTTGTGAAAGGAAATTAAATCTTGGGACCCAAACTCATTAAGCCAAAGGAAAAAGTTAAGCTGGTAACTGAGTCGCGCAAACCTGCCTCCCTCTTTGGGTTCCTAAATAAGATGGCTACAAGATGAAAAGGTACATGCCTACCCCATATTTTGCTCACAAGGAAATTCCTAGTTAGCTCCAAGATCTTTACCCTAATGTGTTTCTCTTAAGATTTCACCATGGCAATGTAAATTGATAGCTTAGCTTTATAGGTGCAGTCACCCCTCTGCCCACCAGACACAACTGCACGTCTGGTTGTTTCCCTGCCCTATTTTGTCTATGTTATCTTATTTAAAAAATGCAGATTATCTGCATTTTTCCTATGCCCCATTTGTCTATGTCATCTTATGTAAAAGTGCAGATTCACCAGCCAGACAAAGGCATGAATGAGCATTTTTTGCTACTCCCCCTTTCATGGAAATTGTGTATTTCTCAATATTCCCCCTTTCTCCTTTAAATTTGGGGCCCTCAAAATCATCTTTGGAGAAAGGCGTAGACCTGCCTCCCAGTCAGGTTCACGTCCTTAACTTTGGCAAATAAACTTCCTAAAATGATTGACTTGTCATTTTTCTCAATTGACAATCTCTCATGGGAAAATTTTAACACAGTTCATTTCTCCATGTTGCTCATTTGCCACTCCTTTTTTTTTTTTTTTTTTCCAAGACAGAGTTTTGGTTGCCCAGGCTGGAGTGCATTGGTGCAATCTCAGCTCACTGCAACCTCCACCTCTCAGGTTCAAGGGATTCTCCTGCCTCAGCCTCCCAAGTAGCTGGGAATACAGGTGCACGTGACCATGCCCAGCTAATTTTGTATCTTTAGTAGAGACAGGGTTTCACCATGTTGGCCAGGCTGGTCTCGAACTCCTGACCTCAGGTGATCCACCCACCTCTGCCTCCCAAAGTGCTGGAATTATAGTTGTGAGTCACTGTGCCTGACCACTTATTTGCCACTCTTGTGTCTCCACCTGACTTCTGCCCACATCTCCATGGACATAGATAATCATGAGTGGCAGAATCGCTAGAGATGAGATTCTGTAAGGCTTACAGCAGCTGAAGATGGCAAAAACCACAGAATAAAAGCAAGGACAGAGCAGTTGTGATGCAGCTCTGGAGCCAGGCTCTGGTATTCCCCAAAGTAATGGGGCTCAGAAACGGTTTATAAAGTTGGAATTTGGAGTCATGGTCTGAACAATGCAAGCAAGTAAAGAACAAATGGGGCAGAAAGAGGATAGATGATGGTGAATCTTCAAAGGTTAACCTTTGAAGTTTGCTATTTTAAGAGGCAGCTGACCACTTAGAAAATGAGTTATTTCTAATCAATAGAAAAGAAATACTGTGAAAACATATGTATCTGAAATGAGCATGAGGCCTTCTCCATTCATTCAGCACAATTTTGGAGCTTTGATTTTGCTCAGGGCTCTCTGTAATTCCAGTCTGTCTCAGTGCCTGGCCAGTTTCAGAACGTTTTCTGTTTATCTCACGTATCTTGTTCTGAGCTCATCCCTAAGACATCACAAGAGATATTGATTTATTGACTTCTGGACGCATAGTGTTCCTTACAACATGCCTGTCCTCATCCTCTGACATTTTCTTCTCTGGTCCTTTTGAGCAACCATCCACTGACCCAATTTAATCCCCCATGACCCTCCTATATCAAACTGCATAACGGTATAGAACAGGATGGTCACAATGTAACATGGAGATTTTAAATCCTCTGTAAAATATAGAAAACAGTAACCAAATAAAGCAAATCAAAAGTTTTTTAGGTAAAGAAACCTGAAAACTAACCTGTCTATAAAAGGACCATAGTAAAGTTATCAGAGGAGTGTGAACCACTGCATTTTGAGTGAGGGCTAGGAAAATGAGGCTGAGACCTGCTGGTCTGCATTCGCAGAAAATTAGGCATTCCTAGCCTCCAGATGTTTACTGTTAAAGGAACAAACTAATAATATTTATTAAACAGACCTGACTTGGGAGTGTCCAGATATCTCAATATCTGGAGAACAAAGGCATTCCTAATTTTCCTTTAAAGATAATAATATCAGTTCTTTAAAAATATAGTATTTAAGAAAATTAATCCTTTATCACAAACTCTTGTAGCAAAATACATCTCCCCATATATACAAGCATTGCTATCCACAGTGAACGCATTCCTCCTCTTACTTTTAGGCACGCCCTACTCTGTCTATGGAGTAGCTGTCCTTTCACCACTTTACTTTCTTAATAAGCTTGCTTTTGCTTTGTACTGCAGACTCTCCCTGATTCTTTCTTGCATGAAATCCAAGAACCCTCTCTTGGGGCCTGGATCCAGACCTCTTTCCTATAACAAAGTGATATGGTTTGGCTCTGTGTCTCCATCCAAATCTCATCTTGTAGCTCCCATAATTCCCACATGTTGTGGGAGGGATCCAGTGGGAGATGATTGAATTATGAGGGTGCGTCTTTCCCATTCTGTTCTTGGATCTTATGAGATCTGATGGTTTTAAGAAATAGGAGTTGCCCTACACAAGCTCTCTCTTTTTGCCTGCTGCCATCCATGTAAGATGTGACTTGCTCCTCCTTGCCATCTGCCATGATTGTGAGGCCTCCCCAGTCATGTGGAACTGTAAGTCCAATTAAAACCTCTTTCTTTTATAAATTGCCCAGGCTCTAGTATGTCTTTATCAGCAGCATGAAAATGAACTAATAGGTAAAGAGTGTTGATTTTAGGCAACTTGCTTTTGCTTAGTACAAGTTACTAGAAAGTGAGCAGTAAGTTGGAATAACATAAGTTCTGATGACAGGACCCTGTCATCTTCATCTTAGGACCTCATAATAGTTACTGCTATCATTTGAAGTAATACAAACACAATAAAGAATTATTTATTTTAATTATAAGGCAGATTTACATAAATGGTACTGGAAATGTAACCTTTCATTTCTTATCTTAACCTATTTAAATAATGAGATCACGAAATGAATCTCTAATGCTCCCCTCAATTCTATTGATCAGTATCAATAATTTTTAGTGAGGTAATTTCTCATTTTCAGATCCTGCAAGTGTTTATTTAATTAAGTCAGATGGTTTTATCTAGCTGATCTAATTTATAAAAGCATCATTTTTAACAATAAGTAGGATTTTGGTAATACTTTATTGTAGTGCTCCATATATTATCTAAAAAAGCTCATCCAAAGAAAAAAAACTAACATTACTCTATCATATTTTCTGTTTTTGATAAACAAAAACTTAAAAACTAATGTTACTCTATTAACTTTTCTGTTTTGAATAAACACAAACTCTTAAGAACTGATTCAAAAATAATGTAGCGAAATTTTTTAAATAGTTATATTCATTAAGGCATTCATAAACTCTTACTCTAATTTCAAAAATCATCATTTTGATTTTCTCTACCACAAAAATGAAAATGTATTGAATGCTTTATCATCAAAATTACATGTAAAAAATATCAAGAGTTTAGGGTAAAGTTAGAATATATTTCTACACTAAGGTATTATTTGGGATTTTTTTTAAAAAATAGGTCTTTTACAACTCACAAGAAACTTAGAATTGGAAATATGAATGGAAATCTTTTTTCCTCAAAAATGAGAAATGGATTATAAAGAAAATGAATATAAATGCTAATTCAAATATGAAGCTTTTGCTTTTGAAAATATCATTGAATGTTCTGTATTTAGGAAAGATGATTTAATATTTCTTGAAATATGTCCTTTAAATAAAATAGTTTATAATGTTCTCACTCTTTACCATATCAAAGCAAAGTAAATCTCAGTGCCCTATAAAGTTATTATTTGCTTGATTAAATCCCAACTATGTGGAATAATTTCCATTTGGACAACATACATTGTCTTTCTATGATAATATATAATATTCAAAAACACAAATGCCATAGTTTATCCTGGCCAAACATTTAACTCCAAAGGTTTATGCATTTCTGAATTCTAAAATCTCCTTGTATAACTAATATTACTAACATTCATTTTATTGAATTCCAAAAATAAATCTAGTTATTGCCAAAATAGTGATTTCTAAATATAATTTATAACCAAGAAAATATGATCATGGAAAACTGAAAGGATCAAATCATTTGATCTTCTAAACAGCTATGAACTTTTAAGAAAAAAAAGTATTATATTTAAAAACAGAAAGATAATCACATTTGAATTGGTTTCTGTATATTTCTGATACAATTTAATATTTAGAGCTTTTAAACTATAACCGCTCATACATATTTTTACAACACCATATTACGTAAAAGTAAATATTTCATAATCAAGTCTTTAAATTGTCACCAGGGACTCATTTCAAAAATGATATGCTGATTTGTAAACCAGTGTTTTATCTGTAAACTGTTTTCAAAGTTGTTTAACTATTATATTCTGGTTTTTAAAAATAGTTCACAGTATACTTAATAATGCTATTGTCAAACAACATATTGCTTGTCTTTAAAACATAAGCATAGCTTTTAAAGTATATTCCCATTTAACAAAATAAAGTGAACACCAGGTAGCCCTTATATGTGTAAAAATTACACATATCATGTTTTTTTAGATTTAAAAAAAAAAAGAAAAAAAAAAAAACCTGATCCTTTCAGGATATCTGAGATTCACTGCAAAATAATCCAGTATAAGGAGGGGAGTAATAGATGAAGTAAGAGTAGCCATGAATGGATCATTAATGTCAGGTATTGAATACATGGTCGGGGGGAAGAGAAACAGGACTATACTATATTTGGTACCCTTTTGTATATGGTTGACAGAAAAAGTTTTAAAACTGCATATAACTTATATGGAATCTATGTTCTTGTGTTATCTTTACATTTTTAATAATTTTTATATATTTGTATTTTAAAAACATATTTGTCTAAAAAATTTATTATGTGATTCAAATAATTTTCATTATTTTAATTTAGAAGAAAAAATATCTGTCAGAGTTTCTTTACTCGCAAAAGTGCCTATTTTAGCTTTTCATGTATGGACAATTTTTTTTCTTTACAAGGGAACCAGATCTGCCTAAGAAATGTTTCAATAAAACATTTGCTCCAAAATGATCTTTGACTCCAGGTCTCACATCCAGGTTATGCTGATGCAAAAGGAGGGTTCCCACGGTCCTGAGCTGCTCCGCCCCTGTGGCTTTGCAGGGTACAGCCTCACTCTTTCACGGGCTGGCATTGAGTGTCTGCGGCTTTTTCAGGCACACGGTGCAAGCTGCCAGTGGATCTACCATTCTGGGGTCTAGACTACGCTGGCCCTCTTCTCACAGCTCCACTAGGCAGTGCTCCAACCCCACTTTCCCTTTTGCACTGCCCTAGCAATTGTTATCCGTGAGGGCCCCACCCCTGCAGCAAACATCTGCCTGGGCCAAAGTTTCCATATGGCTTCTAAAATCTAGGCAGAGGTTCCCAAACCTCAATTCTTGACTTCTGTGCACCCACAGGCTCAATGCCACATGGAAGCTGCCAAGGCTTGGGGCTTCCACCCTCTGAAGCCGCAGCCCAAGCTGTATGTTGGTCCCTTTCAGCCATGGTTAGAGTGGCTGAGACACAGGGCACCAAGTCCCTAGGCTGCACACAGCATGGGGACCTTGTGTCCGGCCCACAAAACTACTTTTTTCTCCTGGGCTTCTGGGCCTGTGATTGGAGGGGCTGCCATGAAAGTCTCTGACATGCCCTGCAGACATTTTCCTCATGGTCTTGGGGACTAACATTAGGTTCCTTGCTTCTTAAGCAAATTTTTGCAGCCGGCTTGAATTTCTCCCTAGAAAATGGGTTTTTCTTTTCTATCACATAGTAAGGATGCAAATTTTTCAAACCTCTATGCTCCGATTCTCTTGTAAAACTGAATGCCTTTAACAGTACCCAAGTCGCCTCTTGAATGCTTTGCTGTTTACAGATTTCTTCCACCAGATACCGTAAATCATCTTTCTCAATCAAGTTCAAAGTTCCACAAATCTCTAGAGCAGGGACAAAATGCCGCCAGTCTCTTTGCTAAAACATAACTGGAGTAAAAAGTCACCTTTACTCCATCCAGTTCCCAACAGATTCCTCATCTCCATCTGAGACCACCTCAGCCTGGACCTTATTGTCCATATGGCTATCAGCATTTTGGATACAGCCATTCAACAAGTCTCTAGGAAGTTCCAAACTTTCCCACATTTTCCCATCTTCTTTGGAGGCTTCCAAACTGTTCCAATCTCTGCCTGTTACCCAGTTCCAAAGTCGCTTTCTTTTGGGTATCTTTTCAGCAACGCCCCACTCTACGGATACCGAATTACCGTTATTAGTATGTTTTCACGCTGCTGATAAAGACATACTTGAAACTCGGAACAAAAAGAGGTTTAATTGGACTTACAGTTCCACATGGCTGGGGAGGCCTCAGAATCATGGTGGGAAACAAAAGGCACTTCTTACATGGTGACAGCAAGAGAAAAATGAGAAAGAAGCAACAGAGAATATCCCTGATAAATGCCCCTGGGTCTGTCCCACAACACATGGGAATTCTGGGAGCTACAAGTTGAGATTTGGGTGAGGACAAAGCCAAACCATGTCAACTAGTAACATAATAAAACCTAAAGAGGTAATTTGCATGGACATCTCACTGTGACCACAGTCTTCTTTATGTCTATGTCTCCTTCAGTCCTCTTAACAATCTGAGGTCAATGTTATTAGGAACTCTGTAGTAGGATAATAGAAAAGTACAGGAAAGCTCAGAGAAATTATTTACCCCAGAGCTCACCATGAGGGATGAAGCCAGAAATCAAACTCAGATCTCTCTACCCAAAGCCCCTATTCTAAACACTGTAAGGAGCCACATTATTGACCACCAACATATTACTTTCTATAGAGAATAAATTATTAAACTCCATATGATTTTTCCCAGAAATAGCCCAGCCACCCCATGCCTAGTTATTCACTCAAGTAAATTAAAAACTTATGTTCCTGTAAAATTTGTACACGAATATTATTAGCACCTTTATTCATAGTTACCTAAAACTAGAAACAACCTAGATGTCCTTCAACAAGTGAATGGATAAACAAACTACAAGATGACCCTATTAAGTAAAAGTATTCAAAAATATAAAAGAATGAACTAAATTCACACAAAAGTGAATACAATTTAATGTTTTTTTACTAAGTAAAAGAAACCAAGCAAAAAATATTTACATATTCTATGACTGTTTTGATGTTACATTCCAGAAAATGCAAAACTACATGAATAAGGAACAGATCAGTGGTTGCCAAGAGTTGGAAGTTGAGGTAACGGGGCCATGTAGAGCTTTCTTAAGGTAATAGGACAGCTCTGATTGGTACTGGTGGATACATAATTTTATGCATTCATCAAACCCATAGAACTATACAACACAAGAGTACATTTTATAAAATTTAAATATGTAAATTTTTAAAATATCTATCAACCAAGGTGTGAGGAGAACATAAGAAAGAATGCAGACTGTGACCAGTAAAAATAACTGTATTAAATTGCAGGACATAATCTCGCTGAAGAGGTGGGGAACAATTTCCTAAGTTACTTTGAAATATAGTGTTTTGAGGTGTCTCTGTAAGTCCCAAGACATAAAAACCTGTACACAAACATTGTATTTTACTTGAGAAATTGTTTCTTACAGCAGCACATTTTAACAATCTGAAAATACTTAATATGTATACTAGGGTTGAACAAATAAGTATATTGTTGATAATGAGAGCCATTTTTCTCACTGTAGGATTAAGAAGCTACAAATAAGCAAAATGGGAATCATAGAATAAAGTTGTGGTGCTGAGTTGAAATTGATTATATCAATATGAATTCATGTTTATTTTCATAAATAGTCCATTAAAGAAATAAATATTAATCTGTGCCTATACATGAGTTAGCAAACATTTAACATTTTCTAGCTCTGTCCTCTGAAAGGACCCAGAAACACTGAAATCCCAGCAGCAATGAGCACACCTAGCTCCTAAATATTGTTTTTTGTTTGTTTTCTGTTTTTTGTTTTGTTTTGTTTTGTTTTTTTGAGATAGAGTCTGGCTCTGTCACCCAGACTGGAGTGCAATGGTGCAATCTTGGCTCACTGCAAGCTCCACCTCCCAGGTTCATGCCATTCTCCTGCCTCAGCCTCCCAAGTAGTTGGGACTACAGGTGCCCGTCACCATGCTTGGCTAATTTTTTGTATTTCTAGTAGAGACAAGGTTTCACTGTGTTAGTCAGGATGGTCTTGATCCCTTGACCTCATGATCCGCCCACCTTGGCCTCCCAAAGTGCTGGGATTACAGGCGTGAGCCACCGTGCCTGGTCTTAAATATTGTTTTCTAATACCACTCTCCAAACAAAAGAAATAAGTGCTATCTGGAGAGATGGGGCAATTACAATAAAAACAATTACAACTAGACCTAAGAAATGATATAGGTAGCAACACAATAATAGTGGAGACTTCGAACTCCACTGACAGCACTAGATGGGTCATCAAGACAGAAAGTCAACAACAAAAAAAAATGGACTTAAACTATAGCCTAGAACAAATGTACTTAACATATATTTATAGAACATTCTACCAAACAACTGCAGAATATACATTCTATTCTATTCATCAGCACATGGAACATTCTCCAAGATAGAACATATGATAGGCCACAAAACAAGTCTCAACAAATTTAAGAAAATCAAAATTATAGCAAGTTCTCTCTCAGACCACAGTGGAGTAAAACTGGAAATGAACTCCATAAGAAACCCTCAAAACCATGCAAATATGTGGAAATTAAACAACCTGCTCCTGAATGATCATTGGGTCAACAATGAAATCAAGTTAGAAATTCAAAAATTCTTTGAACTGAATAATAAATAATGGTGACACAACTTATCAAAACCTTTGGGATACAACAAAAGCAATGCAAAGAGGAAAGTTCATAGCATTAAATACCTATATCAAAAAGTCTGAAAGGGCACAAATAGCCAATCTAAAGTCATGCCTCAAGGAACTAGAGAAACAGAAATAAACCAAACCCAAACTCAGCAGAAGAAAATAAATATCAAAATCGGAGAAGAACTAAATGAAATTGAAACAAAAAAAAAACACAAAAGATAAGTGAAATATAAAAATGGTTCTTTGAAAAGATAAACAAAATTGATACATTAGTGAGATTAACCAAGAAAAGAAGAGAGAAGATCCAAACAAGCTCACTTAGAAATGAAACGGGAGATATTACAACCAATAACACAGAAATACAAGAGATCATTCAAGGCTACTATGAACACCTTTACATGCATAAACTAGAAAACCTAGAGGAGATGGAAAAATTCCTGGAAATATACAACCCTCCTAGGTTAAACCAGGAAGAAATAGAAACTCTGAACAGATGAATAACAAGCAGTGCGATTAAAATGACAATTTAAAAGATACCAACAACAACAAAATTCAGCACCAGTGGGATTCACAGCTGAATTCCACCAGATGTTCAAAGAATAATTGGTACCAATCCTATTGACACTATTCCACAAGATAGAGAAAGAGGGAATCCTGCCTAAATTATTTTATGAAGCCAGTATCACCCTAATACCAAAAACCAGGGAAGGACATAACAAAAAAAGAAAACTACAGACTTACATCCTTGATGGCCAAAATCCTCAACAAAATATTGGCTAACAGAATCCAATAGCATATGAGAAAAGATGATCCACCATGATGAAGTGGGTTTCATACCAGGGATGTAGGCATGGTTTTAAATATGCAAGTCAATAAATGTGATACACCACATAAATAGACTCAAAAACAAAAATCACATGATTATCTCAATAGATGCAGAAAAAGCATTTGACAAAATCCAGCATCTCTTTATGATTAAAACCCTCAGCAAAATTGGCACAGAGGGGACATACTTTAAGGTAATAAAAGCCATCTATGACAAATCAACAGTCAACATTATACTGAACTAGGAAAAGTTGAAAGCATTGCTCCTGAGAACTGGATGCCCACTTTCACCGTTTCTATTCAATATAGTACTGGACGTCCTAGCCAAAGCAATCAGACACGAGAAAGAAACCAAGGGCATTCCAACTGGTAATGAGGAAGTCAAACTGTCGCTGTTTGCAGATGATATGATTGTACATGTAAAAAACCCTAGAGTCCTTCAAAAAACTCCTAGAATGGTAAATTGAATTCAGCAAAATTTCAGGATCAAAATTAATGTATGCAAATACGTAGCTCTGCTATACAACAACAGTGACCAAGCTGAGAATCAAATCAAATACTCAACCCTTTTACAGTAGCTGGAAGAAAAAAAAAAAAAAAAAAAACTTAGGAAAACTACAAAACACTGCTGAAAGAAATCATCAATAACACAAACGAATGCAAATACATCCCATGCTCATGAATGGGTAGAATCAATATTGTGAAAATAACCATACTGCCAAAAGCAATCTACAAATTAAATGCAATTCCCATCAATATACCACCATCATTTTTCACAGAACTAGAAAAAACAATCTTAAAATTCATATGCAACCGAAAAAGAGCCCACATAGCCAAACCAAGACTAAGCAAAAGAACAAATCTGGAGGCAATACATTACCCCACTTCAAACTATACTATAAGGCCATAGTCACCAAAGCAGCATGATTCTGGTATAAAAGTAGGCATATGGACCAATGGAACAGAATAGAATAGCCAGAAAGAAAGCCAACTACTTACAGTCAACTGATCTTTGAAAAAGAACAAAAAGAAAAACTTGAAGTGGAGAAAGGACACCCAATTCAACAAATGGTGCTGGGATAATTGAGAAGCCACAAGTAGAAGTATGAAACTAGATCCTCATCTCTCACCCTATACAAAAATTGACTCAAGATGGATCAAGGCCTTAAATCTAAGACACCAAAACATACAAATTCTAGATGATAACATTAGAAAAACTCTTCTAGACATTGGCTTAGGCAAAGACTTCATGACCAAGAACCCAAAAGCAAATGCAACAAAAACAAAGATAAATAGATGGGACTTAATTAAACTAAAATACTTCTGCACACCAAGAGAAATAATCAGCAGGGTAAACAGACAACCCACTGAGTAGGAGGAGATCTTCACAATTTATGCATCTGACAAAAGACTAATACCCAGAATCTACAAAGAACTCAAACAAATTAGCAAGAAAAAACAAACAATCCCATCGAAAAGTGGGCTAAGGACATGAATAGACAATTTTAAAAGAAGATACACAAATGGCCAACAAACATATGAAAAAAAATGTTTAACATCACTAAGTATCAGGAAAATGCAAATCAAAACCACAATGCTATACCACCTCATTCCTGCAATAATGGCCATAATCAATAAATCAAAAAATAATAGATGTTGACATGTATGTGGTGAAAAGGGAACACTTCTATACTGTTGACGGGAATGTAAACTGGTACAACCACTATAAAAAACAGTGTGGAGATTCCTTAAAGAACTAAAATTGGATCTACCGTTTGATCCAGCAGTCCCACTCCTGAGTATCTACCCAGAGAAAAAGAAGTCATTATATGAAAAAGATACTTGCACACACATGTATATAGCAGCATAATTTGCAATTGCAAAAATATGGAACCAGCCCAAATGCTCATCAATCAATAAGTGGATAAAGAAAATGTGGTATACATACACACTACGGAATTCTACTCAGCCATTTTAAAAAATGGCATTTGCAGCAACCTGGTTGGAATTGGAGACCATGATTCTAAGTGAAGGAACTCAGGAGTGGAAAACCAAACATCGTATGTTCTCAATCGTAAGTGGGAGATAAGCTATGAAGATGCAATGGGATTAGAATGACATGATGGACTCTAGGGACTTGGGGGAATGGTTGGGATGAGGGTGAAGGATAAAAGACTACACACTGGGTATAGTGGGTGCACCAAAATCTCAGAAACCACCACTGTAGGACTTATTCATGTAACCTAACACCACCTGTTCCTCAAAAACCTATTGGCATAAAAAATAAATTTAAAAGAAATTTTAAAAAGTTTTATTGAGGCATAATTGACAATAAACTATAAATACTTAAAATGTAAAATTTGAAAAGACTGGGCATATGCAAAGACCCATGAAACCATCACCGCAAACGTAAGTATATCGTTTATCCCCTCAAATTTTCTCTTGCTTCCCTGTAATCATTCCCTCTTCCCATTACTTGCTCCTTTCCTTGAGCAAACACTGATCCCTACATGGTGTAATATGTTGACCTATGATACATACCAATGTCGTGTATTTAGACCCAAAACATAGAAGTATCACAAAAATTTGATTTTTTTTCTTTAAACAAAATTTACAGTTGTTTCATTGAATGTAAATTCCCTCTTCTAATTATTTTTAACATAAAAGTGAACCCACGTCTATATTATGAAGTATATAATATAGTGTGTGTGTGTGTGTGTGTGCGCGCGCGCGCAAGATTACCCACATTATAACAAATTGTAAGGGTTCCCTTTTCTAATACATAACAATTCATAATTACTGTGTGGTTTTTAGGGCTTGAGTAATATGTTTGCAGTCCAGGTAGTAATTCAGTTTGTTTGCCTGGCAATTTGAGATAACTGCACCTGCCAACAGAACTCTAGATGTCACTCATTCTGTCACTACACTAGTATTGCCAGTACTATGACATCATGGCATTGCTTTTTCCAATCTACTTTCCAAAAGTAGAAAGTGATTCTTTCTACTTTTTCTTATTTCTTGCAGGAAACTCCAATAGTGTTATCTGCTTGTGAACAAATATATTCTTTTTTTGATGCCATCATGATGAAAAAAAGATAATGTATACATTGCAAGTTGAAATGCTTCTAAATTCCTATAGAAAAATTAGACAAGCCTAGCAATAATTTTAACAAGGATTAGATACAAAATAAAGGACATTTACAGCGTTTTTCACGTTTTTAAACAAATTCTTTCATGAAAAATAATGTAATTTCATACTTCTATAATGTTTTAAATTATGCTTTACATCTGTATTTTTGCTAAATATAATCAAATATTGTTCTCCAATAACTCTATAATGTTACTTCAATATGGAAAGTACTGAATCTGTACCTCCAGAGTTGAAGCTCCTTCACCAATACAGCAAAAAGTGTCAATAAGTGTTTGCTTTCATTCTTCCTATTATCAATGCTCCTTTTACCAACGTACCTGAAGTCACACTTCGTAAATAAATGTTCTCCCATTCTTTCCTACTTTTATCTTCTAGGTTTTTATAAATATGGTTCTAACTAAGGATCTCTATTATATATAAAAGAGAGTTTAAAAGCATGAGCTTTGACATAAACTTGGTAGAAAATATTTGTAAACCATATATCTGACAAGGACTTAAAATTCAATATATGAGAAACTGACATGACTCAATAACAAAAAGGTAAATAACCCTATTAAAAAACAGGTAAAGGACCTGAATAGACATTTTTACAAAGAAGACATTTATAAAATGGCCCACAAGTGTATGAAAAGGTGATCAACATCAGAGGAAATACAAATCAAAACCACAGTAAGGTATCACTTCACACTCTTAGGGAGGCTATTGTCAAAAAGTCAAAAGATAAGTATTGGCAATGGTATGGAGAAAAGGTAGCCTTTGTACACTGTTGTTGGGGATGTAAGTTAGTATAACCATTTTTTTAAGTATGAACATTCATCCAAAATTTAAAAATAGAAATACTACATGATCCAGCAGTCTCACTTCTGGGTTGACCTCCAAAGAAAATAAAGTCATTATCTCAAAAACATGTATGAACTCCAATATTCCTTTGCAGTATTATTCACAATAGCCAAGATATGGAAACAACATAAAAATTTGTCAACATATAAATGAATAATGAAAATGTTGTATATATACATGTCTTATGTAAAATGAAATATTATTAAGTCTTTAGAAAAAAGTAAATCCTACCATTTGCAACAATTTGCAAGTCTAATTTATAGTAATAGAGAGTAGAAAGGAGGTTACAGGACAGAAGGAAGTAAAGGGGAGATACTGAACAAAGTTCATGAAGATAGATAAGATAGAAAAGTACTAGAGACTTAATGTAAAGCATGGTGACTATAGTTAGTAAGAGTGTATTATATACTTGAAATTTACTAAGATGGTAGATCTCAAGTGATCTCACCACAAAAAATAAAATGGTAACTGTGAGATGATGAATATATTTATTAGCTTGATTGTGCTAATCATTTCACAATTAGTGTGTATATCAAAACATCACATTTTATAAAATTTAAGGGTATGCCCTTAAATACGTATAATTTTTGTTTGTCAATCATACTTCAATAAAGCTGGGAAAAAACTTGAGTTCAAATTTCAGTTCCACCCTTTACTGGCTTTACAACTTTGGCCAAATACTTAAACTTTCTGTGCCTTAATTTTCTCTTTTGTAAAATATGGAACTTTAGGCATAGAGTAGCTATGACATTTAAGTGAGATAATGTATATGAAAGAGTAAGCAGTGCCTGTCACATAGAAAATAGAAAATGATCAGTAAATTACTCTAGTCATGACTACAGGCATAATTACTGGTTATTAATTCGATGGAGAACAAGATTTATATTCAGATGTGATAATGCTCTTATCCAAACTAGAGACAAAAATACAGGCAACATTATATTTTACATTTTCCAATTCGAACATTTAAAATGTTACAGCAAAAGAACTAAAAATAGAAACCTTCACATGTGTGAATCTTTTCAAAAAAGTTTTAAAGGAGGTCAGCAAGTATTTGACTGAATGGACTAATACGAGAGACCACATGAAT
Organism: Macaca fascicularis; assembly: GCF_037993035.2. Taxonomy (NCBI): domain Eukaryota; kingdom Metazoa; phylum Chordata; class Mammalia; order Primates; family Cercopithecidae; genus Macaca; species Macaca fascicularis. The sequence goes on along the minus strand of NC_088377.1, from coordinate 21,793,005 downwards.
AAATTTCTGAGTCAAGGACCACATTTGAGCATGCTCCTGAAAAAACACGCAGTTGCAATAGAGTCGGCTCTGCTGCCTCTCACCTGCTGTGAATGGATCATAATGAGTGGGCACATAAAGGTATCCGATAATTATAAGTCTTCAGGATCTAACTTCTTATTCATCTCTGGCAGCTGTGTTATCTGAAAGTATAATTTTTATGCCACCTGCCGTGCAGCAGCTGAGTATTTCTGGCTTTCGAGGTAGGAGGCTTACAATTCACACTGTACTGTGCCTGTCCCCTGGGGTTACAGTGAATTGAACTAGAATGGTCCCATGTGAAGAATAAAATATTGTGCAGTGAATTCTTTAGTCTCTACTTTAAGATAGGTGGCTGCACTAACTTTAAACATGTTGCCTCATATTCAAAGGAGGACATTTTACAGAAAAAGGACATTTTAGTTCATACCGAAGAGGAATGTAAATATTATGGAAATGCGAACACTATATTTACTTTTCCTCATTTTTATTAACACAAAACTATTTGAATTCTAGTTCTCAAAAAGCTTTTCAGTTAATATATCTAACATTAAAAATCAAATCTAGTTGAGGGCCAGTAAAACAAGTCATCAAAATGTACATTCTAGTTATCCAGATAACTGAGTTCTTAAAAACTCTTAAGGTTCTTAAAAAACTAAAATTCAAACTTTCAAGAAAAACCTTTAAAGTGTTTTCCTTAAACAAACTTTTTTTTTAATCCCTTCAGCCATGGTGTATTCACGTATAAATGCTAGTATATATGAAAGCCTCTTATTTTATAAAACCAGCATAGAAAATGATTTTATAAATGTGCTTTGAAATCTCAACTTTTTATTTTTCCCCACAATCTTATAAAAACATAACAAAGTATCTATAAATCAATGGGGAAACTGCATGTTAATTTAATCAGTAAGATAAATATTGAATCCTTTGTTGTCTTATTTTATCAGATATTTTTTATTTCAAATGTCAGCAATTCAACATTTATTCCAGTGGATGCGATCAGTAATGTAAGCCTTCAAAAGAGGAGACAATCAAAAAAAGTATTTTCATTATATTCCCACATTTATATTTGAAGAAGAGTGTGTATTTACAATGCTGGAAAACTAGTGACATTCCTCAACATTTCTCTGTATGTGAATACATCAGAAAAGAACCTAGAATTACCAGTCTCCCTCATTTTTGGAGCTATTTTCAGTTTTACTTCTATGTAAAAGACTTTTGTTGTGCTGAATCTAATCTTATTAAGAGAACTCAAAATTCTTTACTTTCTAATAAAAGATTACATGCAATATAAACAGAAACAAAATCATATAAGACTTTCCCAAACTTTGGAGAACTGAGAAGAGAGAAACTCAGAGTAAAACTACGTTATCTATTGTCTAATTATGCTTATGAGAGCTTAAATACTTGCAAAAAGCAAGTTGTTAAACATATCATAGAGTCAAAGAGAGTTAAAAACCATCTTCATTACAAAGATGGCAAAGCAGTCAGGCTCATGTAGACGGTTGTTGTACTAAGGAACTTTTATTTAATCTGTTTGACACTAGTCAGTTCCCACGTGGTTCCTTAAAACTGATCATACTTGCTAATGCTTATTTATCAAAACCCAAAACCTAAATAGATGAAAAATATGCTTATAGGACATTGGGGATGCCAACAAGTTTGAGTTGCCTCCCAAAAGTCCAGGAACCTAATTTAGAAACTTCTCATACCTAAAACTACCCTTTGGTCAAGGTGATTCAAAGATTCAGTGTTTTTTACCACAGTAGCCCACATTTAACAAAAAATTTTAGACATCTTTTTCATAAAACGTTTATTCTTTGCTAACCTAAAAGTCCTTTTAATTGTACTCCTGCATTAAAACAGCATCTCATGTAAGAATAAGGCAGCTGACATTTTTTTAAATTTCACAGTAAATAATCGTATATTCTTTTTCCTTTAGTTTAGTTAACCATTTTCTTTCTTGTTATTTCACACTGATTAAAACAGAGCTAAAGATACCAAAAAATTTAATTTAAAAAAATCTGTGTGGATTAGAAAGTAGCAAATGTTTGTCCATAGGCTGGAGACAAAGTAGTACGTCTCCTCCCTGTAGTGAAACTCCAGTCTCTGAACAGTGGGTCCAGAAACTGTGTATGTGTGTACCCACACCTAAGCTACTGTTCAGAAAGGGCCTGTTTTTACTGTAGCTAAACTTTCACAGCATTCTGAGCAGAGGGGCAGAGAGAGCCTGGAATTTTATATTACATTTAAGCCTAGAGATGGTAAAAACCATTATTAAGTATATTTAATACTTGAACAACATGGGGGTTAGGAGAATCAACCATCCAACACAGTTGAAAATGCATGTAAAATTTTGACTTCTCAAAAACTTAACTAAGAGCCTACTGTTGACTGGAAGGAAGCCTTGCCACCAAATTAACATATGTTTTGTATATGTATGATATACTGTATTCCCACAATAAAGTAAGCTAGAGAAAAGAAGATGTTATTAAGAAAATGTTAAGAAAGAAAAGATACGTTTACAGTGCTGTACTGTGTTTATCAATACCGTAAATTTACACCACCTTTTTATAAGATCAATCATCTGCCTGAAATGGTAGACAACCACAGCTGCAGACCTCAAACTAAAGTACATATCAAGTGATTCAACTTTTTATTGTAATGTCATGACTTTTCTCTGTTTGGGGGAGCACTTCTAGTATCACTGGTAGCACCTCGTATGAGTCCCATGGCATTTTTCAACGTTTATGATACTGCACTAAACACAATGGGAAATACCTGAGAGCTTCCAGAAATCCCTTTTTTCTATAATAGGCAATTACTGGAGAGGCAAACTGCTCACTTGGACATGATTAGCCTCGCCTTGGATACTTGCAACACTGAGCTCACCACAATAGCGACAAAAAGTGGCTATCAAATTATTATACTAGCACAGAATATACTACAGAAAATTTTATGAAGTTATGATTTAATATGGTATCTTTCTATTTATTTACATTTTCTCCATTATGAAAGACACTATGTATGTTCTCTAAGTATTTGTGTGCATATGTTTTGATAAATTTTAACTTTTTATAATAGGTTTGTGTATATTTTATGGTAGTAAATGATAAAATAGACTAGAACCTACATCTATTTTATGCATTAATGACATATCTTTTTCTTAATTTGATGATATTTCTATGCTATGCAGTTTGCAAGTTTTTTCAAATCTTTGTTAATCTAAAAATAATACAATCTCTGTATTTACTGAAAAAAAATCTACATATAAGTGGGTCTATGCAGTTCATATTCACGTTGCTGAAGGATCAACTGTATTTACCATCAAGAACATAAGGTAAGTCATATTCATACCTACCCACGAATACATTAGCTGTGCACAAAGTTAAAAGGAGGTATGTTCCAGTTGTTGTGGGAGTTCACAGAAGTAAGATTCTGGGAAGAGTCCATAAAAAGTACAATGGTTGATTTTATATGGCAACTTGGGCCATAAGTTTCCTAGACATTCACTTACATTCTGTTCTAGGTGTGTCTGTGAAGATATTTTGGGATGAGATTGGCATACAGCATATGAATGAATCAGGAGATTAAATATTTAAAACGCATTGCCCTCCCCACCATGATTGTGCCTCAACCCATCTTTTGAAGACCAAAATAGAACAAAAAGCCAGAGAAGGAGAAGATTTGCTCTTTCGACCTGACTGTCTTCAAGCTGGGACATCAGTCTTCTTCTGCCTTCCAACTTAGATGGAAATTTATACCATCAGCTCTACTGGTTCTCAGGACTCAGACTGGAGCTCTCCTGTCAGCTCTCCTAGGTAAGGAGACCCAAATCCCTCTCCCGTAACACACCCCACTTCATGTGCAGATTTCATCTGCTGTTCGTTGTGCTACCCTATGGGAACTGGGGTTCAGGGAGCTGGTGCAATTGCTGATACTCTGGCCATTGCCATTCCTGTGAATGAAGAGTCCTTTGCCTAACCCAGGAGTCTCCTCTCTCATGTCCACGTCTATTAAGCTGTAGTTGACTAAATTGTTAGCTTGAATGTAAGGTAAAATCTCAGGGCCTTCCCAGTTCTTGACAGGTACTAACTAGTTACTTCTTTCTATTATTCTCTATTACATTAGTTAGAATGGGCTAAGCTAAGCTGCAGTACCAAAGAATATTTTAATGCAGCATCTCATCCAGACAAATTCTGCAGTGGTTCTAGATGAATCTCCAGAGCATCTGTCCTCCACATGTAGACTCTACCTCTGGCTGCTTCTTTCTGATGTTTTCTCCTTATAAACTGTTGCTGCCACAATTTATGAGAAATAGCTGGCTGGGAAGTTGAACTTCAAAAACCAAATGCTTTCCCCCATGAGTGTCATATGTCACTCCCTCCCATGGTCATTGGTCAAAGGAAGTTACCCAGGCACAGCTAATATTAAGGAGTAAGCAAGTGCAATCTCTCCATGTCCCTGGAGGTAGAGGAATGAGATTAACATATGAATGTTTCATATTCAATGGAGAAGAATATTTATAAATAGTAAAAGTGGTTACTATGACTCTTACATTATTTTTTATTTTACAACTTTAAGCTCTTTTTAAATTTATTTTACTTAATTAATTTTTAGGGTTTCTTGCTTTATTGAGGTATGACTGATAAATACAAACTGTATATATTTCACATGTACAACGTGCTGTTTTGATATATGTATACATTGTGAAATGATGACCATAATCAAGCTAGTTAATGTATCCACCACCACCTCATGTAGTTACCTGTTGTGTGTGTCTGTGATGAGAACACTTAAGATCTACTCTTTTAGCAAATTTCAAGTCTATAATACAGTATTATTAACTGTAGTCATTATGTTGTACATTGGATCTCCGTATTTATCCTGCATATCTGAAACTGTTCCCTTTGGTCAACATCTCATCATTTCTCCCACCATCACCCCCCAAGTTCCTGGCAACCAACATTCTACCCTCTGCTTCTATGAGTTTGACATTTTTAGATTTTAAATAAAAGTTAGATGATGTAATATTTGTCTTTTGGTGCCTGGCTTATTTCACTTAGCATGACGTCCTCCAGGTTCAACCACGTTGTCAGAAATTTCAGGATTTCTGTCTTTCTTGAGATGGAACAATATCCTATTATGTGAATGCATCACATTTTCTTTATTCATTCACTCATCAGTGGACACTTAGATTGTTTCCATGTCTTGGGTATTGTAAATAATGTTGTAGTGAACACAGGAGTGCAGATATCTATTTGAGATACTGATTTCAAAAAGTTAAAAGTAGAACAATTTTTATGATCCAGTAATTTCACTGCTGGGTATATATTCAGTGGAAATTTTTAAGCTTCTTGTGGGCAGAAATAGTCATACTCTTTTAAATAATTCTCCACAATGTCTTACACAGCAGAATCACCTAAGCATTCGTTTTACTGATTAATTTTTATTTAATCTAAAAAATTACCATCTTTATAGAGTTATAAGAGGCAGGCAATAACAGCTGAAATCAGAATAATCAGCCCTTTGAATTACAGCCTTGAAGATGAATGTCTAGGCTATGTAAGCAGATTGTTCACAGTAGAGGGTGAGAAACAGGGTAAACCTTTCCCATATTTTGGTGTGATTGATAATAAGCTGAAATACTAGCAGATCTAGGGCTTGTCTAATGGTAACTCTGCTTTAAACCTAGAATTTCATTATTCATCTTTAGGTCAATGTTTCCCAAAGTGCTAAGATATGAATAGGTGTCATATGGCAAAGTAAGGGTCTGTGGTCAACTAACTTCAAGAAATTCTGGGCTTCACAAAGTTGAAGAGGTCTATTTACTGCAGGGCTTCTCAGAGCCTCCAACATGATTTATTTAAAGCACTCTGTGAATTAATTGAGGAAGACATACTACTTGCTAAAGTATTTATGTGGACATCTTAGCTTGTGTCGTTCCCAAAAGCAGAGATTGTGTATTTGGGAAATGATCTCAGGGAGCAGGTTTGAGGAACTGGAAGAGTAGAAAAAAGAGATAAGCAAAAAAAAAATAACTGATAAGATTTTTATTATAAATGTGTTGTTGTGAGTAACTAGGGCTAGGTTTATCTGGGAGCTTCTGAAATGGCTTATGAAATGAGACTAAGAACTCTGCAACGTGGCAAGCAAGGGGCAAGCACTTATCAATTCCCTCCAGGCCTAGGGTAGCCTCACAGGTATTGTCTTCCCCACATTTCCAGTGTTTGTGTATGTGAGCATAGAGTGTGTTCTCTTAGACCTTACACTCTGCATTACAAGGAAGCCCAGAGGATACGGTGAGAGGCATGTGGAACTGGCTTGAGGAAGGGGTACTGCCTGGTTATACCTATTCTCAGCCTTTCAGAGCTCAAAACCAGTTGCTGCAGCAGCTTCTGGGAAAAAAAAGTTAGGACCAGAATGATTTGCAGTGGTATACAATGGTTTTTAATAAAATGCCAGGCATCTCTTTTCAGAAAGCATTCTACAAAATTACTTTGGAAAAATCTAATGAAAGTTTCCTCTACTATAAAAGTAGAGGAAAAAAACTACCATGCAAGTTGAAGACATAACAAAATATAGTATATGGCTAACAAATGTTCTTAAACACAAAAAGGTACTTTAAAAATTTTGTTAAGATGATAGATCTTATGTTAAGTGTTCTTAAGACACACATGCATGCGCGCGCACACACACACACACACACACACACACACACAAACCAAAGGGATACACAGAAATTTTGGGAGGTATTGAATATGCCTATTTTTTTTATTGCTGTGATGGTATCAGGGATATTTGCATATGTCCAAACACATTGAATAGGACACATTAACTATGTTTAGTTATTTGTAAATATATAGAGAGAGACTGCATTTGTATTTGTGTGTGTGTGTGTGTGTGTGTGTGTGTGTAGTGTAGGCCATACCCGCACTTTTTCAGAATTTTTAAATTTCTTTTTCAAGTAATTCTAAGTATGACCTAAAAGGTAAAGGACTCACATTCTGAAGCAAAACAAACCTGGATTAGTAATAATGACTCTTCCTCGAATTTGAAAGCAAATAAAGTTGTAAAGAAAATTCTAATTTAAATTCTGAGCAACACTGGCTGCAGCAAACTGTTTATAGTTGTTGTAAAATGCATGAAAATCTGTTTGTTTTTACAAATAATATCTTATTTTCTATAAAAATCTTTCTATCCTCAATTCTTAGGTTTTTACATTATAAAGACATTCATGGAATCTAATAAGATTATTATTACTTCCACAAGTGTAACATCTGTAGCTCAATTAAAAGCAAGACTACAGAAGCACCATTCAACAATACAAGCATTCTCAAGTTGTGTACATAAGGATAAACATCCATTAAGTAATCAGCTTAAAAGAGACGTGCTATGAGGGAGAAACAAGAAAACAACAATCAAGAAAAGCAGTTTTAAAATGAGAGAGAATGATAAGTTAGAAAATTGACTTCTAATACACTAGGGTAGGCAATTTTTTTTCATACATATATTTGAAGTCCTTAGTACTGTTTTTTTCTACATATTTGACCAAAACCTTATTTTCTTAATGTTTCTAATTATTTTCTCCTAAATATTACATTGAAACGTAGTTTTCAAAATGAACTTTGTCATTGAGTCAGTTTGGAAATGATGGAAAATGGAACAAGACCATCATTAATTACGTGTTCCTGGATGGTTTAAGTGTTCTCTTTCCTCACCTGCCAGATGGCAGTAATAATGCTTGCTACCTAAGAGGGCTATGGAATTCCCAGGTGAATGGTGTTATGTGAAAGCAATATACAGTTACTGTCTCCAGAATGTGGGTCAAATACTTTCCTCCAGGTAGTAATGAAGTTGTTTCCTTGTCATTGTGTTTTTATACCCATGAGTTTGAATTGAGAGCTTTTCATTTTTTTCAAGCCTAATATCAAATATACTTCTTACTTTAACCTATGGGCTAATATACCATTTGATCTAAGTCTGTTTTCCATATCCAAATCTATTGTATGTGTGAACAGAATTCCACAATATCACTGACAGTAAACATTCAGACTCTGAAATTCAAATTTCAGAAATACATTCAACTAGGTGTTTCAAGATGTAAATTTTCAATGCTGCAGCCTGCATTAGTGTCGTTCATTATAATTACAAAATACTATTGTTAAAGAAAAATTGCACCTGTCAAGATGAGCAAACAGAAATCATTATTCCAACACCATTTCCAGCAACAAGGGAAAGAACACAGACCAGCTCCTAATATTCAGCTCTGCTAAAACAAAGGGCCAGAAAGGACATGAATACGTCCTTTTCAAAAGAAGACATACGTGCTGCCAATAGGCATATGAAAATATGTTCAACATCACTAATCATTAGAGAAATGTAAGTCAAAAATCACAATGAGACACCATTTCACACTAGTCAGAATGGCTCCTAATGAAAAGTCAAGAAATAGATGCTGGCGAGGTTGTAGAGAAACGGGAATGTGTTTATACTGTTGGTGGGAGTGTAAATTAGTTTAACCATTGTAGAAATGTTCAGTGTGGTGATTCCTCAATAAGTGAAAAACAGAACTACCATTCAACCCAAGAATCTCATTACTGGGTTTATAACCCAAAGAAATACAAGCTGTTCTATCATAAAGACAACAGGCACCCGTATGTTCACTATGGCACTATTCAGTATAGTAAGGACATGGAAACAACCTAAATGCCCATCAATGGTAGACTGGAAAAGAAAATATGGTAATATTCAGCATGGAATACGATGCAGCCATAAGAAAGAATGAGATCATGTCTTTTGCAGGGACATGGATAGAGCTAGAAGCCATTATCCTAAGCAAAGTAATGCAGAAACAGAAAACCAAATACTACTTGTCCTCACTTATAAGTGGGAGCTACATGATGAGAACACATGGACACAAAACAAGGAGCAACAGATACTGGAACCTACTTGAGGATGGAGGGTGGGAGGAGGGAAAGGATCAGAAAGAAAAAATAACTATTGGGTACTAGGCTTAGTACCTAGGTGACAAAATAATCTGTACATCAAACCCCATGACACAATTTACATGTGTAACAAACTTGCACATGTATCCCTGAACCTAAAATAAAAGTTAAATTTTAAAAAGAGCTGGGGTAGGGGGATGTTAGACTTTCTCTGTTTGCTAATTGGCTTTCCCCACTGGAAAAGAAAACTGGCAAAAGGCTTTTTAGAAGATTTACATCTCAAAGGGAAATAGAAAAAAATGTAATTACAAGTTTTCTAAAGTGAATGGTGAGGCCTAGAGCTAGGAAGAAACCTGTCTAAGGTTTCATCAAGCTGTGGGAAGAGGAATGTGAAAGCTGTCTTGGTCACTGTCAATGTGCAAAACTTAAGCCAATTTTATCTCCTGTCCTCCAGGCATTGTGGCACGAGCCTGTAATCCAGGTTACTTGGGAGGCTGATGTAGTAGAATCGCTTGAACCCGGGAGGTGGAGGTTTCAGTCAGTCTATCTTCAATGAGTCAAAACACAAAATATGTTTGAAAGGTCACTTGTGGAAAACACTTGCTAAGAAAACAACCCTTTGTTTTGAAAACTAGTGAGGGGAAAGGAATCTGGCATTCACTTTGCCTTTCCTATTGTAACTACACAATGCTGGATAACCAGAGAGTTAATGAAGTGAATTTTTTCTTTAAACAAGTATTCCAACTAGTAAATCAAGGAGAAATTAAAGAATCTGGTCATTATCTTGTAACGCTAATGAATGAATGGATCTAGTCATTGAGTCTATCAGTGACTGCTAGTGTCACAAAAAGGAAAAAAATCAATCATTAAGTTTCTCCTGATGGAAGAAAATATTGCCATCTATGAAACCAGCTTGCCAAATAACTAAGCCTGAATCTCATTAAACTTCTAGGTCAATCCGTCAATAAGTAGAAAAACCAGAGGACAGAGGTTCATGTAACACTACAATAGGAAGAAGAAACCAACAAACATATGTATATGGGGACAGATGGAGAGAGAGAAATTGTGAGAGAGAAAATAAACCAGGTTTAAAATGCTTAGATATATAAAAAAGTACAAAACCAAATTACAGTGTCACTTATGTGGAAAATAAATGTCAGCAATAAATTAGCAGGAAGCCCAAATAGTGGTAACTTTTGTTGGGAGTGGCAGTGGTGAGGTTTCACTGTGCTGGAGGGCCCATGGAAAGTTTGTGAAACGGCTGGGGATGTTTAATCTCTTGATTTGGATGGTGGTTACAAGGATGCACGTCTTACAGTTCATTAAACTGTGCATTTGTTTTGTGTGGTTTTCTGACTTTATATAATATTTGACTATTAAGAATATTAAAATTTTCTAAAATAAGTTTAGGAAATAATAGGTTAAACACCATTAAATAGGTTTCTTTAATGTAGTTGCTCTTGGGCCTCGAAAATGCTATTGCATATTGTAAATTGTTAACAGTGAATTAGCTTGCAACATTTAACAATCTAATTTGGCCAAGGACCACTTTTTTCCCAAGACAGCTTTTAGTAGTTCTCAGGACACTAGTGTTCCCTGAAACACAGCTCAAGAAATGCTCCTCTATGTAATACATCCGTGTAGAAAATTAGTATCCTGGGTCCTTTAAAAATATATATATTGTATTGAAATAGCAATTATCTAATAACAAGGACTTAATTTACTAAACACTCAGTACACACCATTTTAAACACTTCATGTTTAAAATGCCGGTATAACGTTTTATTTCAACTGAGAAAATTCCAGTCATTGCCGTGCATTGGAAATAGAATTGCAATGACTGGTTTTCTGGCACTATCCATTGCTTTCTTGATTATTAAAATAGAAATAATCCTTTTCAATAGGAACAATGAGCCTATGGTTTAATAGGAGAATACAAAATTAAGGTCAACAAAATTAAAATCTCATAATTATTGTAGTTTTATAATACACTTTTGTTGAATACTGTAAAAATCGTACCTATGAAAAGTTCACTTAATTTATACTACTTACTCCCATTAATTATGTTCCACCATAATGTCTCATCATGCAAGATGAAGATGACAAGTTTTAAAGGAAACTTGCAAAGAGTGCAGGAATCCAAACTGACCTCCCCATATGCAACCAAAATTTTCTGCCAATATGTTGTGTGTTCCATCAAGACAAAGTACATTTAGGAGGTAAGATAGTCCCAGTATAGGCCAGGAAGGTAGTGTAGAGGAGATATAAATGGACAGGAATGCTGAGAGAGGTGAGATAATCTCAGTATATGCTGAGGGCACTAATGCTATGCAATGTGGACCAGATTTAAATGAACAGAGGCCCTGGAGTCTAAGCTAATGCTCCTTCCAGGGGACAGGTTTCCATCACTAAAGACAAAGAAATTATTCGAACTAGTTAATTTTTTAAGTGGGGCTTTTTGTTCCTGTTTTGCCCAAAAGATAAGGGCAAGTAAGCACTAGGAATTTTCAGTCTAAGTTTGTTTTCCATAAAATCAAAGTATTTGAGAAATTAATTTTTTATGTTAGAAGTGAGAAATTAATTTTTTATGTTAGAAGTAAGAAATTAATATGAAGAAGGTCATGTCAAAAGAACTCTCTGAAATATAAAATTAGATTATGGGTACCCAAGTGGTCTTTAACACCATTTTCTATTGTGCCACAGAGTGATAGTAGGCCTCTCAGTTCCTGTCCCTCTTTTAAAAATCTCTATTAAAATGTCCCTTCTCTTTATTATAAAAAGAAATTCATATAATAAAAATTGTAATAAAAGCCTTGTTTTAAAAATACAATTCGGCCGGGCGCAGTGGCTCAAGCCTGTAATCCCAGCACTTTGGGAGGCCGAGACGGGCGGATCACGAGGTCAGGAGATCGAGACCATCCTGGCTAACACGGTGAAACCCCGTCTCTACTAAAAGATACAAAAAACTAGCCGGGCGAGGTGGTGGGAGTCTGTGGTCCCAGCTACTCGGGAGGCTGAGGCAGGAGAATGGCGGGAACCCGGGAGGCGGAGCTTGCAGTGAGCTGAGGTCCGGCCACCGCACTCCAGCCTGGGCGACAGAGCGAGACTCCGTCTCAAAGAAAAAAAAAAAAATACAATTCATCTCATCCATTATAAGTTTGAAAATTAACTGTATTAAAGCTTTGCCCTATCAAAGTGCTTAGGGAGCCAAGCGAGGGGATTACCTGTGTGAGGGAAAGCTTTTGGGAATGAGATCTGTTAGATATATCCAGGTTACCAGACCCTACATGTCAAACTACAAAAGTGTGTGAATTGTGATGAGGTATGGCCTCATTTTACTAACTTAATATTGACTACTAATGTGAGGCAAATGGTAGTGTTTGACTGAGTTTTTTTTCTTTCTTTCTACTTCAAAAAACAGTATTAGTGAGCCATTAAACAAAAACTAAAGTCTACAAAAGAGATACACAACTGTCTCTAAACCCTTTATTACTATGCATAATTATAGCAAGTATTAAGTACATTATGAAGCTAAACTAATGCACTTGTAACTATGATTGAAACCATTTCAGAAGTTGTTATAATGAGTTAAATGCATTCATTCATTCATTCATTCATTCAATAAATGTTTACTGAGAGCCTTCTAAATGCTAGACATTGAGTGTGCTTGCCACTGGGGATCAACAGAAAAACAAACAGCATCGTTCTTGCTCTCTAAGAACATAAAGTCATGAGAGAAAGTCAGAGGAGTAAAGACACAATCAGTATTCCTTTAAGCAGTGAGTGCTGCAGCTGTAGAAACACAGTGTATCTAGAAGTGTCCAGTGCCCAGGGAATCTAACTAGGACTTTACAAATGAGAGGAGACTCCTAGAGAAAGTGTCTTCTGGGTTAAAAAGGAATTGACCAGGCAAAAATAGGACAGAAGCACTCCACGCAGGAAAAACACGTACAAATCCTTTCGGCAAAAGAGAGTGGGAAGTATTTGGGTGATGGGAAAATACTAATCAGCTGAAGCCCAAATGGAAGGGGGTTGGTAGAGAGAGGAAATAGAGGTGGGCAGAAGGGGGACAGGACTCCTTGTGATGCTTGATGCTCATCCAGAGCGCCATGGGGATCCCCCCGGAGATTTACATGACAGTGAGTTAGTCCTTTTTTTTTTTTTTTTTTTAACTCAAATAGCCACTTTACAGACCTACTATTTGTTTTAACCCAAAACATGGTTTTTAAGAATGACTCTAGACTTATCTTGTCTCTTACCGTATACTAGCAAATGGAAAGAGGCATAAATGAACACATTTTAAGAAAAAAAGGAAAACGACAAGCTTAATGGGGAAGACTGATCCAACATAAAGTAAGTCCATTGACATAGTAAGCATCTTTTTAGCTGGACTTAGAACATTTTGTTAATACTTTATTTAGTTATATAAGTATTTTGTATAATCATTTCTATCATCTCTCTATTCCCTGGATTTAACTTTATTTCTGACTGAATCATGTCCTATAATTAACAAGATATTTGGGTGTTTCTTTCATTACAGCATAAGAGCCTTTAATCCCACAATCAGCATAATAACATAATGTTTAGGTGATACTTTCAAAATGCATCTTTGAAAAGAACATGAAGCTGAAATTTTCCATGGTATTAGGAAATTTAAGGTAAATACATAATGTTCTCAAAAAGTATTTCAATTTACTCAATTTTCCAATTTATTCATTTAGAGAGTTCAACTTGTTAATCAATAAATGGTGCAAATAAAGCCGATAACAACTTCAATCTCGCTATGAATCAGTTTCTCCGCATTACACAATTTCTGATTCAGTGTTATAACTGCACCATAGCTTCACACACACACACACAAAAACTGGAGAAAATTGATGCCTTCATTTAACTTATATTTCTAATAGGACATTAGCTCTCCCTGATGAGAGGGCAATAGAAACAGTGCATCATATAAGCACAGGGCCCCAGTTGGCTTTGTTTTAACTGAGACATTTTTAAGTGGGTTTGGAGCTAAACCTAAGAATACAAATACCTTTAAAAAATATAATAAGGGTGAGAAATTATTTCTCTTTCTGATATAACAGTGATTTTGTAAAATAATTGATTAAACGTGTAGACTAACTTTTCTAATAATCCTACAGCATTTCTAGAACATTGGCAAACCATACCCAAAAGTGTCGAAATATGTTAAAATTCAATATACACATTGCTACTATTAATCTTCTAAGCATAAAATTTCCCTAATATCTATGTCAGTGAACAGACTAAACATTTTTATTCCAATGACTGTACTTACAGCCATGAAAATATTAAGCATTAATTAATTAAGTCTTAAAAATCCCACTCTGTTCCAGGTTTAAAAAAAAAACAACTCACAAAATAAAGAAGACTCAGTCTCTGCCCTTCAGATAGTTGAAGTGACAGACACATAAGCACAGCTACAGAACAATGTGCCCTCACAATCAGAGGTGTGCATAGGCAATGTGAGAGCAGTGTTTAAAGGTAATTTTTGTCCCATCATCTCCACTTATGTTAAGCTACTTAACATTTCTACTATAATTTACCTAATGTTTTAAAATATTTAAATTACTTGCTTTTTATTTAAATACATTGCTTTCCGAATGAAAAGTTACTTCTCTACTCCATCATCATCACTTGCCATTAAAATAAGTAATCATATGAGTAGGTAGATAGACATTTATAATACACAATTTTGCATCTCTGAAATATCTCATTTTCTACATTTTAAAATTTGAATAAATAAATAGGCCTCCTTCCTTAAATGATAAGAATTAAATTCAAGATTTAACAAACAGTAAGAGAATGGAAAATTTACAAACATTTACTGCTCATTGGCCCCACGTCAGCAGTCATAAAGTGCATTTGTCTACTTGACCCCTTTGGATAAACCCAAATATAGAAAAAATGACATGTTGTGTTGCGTACAACCAGCTTATCCTGGAAGCAAACATGAAAGGTCAAAACTTGCCCCCCAGTCCCATTTTCAGGTCTTGTTCTTCTGCTCATTCTCCTACAAGGAATGGAATGGTAATTACCCCCATAAGTAAAGTACAAAATAGCCAAAAGATATGGAAATAATTTTCGTGACAAGGATAACCTAAGGAGAATATTGCTGTACCAGAAATCCCTCAGCTCCTCCCCTTTTATTTAATCTTTCAAGAAATTTGTTTTCTTTTTAAAATATTGCTCATAGAACAATTTTAATTTGTTAAAAACATAACATCACAAAATAATGAACTCTAAACTATTTGGAAATATACAGATACAAAATGCTTATTTCAGTCCTCCGTTGCCATCTTTCAGGAATAATTAATCTATAATTTTTTATCTCCCTAGATGTTTTTCTACATTTACATAAAAATAAATACATATATTTATATTATCTATACATACATATCTACATCAATATAGGTAGATGATACAGATACAAGTATAGATATAGATGTATAGATATAGATAATGGGAATATATGGTCAAAAACAGTTTCTATTACTTATATTCAAAGATATCCAGGAGTGCTTACTGAAAATTGTGGAACCATTTATTAAATGGAATTTGACAAATTAGAATATTAATTTAAATTTCATTAAATGTATATTTTGATTTTAAAATATTGCTATCTTGATCATGCAAGTCTTCCCATCTAAGAACTTGGTCTGATTCAGGTCATGTTTTTTGACCTTTCTGAGAATTTTAGAGCTTTCTTTATGTTAGAAACTTTAACAATTTTCTGGGGATTTCACAGTTCTTGTTGGTTCTTTAAATGTAACTTAATTTCTGTTCCATATTTTAAAGTTTATTACTGGTATAAATAAAGGACTAATATTTTTATGTATTTATCATATAGGTAGTATTATTGTAACCTCACTCACTAATTCTAATATATTTAATTTTTTTCATTTTCTAGGAATATATACATGTATTTAAAAATACCTTTGTTTCTTTTTTCTAATATTTAATGTTGCTTTGATTTTTACTTAATGAATTTTGGTAGCTTATCTGATCCATTTGTAACCAAACATAGATGAAAAAATCTACACAATTTCTTTAAACATATTACATGGGTTTTCAATACTGCCTGGCAATCTCATTTCATTTCTTCAGTTCATCTCTCCCCAGTCTTTCAGATGATTATTGCATACAAACATATCTATTCTCCAACATCTCACCTTTCTAATTTTTAAGTAATGACTTTGAGGCATATTTTAACAAGAAAATAGAAGTATTTTATAAGATATTTATAAAATATCTACCAAATATCGAATATTTATAAAAATCTGAACATTTATAAAATATCCACCAAAGCTCTTTCAGCTAATTCAAAATACTACTGTGTCCACTTTTCTTCCCATTCACCTTTTTTTTTTTTTTGAGACAGTCTCACTCTGTCGCCAGGCTGGAGTGCAATGGCATGATGTCGGCTCACCTCCACCTCTAGGTTCAAGCTATTCTCTCGCTTCAGCCTCCCGAGTAGCTGGGACTACAGGTGTGTGCCACCAAGCCCAGCTAATTTTTTTTTTTTTTTTTTTTTTTTTTTGTATTTTTAGTAGAGACGGGATTTCACCATGTTGGCCAGGATGGTCTCGATCTCTTGACCTCGTGATGTGCCCTACTCAGCCTCCTAAAGTGCTGGGATTACAGGCATGAGCCACCGTGCCTGGCCCCCATTCTCTCTTAAACCTACTCTAATTAGGCTTTCATCCCTACTGCTGCATGAAACCACTCTCATCAAGAATAACCAAACCTCCCTAGTTTACATTAAATAGCTCTTAATCCTCACCTTTCTTGACCCTCACAGCATCCTATACAGTTGTATGCTCCCTCCTCTTGGCCCATTGTCTCTGCTTTGTGTGAGACGCACCACTCTCAGCACTCTTTCCTTCTACTTGACTGCCCTTTCCTCTCAGCCTTCATTGCTAGCCCTTTGTCTTCTCCCAGTCCTCTAAATATTGGCATATCCCAGAGCTCAGTCTACAGCCCTCTCTCTTCTCTTCCCTACCCACTCTCATTTTCCAGATGGTCTCATGTAGTCCTTGACTTTAATTACCTACATTTATGTCTTCAATCCCAAATTCACCTCTGAGATGCAGAATCATGTGTACAATTGCATGCTCTGCATTTAAGCTTGGATACCTAATTGATAACCAGCTATAAGCCATCCAAAACAGAATTCCAGATTTGACCCTCTTCCCAATCACATATACATGTCTGTGTTTTGTAACTAGATAGATAGACAGATAGGCAATGCACACCAAGTCCGACCACTCTTACCACAACCATCTCTACTTTTCCCCAATAATCTCCTAATGGATCTCCTTGCTTCAACTCTTCCCTTTCTACAGTAGCCAGTGTGATCTTTTAAAAATACAAATAAAATAATATTATGTCCCCCAACTGCCCTTCCCATTAAACATAAAATAAAATCCAAAGTCTTCTTATGGCCCGTAATGATCCACATGAGCTTCCCTTTCCCCAACCCTGTACCTCATTAAGCTCATTCCCTACTTCTCCTGCTCACAATGAAGACTACACTGGCTTCGTTGCTATTTCTAGACAAATAAAGTTAAGTCCGGATTCTGGGCCTCTGGGCTCACCATCTCTGTGTCTTGAAAATGCTCCCCCCAGTTATATTCATGGCTCACTCCCTCGCTTTGGTTGGGTCTATATACATAACTGTCACATCGAAGAGGGGGCCTTTCTGGTCACGCTTTCTAAAGTACATTCCCCACACTATCATTCTGTGTTACTTTTCATCATGGCCCTTATCACTTCCATAAGGCACTCATTATTATTTTATTGTTATCTGTCTCTTTATTAGAATACAGGCTCCCTGAAAACATGAATTTCCCATCTCGGTCACCACCATATTCTTATCACCAAGAACACTAAATGGCAGATAGTAGTCAATCAATAAATGAGTGTTCAATGAACGAGAAAATGTTTAAAACTAAGTTGAATAAAATTTGTAATACAAAAATTGATAATACCACTACTATTTCTGTCTTTAGCTAACTCCCATACAATTTGCCTTGCTGGGTTTTGTTTTATTCCTATTTAATTTAGTTAAAGTATTGTGAGTAATAGTCTCCTTGCTTCTACTCTGTTAAGTTTCCTGAAATACTCTTGCAGCCCCTGTTTATAGGATAACATTAGTTTTCTCCTTTACCTTCACGTTTAAATATATTGGAAATTTTTTGTTATATCACCTTTACATTGTAGGAATAAATTGTTCTTATCCATAAATATTTATTGTTATGGAATCTGGCTTTATTGTTACATTCACCAATTGATATGATTTTCTTCTTAACCCTCTTCATGAGAGCTATTAAATGTAGAAATAAAATGATATGGTTTGGTTGCGTCCCCACCCAAATCTCATCTTGAATTATAGTTCCCGTGATCCCTATGTGTCGTAAGAGGGACACAGTGGGAGGTAATAGAATCATGGGGATGGTTACCCTCTCCTGATAGTGAAAGAGTTCTCATGAGATCTGATGGTTTTATAAGAGGCTTTTCCCCCTTTTGCTCAGCACGTCTCCTTGCTGCCACCATGAGAAAAAGGGTGTGTTTGCCTCCCCTTCCACCATGATTGTAAGTTTCCTGAGGTCTCCCCAACCATGCTGAACTGTGAGTCAATTAAACCTCTTTCCTTTATAAATTACCAAGTCTAGGTATGTCTTTATTAGCGGCATGAGAACAGACTAATACATTACAACATCCTATTTCTTAGGGCGTTTCCCAGGACAGTGTTGATTCTTAGGCATTTTATTCATTTCAGTAAAACTAATTTATTAAATAGGTAATTTAAAAATATCTGAACTAATATCTATATATTGAATATATAATCTAAAAATAGCTACCTTTCTAAGTTGGCCATATAAATAATTTCATCTAACTGACAATATTCTTTCTAGGTCACATGATCTGATTTGGGATTCAAAAAAACAATGTCAGATACTGCAACTATATCATGGTAGCCAGTGAACAAAGTTCACATTCCATGCTTCTTGTATTTGGACAGAGCTCAAACTACATAACTGAGACCTCAGAGCTGAGATATATCAAAGACCATGGATTTGAGTCCAGATTAACATGTTCTGCTCAAGCATCCTCATGATTTAAGGATTATTTTTATATTACAAAAGACCCCATTTTTCTTTAGCAAATATACCATAAGTCATATTTAAAGAAAAGCACATAGAGCTAGGTGGATGTTTACAAGAGCCCTTTGAGTTAAATCCAAAATTATTAGCCTTTCTGCTGTATGCTTATAAATGAAGCATAGCACAACATAATAGCGAGATTGACCACAATTAGGTCCCTGAATTAAAGGCAAGAAATAAGATGTTTTGACAGCTCTGGAACATTGCATTTCACGGGGCTCAGTGCACAGCTAGGTAACACAGGTGTTGCCGTAATTGCAGTACAATGGGAAAATTCAGTGCTTAATTGCCTTCAGATTCTCTCATGTGATGGATATAAAATCAAGTGCCGGCATTGTCTCCCTGTCATTAAGTGAAACACAACTAAAAACATTTTGGAGTTTAACTGTCCTACACCAGAATAAGAGTATATGTTGGACTTCTTTCTCAGGCAGTCATAGTTTCTGTAACTATGTACCAGTCTTTTCACAAATATAGAAAAAAATACTTTAAGCGTCCTTGTTGACAAAATGCTTTAAAAATATTTTAAGAGCCCTGGTTTACATTGTCAGTAATATCCTCCCTTTCTCATATTAAAACAGTGCATCCAAAGTCTGCCATTTCCTTAGCAAGGCTGGGAACATAATCTTTAACAATGTGCCAAGATGAAAAAGAAATGTGGTTATTTTTGTTGCTTCTTTCACCAGAAGAAAAAGGAGAAGAAAGAGGAGGAGGACAAAAATGAGGAGGAGTAGGAAAATGCTGCATTTTGTAGCAAATTGTGAACGTTGTATTTACAAACCACACATGACTTTATATTCTGGGATAGAGAGCAGTTGTCATCCCAGGGATTTCTGGAAATATAGGCTGAATCCCAAGAGTGGCTCTGGAAAATACTGGGAAGACAGCAGATGAAAATTACTACTGTGAGGAGAATGTAAATGACACTGTGAAAATGCCAGATGTAGACAGACATATCCTCTGTTGAAGAGCATCTGCCTGCGGAGAAGACAGGGAGTTTCATGTGAGCACAGTGAGGCAGCTATAAGCACTCATAGCCACTTCTTCTTCTAGCTGGCCTTACTGAGAAAACCTCAAGACTGAGCTCCACGGAGCCATCTGCATCCACCCAACTGAAAAGCGGGAAGACTAACTCCACACAGGAGCCCCTTGGCTTTTGTGGTCCACATTCATAAATCCCAAGGATTCAGAGCAATATTCTTTCATGTACTGGGGAAAATACTATTCTCAAACATACTCAACAATAATGTTGTAAAACATAAGGCTAATGAATGCATTGTCCTGATTATCTACAGGAACTTGTAAGACTGTTCTTCAGGTGGCCTTGGACAGACCCAGTTTTCCCCATTTTCTCACTTGCAATTCTCTAGAATAACCATAGAATGTGCTGGAAATGCAACATCCTGAGGTAGAAAGGAACTGGCCAGAACAGCCCAGGCTCTGTTCCAGTCCCCCATCCTTGAACAGGATGTCCTTTGATGCTTTATCACAGCAAGTCACATGACCCTGAAGTGTATAATCCTGCACAGGCAGATTTTCGGGCTTCCTCATGTGCAATGCAAGCAGGGCATATGCACTCAAGACTGCATCCATCCCAGGCAGCTTTCCTGAGCCTCGAGCAACTGATTCTCAATGAGTCCTTGGTTTCTGTTATCCCTTGCTGCCCATCTGTAAGTCATAAACCCGCTTCATGCAGTTTGTTGCATATAAGAACGTTTTGTCTCACTGGACTTGAACAAGTTGTTAACCAGTGCACAGTGGACCTGCTTCACAGAATGTGAAGAGTCCAAGCCTTGGGGGTGATGTAAAGCCATAAAGCACAGGTGATTGTCCATGGCAATAAAGACTATGTCTTAACATTTAAAAGCTATTACAGACATAAACTGGAACAGAATCTATATCTGACCCTTTAAGGGGGCACCTATGTGAAGCCATTTGCTGCTGGGGACAGCTTTATACTTTAACCAAAAATTCAAAGAAAATTCATCATTTCCGTGTCATTTCTGGAGGCAACATCGTTTTCCTACTCAGATGCTCTTCCCAGAAGGCATCATCTGTAGCTTGTGATCTGTGAACTGTACATGACAGGCAAACTGAATTCTCTTTAGAATTATCTCTTTTCAGAGGGGAAGATCCGTAATGACCAAACAAGTCATGGTTTGGTGCAAGAAGCACCCTGCTACCTCACACTAAGGATTAAATTTGTAATTTTTCCTTGTCTGTGGCCACTAACTATTCATAATTCTGAACCATATCTGTAGAATAATTTCTATAGTGGAATTATTTTATTACCAATTGTTGTTTTCTTGATTTTGGCCCACAGAAGCAAATCATAGTGGAAGAGAGAATGCCACCTGGAGGTGGGACCCAGTCCAAGATAAACTAGAATGTTTACTTAAGACCTTGCATAAACAAGCATGTTTACTTAAAACACTCCATTATTTTTTGTTTGTCTGGTTTTGAGATGGAGTCTCGCCCTGTCAAGAAATGACCGATGCTGGCAAGGTTGAGGAGAAATAGGAAAGCTTTTACACTGTTGGAGGGAATGTAAATTAGTTCAACCATTGTGGAAGACAACGTGGTGATTCCTCAAAGATTCAGAACCGGAAATACCATTTGACCCAGCAATCCCATTACTGGATATATACCTAAAGGAATATAAATCATTCCATTACAAAGATACATGCATGCATATGTTCATTGCAGCACTACTCACAATAGCAAAGACATGGAATCAATCCAAATGCCCATCAGTGATAGACTGGATAAAGAATATACAGTACATATACACCATGGAATACTATGCAGCCATAAAAAGGACCAAGATCATGTCCTTTGCAGGGACATGGATGAAGCTAAAAGTCACTATCCTGAGCAAACTAACACGGGAACAGAAAGCCAAACACCACATGTTCTCACTTATAAGTGGGAGCTGAACAATGAAAACATATGGACACAAGGAGGGGAACAACACTCACTGGGGCCTGTTGGAGGAGCAGGGAGGAAAGCATTAGAGAAAAGAGCAAAACGCATGCTGGGCTTAATACCTAGGTGATGAGTTGATAGTTGCAGCAAACCACCATGGCACATGTTTACCTGTGCAACAAACCTGCACATCTTGCATATGTACCCCAGAACTTAAAAAAAAAAAAAGTAAAATAAAATAAAACACTCCATTAGCATGGAATTCAAAAAGTTGAGGATTTAAAAGAGACAATTATAATACAAAAGAGATGGAAAAGTTATGTTGTGTCTCTACTGCTCAGTAATCACCAGAGGCACCCAAAGGCAGAAGCTCATACCTCACTGTGACACTTAAAATGGTCCACGACTCAACCCTCTAGTCATTCCTGACATGAACATTAGCCTGACCAGTCTTTGCATAATTCCTGAAGTTCCCCTGTGGTAGGATGGCAACTACTTATTCCCCACTCCTGATTTTGCCTTCCACATGAAGGGAACTCTTCTAGGTACAAGAAGCCTAGCCTTTCCTCACCCTTTTGCTCATTCCTTTTCCTTACAAAGAAGAAAAATGTACTGATGCTGAGATTAAGAGTAATCAGTGAGCTACAACAGTCCAGCTCCTTTCTGCTACCTGCAGAACACGTACTTTTCCCTCTTTTGTCCCATATCTTAAATTTCAAAGGACCCTGCCCCCATATGAGGAGGGAATGGAGTGGACTGGGATGGAGTGGGAACACTTATCTTTGCTGACCCATTTGGGGATTTTAGTTTTAGAAAACCTTTGACCACGCAAGGGACATTTTGTTCCTCCATGCTTTACTGCAGTCTTACTTTTCAATTGGGTCAGAACACACAGAAGAAGTAGGGATGCTATTTTGAGGTCACCTCAAAGACCACAGGACTATATTTGTTCACAACTTCTTGTTCCAGGAGTTTCTGCCATCTGGAAGGTACTTCCTCATTCTGTTCACCTTTTCCAAATGTATGCACCGTTCAAGCTATTTTTCAAGTCTTAACTTCAACCACAAAATGTTCCACAGAGCAGCTGTGATATTTAAATAATGTAATATGTGTGAAAGCATTGTGTCTGGGGCAGTAGGTATATACTAGGTGTGACTTTTCTTTTTCCTTCTTAGTCACTCAAGTCTATATCAATCTTCACCATACACTGCTGGTTTGAGTACCAAGAGGTGCAAATATCTAGAAATCAGTGAGATGTTGTATCTAAAGAACCATAAAATTAACCATGCCCTTTGAGCCAAAGTTCCACTTCTGAGAATGTATGCTGAGTTAAAGCTGAAACTGGCAAATATTTATACCCCAAGATATATGTTATATTGTGATCAATAAGGATATGACTAAGTAAATTGTGGCACAGACATATAATGGATTATTTTGCAACATTTAAGATTATACTAGTAAGTTTCTAAAGATAACACAAAATATTTCTATACTTCTGCATGATCTTACCTCATAGTAATCATTCCCTCTCCTGAAAAATAATATATAGCTTCATTTGTCACTCTCTTTGCTGTGTCATTCTTCAGCATTATACTTTAAGAGGATTTTTTCACTATTTTCTATCATTATAATCATCATCATTGTTATCACCATAAAACACAAAACCACATGTGCTGATGTTACAGGTGTTACAGTATGCGGATATTCTCTAGAAGTTTACAGTACAAAATATGCAACCACATCACACAGTAAAAACTCAACATGTATTTGTGAAGTAGTTGAGTGAATGACCTAAACTGATGTACATATTAATAATAAAGGTACAGGTATCAAGTTCATATTTATGTACTACCTGAGTAAATAAATGAATGATTAGAGAATCATCTCTACTCTCTAATTATATATCAGTCATTCATTTTGTTTTTCACTTTATTCTAGAAGATGCTAATTTCATGTCCATTTCCCCAATACTTCTCATATGTTCATTTTATGAAACAGGAAATAATCATTCCCTTACCACTCACGATGCCTTCGGCAACATCGACTCTAAAGTATGAAATAGAATACAATTTCAAAATGAAACAGGCAATCAGGAAAGTACCAGGTCATGACCATAAAAAACATTCATTCTCCCACTTCAGTATAGCTGCACCACACCATTAGTATATACAAAGTGCAAAAAATGTTCTCCTTGTTGCCTCCTGCAATTGGAACTGATAGATCATTTACCTCCAAAAACTTTACATAAGTCTATTCTCAAGTCAAGGTTTTAGATAAAACCAGTTTTTTTCTTTTCTTAGACAGAGTTCACATAGACAAAATAATCACTCCCAAGTAGCTAATTCTCAGATGTATTATGAGACAGGTATTAAGAAACTAATGTACAAGTATTACAATATTGAACAAACAAATCAAATTTGCCATAAATCTCCTTATTTTAAAAATGTCAACACTTTTATGATTCACTTTAACTGTAGTGGTATCAAGTTGGCATTCCTCTTGGATACTCTTATTCCTCTCATATTACTGTAAGTGACTGATGATATGTATCAAGAATCAGACCATGTTGTAAAAACATGCACACAAGTACCATAATAAATTTTATTTATTTTGTAACCGTGAAATACTACTCTATTTTTTAATCTTTCGCTTTTTGTTTTTTTGTTTTGAGACAGGGTCTTGCCCTGTTCCCTAGGCTGGAGTGCAATGGCACAGTCTTGGCTCCCTGCAACCTCTGTCTCCTGGCTCTATTTTTTAATCTTACTTGAACCTCATTATGTTATTAACCTCCCTTTCAAATCTAAGAAAGTATCTTTAAAATGGTATATTGACCATGAACAATACGCAAATGCTAAGACCTATATGATGTGATCTGGAGTCCCCTGCTGTCACGCAGATGTCACAGTGATTGACTTCCTGCTCCTCCCAGATCAGGTTTGCTCTACTCTGAGGCTTATCTTATCTGTCCTTGTTACTTCACACACTGTCCTGTGCAGAACCACATTCTTCATTAACGTCTCATTCCCCAGAAAATTTTTTTTCAGATAAAGAGCATTTCCTGGAAGATCGGGGCACTTGAATGAGCCAGCATTTTCTACATCTTCAGGGCTTTGTAAAGCCTAAGACAACTCTGACGAATCGCCTTAAACATTTGTTGCTGAATTACAAGAAAATTTAGTGTGCATGAAGAACAGTTTCCAGATTTTAATCCATGAGTTAATGCATTAAAACACCTTCGATTTCTGAGACCCCTTTAAAGTATGAGGAGCTGACTGAGAATTGTGAATTGTATGCATATTCTAAACTTTAAAAAAGCTATTGACAAGATTTTCTTGGTGAATAATTTTTCCATGACTGCATCACTCTTTCCAAAGTAGAACAATTTTTAGGTTAGCATTTTTAATACTAAGTATTAGACCCTGAACATTTTATTTGTTCCATATGGTATTCTGGCCTTACTGTGTCTTTGAGGAATTTGTGCTTCAAGAAGAGTGGGCTGAAACAGAAAAAAATACCACCTTCAAAATAAAACTGATACTAACAAAATTCGTGGAAGGATATGTAAGCCAGATGCCAACTTGATCATTTGCATTGAGAATTTCAACTACTAAGGAAAGCAAATTCTCATATCCACTATGTAGTATATTGTTCACCTATGTGCATAAATATCTACCCTGAAAGACAAATTGTTATCAAAAGATTGCTTGGTAAGTACGGACACAGAGAAATTAGAATGAGCTGTGTGATCTTTATGTTGATTTCCTCAAGCATTGACCATCAAATGTAACTTTTTACAGGCAGATTCTTGGGTTTTTGAGTCAGAGTCTTCTTTCTGACTCAAATGTTAGAGGTATACTGGAAAGTCATTATTGTATTTTACTTTGAAGATCAGTTCTCGATTTTCTTTCAAATAGAGAATAATGCAATGTATTAAATGTGGGGCATTTTTAATTTGTTGGTTTGGTTGAGGTTTAATTTTTATAAATCTTTTCTGACTAAATACATTCTTACTGTACCTTGAAACACTATATCTTTTTATTAGTAATGATTTGGGAATTTTTCTATAGAGAGTTGAATTTTTTTTACTGTATCAGTAGTTCTTAATTGATTTTATACCTCAGATACCCTTAAAGATATAATAACATTACGGATAATTTTCCAAGAAAAACAAATATAGTAAATGCATACAAAATTTTGCATACTCCTTAAGTGTTTGATAGGGATATGAAAGTTCATTCATGTAGTGCACATTTGTCAAACCTGAGCTATTTTATCTATCCAGACCATATCATACTTCTATTTACTATTTTCAGAATGAAACAAAATTTTAGAGACACAAAAAGGCAAACATGCAACTCAACTTCTACATAATTTGCCAAATGCAGTGCCCGGTCAATGCTAGGATGTCATCTGAAGGCAGCAGATTCGGTCAGAGAAGGTGCCAGGCCTAAGCTGCAGAGCTGGCTTTGAGGATGGGAGTGGGCAAGCAACAGAGGATTTTATCTGCGGCTGGTCTTAATCCTCTGAATAAAGCATAAGTTTTGGTCTTGATGACTCATGTACCTTAGGGCTTTATGGACCAGGAAGGGCAGATTTCACTCAATTCTATATAAAAATAGAAGCAAGCAGATGCAATCTCCAAACAGAGTTCTTATTAACGACAGTCAGTAGACAGTATACGTTCTCCTTCCTTGTTGTGGTAACACTGCCTGTTTTTGGAAAGAACACAAAAAACTTGATTCACTTTGTTTAGGAAAAATAAGCAACAGTTACATCCCATTTTCTTCCCAGAAAATGGTGGTTTCAGATCTCTAAGCCCAGGTAAGAGATGTTCTAAGGTCTTCACAAAAGCTGCTGCTTTTCTTAATTTCACACAGAGTAGACATAATTTCAACTTTGGGAGATACCTTATTGTCATCCTTATACTTCATTTTACTCTTTATTTAAAAAAACAGTAATATGTAAATATGGTGTGTTATTTCCAAATGGATAAAATAATAGCTCTCAGATGCTTCATGTAATTCAATGACGTAATAATAAAATATATATTTCTCTTAAATGAAACAACATAAGCCTTGGTAATGATCATGGTGTATAGGGCGGTGAGACAGATTGGCAGGTTATTTGTAAATGCTTTTTAGAGGGCATTATGCTGGATTTTTCTGCCTCCATATTTCCCATCACAGTATCTTATTTGTAGATTTATGTATTGATTTATACTGGAGTGCATTTTATCACTTGCATCTATATCTGATCATCTGTTTGCCTGCTAATTCTGCAGCCACTCTCTTTCACAGGGTCAGAAAGCTATATGTACTCTTTCCATTTCACATTTTTACTGAGTCGGGTTTGTTATCTTTTAAAATTTGATTTGCTTTTCTTTCTTTTTTTTTTTTTTTTGTTGTTGTTGTTGTTAAGACAAGATCTCATTCTGTCACTTGGGCTGGCATGCAGTGGCATGATCTTGGCTCACTGTAGCCTCAACCTCCTGGGCTCAAGGGATCCCCTCATCTCAGCCTCCTGAGTAGCAGGGACTATAGGCATGCACCACCACACCCAGCTAATTTTTTTTTTCTTTTTCCGGTAGAGACAGGGTCTCACTATGTTGCCCATGCTGGTCTCGAATTCCTAGGATCAAGCAATCCTCTCATCTTGGCCTCCCAAAGTGCTAGGATTACAGGCAAGAGTCACCATGCTCAGTCTTTCTTCTCTTCCATTTAACTTAGTAGACCTAGCATCCTTTAGGACTCTGGTATTATGAAAGCATTAATTGCTTTTTGTTTGGGAGTTGTAGAGAATTCTGTTCACTTTCATGTTTGCTTGTCTACATTTCTATTAGATTGAACTACAGGAAATTGCCATTTTTTGATAAAATATGGTCAAATGCTGGCAATTTTAGATGGCTCACCTGTAATTTGTTATGTAGATTTTTTAAAAAATGGAGAACTTTGTGAAACAAATGTTGGCAAAATGCTTAACACATAAGGGCTTTTACATGCTATCTATTATTACTATTATATAAAACAATTCAGTGCTATCTATAAAAAGAGTCTGATATGACAGCTATTCTCAAGTGTGTTTGTGCAATGCTCAAGTAGCTGCTTTATAGTGAGACCTCTAGGGATGCAATTTTAACATTCCATAGTCATTTTAAAGTCATTTTTAAATTGCCAGGTTTGCATGTTTTTCATCTTTGGCCTACTTATTCTATTTTATCTGTACATAGTTGTATTCACAAGCTGTTATCCTCTCTACAATAACATCCTGCAGGAGCATATAAGTCCTTAAGAGCAAAAGATAGAAGAAAATGTAAAGATCTAGACATATTAAGTGTTTTAAAATATCATGCTGCAAACGTATCAAATACTTTATCATTATTTCTGTTCAAATTGTGTGGATCAAATCTAAAGGCTAAATCCTCTTCAAATCCCCTTTGAACTATCCCCATGTTCTTAACTTATCTCAATGTCATTATGATTTTTTTAAGAAAAATAAGTCTCAAAGAAAAATACAGAGAAGGAGCAGAATAACCGGTTTTGTCATTGGACTCATGATCATTTCTCCCATTCTGATCAGTTTCAGGCCTTAAGTTCAAGACCAGTATTTATGTTGGGAGTTGATTTAGGCAAATTTTCATTCAAAGGATAAACTAATTTACGAGCCAAACGAAGGGTTTGCTGAATTAATTGCTAGCTCATTTTTCTAAATTTGAAGCTTCAATGATTGCTTCTGTTAATGCAACATTGTCCTAGAGTACGGGCAGCTTTGGTAGCACTCTTGTCATTGCCATAATTAATTCTCACTTGGAGCAAGTACAACATTCATCACATTTTAGATGGTGCTCCAGCATACTGTATCAGAACAGAAGGAAGGCGGTGATTGACAAAATGTTTATGTGACAGATACATTCACCATATAAATACACATCTGATGAACTCGAAAATTAGCTTGCTGTTTGGAACAGTCATGCATATTTTAAAAGACCAACTTCACAGAAATGCTATTTTCCACTGCTCATTTCAGCTAAAAAGAGTAGTAACATAATGCTCATATGCCAAAACAAAATGACTTATTTTATTCAGCCATTTCAAACAACTGATGGCAGGAAATAGCAGGAAACTTAAGGCCAGGCCACTTAAATTCCCATAATAGGCAAGGAGTGATTTTTTTAATTAAGGAGAAAGCCAAACATTTTTGTCCAATACTAATACTCTTTGGCAATTTTTACTGAATCCTAGATGTTACTTTTTGTTTGTCATTTTAAATATGCATAATTATTTTTGACTATCTTAGTCTTCAGAATTAATGATGCACACATACAGTAATTAGTTGAGCTCTGTCTCCAGTTCACCCGCTCCTTAGTTTCCAGCCATAAATTTTGTCTCTTCTCTCTACTTTCCCATTAAACTTCCCAGAGGCTGGCTCTACTCTTTTCTGCTACCTTATGCAATGCTAAGCTCTTCTGCTCTGTAACCCTGGTTATCAATTAACTATTGCTGTGTAACAATCTATCTCAGCGATAAGTGACTTAAAATAGTAGCCGCTGTTGTTTAAGAATCTATAGGTCAGCTGGGTGGGTTCTGCTTATGTTTGTACAGGTCAACTGTAGCCTGGCTGTTCTAATATATCTTCACTGTCATATCTGGTGAATGATTGAGGCAACAGGAGTGACAGGACCGCATGAGTCTTGGCATCCAGAAGGCTGGTGTGGACTCTCTCTCATAGCAGCTAGGAACAGAGGGAACAGAAGCTTGAAAGACTGCCTGAGGCCTAGACCCAGAATTGGACCAGTGCAATTCTGCCACATTATTTTAAACAAAGCAAGTTACTAGCCTAAATCCAAAAAGGAAAATAGACTTCACCTCTTGACAAAAGAAGCTGCAATGTCACAATGCAAAGTGCATGATAAATAAGAACTGAACTAGAAACTTTTGTAATCACTCATCACACCCCTCCACTATTATTCCAAAAATATTTGCTCTACTATTCTTTTCAATGTCCATACTGCCATGAAGCCAAATGAAGTTTGTTGACAAACTTACTTACAACTTAAAACCAACAGAGAAAGCCAGGTTAGAATCCAAGGTCAAGGAGCAAGACAAAAGAGAGAGATTGTCATAATCCCAGTTTATTATGTGTGTCTTCAGTGTCAACAAGACCAAAATAAAGCTTCTCCACGTTACCAGCTTTGAAATGAGAATTATGTCCCCTTTACGTTTGCTTGTCTATACTTCTATTAGATTGAACTAAATGAAATTGCCATTTTTTTGGTAAAATATGGTCAAATGTTGGCAATTTAAGATGTCTTACCTATAATTTGTAATGAAAAAATATGGACTTGAAAAAAATCATACTTTGATTCTTTGGGAAATGATGGGAAGTTTTTAGAATAACCATACACAGACATTTTTAAATAAAAGCAATTTATTTTTTTAAAAAAATCCTTCTAGTTTTTCAAGGATTCATTGGCTCATGGAATTGAACATAAATGGAAGTTTAATTTAGAGAGGAAAATACAGCATGGATTCTGACATTACACAAAACTAAATTCAAATTTCACTTCTGCAAAACTTAATACCATGTGACTTTGACCTAATTGTTTGGTCACTCCAACCTTACTTCCCACCTGCCTTGCAGACTCATTATGAGAAAAAACATGTTGTATTACATGAAAGTCAATACACATGCCAAATGTTAATCATAGTTTTACTTATTTAATGCATTACATTACATTCTCACAGAAATGAGAGATGAAGGGGACAGGGCAAACCCAGGAAGACTTAGCCCAGAGTTCTTCCATCTAACAGGGAGTCTTAGACCTATACTTTATGCTTTTTAAGAAAAATAACTCACCTTACTAAAAATAGAATTTTGAAGTTAACATTTTTCTTCAAAATTATTAAATACATTTAAAAAGTTCCATTAAGTAATATCACTTCTCCAAACATGTTTTTATGCATGAACTCTTGAAGCATTTTCTTGGATTCAACTACATTCTTTAATATACCATAAAGAATATGTCCAACAAAAATACTGCTTCAATCAAACCTGTCTGATAGTTTGTATTTTTGCATTTGTTAGGATATCTGTTAGTCATAGACTCCTGAAAACTTTGATAAACCATGACAAAAATGTACTGACAACTCAACATATGTGGTCAAAATAAATAAACAATGCTTTAGTCTTTCTGGAAGATTGTTTTGTTACCTGGGAGAAGAAAATCAATCCCTACACCACTTAAAAGAAAGTCTGCTTGCATCTTCAATACTCAAAAGGAAAAAAACAAATCATTGTTTTACAAAGTTGAAAGACATCTTTTACCATTTCACAGAAATCTGAAACATTCACATCCCCAGAGTCCCAGTTAAGGTCATGTAGTTCATATGTATTTTGAGGTGGTTATGTACTCTATTCATAAGATTATTTTATTTATTTCAAAGAATTTATTTGTACATTGTTTACCTTCTTTGCTAAGTTCAGTGATACACTGTGATGCCTTTTATCTGTGGGCAGAGGAAAAAATGCATTTCTGGAGAAATTGTGGTTTAGAACTATAGTTTTCAGGGTGGCAGCCCCCCAGAGGAAAATTGACTTAAAAAGTATCCACAATCTTTAATTCTATCACAAGTTTAATCTTGTAATGAAGACTGAAAATTTCATTTTTGTTATTAGAAAGAGAACCAGCATGAAATGTAGTGAAAACCATTTCCACTGGCTGCTAACACAGCCACACTGAGTCATCACAGACTCAGCATAATAAAATTGATTTAATTATATTGAAGAGAAAGGGATGGGGATAGACTGAATCAGCACAGTCAGCCAAATGCAAACAAGGCACACAACTCAAAATTGCTGTTGGGAATGCAATATGCTTTAAGTGTGGAGCTGAAGTGTTCCTCTCTGACTGTTCCATTCTCAGGTGTTCTGTTAGGTAGCAATTCCAGTCTTACTGAAAAGCAGCTCTCCCTTGCTAGATATCTGACCCATTTTTCCAATGATTTCTCTTCAGCAGAGCCATAATTTACCAACAAATAAGCCAATTAAGTGGCGTGTTGATTCCTTTGGGTCACTTCCTAATGACTCTAAAAACCCATTTGCTATGATCCAAATGTTTTTATGCCCCCAAAATTCATATGTTGAAATCCTAACTCCCAAGGTCATTGTATTAAGATGTGGGGCCTTTGCAGGTGAATATCATGAGATATTCATGAGATACCATGAGATATTCATGAGACACCATGACCTATATCATAAGAATAGAGTCCTCATGAATTAAATTAGTTCCCTTATGAAAGAGACCCAGTGAAGCTTATTTGCCCCTCTACCATGTGAGAACACACGAAGAAGGTGCCATGTATGAATCAGGAGATGGGCCTTTCCAGACCCTGAATCTGCAAGCACCTTGATCTTGGACTTCCCAGCCTACAAAACTGTGAGAAATAAATTTCTGTTGTTCATGAGTTATCCAGTTTATGGTATTTTGTTATAGCAGTCCAAATGGACTAAAGCTTCATTCTTGTGAATTAATCAAAAACACCCTTCATTGTAATCTCCAGGAACATTTCCCAAATACACATGGAGTCTGATCTGTTGTCATTAGGGATCATGTCATTATCAAATTATAAAAAACAATTACCCATATATAAATATAGATAGACATATATATTTATATCTAGGTATATATACATATACATATACATACAGATATATCAAAATATAGATATATCTGTGAATAAATAAGCTTTACTTCGAACAGAAAGGCAGCATGGTCAGTCCCAGGACCTAGGATAGCCCTCATGGACCTAGCCTCTAGGCCAGAGCCCACACATCTAACCTCCTGGCTGACCCCAGTGGATCCAGGCTTGGGGCTAGTCCCCATGTACAATGGCTCCAGAGGACCCAGGGTCCAGGCTTATCCAAGTAGACCACAGTGCCAAGTTGGCCCCCATGAAGTGAGGCTCCAGAATCACCTCTGGAGACCTAGGCTCCAGAATAGCCCCCATGGATTCAGGACCCAAATCTACCCCCGTGAACTCAGATTCCTGGCCACCTAGCACTGGGACAGTTCCCATGGACTCAGCCTCTAAACCTGTCCCAGTGAACCCAGGTGCCATGCTCATCTCAGCATCTGGCTGGCCCCTGTAGACTCAGCCTCAAGGACTACCCTAGTGCCAGTTCAAGTAATGTAGACCCAGGTTTCAGGCCAGCCGCCATGGATATGGACTCCAGCACCACTCCTAGGAACCCAGTCAACAAGTCCAACCTAGTGAAATCAAACTCCAGATCCATCCCCATGAACACAGGTGGCAGGCCTGTCTATCTGCTAACCCAGGTACCAGTCCAGCCTGCCCAAGGACTAGCAGACTCAAGCCTGCCTACAACCTGCCCAGAATCTCTAGACAGGATGACTTGTGAAGGGCTTCCCCCAAACAAAGCCAGTCTGCAAAGATTGAAATAAGCCCCTACTTCTTCAAATGTACAGACTTCAACATAAGGCAATAAGAAACATAAAAAACACAACAAAAACAACAACAAAATAACACTGCCAAAATAACATCATAATCTTCTAGTAGCTGATCCCCAAAGAAATGGAGATATAAAAACTGCATGACAAAGAACTTAAAATATTTTTTTAAAGAATTTCAGTGACCTTTAAGAAAATACAGAGAAATAATTTAATAAACTCAGCAATAAAAGAAATGACCAAAGTGAGGAAGTTTCTAAAGAGATTAAAATTATTTTAAAAATCAAACAGAAGTTCTGGAGGTGAAAAATAAAATGAGTGAAATGAAAATTACAATACAGATCATCAATAGCAGAATTGGTCAAGCAGGAGAAATAAACTGTAAACTTTATTATACTGAGAAGACAGTATATTTAAAATACATAGTCAAAAAAAGAAAATAAAAGAACAAAAAGGAATGAAGAAAGCTTATTGGATTCATGAAACAGCATCAAAAGAGGAAATATTTGAGAGAAAGAAGTTTGTGAAGAAGACAAAGGAGAGATCAATGGAAGAAAGCTTATTTAAAGAAATAATAGCATAAAATTTCCAAATATTGGAAACATATACATACCCAACTATAGAAAAGTCAAAAGTCTCCTATCAGATTAATTCCAAACAGGAATATACAAACATATATTATAATCAAACTGTCAAATATCAAAGACAAGGAGAGGAACCTGAATACAGTAAGAGAAAAAAAGCAAATGACATATAAGAATTTCCAGTAAGGCTGGTGATTGATAGATAGATAGATAGATAGATAGATAGATAGATAGATAGATACCTAAAATGCTGAAGGAAGAAAACCGCCAACCAACAGTACTGCACCTGACAAAGCTGTTCTTGAGAAATGCAGTGACATACACTTTCCCAAACAAACAAAAACAAAGAATTCATCACCACCAGACCTGTCTCACAAGAAACACTAAAGAGATTTCTTCAGGCTGAAAGGAAAGGACACTTAGAAACATGAAAATATATTAAAGTATAAAAATCACTACTAAAAATAAGTACCTGGTCAAATTAAGAATATTCAAATACTGTGATGGTAGGGTATAAATTTAATAATAATAACTTTATTGTGAAGGTCAAAAGACAAAACTATTAAAAATAAAACTAACTACAACAATTTGTTAAGGCATACACAGTGCAAAAAGAGGCAAATTGTGAATCAAAACATTTTAATGCAGGGAGAGTAAGTAAAATTTATATTTTATACAATCAACATTCAGATGTTAAGATTATCAGCTTAAAATAGCCTGTTATAACTATGTTTTGTGTAAGTTTCATGATAACCACAAATGAAAAACTTATAGTACATAAACGAAAGATTAAAACTAAGAAATTAAAGTATACCATTAGAGAAAATCACCTAGTCACAAAGGAAGACAGCAAGAGAAAAAGAAATGCTGGATCGATATGACAACAAAAATACAATTAACAAAATGACAGTAGGAAGTTCTTAACTATCAATTATTACCTTGAAGGTAAATGCATTAAATTACCCAATCAAAAGACATAGACTTGTTTAACTGGTTAAAAATAGAAACAAGATTGAACTACAAGCTTCCTACAAGAGATTCACTTCACCTTTAAGGATATACACAGACTGAAAGTGAACAAATGGAAAAAGATATTCCATGCAAATGGAAACTAAAAGAGAGCAAGAGTTGTTAAACTTATATCAGCTAAAATAGACTTTAAGTCAAAAACTGTAAAACAAGACAAAGAGGGTCATGATATAATGATAAAGGGTACAGTTTATCAAAACATAATTATATATGTATGCACACAATATGAGAGCACCTTAATATATAAAACAAATATTTATAGATCTGAAAGATGAGATAGACTATAATACTGTAATAACTGGAGTCTTAAATTACTCAGATTCAGAAATGGGAAGATTATCCAGATAGAAAATCAATAAGGCAAACATCACATTTATTCTACACTTTAGACCAAATGGATCTAACAGATACATACAGAACATTCCATCCACCAGCAACAGAATACACATTCTTCTGAAGGGCACACAAAACATTGTCCAGGCTGGATCAAGTTTAAGACCACAAATCAAGTCTTTAAAATTTTAAGAAATTTGAAGTTATATCAAATATCTTCTTCAGTCACAGTGGTATAAAACTAAAAATCAATGAGAGAAGTTTCAGAAAATTCACAAATACATGAAAATTTAAAAACATGCTTCTGAATAACTAATGGATCAAAGAAGAAATTAAAAGGGAAATTGAAAAATATTCTGAGACAAACATAAATGGCCATAGAACATATCAAAATGTATGGACTTCAGCAAAAAGCAGTTCTAAGAGGAGAGTTTATAGCAATTAATGTCTACATCAAAAAAGATAGATTTCAAATAAACAACCTAACTATACAACTGAAGGAACTAGAAAAAAAAAAAAAAAAAAGAGAGAACAAACTAAGCCCAAAGTTGGAAGGAAATAATAAAGATCACAGCAGAAACAAATAAAATAGAGGCTAGAAAAACAATTCTAAAATCAATGAAACTAAAAGTTGTTTTTTAAAAAGGTAAAGTAGACAAAGCTTTAGCTAAGCTAAGAAAAAAAGAAGATACCAATACAGATGATTCATAGATATTGCATTTTTTACAAATCAAAGACTTGTGGCAATTCTGCATCCACCAAGTCTATTGGTGCTATTTTTCAAACAGCATGGGTTCTCTTGCTGCCTCTGTGTTACATTTTGGTAATTCTCAAAATATTTCAAATTTTTCATTATTATTACATTTGTTATAGTGATCTGTGATCAGTGATCCTTAATGTTACTATATAATTATTGGGGGCACCACAAATTACACCCACAGAAGATGGTGACTTAACAAATGTTGTATGTATTCTGACAGCTCCACAAATCAGCTGTTTTCCCATTTCTCTCTCTCTCTCCTCTGGCTTTCCTACCCCCTGAGACAAAATAATATTGTAATTAGGTCAGTTAATAATTGTGCAATCGCCTCTAAGTATTCAAGTAAAAGGAAGAGTCACACATCTTTTACTTTAAAAAGCTAGAAATAATTAAGTTTGGTGACGAAGTCATGTCAAAAGCCAAGACAAGCTGAAAGTTAGGCCTCTTGGGCCAGTTAGCCAAATTGTGAGTGCAAAGGAAAAGTTCTTGAAGGAAATTAAAACTACTCCAGTGAACATACATATGACAACAAAATGAAACAGTCTTGTTGCTGACATAGAGAACATTTTAGTGTTCTAGATCAAAGATCAAACCAGCCACAACATTTTCTTAAGCCAAAGCCTAATCCAGAGCAAGAATCTGACTCTTTTCAATTCTATGAAGGCTGAGAGAGGTGAGGAAGCTGTAAAGAAAAGTCTGAAACTAGCAGAGATATCTCCATAACACAAAATTGCATGTGAAGCAGCATGTGCTGATGGAGAAACTGCAGCAAGTTATCCAGAAGATCTAGCTAAGACAATTAATGAGAACTGCTACATTAAACAACAGATTTTTAATGCAGATTTAAAAGCCTTCTGTGGAAATAAGTTGTGATCTAGGACTTTCCTAGCTAGAGAGGAGAAGTCGAACCCTGGCTTTAAAACTTCGAAGGTAGAGTAACTCTCTTTATAAAGGATACTGTTTTTATGCCTGCTAACACAACATCCATTCTGCAGCCTATGAATCTAGGAGTAATTTTGACTTCTAAGTCTTAGCATTTAAGAAATATATTTTGTAAGGCTGTAGCTGCCATAGATAGTGATTCCTCTAATGGATATGGGCAAAGTAAATCGAAAACTCTCTTGAAAGGATTCACCGTTCACATATATGTCACATAATGACATATACGTCTTTACGAAACTTTGTGATTCATGGGAGGTTAAAATATCAACATTAGCAGTAATTTGGAAGAAGTTGATTCCAACCCTCATAGACAACATTGAGGAGTTCAAGACTTAGTGGAGGAAGTAACTGCAGATTTGGTGGTAATAGCAAGAGAACCAAAATTTGAAGTGGAGCCCCAAAGTGTGACTGAATTGCTGCAATCTCTTGGTGAAACATAAACAGAAGAGAAGTTGTTTCTTATGGATAAGCAAAGTGAGTGTTTTCTTGGGATGGAATCTATTCCTGGTGAAGATACTTTGGACATTGTTGAAATGACAACAAGAATTTAGAATATTACATGAACTAAGTTAATAAAGCAGCACCAAGGTTTGAGAGGATGTATTCCAATTGTTAAAGAAGTTCTACTGTGTGTAAAACGCTTTCAAATCTTATTGCATAATACAGAGGAATCTCTCATGAAAGGAGCTAATCGATGCAGCAAACTTCATTCTTGTCTTATTTTCAGAAATTGCCACAGTCACCCCAGTCTTCAACAGCCACCACATCTCATTTTATGGAGAGATTTGCTTTACAGCAGTGGTCTGGAACTGAATTTACAATATCTTTGAGGTATGCCTGCAAATAACCTGAGATATGAAGAGGAGATTTTATAACCAATACCACAAAAATACAATGGATTATAAGAGACTACCTCATGAACAAATGTACACCAACAAATTGTATAAGCTAGAAGAAATGAACAAATTACTAGACAGATACAATCTACCAAGACATAATCATGAAGAAACAGAATACCTAAACAGAACAGCAGCAAGTGAGGAATTTTAATCAGTAATAAACAGTCTTCCATCCAAGAAAGGCGCAGGACCTGAAGACTTTACTGCTGGATTCCACCAAACATTTAAAGAATATCAATTCTTTTCAAATCCTTCTAAAAAACTGAAGATGGAATAGTTCCAAACTCATTTTTACTAGGCCAGCATTATCCTGATATCAAAGCCAGACATGGGCATGATGAGAAAAGAAAATTACAGACCAATATCCCTGATGAACATAGATGTAAAAGTCCTCAACAAAATACCAACAAGCCAAATTCAACAGCACACTAAAAGGATTATCCACCATGATCAAGTGGAATTTATCCTAGGGATGTAAGAATGGTTCTACATATGGAAATTTATAAATGTGATATACCGTATTAACAGACTGAAGGGCAAAAACTATATGATAACTCAATAGATGCAAAAAAAGTGTTCAACAAAATTTGACATCCCTTTATGGTAAAAAATTGTGACAAATTAGATATAGAAGGAATGTACTGCAAAATATTAAAGGCTGTATTTGGCAAACTCACAGCTAACATCATACTCAATGGTGAAAAGCTAAACATTTTTTCTTTAAGATCGGGAACAAGGCAAGGATGCCCACTTACCATTTCTTTTCAACATAGTACTGGAAGTCCTAGCCAGAGCAATTAGACAAGTGAAAGAAATAAAGGGCATCCAAATTCGAAGGGGAGAAGTTAAATTATCCCTGTTTGCAAATGACCGTAATCTTATACGTGGAAAGTCCTAAAGATTGCACCAAATAACTGTGAGAACTAAAATATGCATTCAATAAAGTTACAGGATACAAAATCAACTTATAAAAAATCAGTAGTGTTTCTATACATTAACAATGAACTATCCAAAAACAAGAAAACAAACTCATTTACAATAGATAACAAGAAATAAAAGATAAAATACTCAGGAATAAATTTAACTGAAGAGGTGAAAGACCTCTGCAAGGAAAACTATGAAACTATTAAATTATAAACTATTAAACTATAAAACTAAAAACTGTTGATGAAAGAAATTAAAGAAGATGCAAATAAATGGAAAGATATTGCATATTTACATATTGGAATAATTAATATTGGTAAATGTTCATACTACTCAAAACAATCTACAGATTTAATGCAATTGCTATCAAAATT
Source organism: Macaca fascicularis (assembly GCF_037993035.2). Taxonomy (NCBI): domain Eukaryota; kingdom Metazoa; phylum Chordata; class Mammalia; order Primates; family Cercopithecidae; genus Macaca; species Macaca fascicularis. Next base: position 21,753,615 of record NC_088377.1, on the reverse strand, counting down.
CCAATGACATTTTTCACAGAAGTACAAAAAATCTCCTAAAATTCATATGTAATCACCAATGACCCGGAATAGCCAAAGCAATTTTAAGCAAAAAGAACAAAGTTTAATGCAACACACTACCTGATTTCAAAATATACTACAAAGCCATACTTATCAAAACAATAGAGTACTGGTATAAAAACAGGAACATCTGTTAATAAAACAGAATGGAGAGCCTGGAAATATGTCCATACGTTTATAGTCAACTGATTTTTGACAAAGTTACCAAGAACACACAGTAAGTAAAGAATAGCTTCTCTTCAGTAATTGGTGCTGGGACAACTGGTTATCTACATGCAGAAGAATGAAATTAGATTCTTATGCAAAAATAAACAGAACATATTTCTAAAAATCTACTCAAAATGGATTAAAGACTTAAAACTGGAAACTATAAAACTACTAGAAGAAAACATAGAGGAAAAGCTCCATCACTTTGGTCTGAGTGATGGCATTTTTTTTAATATGACCCCAAAAGCACAGGCAACAAAAGTGAAAATAGACAAATAGACAAACAGAAAATAGAAAAATGGGATAATATCAAACTAAAAACTTGTACAGCTAAGGAAATAAACAATAGAGTGAAGAGACAACCTATGGAATGGGAGAAAATAACTGCAAACTGTGCATCTGATAATTACATCCAACATATACAAGGAACTCAAACAACTCAGTAGCAAGGAAATAAATAATCTGATTTTAAAATGGTCAAAGAACCTGAATAGACATTTTTCAAAACAGGACATGCAAATGACCAACAGATAGATGAAAAAGTGTTCAACATCACTATTCATCAGAGAAATGCAAATCAAAATCACAGTGAAATATCGCATCAACCCACTTAGAATGGCTGTTATCAAAAAGATGAAAGACAAGTGTTGACAAAGATGTGCAGAAATAGAAATCATTGCACACGGTTGGTGAGAATGTAAATAAATAGAGCTAATTACAGAAAACAGTACAAAGTTTCTCAAAAACTTAAAAATAGAACCACCATATGATTCAGCAACCCCACTACTCAATGTATATCCAAAAGAAGTGAAGTCAGTATGCCAAAGAGATATCTGCACTCGCAGGTTTCAGTAGCTGTTCACAATAGCCCAAATACAGAATCAACATAAGCATCCAATAAATAGATAAAGAACAGCTGGTATAGTTCAAATTTTTAAAAAAGAATATATGGTATATATACACAATGAAATACTCTTTAGTCATTTTTTAAAAAAGGAAATCCTGTCATTTTCAATAACATGGATGAACCTAAAGGATATTATGTTAAGTAAAATAAGCCAGGCACAGAAAGACAAATACAGCACGATCTCACTTATGTAGAATCTAAAAATGTTGAACTCATAGAAGCAAAGGTTAGGGGATAATATTGGCCAAAGTATACCAAATGTCAGTTAGGTAAGAAGAATAAGTTCAAGATCTGTTGAACAACATGGTGACTATAGTTAATAATAATGTATTGTGTTCTTGAAAATCACAAAGAGAGTGGATTTTAAGTGTTCTCAACAAAAAACATATGTGAGGTAATACGTGTTATTAGTTCAATTTAGCCATTCCACAGTGTATACATATTTTAAAACATCATTCTGTACAAAAGTATTTTTATGTGTCCATTTTAAAAATAAATAAAATATGTAAGAGGAAAAAAGAAAGAAAGAAAGAAAGAAAGAAAGAAAGAAAGAAAGAAAGAAAGAAAGAAAGAAAGAAAGAAAGAAGGAAAGAAAGAAAGAAAGAAAGAAAGAAAGAAAGAAAGAAAGAAAGAAAGAAAGAAAGAAAGAAAGAAAGAAAGAAAGCAAGCAAGCAAGCAAGCAAGCAAGCAAGCAAGCAAGCAAGCAAGCAAGCAAAGATGGCAACGACTGGACTAGAGTCAGGAAACCTATAACTTTGTTCAGCTACCTGTTGACTAGCTCAGGTTATAAAGCTTTCTGAGGGATCTTTCTATACCTACAGTTTTCTTTTGTAAAAAAATACAGGATTGGCTGAGATTACTGACGAAGCCCTCACAGGTCTAAAGTTTCGTAATCTAAAGTTGTTCACCAGTAATCTACAAATTACCTAAAGCTGTGGTCTGTATAACGTAAAGCAAAGCCTACATTTTTAAGTTATATTTTTATAAAAGTAGTTTATAAATATAAATAAGAGTACAGGCAAAAATACATAGCTATATCCAATGTTCTATTCAAGATCCCTGTAGCAATTTGTTTTATAAAAAATTACATCTTCACAAAAATATCTTCAAAGATATTCCACTGAGAGTTCATACTTTCCTCACCCTTTAAATGTACTAGAATCAGGAAAAACATATGAAAATCGATCAGTATTCTTTTCACCCTCTCTTGGTTTATATATTTTGATTTTTTTTCTTACTTGCTGATGTCCCGTGTGAACATCAGCATTATTACCTTACCTTACCCTTGGACTTCCATGGAATTAATGAACTGTTGCAATAGCCAATCATAATTTGTGTTTATGGTTTAGTGTTCTGTCTGGCTTATAATTATTTTTAGTACAGATCTGCTAGTTCAGTAAATGCCTTCATTATTCTCCGAGCTGATGAAGCTTTTGGTTATGCAGAGCTTGTCTTGTCCCTGCACCTTCCTTCTTGGCCACCGCTTGTAGTAAACATCGTTTTTGCTCCATTTTAATAGAGCTGCCTGCAGAAGGTCATTTATTAGGTAATCACTTGTCTGAGAAAAATTCTAATTACTCTATGTTTGTCAAAGGGAGGAAAATAGCATTGGATTTGAATGCTGAATGAGAAGCAAACCAGAATGCAGATAAGGAAATCAGAAGTTTTTTAAATTGGTAGATAAAAAGATGTGTTAAGTGCACCTACATTTTGAGGGTTAAAAAGAAAAGATACACTATCAGCTATAATAAAGATAAAAAAGCATAGAGTTTATGGTATTATCAATTTGGAGTTAAAGCAAAAGAAAAATAGTGTATGAATGTTACAGGGATGTTTTTCCTGTGGAATCTTAGTGCCCCCTGCTGATCCTCAAAAAATGTTTTACATTTACATTGGTTTCTGTTTTTCTTCCCACATGGGTATTTTTCTATCATGATACGTCCTTTTCAGGGAATAGAGTTTTTCCTATGTGACTCGCTATCTCGGTAATTCTATCACACATTAGTATCTGTAGCTTCTCACAGAAAAAAAAAAGTGATTCATCAAAAATGCATATCCATCAGCTTTAAAAGAATGCAAAGAGTTTGAAAATACTACCTGTATGATAACTGAACTGGTTGAACTTTTAATTAAAAAGAAATAAATCATCACCACATAGAAAGAAAATAAAAGTGAAAATACATGGTGACATTATCAATGACCCAGACTGGAGAACTGTTTCTGAGTTGGATGCTTGTTGAACCAGTTCCTTGTTTATGACTTGCAACAGTTTATAACTAGACACAGACACATCAGACATCAAGACACAATACATTGCCAAAGACTGTCCATCAGTAATACCAATTTTTTCACATTTTAGTCTCCTCTCATACATTATCTGTGAGAGAAATACTATTATTCTTATCCGAGGGGTGGGGAAAATGAGACTCATAAAACTTATGTAATTATCGGAAGGTTGTGAACCCTTGATGGCAGATTATCATCTTAGAATATTTTTAGAACACAAGGGAATATAAAAGCATTTTCCATACCCACTCCTCACTCCACTCCAGATTATTTCAGAGCAAATCACAGACATTTATAAATATTTCAGTATTTATCTCTAAAAATAAGGTCTCTTTTAAAAAGTATTTTCAAAAATCTAGCAAAACTGAGATACTTAGCTATGATTTCAATGTCCGCACTCTCTTCATCAATTAACCATTTCTTTTATTTTCTGATGCTTTGATATCTGCTTGCCTTGCTGACCCTACAAGGACTGCTCCTTCTCTCCAGGATTAGCCAATTCCTGGAGATGGTAAACAACTCATCTTTGAAAAGTGAGCACAATATTTAAATGAAAACCAAATCATTCCATGGCCAGATACCAAACAACTAGGGCAAAGTCCTGTGCCCCAGAGCCCCACTGAAAATATTCAACCTAAACAATCATAAACCTGATTGTTCTGCCTCACCCATTCCTTCCCACAGAAACCATAATAAAGACTTATTTCACCTGTGCCCACCTTGGTACCTCCTTGTGTGGTCCTTCATGGCAAACTGTGCCCCTGGTCTGGAAATCTGCAGGTATAACAAACTGTCTTTTCAATGGCAGTTGTCTACTGATCTGTTAACATTACCATATATGAACAATAATAAATCCTATTAACACAAACCACTACCCTACAGCAACTATACACAGTCTCCTTCCATCACATATTCACGAGAAGATAAAATTCACATAAAATAATAAGTATGTCCTAATCTTAGAAATGGTGAATTATGGAGTCAGTGATACACAAAGCATTTTTATAAGTAGAATAACCCTCTCACATTAAATAAAAATGACTGTCAGTTATTTCCCATCATTAAATGGCTTCATTGACATTCTTGAGTGTCAAAAAGTCATTTCTCCAAACCATCAACTTCTACACAATTCCTGAGCCATGATAACACCAACCAGCCCACCCCAACAAAGCTGTCAGAGTTTAACAATACTAAATACTGTTTAAGGTAAAAGACAACTTGGAATCAGTCTGTCTGAGGAGTTGCAGGAAAAAGATAGAAGAGGGTAGACCCTTAACAGTCCAAATTCCTGTGTGGCTAACTTGAATCAACAAGACTTTGATACCTAATATCAAAGTTTCCATTGATAAGGAAGAAGAAGGCACCAAACAAATTTCTCAACTATATTGTTTAATTTAATTCTCAAGATCATTCTATAAGTTAGAGTTAAACTATCCTCACTTCATAGATGTGAAATACAAGACTCAGGAATACTAAGACGCTTGCCTGTTAAATTTCGAAAACTTTATTCTCACTTTACACATCATGTTCTTCCCACCAAGACCCAGCATATTCACAAATGTCTCAAACTGTTTAGCCAAAGGTGTTGTATTGTATAAGGTAATTCTTGCGTTTCAAATAAGTATTTGGTATTACATATAATGTGTTTTTTAATTATAAACAATTAAAGTTGGGTGATGTTTCAGGTGGTTTCCAGCATAAAACTCAAATTTAATTTTCAGCTAATCTCAAGCTTAATGCCAGTGGGCCACAGCTGGCCTCGGGTATCACCGATGTAGTGTTTTTTCCATATCTCTACATAACACTAAGGCAGTGTCTACACTTGTTAGATTGTATGACCCTTCTCAGGTAATCTATTCCAGTACCAAGATCCAGTTCAGCACGAACACACCTTCAGCCCAGAATGGCCTAGCCAGATTCAAAGGGTGAGGTGAGGAAGGGGGACACACAGTGAAATTTGAATTGCAGATAAACAGCAAATAATGCTTAGAATAAGTAAGTCCCATGAAATATTTAGGACATACTTTCTACAGGAAAAAAACTGTTCCCTATTTATCCATAATACAAATTTAACTAGGGGTCCTGAATTTTACCTGGCAACCCTAATCCAAAGTCTTCTAGAAAACCTGACTTCATTCCATGGTCACATAAAGAGGTGGCTCTGTGCTGAGGAAGGAGGCTAAATCCAGAACCCAGTTCCCACACATTTCTTGAAATATAAAAATGCTAAGAGGCTCCTCGAGGCCACATCTGTAGGTAATTTCACTCCCATGACCCATCCTAATTTGAATAGGAAATCACAGATAATCTAGAAATAGATAAGCTTCCAGGGAAGAAGAAGCAAGACACATGGTTATTTACTTCACTAACTCATTCTTTATCCCAATAAGACCTACAGAATCTCAGACTTGGCATTTGATGTCTTTTTTTTTTTTTTTTTTTTTTTTTTTTTTTTTTTTTTTTGAGACGGAGTTTCACTCTTTTCTCCCAGGCTAGAATACAATGGTGCAATCTCGGCCCACTGCAACCTTTGCCTCCTGGGTTCAAGCGATTCTCCTGCCTCAGCCTCCTGAGTAACTGGGATTACAGGTACCCAACGCCATGCCTGGCTAATTTTTTATATTTTTAGAGGAGACGGGGTTTCACCACATTGGCCAGGCTGGTCTCAAACTCCTGACCTCAGGTGATCCACCTGCCTCGGCCTCCCAAAGTGCTGGGATTACAGGCATGAGCCACTGCACCTAGCCTGATGTCTTCATAATGGATGGATGTGGGGACATAAGAAAGACATCAGAGAAGACAGAAGAGAAAGATAATTGTCATTAAATAAACCTAGAAACCAGTAAGTTGCATATAATGCCATCTTTAATATATCAGAATAGGTTTTATTATATGTATTGTTCTAATTTTAATTCACATTTTCTAATAAAACAATTCAGAGCATGATTATTTTGGAGAAAGTGGTGTTCCTATTACAGACTGTTTGATAGAGGCTTATATTTAATTCACCATAATATTTCTAAATTCTTCTTGTGGTGGTTTTAGCCCAATGGTATGTTATGATTTCCTGGACCCACAAGATGGGGAGACATTTCTTTTGTCAATGTTGTTTCCTGTAAGAATAATTCATTTTTAAAGAAAAATATAATTTATTTATCAGAATTCAGACTGCTATGGCTGCATATTACCTGCAAATATTTTATGAGGTTTGGGGTTTTTTTTAAAAAAAAAGAAAAAGAAAGAAAAGAAACTTTGAAAACTCATAACTTGTTTCAGTGAGGGTGAAAGCTTTGACTGAAAGATGAAAATAACAATGACAGTCTCACACAAAGTGTCAAAAAGGGTTTTGACTTGAGGGAATATTGGTGGTTTGGTGACATCCATCTTAGTATATATTTCTAGAACAGTGAATATCATATTGTTCCACTTGCCAAAATGTCATGAATTTAAAGCTGGTCTCAGAAAATACCATCAATGCTGACTGTGAAATTTCCTCTGACTTAAGTGGAAGAACAATATTACATGCTCTCTTTTGTGCAAGAACTGTTATTATTAAAGCAATTTAAATCAAAGTCAGTTTTTCTGGGCCAGCCATATACTTGGAATGCCTGATTACAAACTCCAAACTTGTTGAGGCAATGAAGACGCTCAAAGAAAGTTCAAGAAAAACAGCTTCTTATAAATGACTTTTTAAAATCTGATTTAGCACCCCCATCCAAGATAATCATAGTTCAAGATATTTTCCTATATAAGATGAGCATTAGAAGAAGAAAGTGATGGCAGTATTAGCAATGCATTCACTGTGAAAATTAACTGGTAGTGAAGCGATCACAGCAGAAGGTAATGAACATGAATAAGAAATGGTAGTGACCAGGGAGGAAGGGATGACATACTCAAGCAACTTAGCATTGTTTGGATAAGATAACCTTGATAGCTACTTCCCACCTTCGGTTCCATGATTCTCTGATTATCAGAAAAGTCTCATCATACATTTCAGGACGCATGAGGAAATGACAGATAAATTATTTACATTTTTGAGGAAATGCTTTTTATAGCTGATAACTTTTTAAATCATTTACTTGCATTTTCTTTTTGGTGAGGGGCTTAAAATAACAAAGATTTACTTCTTCCTCATGCAGATATTCATTACAGGTTGGGACTCCATGCCATAAATCACACCTGGGACATGTTCATCACAGGTCAACTGGGGATTCTTCTCCATGTCATTTTCACTGTGGGAGCCAAGCTGACAAAGCAGCTTGAATGTGGAAAAACTCAAACTGTGTTTCTCCCACTATTATTTATATTTTCTTTTTTTTTTTTTCTTTTTGACATGGAGTCTTGCTCTGTCACCCAGGCTGGAGTGCAGTGGTTCAATCTCGGCTCACTGCAAGCTCTGTCTCCTAGGTTCACGCCATTCTCCTGCCTCAGCCTCCCGAGTAGCCGGGACTACAGGCACCTGCCACCATGCCTGGCTAATTTTTTGTATTTTTAGTAGAGATGGGGTTTCACCGTGTTAGCCAGGATAGTCTTGATCTCGTGACCTCGTGATCCACCCACCTCAGCCTCCCAAAGTGCTGGGATTACAGGCGTGAGCCACCACACCCAGCCATTAACCCAATATTTTGTTTCTCAGAGTATTTAACATTCCAGTTCTTATTAATGTGAATAATTTTACAAACATGTAAGTCAAATAAGGCTGTGCTGTTATAATGATTTGATGTCTGACATTATCCAAGTGTTTATGATCCCATTTCCCTGGATATAGATGTCATTGTTGGGAAATTAATCATCAAAGACACCCTTACTCTTCTTCCTCTTCCTGTGTACACAGAAGTCTCAGAATTCTATGAAACATCTAGTTTCTCTCTGCCTTATAAGCAAATAAAACAAAACTTAAACTTTATACTGATAGTTGTTTACATGGTTTAGAATAGCAGTTTTTAAACTGTATTCTAAGGCGCCCTGGGGTTCCCTGAGATCCTTTCAGAGGGTCCATGAAGTTAAAACTATTTTCACAAAAATACTAACATGTCATTTGCCCTTTTTACTGTGTTGACATTTGCACTATTGGTGCAAAGCAATGGGGGGGGTAAAACTGCTATTGTCTTAGCATGAACCCAGGAAGTAGCAGTAAGTGTAGTAACACTTATTGTATATGTCATTGAAAATATATTCGTTAAGTTCATAGAAATTTTAAAAGCCAGTTTTACTTAAGAACATTGTTGATGTAGTAGAAAATATTGTTTCAACTTTGAGTTGAGGTCCTTTGAGAAATTTTCTGTAATAAATGAGAAGTGCACAGAAAGCATTCCTACTTATACTAAAGTGTGATGGTGTCACCAAGAAAAGCAGGTGGCAATTGTTTAGGGTGCAAGCTAAACCAGCTCCCTTTTGAATCGAATACCATTTTTGCTTAAAAGAACGATGACAAACTACATTTATTAATAACTGGAGATTTGGTGACATTTTCTTGAACATGAACAAGGTGAGACTGTCAGTTCAAGGAAAACAACGTACAGTATTTGTTACCAATGAAGAAATTGCATTTTCAAGCAAAAATTAGAATTGTGGAAAACTTATATCCATATGGCAATGAGCTTGACTATCTCACACTACTTACTTTTCTGATGAGATTGATTATACATGAATAAATATGACTTTTATATTGTATAATAAGACACAGCAAAATTCAGAAGGTCTGCATAACTCAGGAACCAATATTTTCCAATAATCAATGCATAATCTTACAAAATCATGTGGGGTATAGGACACATTCAAAGGGCAATAGAGACCAATACATTTTAAGCCAGAAGTATACAAAGTTTATTGACTTGATTTCAGATTCTGTTACAACTAACCTCTAAGAAACTAAAGACATTGTGTTTTGATGGTGTATCAAGAAAACATCAACAATTATCTGAGAAGACTAATAAAATAATTCTCCCTTTTCTAAAACTCATCTGTTTAAGGCTAGATTTTTCATATACTTCAACCAAAACGTATTGCAAGGAACTGACTGCAAAAACAGATGTGATTATAATTATTCTACTGCCTTCTAATTAGCCAAGCATTAAAGAGATTTACAAAAATGTGAAACAAAGCCATTCTTCTTGCAAAAATTATATTAATTTTGAATAATCATTTTAAATAAAAATATTTCATTTTTATTAACGTGATGGGTTTATTGTTATTTTAAATTATTAATAAATATTTTAATTCATCAGTTTTAACTTCTAATTTGTTAAGCACCTACACATATAACCCATATCACAGCAAGAAAGCTTGTTTCAGAACACAATAATTTTTTTTTTTTTTTTTTGAGACAGAGTCTTGCTCTGTTGCCCATTCTGGAGTGCAGTGGCTCAATCTTGGCTCACTGCAACCTCTGCCTCCCGGGTTCAAGCCATTCTCCTGCCTCAGCCTCCAAGGTATAGCTGAGACTACAGGCAAGCGCCAGCAAGCCCAGCTAATTTTTTTTTTTTTTTTTTTTAATAGAGATGGGGTTTCACCATGCTGGCCAGGCTAGTCTCAAACTCCTGACCTCAAGTGATCCGCCTGCCTCGGCCTCCCAAAGTGCTGGGATTATAGACGTGAGCTACCGTGCCGGCCTAATTTTTAAGATGGTAACGGTGTCCTGAGAACAAAAATGTGAAACCGTCTACTCTAGAGCAATGTGGAATTTTCTATCAGCCAAGGAATTGTGAGAAGTTTTTTAGAGCATTAGTTGCACAACTAAAACAATTTATATTCTCTTAGGCAAGTGCCCAAGACATATATTCCTTCCTCTTGTGTATTTAGATTTTAAAAATAAAAGTCTTTCCATTAGCATTGATCAACTCAGGCATCTCTTCTCCATAAACTATTGCAATGCTTCTCTGCTCAACTAATCAGCTTCTCTCTATTGGAAAAATGATTCACCATTGGGAGAAAGGCACTTACAGGTACAAATTGAATCACAGGTTTCTAGAGATGCTTTCCGAAGACCATGTTATGACATTTTAGTGCTTGCTAAGCAGTAAATACTGAATCACTTTCCTGCTACGCTCTTCAGAGCAGAAAGAGAAACTTACAAAAAGGGTAATGTAGTTGGGATCCGCCACAGCCTTCAGACTGGGCCATGTTTCTATGGCTCACCCACATTTCACCCCGACTTTCTCTGAGAAACAATGGAAACTGGAGAACAAGGTCAGAGAAGTTATCCTGGATGGTTGAAGGGAAGAAAGGAGAAGAGAGGGTAAGCAGAAAATCAAAAAGGCCATAAAAAAATTACTGGGGAAAATAATTCTTAGTCACTCACCATTTCTTATGTTTGTGAAAACAGAAACGAGGAGCAAGTGTTGTTGTAAGAATTGTTCCTTCCCCTCCCCCTCCACCACCCACATCTGTCAAGCTATCCCTGTTTCACTTTATTGCCTCTGCACTCTCTATTAACTCTTTTGTCTTCCTCTTTTTTCTCCTACAGCAAAGACTTTTTGTCATTTGTTGTTTCTTCTTCTCTGGTTTCTTTCCCTTTTCTAATCCTTGAAGACTATCTTTTCCCCCTTTCTCTTTTCCCTCATTTATCTCCTCAACCTTTCGAATCTTTTTTACTCTTGAGTCTCCGAATACATTTTCTTCTGCCATTTTTCCCTTTCCATACTATGCAAATGGTGTTTAATTAATCAAAAGCAATATATCTGAAATTTCCAAACTTGTAACATGAAACCAGTAGGACCGACAGATTTGTAATCTCAAGGGACTCTGAGGTCACAACATTTTGAAATTGTGTTTTCTTTTAAATAAAAATCTAGAATACATAAAACATACAATACAATACGTACATACATATAATACAAAAATCTAGATGATCCGGAATGGGGATCTTTTTTAAAAACTTCTACTGCTCACTTTTAGTGTTTCACTTTGTTTTCATATTTACAATTGTAAAAGTCTACATTAACATCACATTATGTCATGTCACATTATTTAAAAAAAAAAAAAAGTTTCACAGTAGTTCACTGGGAGAATTGAATCATCACATAATAACATAGAAAAATCTAAATTTAAAAAAAACCTGTGCCCTGTGCAACCTAGGTGTGGTACCACATGCCTGTAATCCCAGCACTTTAGGCGGCCAAGACTGGCAGATCACTTGAGGCCAGGAGTTTGAGACCAGCCTGGCCAAAACAAAAATTAACCGGATGTGGTGGCAGGTGCCTCTGGTCCCACTACTTGAGAGGCTCAGCCAGGAGAATCGCTTGAACCCAGGAGGTGAAGGTTGCAGTAACTGAAGATCATGCCACTGCCCTCCAGCCTGGGCGACAGAGCTAGAGAATATATTTTGCAGATGCTACCTCAATTTATATCACTTCAAAACAGTGAACTAGCATAAGTATAGTAGTAAATATAGGCTGTTGTTCTGTTCCTAACTCCAACAAAATTATACTAGTTTATCATTTAATGCAGACTCCAACACTTTCACACAGTGCTACATATTTCTTTTCTTTCTTTCTTTTCTTTTTTTTTTTTTTTTTTTTTTTTTTTTAGACGAAGTCTTACTCTGTTACCCAGGCTGAAGTGCAGCAGCACGATCTCAGCTTACTGCAGGCTCCCCCTCCCAGGTTCAAGCAATTCTCCTGCCTTGGCCTCCCAAGTAGCTGGGATTACACGTACCTGCCACCAAGCCTGGGTAATTTTTGTATTTTTAGTAGAGACGGGGTTTCACCATGTTGGCCAGGTTGGTCTTGAACTCCTGACCTCAGGTGATCTGCCCACATCAGCCTCTCAAAGTGCTGGAATTATGTGTATGAGCCACTGGACCTGGCCAGTACTAAATATTTCTTTAGTACAAAATAAAATAAGTTTCAATGACTTATCAAGAGTCTGCTTCCTGGTCGACACAGTGGCTAACACCTGTAATCCCAGCACTTTGGGAGGCCGAGGCAAGTGGACAACTTGAGCTCAGGAGTTTGAGATCAGCCTGGCCAACATGGTGAAACTCCGTCTCTACTAAAACTACAAAAATTAGCCAGGCGTGGTGGCATGCACCTGTAATCCCAGCTACTCGGGAGGCTGAGGCAGGAGAATCGCTTGAACCCGGGAGGTGGAGCTTGCAGTGAGCCAAGATGGCCCCACTGCACTCCAGCCTGGGTGACAGAGCGAGGCTCCATCTCAATAAATAAATAATTAAAAAAAAAAAAAAAAAGTCTCCTTCCTAAAACTGACACTCGAGGAATTTTCTCCATCAGAATTTTTGTCATTAATATATCTGATTGGTCTTTCTCTTTTAAATACTGAGTGAAATTCTAGTCGGCTGACTTCCAGAAGAAAACTATCAGGAGAGAGCAGGTAGATTCTGGTGAGAAGTAACATTCAGAGAAAGGAAGACATACGAAGCGACTTAAAGCTTTTGCAGCTTTTGTTGTGGGGCCAGATGCAGTCCCTGTGGAACACACAACAAGAGAGGAAACTACGGAAAAAAAACAGTATGTCCTGATGTGGATAAGCAGAATACTGCATCTAAAGAAAGCACAGCTGCTGGGAGAAGTGGAAGAATCTTAGAAGGTACAGAGGCAGAAAGAGAATCCTCATATTTGTTTACCATGTCAGTCTCTGGCAGCTCATGACACAAAATGTGCAAAACAGACTCAAAGCAGCTCAGCTACAGACAGAAGATCTTATCTGAGACCAGGGCTGCCACTCAAGTGTTTGCAGTTCAAATCCAATCAATGTACTATCTTCAGAAGCAATGGGAAGAACATTCATCTGAGAAACATAACAGAATCCAGTGTTTCTGTTCTTACACTCAAAATGTCCAGTATATAATCTTTCAGAACTTTGAAGAACTAAGAAAATGGAACACATTCTCAAAACAAAATCTAATGTTTCCAATCTCAAAATGACTCGTATGTTGGAACTAGTGGACAAGAATTTTAAAGTAACTGTTATAATTCCCTCAATGAAGTAAAATAAAATATGTTTGCAATAAATGAAGGATAGGAAATAGTAGCAGAAAAATAAAAACAATAAAAAAGATCAAAAGAAATTCCATAAACAAAATATACAGTATCTGAAATAAAAATTTTACTGCGGGCACATAGTATTCAAATGGGGGCGACAGAAGAAAGAATAATTAAACTTACAGACAGATCAACAGAAATTACACAATGTGAAAAAGAGAAAACAGGATGAAAAATAATGGACACTTTCTTAGTGACCTATGGGATAATATCAAATGCTCAAACATATGTCTAACAAGAATTCTAGAAGAAAAAAGGGGAAGGAATATGAAAAAATGTAAAGAAATATGGCCAAAAATTTCTCAAAGTTAAAGTAAAACACATTTACATATTCAAGATATTTAATGAGCCCCGAGTACATTAAACACAAATAAAGCCATACTGAGACGTATTATAATTAATCAGTTGGGTAGAAATAATTTTGAAAATGAGATGAGAAAAGTAATGAAAAAGTAGAAAAGGAAAAACACATTACAGAGAATGAGAGTAATTCAATGTTACGGAATTATGGAAGCCAAAAGCAAATGAAACGAAGTCTTCAAACTGTTCATAGGAAAAGGCCTGTCAACTAGAATTCTACATCCAATGAAAATATACTTAAAAATAAAGGCAGTACTTAAAAAAGAATGAAATCCTGCCATTTGTAACAACATGGATGGGCCTGGAGGACATTACGCTAAGTGAAATAAACCAGACATAGAAAGACAAATGCTGCATGATCTCATTTATACATGGAATCTAAAATAGTCTAACACAGAGAAGCAGAGAGTAGAATTGTGATTGCCAGGGGCTCGGGGAAGGAGGAAATGAGGCAGTGTTGATCCAAGGGTACAAAGTTTCATTCATGCAAAAGAAATAAGTTCTGGAGATCTACCATAAAGTGCAAAGTCTATAATTAACAAACAGTATTGTATTATATTCTTAAAATGTCATAAGAGGATAGATCTTATATAACCTTATTACAAAAGGGGAAAAAGAAAACAAAGTGGGCAGATGGAAACTTTTGGAGGTAATGTATAAGTTTATGGCATTGTTAGTGATGATATTTGATGGTTTTACAGGTGTGTCCTTATAGCCAAACACATCAAGTTTTATATCTTAAATATCTATAGCTTTTCATATGGCAATCAGACCTCAGTAGGCCGTTTTTAAAAAAGAATAAAGGCAGAATAAAAACATTTTATAGAAAATAAAAGATTATTGCCAGCAGATCTGTTTACACAAGAAATGACAAAGGAAGGTTCAGAATGAAAGGAAATGAAACAATATGGAAACTCAAATGCTAAGAAAGAAATATAGAACATGCGAAATGGTATCTGGGTTAATGAAAAGCGTTTGTTTTGCTTTATTTCTCTTAATTTCTTTGTAATACATATGATTGCTTAAACCAAATGTTATAATATTTTCTTAAAGGATTTATAACATGTTAAAATGCAATATATATAACAACTACAAAATAAAAACTGGGAGGGAGTCTGATATGATTTCAAGGTTTCCACATTATGTAAGGTAACATTAACTGTAAGTAGATTGTTTAAAGGATATATATTGTAATCTCTATTTCAACCACTTAAAAAATGACAGAAGACATACAGCTGGAAAGTCAACAGAAAAATCAAAATGGATTTCTGACATTTCTAAGTAATAAAAAAGGCAGGAAAAAAAATAGAAGGAAAAACAAAGCAGATTTTTTATTTTAAAAAAAGTAGCTGTATTAATGCCATATAACAGAGATTTCAAACCATAAGTTATTATTAGTGATAAGAAGCTATTTCATAGCAGTAAACGATCAATTCATTAAAAAGACATGATAAAAAGTGTATGTTTTTAATATCACAGCAGGAACATACAAAAGTGAAATCTAACAAATTAAAGGGAGACATAGACAAATCTACAGAGTTGGAGATTTGCTAAATTTCTCTGTTAGCAATTGACAGATCAACTAGAAATCAGCAAAGATACTGAAGATAGGACCAACACTCTCAAGCACATTGACCAGAATATTTGTGGCTAAATTTACATTTTTAAGCTAAAGGATGATATATCAGAATCAAGTCTTAATGGTGGTCATATTGATTTGTATTTGTTTATTTCTAAGTATATCAATAGATTATATATTTCTACTCGAGTATTTCAAAAGTATCCAAAGCATTTTCAAGAATTACAAATTGTCCATTCTAACAAATGAAGCATAGATGATACCATAACTGTCATTCCACGTATTACAGAGAGCAGTTTGGAACGTGAGCTCTGAGGTCAGGTGTACTTAAGTAAAATCCCATCTCTGGCTCTTCCTAGTTACATAGCTTGGGTGTATCCCTTAATCTCCCATGATTCTTCACTTTCTCTTCTGAAAATGGAGGTAATGATAGCACATATCTCACAGAGTTAAGCAAGATATTAAAATCAAACTGTTATCGTGGTCACTGTGTCATTATCAAAAATAGAACCCAAATTTGCTCTGCATCTCAGTAAATAAATGAATTTTGGTTTGAAAAGTGCAAATAAATCAAACCTGAGATGATCACAAGGAGCCTTTTAACACCGTTGAAACCACTGGAGGTTTATCCTGCAAAGCTATTTAGATTAAATCTGAAAAGTTCAAATCTTTACACCAAAGCTGAACCCCATATGGTTCAGGAGTCTTTGCCTGAAAATACATACGCTTGAGTAGAGTTTTCAATTTGTTTCTTTTTGAAATTTGTACATTTTCCCCTCGATTGCACCCAAATGTTTCTCCTTTCCTTCTCCAGGTTGACAAAGAATATTGATTTGGTCATAACAGAGTTCTCTCCAGAGAGGTCAGAGAGGTTCTTGTTGATACTGTCTGATTTAAATTTCGTTTAAGCTGTTTGTTTTTTTAGGTATTAAATAAAAGAAATTATCTATAGCCAGAAAGAAGGTGTGAAGGTGACACAGGTTAAGACCACCTGCCTCCTGACAGAACTGAAGTTTGAAGTGGATTTTTTTCTTTGAGCAGACTTTCAATCAAGTACTGCCCAGTTTTAAAATAACTTACCCAAAATCTTTGATATTTTTCATTATGTTTTCCAAAACTGACAAAAGTTAGAGTACAAGAGTTTAGGTATAATTATTTAGAGTTAGAGCTAGGTGCAATTATTTAGAGTACAAAAGTTGAAGTACAAAAGTTAGAATACAAAAGTTTAGGTACAATTATTTCCTTTGATACTAATTCAAAACGTCTTCTTGAATAAGATACATTTTGTGAACATTTTTCTTTTCTGGCGTTTTCTTATTGTAATGCACTCATGAAAGAAAAATATTCAACCTAAACTTTCAGAGGAAAAAAAAGCTTAAACAAATATGATCAATTTTTATGTGTGTCAAGAAGCCTCTTAAAATTACCTTTAAGCCATATGAAAAAGATGAACTATACAAATACTTGTTTCTCGTTTCAAATAAACTTGTTTAACAAACTCATTTTATTGTTTATTTTCTTAATCATGATGTTTGGATTGATTTAATCTGCATGTCTGTTTCATAAAGCATGAGTGTTCATACTGAAACAATGCTTACCAAGGACAAAGAGCGTTGTCTCATCATAACTGGTGAACTCCTACCAAAAAGCCAAAAATGAAGGAAACTGAGATCTGAAAATCAGGTAGCATTAAAATAATACAGTATAAGAGAGCTTCCTATGATATGTAAAAATGTAACATACTTTTTTCTTAAAATTACTTTAAAAATACTCCTAGCTAGGCACAGTGGCTCACGCCTGTAATCCCAGCATTTTGGGAGGCCGAGGCAGTGAATCATGAGGTTAGGAGCTCAAGACCAGCCTGGCCAACACGGTGAAACTCCATCTCTATTGAAAATACAAAAAACTAGCTAGCTGGGCGTAGTGGCAGGTGCCTGTAATCCCAGCTACTCAGGAGGCTGAACCAGGAGAATCACTTGAACCTGGGAGGCGGAGGTTGCAGTGAGCTATCGTGCCACTGCACTGCAGCCTGGGCAACAGAGTGAGACTCCATCTCAAAAAAAAAAAAAAAAAAAAAAAAACTCATATTTCAACATCAAACATGTCATGTATTAGCTTTCAGGGAAATGGTTGTGTTGAAGATGAAGGCTCAGCTTCAATGGCAGAGTTTGGTGTCTATGCAAAATGCCACATAGATTTGTCTTTTTAAACAATTTCAAAACTGTTGATTTGTACTACAATCTAAATCCATAGCAATTATTCCACAATCAATTATAATAGTGAAAGCAAATTGTGAAATGTAGATGAACATGAACATAGCTCCAAATGCTGTAGGTAATTACAGAAACTATGTAAGTGAAGATAAAATGCTTCTGCTGTCATTTACTCATGATAAGCTATTGTAACATCCTGCTAAGTATTACCCAAGTATTGCAATGGGTATTCGCCAAGTCAAGACTAAGCTATCTCTAATAGTGGCTCACGTATGTTAATAAAAAGCCTAAGAGTAAAACCTACACTTGTAAACTGAAAGGGATTTATATTTTATGGCAGTGTATAGTTTATATTAATATTAATTTATGTTAATTATTAATATGTTAATTTAAGAAGGCAAAGAAAAGTTACCATTTACTAAGAATTGTATTAACTCTTGGTTCTCATTAAATGAGAAAAGATATCAAATAGCCATGCTGTATTACTTAAAAATAAAAGACTCATATCCCTGCCCCAGTAATGTAGTTTGTTCCATCCTAGATTTCACAGGCTAAACTGATTAGCAGCTCACCAAGAACTGTGAGAATTATTCAAAAGAACTAGAAGAGAGAAAACAGAATGTTGTGAGAAAGTCACATAAAGAACAATGAATTATACTTAGGAACTTTGCATCCTAGAGCTCATAAAATGAAAAAAACAAAATCCATTGCTTTTTCTCTCAGCTCAGTGAGAGGGATACTTTATCAAACATTTCTGAAAGTAAGACATCCTGCTGGCTTATTTTATTAAACAGGGAATAAAACACATTGCTTTATTAGAGTTGTTTCAAGAATGCATCAAAGCTGTGGGCTCTCAAGACAGAAATCAAAGACTAAAAAAAACTGCATCTGCTGTATCTTCCCCCCAAAAATATATTTTACTATAATTAATGTAGAGTTGAAAGACAACTTGTAGAAATATGAATAAATCACACGCCAAAGTGATTATGCATCTAACTTTCCTATAACCATAACATCATGATATCCTGGCCATGGAGAAGTTTATCTTCCTCATTATATAATAATACGATAATTGTTGAGAAATAATGTCTGGAAATTTTAAGAGATCTCAATGAATCATATACTCAATCTGGGTGACTTTTCCCATTGGGATTTATCAGATTAAACCTATATCTGAATCATCATTTTATTCAGCTGGGTTACAAATGTGACTTCAAGCCAAAATCACTTCAGTCCCATTTTGTCTCTGAAGAAGTAGAGTGCTGAGCAGACAGCAGATCACACATCGGGCTGTGTGCTGCTCTGAAGACATGGAGAGACTGCCAGACCATGGGTCCCAGAGGCAAAATCAATTCACTCCCACAGCCATGGCTGCCCAAGTATTTCCCTGGCTTGTGGTCCTGCCTTGTCTGCTCCCAATCCCACCCTGGTGAGGCTGAAGCCATGTGTGGGGATTCTCATCTCCCATTTTGTTAGCTCATCTCTATCAGACATATTTTTCAATTCGGCATATAAAAAGATAATAAAATAAAAAGAGAAATAAGTAGCTCATACTTTTTACCTCTTTCTCTGTAACCTTAGAACAGCGATCAGGGTACGGTTATAAATACTCCATTAGTAGGCCAGGCAATGCAATGTCACAGTGAAGAATATAGGCTCTGAATTTACACAAATCTTGGAATCTTCTCTGTCACTTACCAACTATATTTGAAGCAAGTACATTAACCTCTCTGTGCTCAGTTTCTTAACTTGCAAAATGAGAATAATGAGGGTACCTAATTTAAAGTGTTGCTCGAGAGTTAAATGAGAATGTAAGTAAAATTCTAAAATGAATGTTTGCCACATACTAAATGTTCAATAAATGTTAGTCATTATTATCATTATTGTTAATTATCAATATTATGATAATGATAGTCAAAGGCTAATATACAAATATCAATATTACTAGGTAGGAAACTGAGGTTAAAAGTCTTCAAGAAAAAGTCAATGTGTCAAGGAGGTGACTGAGAAAAAGAAATACAACAATAATGGGGACAGAAACAAAGAAAAAAGAAAAACTGTAAGAAAGGTCATAGGTTACATGGCTAAAAACATTCCAATTTAAAAATTTCAGTTACAGTTCTTAGATTTCCACTCTGAGGTCAAAACATACCACCCAACTCTTGGGATAGTTGATCCACTCAGTTCTTCAGCACACAGCCACTTCGTCTTGTTTAAGGCCATCCAAAGAATGAGCTAGAGGGATTAAAATCTAAAGTACAGCACTGCCTCTTGTGAATTACATTCAGAGGAATAAGAACCATGAAAGAGTAGGCATGGGTTGACAAGACCTTCTTGCCAAATGAAAATCCTGAGTAGAAAAAAAGAGTAACAGTACAAAAATAAATAAATAAAATTTTAAAGAAATTGAAGAGAGTGAAAACAAAAACAAACAAATAAACAAACAAGGTCAGAGGGGCAGGGCAAAAGATCACAGTGTCCCCCCTGGAATTCTGTTGTTTGAAGAACTGAAGACAAGCAAGTTGCATCAGAAAGGGGAGAGTATTTTTTCCCACAAAGTATAATAAATGCCGCAAACTTCTGGGCTCACATGATTCATTTGCCTCAGCCTTGCAAGTAGCTGTCATTCTGAGGGGCTTCAAAAAAGAGTGTGACCTATGTACTCAACACTACCAACTCTTCCTTAGTCTCAGACTCCAACAATCAAAAAGTAGGCTGATACAACTTCCGCTAGCTTTGTCTGCTCCTACTGCTGCCACGATAATGTCTTCTATGTTATACTTTCTTTAATTTTCGCCTCGGATTCATTGTCTTTATTCATAAACTTACTGTCATGCACGTCCGTGTGAAGAGACCGCCAAACAGGCTTTGTGTAAGCAATGAAGCTTTTTAATCACCTGGGTGCAGGCGGGCTGAGTCGGAAAAGAGAGTCAGCCAAGGGAGATAAGGGTGGGGCTCTTTTACAGGATTTGGGTAGGTAAAGGAAAATTACAGTCAAAGGGGGGTTGTTCTCTGGCGGGCAGGAGTGGGGGTCACAAGGTGCTCAGTGGGGGAGCTTTTTGAGCCAGGATGAGCCAGGCACAAAATGATATCATCACTTAAGGCAAGGACTGGCCATTTTCACTTCTTTTGTGGTGGAATGTCATCAGTTAAGGCGGGGCAGGGCATTTTCACTTCTTTTGTGATTCTTCAGTTACTTCAGCCCATCTGGGCATATATGTGCAAGTCACAGGGGATACGATGGCTTGGCTTGGGCTCAGAGGCCTGACACTCACTACTACCCGATTTTAAAAATGAACATACGTGTGCATGTGTCTTTATAGCAGCATGATTCACAATAGCAAAGACTTGGAATCAACCCAAATATCCATCAGTGACAGACTGGATTAAGAAAATGTGGCACATATACACCATGGAATGCTACACAGTCATAAAAAAGGATGAGTTTGTGTCCTTTGTAGGGACATGGATGCAGCTGGAAACCATCATTCTCAGCAAACTATCGCAAGAACAGAAAACCAAACACCGCATGTTCTCACTCATAGGTGGGAACTGAACAATGAGATCACTTGGACTCGAGAAGGGGAACATCACACACCGGGGCCTATTATGGGGGGTGGGGAGGGAGGAGGGATTGCATTGGGAGTTATACCTGATGTAAATGATGAGTTGATGGGTGCTGACAAGTTGATGGGTGCAGCACACCAACATGGTACAAGTATACATATGTAAGAAACCTGCACGTTGTGCACATGTACCCTAGAACTTAAAGTATAATAATAATAAAAAAGTGAATATGTATTCACAAATCAAATAAGTTCAATTAAGACAATATTGACTACATGTCATATGCCAGTGCTGAACTACGGACATTTCAACACTTCAAATGGGCCAGCAGCCCCTACATACCCTCAAACACCTTTAGCAGACGAACTTTAAAACCCACTAGGAAGTAGAGATGATTCTTGATTTGAACTGTGTACTTTCACTTTTGAGAATAGCACTCAATTCAGGCTTGCGAACAATACCTGCCAGGAAAGTCATGAGCTAGTAGCCAACTGAAGTTCCATCTTTGGGCCGCACTGAATCATGAGGGAGGCACAGAATGTTCTATCCTATTAACCACATGGACTATTTCAAGTGCAGAAGAAACAAAGGGTATGTGGCAAACATAACCTCAAAAATGCATCCAACCAGTTACGCCAATAACAAACTGTCACAAATCTCAATTGCTATCGCTGCAAACTCAATAGACTGACTCTAGTCACACAATCCAGCAGTGAATGACCCCGTCAGCATGGCAACAACAATGCCTTAAATTTGTAAAGCTCTTCATGGTAACTCATTTTCCCACATCTCCTTTGATTCTCACTTCTTGAGATGACATATAAGCAGTGCAGATTTTCTTCAACTTCTAAATTCATTATTTCCTTATTTAATTTTCATTCCAACTTGGAGTTTTACAAAAACATATGGTCATCTCAATCCAAGGTAGCTAGCATTAGCCTATGCCTCAAGTCAGGATTGACAATAATTTGCTTCATGTCAGATTTCACTTCACTAAAACAGGACTACAAAGAGCTATATTTACTATAGGACTAGAAAAATCTAAAGTCATTGCAACCTTTAAAAAATTATGGTTATGATGGCCGAGCGCGGTGGCTCACGCCTGTAATCCCAGCACTTTGGGAGGCTGAGGCAGGCAGATCACAAGGTCAGGAGATTGAGACCATCCTGGCTAACACGGTGAAACCCCGTCTCTACTAAAAATACAAAAACAAAAAATTAGCCAAGCATGGTGGTGGGTGCCTGTAGTCCCAGCTACTCGGGAGGCTGATGTAGGAGAATGGCGTGAACCCGGGAGACGGAGCTTGCAGTGAGCTCAGATGTCGCCACTGCACTCTAGCCTGGGCAACAGAGTGAGACACTGTCTCAAAAAAAAAAAAATATATATATATATATATATACACACACACACATATATATAGTTATGATAATAAGTGATGCTTCAGTGGCATAAAAAGAATCTTCTCTGCATATTCCTTTCAGAGATGAAGTTTTATTTATTTGCATCTGAAAACTTAACAGGTTTATTTCAAGCTGTCCCATATTTTGGCCAAATATTATTTTCCACATCACTGTGACGTTTGAAAACAATAAGTATATTATCTCAACTATTCAACATTTAATGACACTAAGAAATAAGTAAAGAAATGCTGAAATCTTGAACTAGGATCATGTTCATTACAGAAATCGTCAATCACTGGGTGAAAAGTATGGTTCTCCAGGCAGATGTTTAGAACCCTCAACAGAATAAACTTTTAGGACAGGATTTTGGACAACTTTGTGTCTTTACATCAACCATTGAGTACGAAAACATATATTGACCTGTAGCCTAACTTGGAAATATAAGAGTTCACACAAAAATACAACCCTGGTAAGTAGGATAGGCTTGAAAGTTTAGGAGATAAAAATAAATAAAATGGAATAATTATAGGGACAAATGCTTTATCTCCCACTGCCAACCAAAAACAAATTTATAAATTGTAGGAGGAAATGTCAAGATGAGAAATTCCAATAATTAAGGTAGTGTCTATCTCCCACTCTGCACATAGTTTTTTTATACAACAAGGAGCAGCGGATGTGAATGGAAAATGCATGCTGCATAGAAAGAAAGGGCATCCAGCAGAAGGGCTGCTCCCAAAAGAAAAAGAAATTGTGGAAACAATACCATGGTAAATGCTTAAAACATATTTTGCTTTCAGCCTCTTCTTTTCCCATTCCTGCTACCTCCCACTTCCACCTCTCATACCAACATCTTCATCAGCTTTTGTTTTCATTTTGTGTAACAAAAGCCAGGGAAGAATAGTGGAAATTGTTATGTAAATACAAAAAAATGTTCATTTTCAATTAGAGGTGACATTACCCTCCAAATTCCAACTGGATCTGATTCAAAGAGCAAGAGAAGAAGGAGAGAAAGGAGCTTAATTGAAATATAAAATTGAGAGAAGATATAAATTGTACTTTTTCTTTTCAACAAGGGATGAATTTACATTTTTTAAAAGTCAAAACAGCTAACATTTTGGCAAACAAGCTGTTTCTGTTTTTGCCTAACTATGATGAAAAGCAATGCAGAGCAGAAGTTGCTTTCTATATAAAATATGGCAGACTGCAAAATGTTTACAATCCAAAGGCGTATTCTGAAACTACCATGACATAGAGTTACATAACCTGGAGTTAAGGATCCTACATTCTCCTCCCTACTCTGCTGCTATCATTGACTTGGATTCTTCTATGTTGCTAAACTAGTCTCCCAGTTTACAAATTTGTCGTCCTTTAAAGCTTCGTTGATTCTGACAGGCCATGAACAAAGACAATGTCTTTGCTGCTTCCTTTTTAAGAGGCAATATAACTTCGTGGTTCGGGTCTCTTACCTTACAGTTCAGGATGTTTATGCTTGTATTTTAGTCCAATCACTTCTTAGCTGTATAGTCTTAGACACATCTGTCCCTCAGGTGTTCATCTGTAGAATCAGAAACATTATTACATGATGTTACGTGTAAGGGTCATATAAGCAAAGTGACCCCCAAATTCATAAGGAGCTGAGAAACCAAAGAACGAAGCAAACGAATCTAGTTTGTTAGTAAATGCTGATTTATTAGGGGAACTTACAGACAGAAGTGGTCTTGGGTGGCCGCAAGACAGGTAGATCTCTGCACTGAAAGATCCCACACCCAGGGCTTATATCTCAAGAAAGGAGTATATGTTCTCTGGAAGGAATGTGTAAGTAACTGCTATGGGCATCACAGCCTACGATGTATGCAACATCAAAGGTTGTTTTGGAGAAAAGCCAAAACTTGCAGTGAATAGGTATTTCTACACAAAGAGTAATATATTAACTAGACATTTCGGAGGCATTCCTGAACTTTGGGGGAGTTAGGAGTCACATGGTGGATTCTCAACTTAAACTGAATCACTCTTGTCCCCACATATAGACTTAATTATCCATAGATAATTTAAAAATTAGTGAATAGCTTCAATATGCCAAAAGCTGTTCTAAGCACTGGAAATTCTGTGATCAAAAAGAACACAAATCCTTGACCTGTAAACTTAGATTCTAATTAACAAAGACGGAAACAAGGTAATTTTCATGATAAGAGATGTGCTATGAGTAAAATAAAAGGAATGATGTGTGAAAAAGTGACTGAGTGAGGAAGGCATTGTAGATGGCATGGTCAGAGATGACTTCTAAAAGGAAGTGACACTTGATACCTGACAAATGGTTTGTGGAAGCCAGCCAAGCCTAGACCCTAGAAGACAGCATTTTAGGCAGGTGGATCATAAGGTACAAAGGTCCCAGGGGTTGTAGGAACTTGACTTTTAGAAAAATACAAAAGGCCAGAACAAAATAAGTGATGGAACAAATAGTGGGTGAGATGGCCCAAGCCCCCAGCCTGGGCAGTGGAGACTGGACTGGAGGCAGATTGTGCTTGAAAAGCTTAGGGACTATGTGGATGTCCTCTATTTCCTTCTCTCCATGCTTCTCCTTCCTACTTTGTGACCAGGAGGTTGACTTCCACTCCAATGAAAGGATCTTTTCACTTGGGTTCAGCCAGTATAGGCATACTAAGCTATTCTTGCATTGCTATAAAGAAATACCTGAGACTGGGTAATTTATAAAGAAAAGAGGTTTAATTGGCTCACAGTTCTTCAGGCTATACAGTAAGTATAGCAGCATCTGCTTCTGAGGAGGCTTCAGGAAGCTTCCAGTCATGGCAGAAGGCAAACAGGGAGAGCAGACACATCACATGGTGAAAGCAGGAATGAGCAAGGAGAGGCACCACACAGTTTTTTGTTTTTTTTTTTTAATTGAGATGGAGTCTCTCTCTGTCACCCAGGCTGGAGTATAGTGGTAGGGTCTCAGCTTACTGCAACCTCTGACTCCTGAGTTCAAGTGATTCTCCTGCCTCAGCCTCCTGAGTAGCTGGGATTATAGGTGCCCGCCACCACTCCCAGCTAATTTTTGTATTTTTAGTAGAGACAAGTATTCACTATGTTGGCCAGTCTGATCTTGAACTCCTGGCCTCAAGTGATCTGCCTGCTGTGGCCTCCCAAAGTGCTAGGATAACAGGCATAAGCCACTGCGCCCAGCCGGAGCAACACACTTATAAACAGTTAGTTCTTGTGAGAACTCAATCACTATCACGAGGAAAGCATCAAGGGGATGGTGCTAAACCATTAAGGAGAAATCCTCCCCCGTGATCCAACCAAGTCCCACCTCCAATACTGGGAATTACAATTCGACATGAGATTTGGGTGGGGACACATGTCCAAAGTATAGCAATAGGTTACAAGCAGGAGCTCAGAAGCCTAAAAGAAAGTGAAGATGTTTACTCTAATGTTTAGTTTAAGTCACTAATGTTTAGCTCTACTCTTCTACGAAAGCCACAGCCTTAGGGTGGAAATGGCCTACCACCTTTGCTAGCCGCAGGATTTTGTACCCACCAATTGTTTTTCCTAACTTCTGCCTACTTTAGTCCCTGTACTAAAGTTTCCTCAACTGATCCAGAATGAATGTGCCATCTCTTTCTTACTAGTAACCTGATTGATGTGTAGAATGGGGTAAGATTTTGGAGTTTAATTCCAAAGGACACAATATATGTAAAATGACTCACAATGTACACAGTAAATACTTTGTATATGCTCATACTCCTTATGATTTTCCCATCTAGAAAAATTCCCATCATCAATGCATCTGAATATTGCATTGTGGTATCAGAACCCTCTCTTTTGCTCCCCTAGGCAGTGGTCAACATGTGGATTTACAGCTTTCAGCAAAAAGTGAATATGGATCAAATGGAATGCTTGGCACTGCCTCATCCTTTCCCCATGAAAATGCAGAATGGCATTGTTTGGGTGAGGGAGAAGGGACAAGATGGAGGAAGGTAAACAAGAAGGCACCGCCCCTGTTGCTTCCGGGTTCTTCATCACCAACTTACCCGCACGTGGGAAAATGCAGCCCGCGCGCAGGAAAATGCAGATCAACTGAGCAGGCGCCGCGGGACGTCAATCCGAAGAGATCCAGACTTACCCAGCCACGCCTATGGAGATGCCCCTATCACGCCCTTACCCCGCCCACTGCCCTCCCCCTTCCAGTACCAATGCATAAAAGTCCGCTGCCGGCAGGAGCCAGCGTGACTTCCTCGGCCCCCGCATTCGTGGACCGGAGAACATCACCCGAGAGCGCCTGCGTGACTTCCCTGGCCCCCCACACCCAAGGACCAGAGAACCTCACCCGAGAGTGTGTGCATATTTGCAATAAAAGACTGCCACTTTCTTATGTACTTTGGCCTCATGTTTAATTACTTAGCTCTCCTAAATTAAGTTACATTAAATTAAATTAAGACAATTATTAAATTAAATTAAATTAAGACAGTTGGTTAAGACAGGTGGTGCCAAACCCGGGAGGAGACCCCTCCTCAGGGACCCCCCAAGGTCCGAGGAGCCTCCTCCTTCCACGCCGCGGATGGACCAGGACTTAGACATCGCTTTCCACACCTCCATGTCTCCTAAGGGTGAGTACCTCTTGCCTCCCTCTCATACTCCTTGGCCAGAAGTCCTGCACAGGCCCAAGGTTTTTGGTCACCAGGTGACCCACAGGAGAGTTCCCAAAGGTAGAGACGTCTGCCCAAAGGAACTCCATTCCAGTCCGTGTGAGACCCGTCCAGGACGGAGACTTCCGCCTGCAGGTAATCTCCATTCCGGCTCCAGGAGCCTCCCGGTCTCTAGTGGCTCCAAAGGACGCTTTGTAGCCAGGTAGAGTTCGGTTTCCGCGTATAGGTGAGAGAAAGGCAATAGGAAATCCCCAATCCAAAATACCTAGAGACCCCCTTTAGGGTGTCTTCTAACTAATCTCAAAACTTTACAATTAGAGCAAGATCTTAAACGAAAGTGACTGATTTTCCTCTCCACTGTGGCATGGCCCCAATATAAATTAAACAATCAATCTCAGTGGCCACCTGAAGGCACTTTAGACCGCAATATTCTACTCGATCTTGGCAGTTTCTGCCGGCACCTAGGCAAGTAGTCCAAAATTAACTATATACAAAAGAAGATTTTTTTTTCCTTTTAAGACTTGCATTCTCGCCCAGACCAGTGTGCCCAGTGTCCGATGGCCCAGGTCTTGTTAGCCAAAACCCGGCCCTCGGCCTCCACCTCAACATCAGAGGAGGACTCCACCTCCATTTTAGATGGGGCTGACGGTGGGGCACCTCCCTTCCGACCTTCCAACCCCCCTCCCTATGGACCTCCCACCGCCCCGCTGGACACTCCTCCCTCAGCCACTTCTCTGTACCTCTCCCATTTCCGTCCACACTCGCTCCAAGACCGCGGTAGCGGCCCCCATTAGTCAGCCCTCTACCAGTCAGCCTGCCCCAACCCCCTCTACCAGTCAGCCTGTCTTAACCTACCCTACTGGTCAGTCTGTTCCAACCTCCTCTGCTAGTTTGTTGGCCACCCCCCGTCCGAGAAGTTGCCGGAGCCAAAGGCGTGGTTAGAGTCCACGTCCCCTTTTCCCTGGCTGACCTTTCCAAAATTGAAGAACGACTCGGCGACTTCTCAGCCAACCCCACCTAATATTCCAAAGAGTTTCGATACCTAGGCCAGGCATATGACCTTACCTGGCATGACTTACATGTCATTCTTACTTCCACTCTTAACCCAGAGGAAAGGGAGTGCATTCTCGCAGCCGCCAGGCAACATGCAGATCAATGGCATTTAACCGACGCCACTGTCCCGTTAGAAGAGATGGCTGTCCCGTCCATAGAACCAGATTGAGATTACCAACCGCAGCAGCCTGGCCGCCGTAGGAAGGACATTATGGTTCAATGTCTCTTAGCCGGTATGCAGGCAGCCTCTAACAAAGTGGTCAATTTTGATAAATTAAAGGAAATTATCCAACACCCAGATGAGAACCTGGCTTCCTTCCTAAATCGCCTTACAGAGGCACTGGCCCAATTTACCCGGCTAGACCCCACTTCCCCAGCCGGGGCAGCTGTCCTAGCCTCCTATTTTATTTCCCAGTCAGCCTCAGATATTCAAAAAACAGCTAAAAAAGGTTGAAGATGGGCCTCAGACTCCCATACAGGACTTAGTAAAATTGGCCTTCAAAGTTTTAACTCCAGAGAGGAAGCAGCTGAGGCCGCAGAGCTAGACAAGGAGAAAAGAAAGGCTGCGCTTCAGGCGCAAGCTTTAGTGGCTGCCCTCCAACCCGTGTTGCCCCCTTTGCCGGCAGGGAAAACCAAAGATAAGTCTCTTAAGGGCTCCTGCTATAAATGTGGAGACCCAGGACACTGGGCAAACCAGTATCCCCAGGCCAAGCCGGCCACTCCATCTGGTCCATGCTTTAAGTGTG
Source organism: Macaca fascicularis (assembly GCF_037993035.2). NCBI lineage: Eukaryota > Metazoa > Chordata > Mammalia > Primates > Cercopithecidae > Macaca > Macaca fascicularis. Next base: position 21,724,589 of record NC_088377.1, on the reverse strand, counting down.
GCACAACTGGGCATTGGGCAAAAAGGTGTCCAAATCCTCGCCCACCTACCACGCCGTGCCCAACCTGCCAACAGGAAGGACATTGGAAGTCTGATTGCCCCGCCAGCAGGGCAGGCATTGCGCCTCAATGTGGTGCCTCTCCTCAAAGGCTGGAAGGCTCCTTCCAGCTCCTACACCTGGACGACGACTGACGGTGCCCACACTCAGAGACCCCGGTCACCCTCGCCGAGCCTAGGGTAACTCTATAGATAGTGGGTAAGCCAATTTCTTTTCTCATCAATACGGAGGCTACCTATTCTGTTTTGTCAACCTATGGAGGTCCTAGTCAGCCATCCACTATCTCAGTAGTTGGGGTAGACGGTAAACCGTCTAACCCTCGCCAGACCCCAGTGTTAAATTACTGCCTGGACTATGCATGCTTTGCCCACTCTTTCCTCATCATGCCCTCTTGTCCCACCCCCCTCTTGGGATGAGACATCTTAACCTAACTCAAAACATCTATTCCCCTTCCCTTTCTCCAGGTGACCAGGTTCTACTCAAGGATCAACACCCTCCTCAAATTCTCCCGCTTTCTCACTATTCTCCATCTCAACTTAACTGAATTTCCCCTCATAGACCCTCTAGACACCCTCCTTCCCGACCTATCCCCCAACCAGTAGGTTTCCCGACTTTTTACTCTCATAGAAGACCTAGCTTGGCAAAGTGCCCTTTGTGATTTCAGCAATGTTGAACTTACCCTCTACACCTTTGTTATCATTATTATGGTTCACTCTAATTCCCCTAGTTACTCCTACTAATCCTAACTTTGTATGGAGATTCTCTATAACTGAAACCTGGTTTACAGACAACCAGATACACTCAGTCATGCAAGGCACTGCAGATTGTGCCCCCCACCCAGGGTTGTCACTCTGCCCTCTCCCTAAATAAAATGTGGACTCATTAGGCCAGGATGAAGGACAGATACGGGGAAGGAGAAGCTGTTGGAAGTTCTGATGAATCGGCAGTCAGCGTGTCCCCGAGAAAGTGTCGGAGCCTTTACCTCGAACTTCCCGTGAAAAAGGAAACAGAATAGTCAATGGAAAAGGAGAGGCTGTAACCAGAAGGCAGTAGAAAGCCCAGACCTCCCCAAGGGCCCCTGCTGCACTCAGTCCCTGTTGAGTCAGAGATAGGGAGAAGCCAGGAGGTAAGGGAGTTGGTGAGAGGAGCAGCCTTGGTGAGCAGGAGGTAAGGAGATGGAGACGGAGATGGAGATGGAGACAGAGAGATACAGACAGAGACAGAGAGAGGCAGAGACGGACAGAGACAGAGATGAAGAGATAGAGATGGAGAAAGACAGAGATGGAGAGAGACAGAGATGGAGAGAGACAGAGGTGGAGAGAGACAGAGATTAGGGAGAGACAGATGAAGAGAGACAGAGTGAGACAGAGATTCCTTTATGCTACTCTACTCCAAACTCTTCATGGTGTAATTGCACTCAAGTTCCCAGCAAGACACAGACGGCCCGTCGGAGGCTATTTTTAGCGTAACCAAACTCTATCTAAAACTCTTAACCATACCCCCATCACCCAATCCCTTTGCGTTCCAGTATCTTTAGTGCCTAGCTTAACCCTATATAGCGAAGAAAAATTGTCCGAACTAGCTTCCCAGCTCAGCCCCAGCAATAACATCCAAAAGTGGGCCGTTTTTCTTCCCTTAGTTGTCGGGGTTTTCCTAACATCGTCCCTAGTAGCCTCAGGACTTGGAACAGGGGCCCTCACCCACTCGATTCAACCCACACAGACCCTCTCCACTCAGGTCCAGGCAGCCATAGAGGCTTCAGCTGAAAGCCTAGCCTCTTTACAACGTCAAATCACCTCAGTAGCCCAGGTAGCAGCACAAAATAGAAGGGCATTAGATCCCCTTTAACCCCCGGACCACCAGTATGGCTGCTGCCTGTAGTACAGCAGATGCTTCCATTCCTAATTCCCATACTAATCCTCTGCCTTGCCTTATGTTTTGCTCCCATTTTTATAAAATTTCTCCGAGCCAAGGTCCAAGAAATCACCTGCGTCGCCTTCAACCAGAAGCTCCTACATCCCTACCTCCAGATACCAACCACAGACCCTAACTATGCCCTTTAACAGCAGGAAGCAGCCAGACAGACAACGATGCCCCCAATCACTATAATCAATAAAAGGTTGGACTGTCTGGACGGGGGGAGAGGACAAAGACGACTAAGGTGGCGCATTTCCGGGTTCTTCATCACCAACTTACCAGCGCGCGGGAAAATGCAGCCCACACCTGAGAAAAATACAGACCATCTGCACAGGCGCAACATGGCGTCCGAAGAAACCGAAACTTACCTGGCCGCACCTACGGAACACCCCCAACACGCCCCTGTCCCGCCTATTGCCCTCCCACTCCCAAGCCTTAGACAGAAAAGCCGCTCCCGACAGGCGGGGCGCGCGCGAACTTCCTCGGCCCCTCCTCATATGCGGACCTAGGAACCTCGTTAGTCGTCTTTGTCCTCTCCCCCCATCCAGACAAGCATATCATGAATATATGAGTGAGATTAACTAACACTCTGGTTAAGTAAGAAAATGTGTAATTCCATATTTAAAAAATGTGAAATGGTAAAGGAAATGCAAGGACATTAGTTTTGGTCTCGTAAATATCCCTTGATAAACTGTATAAACACAAAAAAAAGGTATCAATTAAGTGAAAAACTATAAGGTATTCACAAACGGAAAAACTAGAATGCTTGAATCTACTCCACCCAAAGTATTGCTTGCAATAAAGCGTTATTATTTTTTCTCCTAAAATAAAGATATATTAAAATTTGTAAGACAGAACATCACACTTGAGTATATGCTATTCATCTGATAAATATATCATATTTCTCCCAAGACTGCTTAGATGTAATTTCTGGTTTCTTCATTGTAAGATATAAATAGATATTTAATCAAAGTTTACGTTTTGTATAAACCTAGATTATATGTATATATTTTTCTCTAAGCTTCTAGCAATTTCTGCCTCCAAGATTATAAATTATATGTTAACCTGGGTGAACTGCTATAGAGGTTTAAGCAGGAATTTGTTGATTTTGCTCAGTAGAAACAATCAATATCAAGAGACTTACCTCAACTCTCACTTTTCACTCCACATGAGTTTTGGTCATTAAATTTTAATTATTTTCCTGGCCATTATAGCAAAATCATCAACCAAATATAATGGAAATGTAACAGTGTTTCTCTGAACTTACTCTACGTAGGAAAACTTCAATTAAGCTCACCAAATTAGATTACTTACTTCTGAAATTCATAGAGTGCAAACTATAAAGTTGAAAATTACATAGTAAAATGGAACTACATAAAAATTTTTTTTACAAATTGAAGCGTTGTCATTCTTCCCACTTACCTTAAAGGAAGAATATTTCTATTTGTAAACTAAAAATAGAAATTTTTATTTGACAGTGAATTCAGTGAAGCCAGTGAGCAAGGCCATTGGAAGCATATGTGCAATGTCAACCATCAGAAGAGATCTTCCAAGGGAAGGGGTGCAGCTGGTTTTAAAGTGTTGGGGGAAGAGAAAAGATTTAACTTACATTATCCACCCCAAGTCTCAAGAATTGTTAAGCACAAACCTACCAATAAATCATATTGTTTTCATTCTACTGTAATGTATGTGGTTTAAAGTTATGAGAATAAAAAATACATTCTTCCCATTTTTACCAGAATCTGTTTGAATATACCCTGAATTTCCCTATTCATAAAAATTTCCTCTTTAGGCTAGTAACTGGCTAACTTCCATGCTCAGTCTTACAATTTGCTCACTTTTTATGCATTGATTTCTTCAACAGACACTTATGGAATGTATAGTAAGTGCTAGAAGTAATTCTAAACAAAAGAATATGACCATTTATTACAAATATATGATTGTTTCACAGAAGAGCATTAATAACCTCTAACTATCAGTTACTAAGTTAATATTCTCAAGCTAAACAAAACAACAACCTTTTTACAGTTATAATGGGATTCTGTAAAAAAGATTTTTTTTAATGAAGCATCACACTTGCCACAGTTTTATTTAACCTGGTATTTATATCAAGTATAAAGAAGACTATTATAGACAAGAAGAATAGAGAAGGCCGTAATATTAATATCAGATTTGACCTGTTGTAAAATTCATCTTACCTGGAAGGTTAAATCAATTCCAGTGCTGCAGGGAGAGTCTTCATTTACACAAAGGAAATTTGACAAGGGTGTTTTTCTGAGCAAAAGCAGTAGCATACTGCATTGTTTGCAGCAGGTAAACTTATATCATCTCTTCTAGAATGTACCAAATGTAAATCCTTTTCATTCTTCTATAAATACTTCCTAAAGTACTCCCATTCTTTAACTTTTAAAAATCTACTTTATTTTCTTTCAAGGCACTTATAGCACTTGGGGTTAACTTTTTAGCAAATGACAATTCTTAATGACCCACTTTCTAAATGGAAAGTGAAAAAAACAATCTCACAACAAATCCTCAAAGTACAAAAGCAATGACACTTCTAAAGTAAGCTCCCATTCAGCTCCCGGGTATCATTAATACTCACAGATCTCATCTGCTTATGGATTTAACAACTGTGCTTTAATGTGCTTAAGGTCTAGTATTCATATCTTCCACTATTCCCTTTGATACAGCTAAATAAGCTTATGGAGACAGTGCTGCCCCTGAGACTGCAAATTAAGGAGTGACTAATCAAAAGAAGAAGATAAAGAAGAAATGTGACATTGGCAATGCTTTTAAATGGCAATTTAAAATTGCCCGCTCTAACTCAGTGATGGAGTATTTTTAAAAAGCAGTAAGAGAATCAACTCTTCATTCTAGGTATGGACACTGGAAATGAAAGAGGCAGCTTCCGTTTGCGCCTAGGTCTAACTGCCTGCTGGATCAGGGCCCCTTCAGACTCCGCCCACTGCCCTCTCGGACGCATTTTCTCTCCAACTTTGGTGCCCACCAGCCTTGCCTTTGATCACCGCCTCCTTTATTCTCCTTATGTTTTCAGTTGATTAATATCTGCTGAATGACTATATTTTACAATGCCAACAAATATTTACACTGGTGTAAACAAGAATCACATTATTTAATTGAAGGATACCTGAGATCTATTACAAATATTATAAGTGTACTTTAGAATACAGGGCTGCTCTGTAGTCTTGCTACTCAAAACTGTGGTGCAGGATCCAATTAACATCAGCCTAATCTGGGTGTGTGTTAGAATCCGAAAATTGCAGAACAAGATTCTCAGGAGATTTGTATTCACATTAAAATTTCAGACATGATGTGTTTACCTAAGGATCTTGTTATAATGCAGATTCTGGTTCAGGTCTGAAGCCAGGCCCAACATTCTGCATTTCTAACAAGCTCGCAGCTGACACCAATGTTGTTGGTCCATAAACTGAAACTTGAGTAGCAAGGATGCAGAGGAAATAAAAATGTTTCTGAGCATGTAGACCTATCTGAGTTATCAGAGCCAATTTCTACCTGTGAAATAGCCTTGCTGAATTAAACAGAAGAAAACTTTTAAAACTTCTCGTTTTTATGGTGAAAAAGTCATAAGTTTATTCTGAATTTATGAAATTTGAAAGAGCAGTAAACAGAACAGTCTGGGATAATGAAAAATTGCATCCAGATTGAAATTATGTTTCCAAATACTAACTAATGGTAGCAGTGAGCAGCCGATTGGTTGCTACAGCAAATAGAAATACGCTCTAGCATACCCCAAGAAATTTTTTCAGAAGTTAGAACAGTAAAGGGATTAATATGGTAAGTGAAAAGATCATAGGAAGAAGGATGATTGATACAGAAGTTCTCCTACGTTCATAATAAGAATTCCAAAAGCAATGATCTGATGAAGAAAAGCTCTCTGCAGAAGATGGAGGAGAAGTAGCAAAGACAACAAAATTGAAGACAAGTTCACTGAGCTAAAAAGAGCTAAGAATTTAAATCAGAAAAAGACCATCTAAATACTAGGCAAAAATGATGAGAAATAAAAGACAAAACAGGTCTTGATAACTACAAGAATTTAAAAAAAAAAATACCCAAAATCAACCAGGCAGAAAACCAGGTAACATACAAAAGAAAAAGAAAACCATATAAATACTAAAATTCTCCTTTTTAAATATATAAAAAGCAAACTGCTCAATATCTATAAAGTACAGATGAATATTGACTGACATCTATTTCTGGGGAAGCTATTATTCGTGTTTAGAAGCAATAAAGACATTATTATATGCAAGAACTTAAAAAAAAGTCCTTCACATGCATTATTTTTGTAAATGAGATACTAGAGCAAATTTTTATGCGATCAAAATACATGTCTTTTTGGAAAGAAGTATAATCTGTAGTTACCAGAATTATTTCCTAAAGAATTGTTAATTTAGTCATACAAGAGCAGCAACATGTAAAATCTCTAGATATATGACATTCAACAGAAAAGAAAGAGCGAGAAAAGATAGAAGGGAAAGAAAGAAAAGAATGAAAGTGGAGGCCAGGAAGAGGGGGAAGAAGTAAAGAAAGAATATATAATCTCTCATATCAAATAGAAATGTCAATCTGTGACTCTTTTTAAATATGGGCTCTAGAACATTTTATTTTGTTTCACTGTAATAATATTAAAATAGTTATCATATCTAAATCATCATAAAAGTAGCAAACAATATTAAGCAATATATCAGAATACAGGAAGTATAGAATGTATTTCTAGAAATCCACAAGTAAACTCTTCAGAAATAAATACTTTAGGCAGGAAAGATTGGTGGGTTCATCCCACAACCACACTACAGTCACTCCTGTAGATATTTGTAAGCCCTTACCTTACTCTTTATTAAGTATACATTCTAATACACTGAATATATTTCATTCCATAGTATTGATTTGGTCTCAACAAATCTCCCATAGTCACTGTCAGGCCTCTGAGCCAAAGCTAAGCGATCCATCATACCCCCTGTAACCTGCACGTACACATCCAAATGGTCAGTTCCTGCCTTAACTGATGACATTCCACCACAAAAGAAGTGAAAATGGCCTGTTCCTGCCTTAACTGATGACATCACCTTGTGAAATTCCTTTTTCTATCTCATCCTGGCTTAAAAGCTCCCCCACTGAGCACCTCATAACCCCCACCCCTGCCCGCCAGAGAACAACCCCCCTTTGACTGTAATTTTCCTTTACCTACACAAATCCTATCAAATGGCCCCACTACTATCTCCCTTTCCTTTTTCGGACTCAGCCCACCTGCACCCAGGTGAAATAAACAGCCATGTTGCTCACACAAAGCCTGTTTGGTGGTCTCTTCACACAGACGCGCATGGAAGTCATCCCATATCCCAAAGGAATAAGCATTCATTCCCTTATTCCCGCAGAGCACTTGTGGTTCAGAAGCTGACCACCTCCAGCTCCAAGAATAGACTCTTTTTCATTTAATCTAAACAGTTCCCTTCATTCTCCCAGCCACAGTTAGTATTCCTAAATGGTCTAATTCAGAGTAAGTTGAAGAACTCTTGCTTAGAATAGTGGGGGGCGGAAATGCTCACTACTTTCCTGTGAATACCATAAAGCAATTTACCAAAACTGCAAAATCCTCCTCAGTAGTGGCAGCCAAGAAAAGAGCAAGAAAAGGAGGCCAGAGCCACTGGATTGCTAAAGATCTGGACTTTCAGTTACATGAGCCAATAAACTTTCTCAACCTTTAGGCCACTTTGAAATGAGTTTCTTTTGATTGTTCCTGAGGACATATTACCTGATCTAAACTCCTTTGTTGCCCTTTAAAAGTCTGAATTTCAAAGAACACTTTTTAGGAGTTAAGAAGCTCTTGATATGTTGATCCAAGCAACATTGCTTTCTTCAGTCTGGTGCCCCAGTGGGGAAAGCACATTTGTAGATGGCATGTCCTAAGCAATGATTTAAAATTTGCTTAGGCTTCACATTTTCAATATTGAATAATTTCCTGTTTATATAATATGGGATTGCCACCAAAACTGCAAGTTCCCAAGTCCCCTAGAAATATGCACGTCAGAACATTCTCTCCATAGATGACAAAACACAGAAAATAATTCAATTTATTGTAGTAAGACTATCTCAGAATTAAGTGGGGATGAACACAACTGAAGTCAGTCTTTAAAAAGCAAGAATAAAAGTGGAAAGCTTAATGTAATTAATTTACACATTGAAGGGGGAAGCCATATAAAGGATTTCATAGCTTTCTCATTTTTCAAAACTTTTACTCATCAAAATGAAGACATGTATTTGCTTGAATGCTAAACATGATGCCTCTTTCAATTTTCAATGTATGCAGAACCACATTTTTCAACATCAGAAGTATAATTTGAGCAATGATTTTTCAAATCACTTTCTCTAAAGCACACTTATTAGATGACATCCTAGTGCATTTAGGCTGCTGTAACAATGCCTCAGACTGAGCAACTTGTAAACAACAGAAATGTGTTGCTCTCAGTTCTGAATGCTAGGCAGTTCAAGATCAAGGCAAGATTTGGTGTCTGGTGAGCACTTGTTCTCTGCCTCATAGATGGCACCTTGTTACTGTGTAGTCACATGGCAGAAGAGGCAATAGGGTTCCTTCCTGCCTCTTTTATAGGAACACTAATTCTATCCATGAGGTCTCCACTATGACCTAATCACATCCCAAAGCCTCACTTCATAATAGCAACACTTTGGGGGTTAGATTCCACCATATACATTTTGGTAAATCCATGTTTGCCCATTGACATGGTTTGGCTGTGTCCTTACCCAAATCTTATATTGAATTGTAGCTCCCACAATTCCCACGTGTCATGCGAGGGACCTTACAGGAGGTAATTGAATCATGGGGGCAGGTCTTTCCTATGCTGTTCTCATGATAGTGAATAAGCCTCACAAGATCTGAGACTTTTTATAAGGGGGAGTTTCCCTGCAAAAGTTCTCTCATTTTTTCCTTTTGCCTGCTGCCATATAAGACGTACCTCTAGCCTTCCACCACGAGTGTGAGGCCTCCCCAGCCACATGGAACTGTGAGTGTGAAAATGGACTAATACACCCATTAAATTAAAAAAAAAAAAAAAAAAGCTACTTTGCTAGATTCTGCATTTCTCTCCTTATCTTTCCTGCAATTGACAACCTTCCCCCACTTAATACATAATTGCTCAAGATCATTGTTTTTGCAAAATCGCTAAAATTCCAAACTAGAGATGTATCCCTAATAGGAATTGCCACTGCCATGCTCTGGCTTTTTCAATTAAGAAGAAGAGATAAAGGAGAAAATCGTCTCATGTGGAAAAGGCTATAGGGGGCACCCATGGCAAGGAGGCAACGGCAGTGGTGCAGAATAACGAAAACCTGAATTACAACTCCAGGAATCCCTACTTTGTTCTTTCAAAGCAAGCTACAGAATCTCTTTAGGCTTCAAATTATTCTAGTACACAGACCACTTTAAGGGTCAAATGTAAGCCTTTTTAATATTATATGTGTTCCTATTCCGGGTAAGTGACTTCTATCCACTACTTCCGTGTGTTTGGAACATTTGATTTAGGGCTAACTTTTTAACTGTCACTCATTATTTTTCTGTTAATCTGTTATCTCCATCCTCAAGGAATTTGTGTAAGGACAGTTTTAAGTGTGGAAATGATTCATCAAGGGATTTTAAAAGAATTTGCTTTGCTCCATTGTCTGTGGTCTATGTAAATGCAGGAATTAAAATCAGATAGTCTCTCCAGGATTTTCCCAGCCTAACAAGTCTATGATTCATGAGGGGAGAAGTTTCTGAACCTTGGAAATGGGCTGTGAATTATATCCTGGAGAGCGGAGGATGTCAGCAGTCCAGTAGGTGTCACAAAGTAAATCACTCTTGGATAGTTTCTGAACTATTACAATTGCTTTCAAGGCTCCATAATAACCAGGGACTTGCAAAGCAGAGTATAAAATAGTTACGAATGTGGTCAAGTGTATGACTATTTTCTAAAATGGCTAATGTTCAGCATATAATTTCTTCAGGCAGAAGCATCCAACGTATTATGTGTAGTACACAGGAAGACAACTTTTCCTGAACACAATCTGCATTCTGCCATTTTTGAGTTTTTAACAAGAGCCTTTACAATGCAGGGGTGTGGAGAATTGACAGATTTTGCACATTTTAGTGCTTTTTCACAATGTTTGCTATGTTCAGCAGAATATAAACTTTCAGATTTAAAATATGTTCTCTAGCTTATCCTCCTGTGCAAATCAGTACATTAAGCAAGCCTAGCAGAAAACTATAAGCAGGCAGACAAAAGTTGAGAGACAGAGGCTTTCCTATCAAATGTGATGGGAAATAAGATTTAAATATGGGTTTGCCCACCACTGTATGAACCAGAAGTCACAGTCCAGAAACTAAAAAAAAATCACAAAGCAAGGTCAACAGTGACACGCAATCATAGATTGTGAAATTTGAAATAACTTACTTAAAATAATTCAAATTAAAACACATGGCCTTAAGCATACTGCATTAAATATAATGTACTAAAACACACTGTTAATATAGGCTCAATGGCTATAACAAATAAACCCTTGTGGTGTCTCTATTTCTTGCTCCGTAATAGTCTAGGCAGGTGTTCCTGGCTGGCAGGCAGGTCTTCTCTGCAGGGATCCTGAGCCTCGGAATTCTTCCATCTCGGATCCTGCCATCATCTAGGGAATTTTCATTGCCCATATCATGTCAGCTGTTCCGCCATGTCACGAGTTTAGTGGTAGAAGGAAAAAGACATGGAGGAGGCACACCTACTGAGATAATGGCCTCCGCCTGGAGGCACAGTCCTTCCACTCTCATTCCATGAAGAACTTAGTCAAATCACACACTGACTGCAAGGGAGGCTGGAAAATACAGCCCTGCTGAGTGGCCAGAAAGAAGAGAAGGGCTGTTGGTGCCCAGCAAATTTCAGAAATAAGAAGAGTATGTACAATATTCATCATTTTGAAGAATTTGCTTTGCTCCATAGACTGTGGAGGAAAGGGAGGAATTAGAATCAGATATTCTCTCCAAGATTTTCCCAACCTAACAATTCTATGATTCATGGAGGCAGAAGTTTCTGAAACTTGGAAATTATATCCTGGAGAGCTGAGGACGTCAGCAGTCCAGTAGGAAAATACAGACGCAAAAATCTATGTTGATATAGCCATTCTAACAAATGTAATTGTTGGGGAAATATTTTAATACATTAAAAGGAAGCTAGACTAATTACGATATAAAATCACACAAGTGTAAAAATAATTACAATCGATCATTTTGATGTCTTATCACAAAAACATGACTTTGAAAACACAAGTAACAACAAATTTCAGGATACTAATTTTGTGACCTTGAGGCCCCATCGCCCAAATATGACATCAATATAATTTAAACAATTTGGAAACTGAATGGCAAATAGAAAGGAGAAAATGGTTTTCTGAAGACCTGAATGTAAGTCCTTTTATTAAACATACGAGACTTAGTAAGTAACCTTCTCATATTTCAATTTTTCTTCTTTAAACAATGAGCAGATTTCTAACTACTCATAGGATTTCTGCGATAATCAGACTTAAAATGAGATAAAATAGAGAAAACACTTTGACATGTTGTAGGGCTATATATATAAGACATTTTTAGAATACTAATTCTTGTAGTTCTCCTTGAAGAGGTCCTCCATCCCTTTATTTTGAGCCTATATGTGTCTTTGCATGTGAGATGGGTCTCCTGAATAGAGCACACCAGTGGGTCTTGACTCTTTATCCGATTTGCCAATCTGTGTCTTTTAATTGGGGCATTTAACCCATTTACATTTAAGGTTAATGTTGTTATGTGTCAATTTGATCCTATCATGATGCTAACTGGTTATTTTGCCCATTAGTTGATGCAGTTTCTTCATAGTGTCGATGGTGTTTACAATTTGGTATGTTTTTGCAGTGGCTGGTACCTGTTTTTCCTTTCCATAGTAAGTGCTTTGTTCAAATGCTCTTGTAAGGCAGGCCTCATGGTAACAAAATCTCTCAGCATTTCTTGTCTGTAAAGCATTTTATTTCTCCTTTGCTTCTGAAGCTTAGTTTGGCTGGACATGAAATACTGGGTTGAAAATTCTTTTCTTTAAGAATGTTGAATATTGGCCCCCACTCTCTTCTGGTTTGTAGGGTTTCTGCAGAGAGATCCACTGTTAGTCTGATGGGTTTCCCTTTGTGGATAACCCGACCTTTCTCTCTGGCTGCCCTTAACATTTTTTTACCCCAAAGTAACGTATAGATTCAATTGACTTTCTTCACGGAATTAGAAAAAAACTACTTTAAATTTCATATAGAGCAAAAAAAGAGCCCATATAGCCAGGACAATTCTAAGCAAAAAGACCAAAGCTGGAGGCATCATGCTACCTGACTACAAACTATATTGCAAGGCTGCAGTAACCAAAACAGCATGGTACTGGTACCAAAACAGATATATAAACCGATGGAACAGAACAGAAGCCTCAGAAATAACACCACAAATCTACAACCATCTGATCTTTGACAAATCTGACAAAAAGAAGCAATGGGGAAAGGATTCCCTATTTAATAAATGGTGTTGTGAAAACCGGCTAGCCATATGCAGAAAACTGAAACTAGACCCCTTCCATATACCTTACACAAAAATTAACTCAAGATGGATTAAAGACTTAACCATAAGACCTAAAACAATAAAAACTGTAGAAGAAAACCTAGGCAATACCATTCAAGACATAGGCATGGACAAAGACTTCATGACTAAAACACCAAAAGCAATGGCAACAAAAGCCAAAATTGACATATGGGATCTAATTAAACTAAAGAGCTTCTGCAAAGCATAAGAAACTATCATCAGAGTGAACAGGCAACCTACAGAATGGGAGAGAATTTTGCAATCTATCCACCTGACAAACGGCTAATATCCAGAATCTACAAGGAACTTAAACAAATATACAAGAAAAACAAACAAACAACTCCATCCAAAAGTGGGCAAAGGATATGAACAGACACTTCTCAAAAGAAGGCATTTATGTGGCCAACAAACATATGAAAAAAGCTCATCATCATTGGTCATTAGAAAAATGCAAATCAAAACCACAATGAGATACCATCTTGTACCAGTTAGAATGGCGATCATTAAGAAGTCAGGAAACAACAGATGCTGGAGAGGATGTGGGGAAATAGGAATGCTTTAACACTGTTGGTGGGAGTGTAAATTAGTTTAACCATTGTGGAAGACAGTGTGGCGATTCCTCAAGGATCTAGAACCAGAAATACCATTTCACCCAGCAATCCTATTGCTGGGTATATACCCAAAGGATTATAAATCATTCTGCTATAAAGGCATATACACACATATGTTTATTGCAGCATTATTCACAATGGCAAAGTCTTGGAACCAACCCAAATGTCCATCAGTGGTAGATTGGATAAAGCAAATGTGGCACATATACACTATGGAATACTATGCAGCCATAAAAAAGGATGAGTTCATGTTCTTTGCAGGGACATGTATAAAGCTGAAAACCATCACACTCAGCAAACTAACACAGGAACAGAAAACCAACACCACATGTTCTCACTTCTAAGTGAGAGTTGAACAATGAGAACACATTGACACAGGGAGGGGATCATCACATACTGGGGCCTGTCAGGAGGTTGGGGTCTAGGGGAGGGATAGCATTAGAGGAAATACCTAATGTAGGTGATGGGTTGATGGGTGCAGCAAACCACCATGGCACATGTATACCTATGTAACAAACCTGCATGTTCTGCACATGTATCCCAGAACGTAAAGTATAAAAAATAAATAAATAAAAACAGAAAAAAAGAATACTAATTCTTTGAGCTCAATTTTTAAAATTCTAAAAACAAGTAAAATCATATGATCTATTAACTCAGTATTTAAATTATTTTTTTAAATTTAACAAAGTTTTTTCAAGAGTAATTTGTCTCATAATGAATGTCTCCATTTATGCTGTTTCCCAGGGTTACTACTGAAAAAGAAGTATTATGTTACTTGCCTTGATTCACTATTTTGTAGGTTCTTTGAGGAGAAAAAATATATTTGATTTTATTCCAGAGTTTAAAGAGGAGGAATTTCTTTTTTACACATATTCCACCTCTATCTGCAAAGTTTCTAAGCATATATGTTTGTATATGTGTATGGGGGTATATAGAAATACACATATAATTTATATTTACATGCTTTCATTGTTGAATTAATATATACATAGTAAAACAAACCTTGTAATTTTTGATAACAAAAAACCATATTTTAAATTAATTTCATTTATTAAAGGCATAGAAAACTTCTGCTTTCACCTAAAAAATTGTTGACTATACTTAATTTTATTATAAGAGAAAATAATTCATATTGATTCAATACTATCTTAGTGAGAACTATGTGATTGGTTTTGGTTGCTCTAATACTTTGAGTTCCAGTTATTCATAGATGCAGTTCTAAGTTGTTTATTTTTACACTGATTTTAATGTCTGTCGAAATTGAGAAGGATACTTCACAAAGCTACGATATGTAAAATATGCAAATATGCACTTAGGGGATGATTCATTCATTGCTAATGGCAATGAATGTAAATCCATATTTCAATAATCATAATGATTCCTAATTGTATTGACTTATTATAAGATCTGATTAGATCATTGTGTGGTCTGGGTTTTGTTTAATGACATCATTGGCTTACCAAGAGCTTCTACCTGGACTGGAATTAACAGTCCTAAAAATGTCCTTGATCATTTCCACCTGCATTTAGCGTGACCTCTGTTCTAACGTTTGGGAGAATCTTTTAAAGTTTTTCCATCTGCGAGGATTTATTAAGGTAAAACTGGATATTTCTACTTAAAGAGGCCCAACGAAATTTCACTTTATTACATTACACAGAAAGCAAATGAACAAGTGGAAGCCACAGGTGGGGGGCCATCACAGATGGCTGAGGACCTCTCAGGACATCTTGAGTATCCTGGTTACCTCACAGAGAACCACAGGAGGGCGCCAGAGTCAGTCAGTGTTGTAAATATCCATAAATGCAATTCCTTTCTTAAATAAAATTTGAAGTGTACCAAAATGGACTACTTTGCACCACCCTGGGTTTGTCCATCCTTACTTTAAAATACTGGCAGAGAATAATGCATTCCGAGTACCCAGGGATCTCCTTAAAATGCACTTTCTGGCTGGGTGCGGTGGCTCATGTCTGTAATCCCAGCACTTTGGGAGGATGAGGCAGGCCGATCACAAGGTCAGGAGTTTGAGACCAACCTGGCCAATATGGTGAAACCCTGTCTCTACTAAAAATACAAAAATTAGCCAGGCGTGGTGGTGGATGCCTATAGTCCCAGCTACTCCAGAGGCTGAAGCAGAAGAATCACTTGAACCTAGGAGGCGGAGGTTGCAGTAAGCCGAGATCGCACCACTGCACTTCAGCCTGGGCAACTCAGTCTAAAACAAAACAAAACAAACAACAACAACAAAAAAATGCCTAGGGTGGGGCTTGAAATTCGGCCTTTCTAACAAGCTGTCCGGTGCTGCCCATGTTGACCCACTGGCCTCCTGTTACGTTGCAGGAACTTAAAATAAAATTGCTTTACAAGTTTAATTACAGATGACAAATATATGGTGCAAGCCTATAGTGAATAAAACCATAGTTCAAGATCTATTAACATAACCTGGGGGAGGAAATGAGAGCCAACAACAGGAAAAAAAAAAAAAAAAAAAAAAAAAAACAATAATTTTACCCTAACTGATACTTTCCTTGAATGTAGCTCCATGGCACCGCTCTATAGACCTTTGAACGTGTTTTATACAATGTTCTGACCAGATGCAAGCTTTTTATGTGCTGTTTAGTTTCTTAAGGTTATAGGTGAGCTCAACAGCAGTGGAGAACACAGTGATGTGACAGCTTTCTTGGTCACATAGTACTGACTTTCTCATTTTTATCGACGCAGTGATAATAATCCTGATCCTGGCAGTGGTGTTGAAAAGATTATATGAAATAATATGGTCAACAATATCTAGTGTGAACCATTTCTATCAATCTTCTACATGCTATTACATGTAGAGGCTTTGTCATTGCTTTCTCTGAACTCTA
Source organism: Macaca fascicularis (assembly GCF_037993035.2). Lineage (NCBI taxonomy): Eukaryota > Metazoa > Chordata > Mammalia > Primates > Cercopithecidae > Macaca > Macaca fascicularis. Next base: position 21,708,483 of record NC_088377.1, on the reverse strand, counting down.
GCTAGCTAAAAATATCTTAACTGTCTCAGAAGCACTCTAGAATATTTTAGTATAAATTTAGATATGGTATTGTGATGGAAAAGAGAAAACAGTGATTAATTTCCATGTGTTGCATGGAATAGTAAAAACAAAACAGAAATTCATGGTAAGCCTGCTTTTATATTCATCCTCAAAGTTCATTACTACTCACTCTGAATTCAGTGGGTTTCTTGAAAAATAGCCAACCTTATCAAAGAATACCTAATGTTTATGTAAGAATACTAGGGGATAAAACCTGATAACAACTAACAGGGCAATTTTATCTTGAAGGAATATGTAAGCTTAGAGAAGGGGAAGAAGCTGAATAAAAATGTGTGCTTACTGAAGTCTTGAAATACAATGAAAAAGTCTGATCTTTTCTTTATCCCTGAAAAATCCATAATTTAAGATTATGCTATTTTAAAATAGCTAGAATTTAATCATTCAATCAGTCATGTCATAATGACTGTGAAATCCCAAATTTCTTAAAGACAATATCATATGATATTTTAATAAAATTCTAAACAGGTTATTTTAACTTTTATTATGAGAGAGGAAACCCCCTTCTTCCTCCAAAAAAAAAAGAAAAAAAGAAAACTCCCTAAAATAACCAAATATGCATGCCATTTTCAAAAGAACTTTTAGAAACATTATTATCCCTGAGGTCTGTTTAAATGTTACGGAGTGTATAAACACAGATGTACATATATATGCCCTTTTTCTTGCAAAAAAAAAATATATACTTTTAAAAATAAAACTGCCTTCCAAAATGCTTCCTTTTTGATGCTACTAAAGAAATACTTAGCTTTATCCCCTGAATAAATGTTAGCAACACTGAAGATCTGCCAGTATGAAATCATAATGAAGGATACTTAAAAAAATTCCTGTTGACATAAATCAGGAGGTTTTAAGAACAAGTGTGAATAGAATGATTAGATTAACACAAAGCAATTCCTCCTCCTATTATAATTTTTATAAAAAGCTATCGGTATTTCCTCTTTCTAGTGTATCATAAAAGTGACAAGCAATTTGTTGAAGCTTTTTAATTGTATTATTTCAGTATAGGGAAAAGAACAAACATCCATTGAGCAACTAATATGTGTTGGACACTGTGTGCATGTCCCAGATACATATCTCACGTAATGCTCTCAAAAAATGTAGGATGAAGGTAGAATCTTTACCATTTTATGAAGAAGAAAGATGAGATTCAGAAAGAGTAAGTCATCACGTTAGTGTCAGAAAACTAGCGGGTTGGAAGTGAAGGACCAAATCTCAGGAATATCTCCCTGAAAAGACCATGATAAAGCTTTATTTTTGACGGATAAAGCAAAACTAGAAATATTTGGTCCATGGGTAAAAATCATCAAGATGAATTTTCTACAGTAATCACACCACTGCAGATCTGTTCAACCAGAAGTACAAAAAGCATGGGTATAGGAGCACATTGACTACACATTCTGACCCCTCCTCTACATCCTTCACACACACATGCACATACAAATCAAAAAGACGTGCCATCCAGTGTGGCGATTCATCAAGGATCTAGAACTAGAAATACCATTTGACCCAGCCATCCCATTACTGGGTATATACCCAAAGGATTATAAATCATGCTGCTATAAAGACACATGCACATGTATGTTCATTGCAGCACTATTCACAATAGCAAAGACTTGGAACCAACCCAAATGTCCATAAATGATAGATTGGATTAAGAAAATGTGGCACATATACACCATGGAATACTATGCAGCCACAAAAAAGGATGAGTTCATGTTCTTTGTAGGGACATGGATGAAGCTGGAAACCATCATTCTCAGCAAACTATCGCAAGGACAGAAAACCAAACACCGCATGTTCTCACTCATAGGTGGGAATTAAACAATGAGAACACTTGGACACAGGATGGGGAACATCACACACCAGGGCCTGTCGTGGGATGGGGTGGGGAGGGATAGCATTAGGAGATATACCTAATGTAAATGATGAATTAATGGGTGCAGCACACCAACATGGCACATGTATACATGTATAACAAAACTGAACATTGTGCACATGTACCCTAGAACTTAAAGTATACTTTTTTTAAAAAGGCAGCAACAACAACAACAAAAAAGACATGACATCAAAAGAACAAAAATAAGATGTCCTAGCCAGAGCAATCAGGCAAGAGAAAGAAATAAAAGGCATCCGAATAGGAAAAGAAGAAGTCAAACTATCTTTCTTCACTGATGATATAATTCTATACCTAGAAAATCCCAAAGACTCTGCCAAAAGGCTCCTAGAACTGATAGATGACTTCAGTAAAGTTTCAGGATAAAAAAATCAATGCACTAAAATTAGTAGCATTTCTATACACCAATAATGTTCAAACTGAGAGTCAAATCAAAAACATAATCCCATTTACAACAGCCACACAAAAAAAGAAACATCTAGGAATATGGGTAACCAAGGTGGTAAAAGATCCCTAGAAGGAGAACTACAAAAAACTGCTGAAAAGAATCAGAGATAACACAAATAAATGGAAAAACATCCCATGCTAGTGGATTGGAAAAGTCAATATTGTTAAAATGCCCATATTGTCCAAAGCAACTTACAGATACAACAATATTCCTGTCAAACTCCCAAAGTCATTTTCACAGAATTAGAAAAACTATCCAAAAATTCATATGGAATCAAAAAATAACCCGAATAGCCAAAGCAATCTTTAGCAAAAATAATAAAGTTAAAGGCATCATATTACTTGACTTCAAATTATACTATAAGGCTACAGTAACCAACACAGCATGGTACAAAAAATACACACAGACCAACAGAACAGAATAGAGAATCCAGAAGTAAAGTTGCATATCCACAACCATCTGATTTTTGACAAAGTCAACAAAAACAAGCAATGGGGAAATGACTCCTTATTCAATAAACAGTGTTGGGATAACTAGCTACCCATATGCAGAAGATTGAAACTGGGCCTCTCCTTTACACCATATCCAAAAATTAACTCAAGATGGATTAAAGATTTAAATGTAAAACCTCGAATTATAAATCCTGGAAGAAAACTTAGAAAATACTCTTTTCAACATCATCCTTGGCACAAAAATGTTTCGCTAAGTCCACAAAAACAACAGCAACAAAAGCAAAAATTAACAAGAGGGACCTAATGAAACTAAAGAGCTTCTGCACAGCAAAAGAAATTATCAATAAACAGACAACCTACAGAATGGGAGAAAATATTTGCAAACTACACATTCAACAAAGTTCTGATATCCAGGATATATAAGGAACTTAAATCGACAAGCAAACAAACAAATAATCCCATTTAAAAAAAAATGGGAAAAGCAAAGAACATCAACATACACTTCTCAAAAAAAGACATACACATGGCTAATAAATATATTAAAAATGCTCAATATCAGTAGTCAAAGAAATGCAATTCTTTGAGATTCGCACTGAGATACCATCTCACACCAGTCAGAATGGCTGTTACTAAAAGTTCAAAAACAACAGATGCTGGTAAGGCTGCAGAGAAAAGAGAATGCTTATACCTGTTGGTGGGAATGTAAATTAGTTCAGCCACTGTGGAAAGCAGTTTGGAGATTTCTCAAAGAACTTAAAACAGAGCTACCATCTGACCCAGCAATCCCATGACTGGGTATATATCCAAAGTAAAATAAATTGTTCTACCAAAAAGACACATACATTTGCATGTTCATTGCTGCTGTATTCAAAATGAAGACATGGGATCAACCTAGGTGTCCAGCAATGGCGGATTTCATAACGAAAATGTGGTACATACACACCATAAAATACTATGCAGTCATTAAAAAGCATGAAATCATGTCCTTTGCAGACACATGGATGCAGCCGCAGGCCATAATCCTAAGTGAATTAGTGCAGAAACTGAAAACCAAATACTACATGTTCTCACATATAAGTAAGAGCTCAACATTGAGTACACATGGACATAAAGATAAGAACAATAGACTCTGCAGACTACTAGAGAGGAAAGGGTAGAGAGCGGGTTGAAAAACTGCCTATTGGGTATAATGTTTACTATCTGGGTGATGGGATCCATCCCCCAAACCTCAGCATCACGTAATATACCCAAGTAACAAACATGTACATGTACCCCCTAAAATAAAAGTTGAAATTGTTAAAAAAAAATCTTAAATAGGCTGTGAATGTAATGAAATTAGATAAATTCAGTGAATAAATAATATTTGAATGAAAATCTAGCAAATAAAGAGTTAAAATGGTAACCCACTTCCCCCAGTTCAGAGGAGTGGTTAACACCAACATGGCACAAGTATACATATGTAACAAACCTGCACGTTATGTACCCTACAACTTAAAGTATAATAATAATAAATAAATTTTTAAAAAAAAAAAAAAAAGGAAATTGAGTGTTGGATATGTCTTGGGGTGTTACTGTTTCTGACATTTATCAGCCAAGATGTTTTGAGCAATGTAGCCACTCATAGACTTACTTTTATGAGATGCAAATTATGAATAACACCTACTTCACACAGCTGTTGTAAAGATTAAAAATTTTAATGTATGGTGATATTTCATAGCACCTCTGAAACATAGAAATGCTCAATAATTGACAGAGCGTTTTGTTTTATTTTGTTTATAATCGGAGTTTTAGGCTAAAATTCCAATGCAAAAGATACTAATTTGGGCTATTAGGATGCTATCAAGGGATTTTTATCCCATAGATGAAATAAAATGGATTTCTGCCGAAAGAAAGAACAAAAATAAAATTGTTTGAAATGGGATAAACATGAAACAATAGTACATGAAACAGCCTACTTACATTATAAAATGGTAATCACACTTGAATTCTTGCTGCAACAGATAAACATTAAATTATCATCATAAAACCAAAATAAACTACAAATGTTGTCTGAAGGAGAGAGGTGGAAGTTGCACATTAAATGTGGCTTATCAATCTCAATGTGTCCACTTATAACATGCGAGGGAGATTATACCGCCGACAGGGGAGAAAAAGGGGGCTATGTGTGTCCCCAGAGCTCTGCTGCTGAAGGTAGAATTAACTAAATATCATTCATCCACTACATAATTCATCCAAAGGAACTCTAAGTCAAATGACTTTGTGCCTTATTTTAAGAAATAAATAGTAATCGCTTTTGAAAATCTTAGTTTCTCAAAATAAAATCCATACATGGGATTGGCTGGCAAATGCCAAAGTTTTTCCTGGTGACCCTCTGCCTCCCCGGGGGAGTTCAAGTTTCTCCACACTCGTTTAGATCTCTACCATCACCCTATCCTTAACCAGTACAAAATATCAAATCTGTATCAAGGATCAAACACAGTCGTCAAGGGTTCACAATGAATCTGTTATACGAGGTTGCGAAGCTTTTGGTGTGAGGATGAAATAAGAGCCAAAGTTCACGTCTTCTGCTTGTTTCTGCTTCCCCAAAATTCAGCTGTATGACTGAGAAGGACCAGGGGGTAGAGGTTTAAGAAAGACACTACTCTCTTGAAAGTTCAAGAGAAGACAGCAGAGGAGGGCAAAGGGATCTTCAAAGTTCACCTAATGGGCTGGGCCCCTCAACTAGGGCTTGAGTATTTAATGAAGCCTACACATTTCAAAAGGGTTCCATGGTGTACAGCTATGATCAAGCATTCTTAATCTACTCTCTGTTTTCAACTAACAAGAGAAATCTTTGTGAAAACTGGTTTCATCCTTTGGCTACAAGAGATGCTCAGTTGTTAAATGAAGTGGAAAGGGAAGAGATAATGTCTCTTTTTGCATAGAATTTGTGAGGTGTAGATTCCTCTATATGCTTCTTGATGTCTTTTCACCCCTGTCTTTCTTTTCCTTCTTATGGCATTTATTTCACACACACCGTATCTTCTAATTAGGTAAACTCCGAAACTGACAAGATTTTCTTTAAAAGTAAATAAATAAAACTTGTCCCTTTGTAGCTCCTGCTATGCAGCTATGCCCACTGTCCCTGTCCTGGTTGATGCTCACCACTGATTTTATGCTGTCAGGCAGTCCATTCACACAGTTTAGGTCCTCATCCTTAGTGGCATTGACCCATCAGGGAATTTTATTTTTACCCAAACCCCTTAATATATTCGTCTCTAAAGACATTCTCCTTCTCCTAAAGACTTTCTCTATCTTCCACTTAAGTCACCTGCAACTATGGCCATACTCTATCAACCCATAACTGCTCTGCCTCTAAAAATCCCTAAATCAAGGCTCCTGATTTTTTATCACAAAACTATATCATTTCTAGACTAACTTCTAACATATTTATGAGAACACTTTAATATGGAAGAGATGTGTGTATGTTTAAAAGCAAGTGAGATTGGTCCATTTGTTTGAGGCCAGCTGAAGCTACAAGAAAACAAAGCTACCAGCTGATAAGGTAAAAGTCTAGTTCATCAACACATCAGACCTCCCTGTTAATCACTTCTGTGGATTCCATGAGCCATAAACTTAACACTTTATTTTCTGAGCCATGAAACCGTTCTTCCCTTTGTCTTTGCACCCATTTAGCAAAAGTCTAGCTCCATTTGATCTTATTTGCTTTCTCTTCTCATGCCTAATGTTAAACATAGGAGAGTATCAAAAGACCATTCCATCCACCTGTGCTTTGGATCCTGTCTTTTCTCATCTTCCCATTAATTTGTGCTATTATCGATATCTTCCTCCTTTTGTATATTTAACCTCTCCCACTGACTTCTAAACAGGCTCACAATTCTCTCATCCTAAAAAGAAAGTTAAACTCAAGCTCTCATTCCCCAACTGCTTTGTTAACTCTTCAAATGCAAACCTCTTAAAAAATTTGCCTTCACCCACTGATTTCATTTTCTCACCTACCTCTCACTCCCCACCCACACCAATATGACTTCCATTTCCACCACTCAACCAAATAGCTCCAAGCTCACCAATGTTTCCATTGTGATAAATTTGATGGTATTTGGGGGTAGCACTTTAACACAATTATTTATCACTTTCAACTTATGTTTTTTCTCTTCCAGGGCTTGTGACCTTTCCTCTTTGACTTTCTTGAATCATCCTTCTTTATCCTCGTCATTAATGCTGTATTTCTTCAAGACGTTCATGAGAATAGCTTTTGTCCTCTTTCCACATTCTCTGTCAAGGCACTTTCATCTGTGCATACAATTGAAATCACCCAATAGGTTTACGTCTCCCAAATTTATACTATTCTTCATCAATTATAAGATGCTTACTTTTCCACATTTTATCATCTTTGAAATGAGACTGAGACTTGCAGTTGATGACATGCCATAGTAGTGGCTGTTTTTCTTAGTGATATAGAAAAATCATGGTGTATTTTTTAATTGGTGGCATCTTAGATTCAATGAAATAATGTATTTTCATCCCTGATCTTTCCTTGAAAAACCATACCCATAAAGGTACTCACTATTAGAGTTGAATGCTTGAAATAGCAGCACTGCAATGACCATTCCAGGGGGTAATGTTTGTTTTCAATTCTACATGAATGTCACCTTGTTAGGTTACACAACATGGTGAGGTTGGCGAAAGTACTTTAAATTCAACACATTCAAGACTGAATTCATTATTCCCACCCTCCCTCCAATCTCCCAGCTCCCCTGAAATCTAAGTCTCTTCCTGATTCTTTTTCTGTGGGCCTTATTGTGCATCAAGTTTTGCACAATCCCGCAAATAGCAAATTTGTATTTCCCTCTCACACACTCCATAAAATCCAGTTATCAAATTCAATTGGTTTTCCAGATCTGTCTACTTCTTTGTTTTTCCTTCAATACTGCCTTGGTTCAGTGACCATCACCTTTCCCAGACCTTCACAGTAGGCTTCTAACTCCTCTGATGACATCCATTCTTGCTTCTTTTCCCATCAAACAGCATAATTTTGTCAAATTCTGACAGTGTCACACCCATGTTTAAACTCCTCTGGAGGGTACCCATTGCTGCTTTGCTGGACGTCCTCCCTGACAGTGTCTTCTATGAGGTTCCATGTTTTCTGGTCCCTCCCATTATTTAAATTCACGTGCAAATTGTACTTCCTCATTCCTTAGGTTCCAGTAGAGTGGCTTCCTTTCAGGTCCCTAAGCCTGCCAAGCTCCTTCTTGCCACAGATCTGGTGCTCTTCACCCGGAATGTTCTCAATATTCTCCTCCTATGTTAATTAGTTGATCCTTCTCAGCCTTCTGATCTCTGTCTAAATATTGCTCCTTCTGGAAGTACTTCTCTGACCTAAATCAGAGAAATATTTATAATGAAAATGACCAATTATAAAATTAGTTTTTTTGCAATTCAGTTCCTTTCACTATCTGCTTGGCTTTTAATACTTGAAATTTTGTATTTATGGTTTATTACTTTCTATTTACGATTATATGATAATTTTATTAAGGTTTGCTAAACTATAAGGTCCATGAAGGGAGGGGAAATTACTGCTTTCATATTATTGCATTATCAGTTATTAGCAGAGTTCATGGCACACAGTAGGTACTTAGAAATACTTTCTAAATGCATATTTGTCAAGACAGGATAGAACCGAATGATATCCAGAGTTTCTCATTTCTACCAAATGGATAATTCTAAGATATAGATTTTTATTTTAACACTGTTTATGATATGTGTTGAGTTTCAGGCTTCCAAGTCTATATTATTCTAAAATTAATATACTTATTTAAATTTATTTAACTTTTTGTTTTTATGTCAGTGGCATTTGATTTTTTAAGTTTTGTTTTTGAATAATTATAAAATTATTTTTAAATCTTTTCCGTTTAGTTGTCATTCATCTCTCATAAAGTTATTTTTTCTTTCAAATTAATATCTTGCCTTTAATTCTATAATAGTAAAAGTGATCATGTGTATCAGGAATTTAATACTTTGGTGGTAACTAGCAAATGTTACTCTGCTCCTCTGCACCCCTAGGTCTTTATTTCAATTAGTATAATATGCTTATTAAATTAAGACATCTATTATGTTGCCAGCTTTCACATAACAGACAGAAAAATGTCTCACGTGGGTCAATTGGAATCATTTTGCTAAATTAACATTGTAGCCTTTTATAAGAGGGTCTTAGTAGCTACTGTTATTAACAGAAATAGGACATAAATTGAAATGAGGTTTTTATGTTTGGTATACTCTGGGTAGATTTTTAATTGACAAGTCTGTGTAGATGCCAGCTTTGCTTTCAAAACATACCTTACCCATGCACCCATGGAGCCATTTGCCAATTCGTACAGTATTAAGGATCATGCATTTTTACCTGGCTCACTATAAAACAGGGTAAAATTCCTAATGATAACTTCAGAAATACTATCTATTTTACCTGAATATCTTAAATGTTCTTTACACATTTTGGGTCAAAGATATCCCTGAACAAAAGGCCTTTTTTCTACCTTTCAGGAATATCCTATTTCTATATGATTCAGCTCCTACCCAAGGCAACTTGTTTCACTCTTCCTTGGCCAACATGGTGACTCTTCACTGGTCAGCTCACTGATCAGGCTTTAATAACAGAAATAAAATAAATCAACAATGATTAGCGACCACTTGTACTCTATTTAGCCCTCCTCTACTTTCTCACTAGTGTAGCCAAGACCAGGATACCTGCTCTCTCATCCTTTGTTTTCTCAACTTTAAAACCTGTCCTAACTCACATAGTCATTGTGAATATTTAGTGTGTGAACACAATAAGATTTTTAAATGCATTTGACAAATAGATTTCACTTGTGTGGCAACCCATACACATTTCCATTCACTGGCTAGCTTGAGCTCTGGTGACCCACGTGCCGCCCACCTGTACTCTTCCTTGCCTCCATGTTGCTCGTCAATGAATTAACCTTCCCTAAAGGTAGTGCTTCACCAATGCAAAGCTTTTAGTGATGCTCCATAACCTAAAAAGTCAGTAAAAATCCCACAATCTAACCACGTTCCTACCACATAGCCCCATCCTCCCATATTTTGAGGCTGACAAATATGTCGATACAATGGGTGGGGATAGTCGTTAGTGCTGAGGAGAGGGACTTGAGAAGACTAATTTTATAATTAGTCATTTTCTTAATAAATATTTCTCTGTTTTGATGGCCTTTGGTCTGCTTTTGCTGGCTGCCTTCCCAGAAACTGACTGTGATTTGGACCTGGGAAGATATCCAGAGGATCTAGTGAAAGATTATCAGAGAGCAGAAAACAAAACACCTTGTCTAAGAGTCTTTTATTTCTACCACACATAGTATATTTTCATTATATAATCTTAAAAGTACTCCCATAAAACTTATTACGCTAAGGCAATAGCTCATATTTGGCAACCCAGATGAACTAACCTAAATGACCAATGAGAAAAGTTGAGCACCAAGACCTCCTGAGGTCATTGGCTAAAGGAGAAACCTCATGCCCCATAGAGGTGGACAGTGCCCCTCATAGATGTCCCAGAAGAGTGTCTGAGTTCTCCAATGAGAACACATGGACACAGGGAGGGGAGCATCACACACCAAGGTCTGTTGGGGGGGGTGGGGGAGTCAAGGAGAGGGAGAGCATTAGGACAAATAGCTAATGCCTGTGGGGCTTAAAACCCAGATCACGGGTTGATGAGTGTAGCAAACCACCATGGCACATGTATACCTATGTAACAAACCTGCACATATGGCACATGTATCCCAGAACTTAAAGTATAATAAAAAACAAATAATAATAAAAAGAAAGAAAAATGGATAGGTAAAGCAGGAGGGTTGAATGGAGGTGGATACCTGTGTTGGGTAATCAGAGGACATTAGAGGAAGCTTGAGAGCCTCAGAAGAGGAGATGACCAAACTGGAAGGGGGTGTTGTCTGCAGACTGCCTGGAAAAAGATACCTATAGCTAAGACTGGACTTGTTGTACCTGTGATCATTGTGCCCGGGACTGTGATAGCTTAGGTCACCGTAGTATGAGAATGCCCTTCATCACTGCTACAGCCCATGAAGGCTTCCAAATAATTCTGTTCTCTGCTCCCTCCAGCTGCAGCAGAAGGGATCTAGGTCAGAGACAACTTGAACAGTTCATAAAACATTGTTACGAAGATAAAATGAAAATAAGGCAACAAGTATGTTCTCTTAGGTAGTCTGTTGGCCAATCGTTTGCTTATGGGGGAATGACTTTTGAAGACTCGATCTAGAGATGGAATCCACAGTCCTCTTTCTCATTTCCTCCAAACTGAGTCTGCTGTTCTGTGTTTTATTTACAGAGCAGTCAGGTTCCTTTCTTCCCTGAAGCCAATCTAGTACCTAGGGCATGTAGATTATGTTAGGAGGCTTTTGTGTGCTAATCTAAGGCTGATGGAAGTGGATTTTTGTCATAATAAGGTGAATAAAATACATTTTGCTGGAAAAAAATAAAAGAGTTTCTGAGTTCTCATCAAAACCAATGGAAGGAGCCCATGATCCACCAAATAGGGACTTCTCAGCCACAAATGGGAAAGTCTGTGTCTCCAGCTGGGCTGGGAGACACGTGCATGCATCTGCAGAATGAAGTGGAAGCGACCACCAAGTAAACAGGTGATAGTCATTAATAGCATTTCCATCATCTGCTTTGCCTCTCAATGGCCAATTAACACAAGACGTCCTCTTGCACAGATGCAGAATCTCCTAAGCCCTCAACTTTGCCCTGAATAGAAATAAAAAGGTCTTTATTCATTTATCCTCCCCCCTAAATTTATTAAATACATGATAGATGTTAAACACTGTGTTAGGTACTGAAGATGCAGTCATGAGCAAGGTATGCTCTTGGAAAGAAGACATAGCCCAACTCTCCATAGAAATGAAATACAGCAATAATATATGTATTTATAATAGGTTAATGGTTTTTTTTGTCCACAAAAAAACAAATTTTTATATCGATTAGCAAAGTGACTAGGTCATTTTACTTTTTTGAACTTGATTCGTTGGCTAATATTATAAAATGCCAGAGCTAAAAATAGCTGTACCTGGGTGAAATGGAGAAGACATGGGACATAACTTTAAAAATGGGAGGAGCGGGAACTAGGGACTTTCCATTAAACCACGATGTATGGTGAGTGATTCCATTTATAACACATTCTAGAAATGACAAAAGTTATAGGCATGGAAAACAAATTAGTGGTTCTCAGGGGTTAGAGATTGTGGGGAGTAGGAGGATGAACACTATAAAGAGGTAGCATAAAGGAGATTCTCGTGATGATGGGATAGTCCTGTATCTTGCTTGTGATGGTTTTTACACAAGTCCATAATGCTGATAAAAGGACATCTCACTCGTATGTGATAAAAGGGCAATATCGTACCAGTGTCAAATTCCCGGTTTTGACATGTGCTATTGTTACAGAAGGTGCAGTCATTGAGGAACCTGGAGGAAGAGGGCATGGGACCCGTCCATACTATCTGCAACTCCCTATGAATCTATAGTTATTTCAAAATTAAAAGCTTTTTTTAAAAAGGAAACAAGCATTAGGGACTTTCCATGGAAACATTGGTTAAACATTTGTATAGAAACCAAATCTGCTTTTAATTGAAATCAGACGTGGCTCTTAGAGTGCTGGGCACATACACAGGTGTCTCCATCTCTTTAACATTGACGAGGGAAGTATGGTTACCTGCATAGAGGACCACCTGGTCAGCTGGTTGGTGTTACATCCTTGTGACTTGACAATATGAGACTAAACCTAAAGTTTAGAAGAGAAAGCAAATAGCATGAAGCCAGCCACCTAACAGACTCTATTGCTTCTAATTTCTATCATATGGTTTCTGATTATTACCTTAGGTAAAATGAGAAATATCTCAATTAAAAATTCAAAAACTTTTCTTTGGAAATTGTTAAAAGTGGAACCATTAAAGTCAGACAAATTAGATCAGACACAAGAAGTTTAAAATATGCAGCAATTTTTCAGGCTAATGGCCTAAAGTACCTCTTGAGCTTTTCTTATCATCAATGTCTATGGTTATATTATTTCTGTTGAGGTAAAATTATCTACATAATGCTATTACCTAGGTCTCCTGTGTATAAGGATAATGGAAAGTGCTTCCACACTTTGCAAATACATTATGTTCTGAAAGAATATTAACATTTTATCTTATATAAGTTCCTAATGGGAATATTTCTACAACACTAAAATAATTACTCAAAATGGCTCTCTACTCATAATTGCAACAAAGTTTATAAAATTACAGATTTGAGGATAGATTACTATATATATATTGTATCTTGCATTAAGATACTCAACATTCTGATTCAGTTTATTCATCAGGTTTATACATATGTTTTATGTGTATCTGTGATTTAAAGAAAGGCAAAGTGATAAAATAGATCGTTGAATAAAATATCTAGCCCACTCTACAAAATACTACACCTGTTATATCTCAACTTAAAATAATTATAGAACTAGTTACATCCTGGAGTTTACTAACACAGTTTTTGACTAGCTACAGGATATGTTCTCTGGATCCATTTTTATAAGCCGTAGCTCTTCAGACCCAATGACTAATACCTTCCATGAGTTAAAATTCAGAACTAGAGCTAGAAAAGAAATACAACATCTCTAGTGCTCTAAATGGACTTCGAGGATGTACACTTTGGGGTATGGGGTGTGAGGAGCAGTGGGAGAGTAGTAGAAGGCTTCTTTTCAGTCCCAGGATCAAGCCACATTCCCCAATATGTTTGCAAAATACCTTGCAATGTGAGGGTTCTTTTTAAGTTACCAGTATGCTTTTTCACCATATCATTCTGGTGTCTATTGCTCTAATAAGTTAGAACCATAGGAAAACGAATGCGTTAATCCATAACTAATACTTGTCCATAGCAGAATGAGTATCTGCCAAACCCCAGAACCATCCTATTCAAACACAAGGTGTACACATAAAATTTGACAGTATCTTTAAAAATCATTTAAAACATCATAAAATAGAAATATATTTGGTAAACATTTCAGGTTCCATGTCTTACTGTTTTTAAAAACTCTAAAAACGGGTCATAATTTCTATAAGTAGACGTTCTTTACTAATCAAATTAATCAATCCATTTTATTCAGATACCCTATATCTAGTACTAGTTCACAAAATTCATTTTTCTTTATCAACAAATAAAAATTATGTCTGTATTATGTACAACATGATGTTTTCTTAGGTATATGTTGTGGGATAGCTAAATCAAGCTAATTAACATATTCATTACATCACGTACTTATTTTTTGTGATGAGAATATGTAAAATCTACTCTCAGTAATTTTCAAGTATACAATGTACAGTTATTTACTAAAATCACCATATTATACAAAGAATTCATACAGAAAATTTTTTGTAAATAAATACTAACTCAATAAATGCAATTAAGTGGCATACTTTTTAAAAATGTCTGACCAGCAAGGAAATGGATTTTAAAAAGTGACATAGAATATAATAGATTTCTTTAGGACAAGTAAAAAATAAAAATTGCATATCACGATGGATATAATACAAAAATATAATATGTGGAGAAAGCATATTTCAGAATATGTGAAGATATGCTATAATTTATATAAAATTTTAAATCATACCAACATCATATTTTATACTGCTCATGAATACTATGTTTGTGTTAAATAATAAAAAATAGTAAATAAAACATTAAATTTATGATAAAAGCTTTCTTTAAAAAAGGAGAAAAAATTAAGTTGCCCTTAAGTGCAGCTTAAGGGCACTTCAGATTTATCTGTAATATACTTTAGTAATTTAAAACACGTAATAAACTTCTTGTGGAAAACAAAATTCAGGTATAGTTTATGTTCATCAAGAAATGAAAATTATCATTTAACAAATTTCTTCTTACGTTTCATCTTATACTTTTATTTGCAGGGACCATCTGTGATTATTTATGAACCCAAAGAAATAAAGCATTTCATAAACTATACAGACCAATAAAGGCTGCTCTTGGTCTATATTTTTTTATGAGAACACCATGACTAATCTGACGGAACATGAAGTAGAAGAAGTATTTTCTTATAGTTATTTCTACTATTCTTTTCTTTCTCATGAAAGGACTCATTGAAATTGTGCATGATGGATAGAATCCCTGCCACTAACCTCCTACACATCAAAAACAAATGTGTAATTCAGTCAAATGGAAGCTGGTGAGTCTGCGCTTCCTGCCATCCCCAGGGAAGATCCAAGTTTCTTTTGTGATACAAAAGAAAAAGATTCTTTTTTATATAATCTCTGGCCGATTGTAAAAATTGACAGCAATATATCATATCCATCATTGTTATAAAGATATTGTGTATATCAAAATATACTACTCCCCTTTGTTATGCCGATGATATTTGGTTGCCCTCTATGAAGGGACAAGGGTTTCTGTAACCACAAGCCTGCTTCACCACATGCTCCTCTTCCTTGAATAAGAAAGGTTCAGACCGTGAGTCAATTAGACCCCAACACTCACTTGTCCCAAGAGGCATGGCTGAGGGTGGAAGGAGTAGCAGAGACAGCATATGCACATCCATATTTAGAACCTTGGTAACAGGTAGTTCAGGTGGCTTTTGAAAGGTGCATAGAGGCTCCCAGCTCAATCTTTCACCTGTGTCTCAGTATCCTGAAGGCAATTCTGTTTGGTTTGCGTTTTGTTTTGGCAGCGCTACAAAGGACCTCAGCACTTCCAGTCAAGGCAAGACCCCGCTAATGAACAAACGTTTGTTCTGGGGCCCGCCCTGGGGTGGCAGAGACACTGAAGTGTCAATTGAGATTTATGACAATGATGTAAAGCAGAGAAAAGACCATACAGGGTTGGCTCACAAAACTGTTGGTGGAGTTGGAGGGAAAGGACAGGCCGCTGGGCTGGGGCCATTGCTAGGAGCGGGAGAAAGATTCAGTCAAGAACTGATTGAGTGCCTACTATGTGGCAGGAACTTTACAGATGTGATCATCTCCTAGTTCTTATGGTCACTTTTTGAAACGGTTACTACTACCCATATTTTATGGATCAAATTTTCCAAATATTTATTCATACCTTCTTATGTGACATATACTGCACCATAAAGTTATCTGCCTGAAAAGTGAGAACGAACAATAAAATTCTAAGCCCCCAATGATGGAATGAACCCCTCTCTTAGCCAATGGGACCCCAGGGAAATATTAAAAACTGAATTCCTAGCCATAATGGGATGGGAGTTCAAACACGCTTCATGATACCCTCCTTTTTGTGGTTTAGACACAAAAACTGATCAGCATTAATACTGAAACAGATCATAAGACTGACGGAACAGACTCTTTGAGGCAATGAGATACCAAATAAGGCCATACCAGACAAGGGTTAAGTCACACACTTCTATACTTAAAGAATAAATTCTGTTCTAACTGCCACAAGATTTTTCTTTTTCTTTAGTGGCTAAAGAGGCATTGGCCTCAAGATAAGCAATATAAAACAATTATAGCTCGTCCACTACCAGATGCAGACTAACTCCATGTTCCACAAGCCATAACTATAGCTTTGATTGAACCAGAAGCTGATTTCAGTAACTTTCTTCTGATAGGAGGCCACTGACTACAGGATGGTTCTGGCCAGTTTACAGAGGCTGCACGCTATAGTGCCTCATGTTTTTGCTTCACTTTTTTGACCCAATTGTAATGTATTTAAATATTAAGTCTCCATCCCAACGTGAAATGGGACACATGTAACATGCATGTTATTCAATATGCACGCATGAGGACCCTCTTTGTAAATATTCATAGCTTCTCCTATAACTGTTTAATATCTATGTTTAGCCAACCTGTTTAGCATAAAGCTCCTGCCCCAACCCCTCCTCCTCTGAAGCGCCTGTTAACAGTCTCTGCTGGAGGCTACACTTCCCAGCCTGGCAGGATGGCTGCCCTGCAGTCTGTAATCCTTTTAAAATAATAAAGTCTCCTTTCCAAGGTATGTAGGCAATTGAAGTAGAATATAATAAGTGATAAGAAGTATAGAGAAAATGATCACCTGTCTAGCTGGAGGATTGAGAGTAGGCTTCTAAGATAACATCTAAATTGACTCTTGAAGCATTAGAAACCCATTTTACCTGTGATTAACCAGTTGAAAAACCGAAGCAAGGGCAGCCAGGAAACTCCATGTACAAATTAGAGAAAACAAAGTTTAAGTCTCAGTTTCCTTATGAAAGTTAGGACCAGGATTTAAACTCAGCTTTGACTCCAAAGACGGTGTTTATTCTACTTTCACCAAAATTTAAGAAAGAAAATGGTAGTAGATGCATATACAACTGCCTCTCCATCCTTCATAGGTGTATCTAGAGCCAACTCCCACCACTGTGATTTTCCAGGACATGGTTTTCTTAACCTGCTGCTCCCATGAAGAACAAAATGCAGTTTGAACAAGTTGACAACAGTAACACAGAGAGTTGTGAAGTACTTTTTTGGCTGCCAAAGCTCCCCTGATGGGAGTTGGCAGTAAAGATACTTTCTGGGTTAGACAATTACTGGTAGTAAAGAATTCCTGAAAGTTCCACCTAACTCCGGTTATGCCATTGCTTACACCAAATGTTGACCTACCCATGTATAGTAGGCAGCAAAGAAATATTTTAGTGACTGAGTGCTCTTTTAATACAATATTATAGTTCTCATATTTTTACCAATTATTACTCATTGTTCTAATTTTAAATAATTGTTTAAATTTCATAGAATAAAATCTGTGTTGCCTTGCCAGAATAATGAATATGGTTTTATGATTCAGTGTTTAGCTAATGCAAAATACCTCCTCAAGACTCAACCCAAATGTTTCAGGAAGGAATCCAAACAATTTTTATTAGGAAATGACAACATGCAACTAGAATGTAAAATTAAGGAACTTACAATAAAGCAGGCTTCAGTGCAATCACTTATTTCAGCAGTTGATGGATTCTATTAGCACAGTTGTTTTGGCACTGGTTTCCAGGTGGAGCGTGATTAATCATTACTCCTGCAAGGCACTCATTCATCATTACCTAAGTAAATAAGTATTTTTACATCTTTAATTTTAATACCTAAATCAACCAGAAAGAAATTAGTCTATTTACTTGGGGGTGAGAGAACTCTATAGAAATGAAGGTCTGTGTTGATTGACTAGGAAGGAATCCAGTACCACATCAGCAGCATAGCACAGGAATGGGAAGCAGAGATTACAACTCTGACTCATGTTCTGATAAGAGGTGGCCCAGAGCTCCCAGTGTTTCTGAGGCTGACTCAGAACTCTGAGTAGGACTGTGGGTGAACCAACAGTCACCATGGAATATGAACTAGACAGACGGGTTTTGATGCGATGTGGTGTAGCTGGAAGGGCCTCCTGGCACAGTGCTGGGCCCAGACATGGGGGTCAGGACTTGTCAGATGAATTCGCTTCTGAAAGAGTCAGTCATGCTGGCACCAAATACTGTGGGTGGGCTTTGTATACAGAATCGCCTGGTCAGTGGTTCTCAAACTCGAGCATGTCAGAATGAACTGGTCTGCTGGTTAAAAATGTAGATTTCAGACCAGGTGCAGTGGTTCACATCTGTACTCTCAGCACTTTGGGAGGCCGAGGCAGGTGGATCACTTGAGGCTGGGACTTAGAGATCAGCCTGGGCAGAGTAGTGAGACCTTGTCCATACAAAAAAAATTAAAATAAATTAGCTGGATATGGTGGTGCTTGCCTATAGTTCTAACTACTTAGGAGACTGAGGCAGGAGGATCACTTGAGCCTAGGAGTAAGGCATTACAATGAGCCGTAATCCCACTACTGCACTGTAGCCTGGGTGAGAGTGAGAACATGTCTCAGAAAGAAATGAAGACTCTCTGGCCCAATCCCAGAAGTTCAGATTCAGAAAGCAGGGATGGGACCCAGAAATCTGCATTTTTAAAACTTACCGTATAGGTTTCTGATGAGAAAACATAGTCTAGGAGGTAATGAAATAAATAGGATAAAGATATTATATTCTACCTGGCAGGATGAACCATAATATATGAAATCCAATAAAATATGGTTTCATGGCATAAGTACAAAGAAAGAATTTTGCCTTTACCCCCCTCTCTCATTCTGGCTACACTACAGGTAAGTGTAAGCGCCCCATATGTTGTCACCAATTTTCAGAGGCTATTAAGAAATTACTAACAAGATCTTACATTTATATTTTAATTTAAAAATTTCCATTTACTTTAACATACCAATTAAGTGCGTAACAGGCAGTCCTATTGTACTGGAAAAGGTATTGTATCAGATACTAAAGGAAAAAAAAACTGAATTCAAATCACAATTTCACTTCTGGCTAAATTTATTGTATTGATATGTGATAAAGCAACTCAATTTCTAAATCTTGGATTGTGATAAAGCAACTCAATGACTAAAATCTTGGAATAATATTACCTGTGGAGAACGATCATTGTAAGAATTAAATGAAAAGCATATAAAAGCTCTGATGATTGTACCTGGTATATAGAGAAATCTTTGAAATTTTTTTGTCTAGATGGATGAATGAACAAAAGCACACTTGGGTGGATGAGAAACTTTTTTGAAATTAAATGAATGATGAAAATATTGGCAAACATGACGTTAGCTTTCAATTTAGTGACAAACATGTTGAATTCTTTAATTATTTTAATTACCAATTACTTCCTCGTCTCAGTGTATTTTTACCCACTAGAATCACAAGTAACATTCCTTATTTTTATCCTGCTTTGCTTTCATTTCTTACATAGCCTTGATGTAAATCATTTTAAAATCCCATTTAAACCATAGACCAGCAGAGCCTGGCAGCCTTTGGATTTAGTGCTGTTGAACCATACAGGAAAACTAATTCATTCATTTGGCTTTCATTTTGTGCATCCTTCCCATCTTATTCACTACTTTTATTAATTTCTAGAGCATGGTCTGTGAGTAGCTCCACAGAAGTTCGCAATTACGTGGAGCCGTCTTCCATGTTAACTCTTCAAATGGCTTCATTTATAGGCACAGCTGTCTCATCTCGACTTCACTGGGAGAGAGGCAGAACTAGCATTTCCTGTGTCACAGCCCATTTATTTTCAGACACGTGTTGCAGCATACATTAAGTTCAATTTCTGTGGAGCTGCTATTGAGGTATAGAACCATGCACAGTTGGATGGCACCGTTCCCTCCAAAAGGGACAAGGATGAATAATACAGAAGAAACGGACAGACATAGGAAAAGGTAAATTTTCCAATCGGTGACATCCAGCGCATGCTGTGGAAAAGAAGAGGCTGTGTGAAGTAGAGGTGGATGGCACTTGTGTATGTATAAACAATTTCACAGACATCATTTGATAGTCTATGCTATGACATAGGTATCATAATAGTCCTTATTTTAAAGATGAGAATATGGAATCACAACAGGGTTGTGTAAATTGCTCAAAGTCACGCAGTTGGCAAACTGCATAACAGAAATTGGAAATCACTTTTATCTAACATCAAATCCTAGATTTCTTCCAAAATGATTGTATTTCTCCATATTCAGCTGTGACTGTAGGGTTAGCAGAGTCCTTAGGAAGAAGGAAAAGGGAGGCATATCCAAGACAAATACAGTTTTTCAAAGTCAACCTACATAATCTGATTTAAACAACCCCTCCCCCCACCGCCACCCATCACATTATGCTCAAAGGCATTCTGTGGGTCTTACCTTCTTAATTTATTTCTTCTTAAATGCTAGTCGGTAATCACAGGAGATTCACTTTTTCAGATGCTCACTGTTACCTTCTTTCTTTTGTCACAGTCAACTGACACTGCCAAAGCAGTCAGTATTGGGGAATCATTGGCTTAACGATCCATACATTACAGCTCTAGCCTTACTTGGTTGAATTCCTTTGTACCTGAAGGCTCTGAAGTTCATTAGGTTGCAGCAGTTGCTTTTTACAGAGGCGTTGTTGCACACAATTGAAATTTTACTTAGCACATAATAGCATTTGCCTAAGTAAACTTTGAATAATCTCTAGTTCAAAGAATTCTACAGTTAAAATGCCCACACACAACCCTCCGTCATAAAAAGGCTGGAATAGATTCATTATTATCGTTTAGTGCATGCAAACAACACTTAAGTGCCAAAATAGAAACATGTTCACCCAAAGGATGACATGTCCTGCATTATTGTGTAAATCTCAAATGATCCTGTTTACCTTCTTTTTTTGTGGTCTAGAAAGGTCCTTATATAAGTGAACTACAGACTTCTTTGTCCTCAGCTGAGAATCCTTTATTGAATGTTTAATTAAGCACCTTAAATACATTTTCCAGGCTCAAGAACCTGCTGAACGCACCAGGTATAATGAGCTCAAGCATTGTGGGATCAAGATGAAACCTCAAACACCTGGGAAATGCAACGAACGCTGACATTTGTAGCAAAGGAAATTCCTCTTCCTCCTTCCTCACCTCCTCCTTCTTCTCCCACTCCTCCCCCTCCCCTCCCCTCCCCTCCCCTCCCCTCCCCTCCCCTCCCCTCCCCTCCCCTCCTCCTCGCGTCCTCCTCCTCCCACTCCTTCTCCTCCCACTCCTCCTTCCCCTCCTCTTTCTCCTTCCCCTCCGCATTGCCCTCCCCCTCCTCTCCTCACACTACTACCTATGCCCAGAGTGGAAGATGCATTTTGGGACCTGTCAATTCCAGCCTGTCTCCCCACCCACTTCTGCTCCTCACCCACCACTTCTTAACTCCTCCACAAGAGAGAAGTTGCCAGTTGTCGAAATGGAGATGATTGTAGGCACATTATACTAAGTGTGTATCCACGAGAGCTCTCTGCTTTTACCTCCTACTTTCCATACTTATGTAGTAAGCAGACCCAGGCAAAGCCTGACTTTCCAGAATTCATTCTCTTTCTGTCAATCTCTTTCCTTTCTTTCCTTCTGGGCACGCAATCAAACACAGTAGCTCCCACATACGTTCAAGGGATACGTTCCAAACCCCCATGCTTGAAACCGCAGACAGCACAAATCCTGTATACACGATGCTTTTTCCTGTACGTATATATCTACAAAAACGTTTATTTCATAAATTAGGCACAATAAGAGTTTAACAACAATAACTAATAATCAATTATAACAATATGCCAGCCTCAGTGCTATTGGCTTTAGGACCATTAGGGAGTGAAATAAGGGTGACTTGAACACAAGCACTGCAATACCCCAGCAGTTGATCTAGTAACCTAGAAGCTACCAGGGGACTCACAGAAGGGGAGCGTGTACAGTGTGGATCACCAGGAAAAAGGGGTGATGCTGGTCCTGGGCAAGGTGCAGCAAGATGGCACAAGATTTCATCACACTACTCAGAGTGGCACACAATTTAGGAATTATTTCTGGAATTTTCCATTTAATATTTTTGGACATCCATTAACCATAGGTAACTGAAACCGCAGGAAAAAAAAAAAATTTTCAGATTAGGAGCTGCTACTGTAGTATTAGATTCAGAAGAAAAGAAGTCCTTTCTTTGACTTAGCTAATGAGCCTGTATTGAGAGCAAGTAATAAATTGTGACTTTCTTCTCCTTTTCTCACCACTAATCCTTGAGTTTGCTATTTCTTTAATCTGACACCTGTCAGGGAGAAGTTCTAAGTGGTAAAGTTGTTTCCCCTCATTCCTGAGACTTCAGTTAGTACCTTTAAAATATATGCAAACCTTCCAATCTTCAGTATAATTACGATACTTGATTCTATTCAATCAATCAATCACTGGGCCAACTGCTAATTGTAAAACCTCAAAATGAAGGAAAATGAATATATCATGCGAGTTCACTAAGAGATATTGAAGGCAAATTCACATGCATCCTGAGAATGGCCTTTCAATTTCAATGTTTCCACATTCATCGTTTTATTGAGTAGGTATTACCTATGTCATCACTTCTTCAATAATTTTATTAATTTTCATTCTTTTTTAATTTTTTATTTTGGGGGTACATGTGATAATTCAATACATTCATATAATTTGTAAAAATCAAATAGTGTAATTGGGATATCTATCATGTTAAGTATTTGTCTTTTCTTTATGCTAGAAACATTCATTCTCTTCTAGTTATTTTGAAACCTACAGTAGATTATTGTAATCTGTAGTCACCCTACTGAACTATCAAATGCTAGATCTTATGTTTTAATCAGACCGTATATTTGTACTCATTAAAAAAAAAAAAAAAAAAAAAAAAACCTCTCTTCATCTCCCCATTTCCCTTACCCTTCCTTCCTGACCTTCGGTAACCATAGATGTCATATATGGCCTTTATTATTTTGAAGTATATTCCTTCTATATCCAGTTTGTTGAGAGTTTTTATCATAAAGGAATTTTGGATTTTATTGAATGCATTTTCAGCATCAGTTGAGATGATTATATGGTTTCGTTCTTGATTCTGTGAGTGTGATGTATCACATTTATTGATTTCCGTATGTTAAACCATCCTTGCACCCTGAAATGAATTCCACCTGACCATGGTGAATAATCTTTTTAATATGCTGTTGAATTCAGTCTGCTAGTATTTTGTTGATAATGTTTGCATCTATGTTCATCAGTGCCACTGGCCTCAGTTTCCTTTTTTTGTTTTTCTTTGTCTGGTTTTAGTATGAGGGGAATGCTGACCTCATAGAATGAGTTTGGAAGTATTTCTTCCTCTTCAGTTTTTCTGAAGAATTTGAGTAGAATTGGTATTAGTCCTTCTTTAAATATTTTGTAAATTTTAGGAGTGAAGCCCTCAGGTCCTGGACTTTTCCTTGATGGGAGACTTTTTATTATAGCTTCAATCTTGTTATTCATTATTGGTTTAAGTTTTCTTTTTCTTCATGGTTCAATCTTGGTAAGAGGTATGTGTACAGGAATTTATTTATTTCCTCTAGGTTTTACAATTTATTGGTGTATAGTTGTTAATAATATTCCTCTAATGATTCTTTGTGTTTATATCATCTCATTTATAACGTCTCCTTTATCATTTCTGATTTGAGTTCTTCTCTCTTTTTTTTCTTAGTCTAGCTAAAGGTATGTCAATTTTGTTTATCTTTCCAAAGAATCAACTTTTCATTTCACTGATCTTCTTTATTTTTTTTCTCGATTTTATTTATTTATGTTCTAATCTTTATTAGTTCTTTCCTTCTATAATTTGGGGTTTGGTTTATTCTTACTCTTTTAGTTCCTTGGCATGTATTATTGGCTTGTTTATTTGAAGTCTTTCTACTTTTTTGATATTGGTGTTTGTTGCTATAAGCTCTCCTTTTAGTACTGCTTTTGTCATATCCCGTAGGTTTGGGTATGTTGTATTTCCATTTTTGTTTGTTTCAAGAAATTTTTAAAATTTTCTTCTTAATTTATTGACTTGGCCATTCCCAAGTATGTTGTTTAATTTCCATATGTCTGTATGTTTTCTGAGGTTCTTCTCGCTTTTGATTTTTTGACTAATTCAATTGTGGATAGTTAAGATACTTGATAAGATTTCTGCCTTTTTAAATATATTGGAACTTGTTTTGTGACCTAAGATATGGTGTATTCTGGTGAATGTTTCATGTGCTGATGAAAACACTGTGTATTCTGCAGCAGATGGGTGAAATGTTTTATAAATGTCAGGCCCTTTCGGTCTAGTGTGTAGTTTAACTCCATATGTTCTTGTTGATTTTCTGTCTAGATAATTCTGTTCATTACTGAGAGTGGGGTGTTCAAATTTTGTACTATTATTGTATTGTAATCTATCACTCCCTTTAGATTTATTAACGTTTGCTTTATGTACTTGGGAACTCCAATATTGGATACACAGATATTTATAATTGTTATATCCTTTTGCTTAATTGACACCTTTATCATTATATGGTGACTTTCTTTGTCTCTTTTTACAGTCTTTAATTGTGGTCTATTTTATCCAATATAAGTATAGCTACTTACTTTTTTGGTTTCTAGTTACATGAAATATCTTTGTCTATCCCTTTACTTTCAATCTATGTGTGTCCTCATAGGTGTGGTGAGTTTCTTGTAGGCAACATATACGTGGGCCTTGTTTCCTTATTATTCAGTCACTCTATGCCTTTTAATTTGGGAATTGAGTCCTTTTACATTCGGTGTTATTTTTTGTAAACAAAGAATTACTATTGCCATTTCTTGCTTTTTTTTCTGTTTGTTTTGAGATTTCTCTCTCTTTCCATGTTTCTTATTGTCTTCCTTTGCAGTTAAATGATTTCCTTTTCCTCTGGTAGTATGCTTTATTCTGTTGCCTTTTTTTTTTTTCAGTGAATCTGCTATAGGTTTCTGCATTACGGTTACCATGAGGCTTACAAATAAAATCTTATAAATATAACAAGTTATTTTTAAAAGATGACAACTTAAATCATAAAGAAAAGATAGAAACAAAGAAAAATGAAAAAAAAATGTACATTTTTTAAACTCCGTCCTCCCATATTTTTAGTTTCATTACCTTGATTTACCTATGTTTATGTTACCTACCTTTTAACAGGTTGCCATAGCTATTATTGTTTTTGACAGATTTGTCTTTTGGGCTTCATACTAAAGTTGTGAGTGAATTGCACACCACAATTACAATATTTGATTATCCTGGGTTTGTCTGTGGACTAGTTTAACCAGTGGATTTTATACCTTTTGAAAAGTTTTCCTCTGCACATTAGTGTGTTTTTCTTTCAGATTGAAAAATACTTTTCAGCATTTCTTTTAAGATGGGTATGCTGGTGACACATTCTCTCAGCTTTTGTTTGTCTGGGAAAGACTTTATCTCTCCTTTATATTTGAAGGATAGTTTTGTCGATACAGTATTCTTGGGTGAAAGGATGTTTTTCTTTCAGCTCTTTGAAAATGTTGTTCTATTAACATTCTTCACAGAACTAGAAAAATTTATTTTAAAATTCATATGGAACCAAACAAATAGCCTGAATAGCCAAGGCAATCCTAAGCAAGAAGAGCAAAGCTGGAGGCATCACATTACCAAATTCAAACTATACCGCAGGTCTACAGTAACCAAAATAGCATGGTACTGGTACAAAAACAGACACATGGATGAATGAAACATAATAGAGAGCCCAGAAATAGGGATACACACCTATGACCATCTGATCTTTGACAAAGCTGACAAAAACAAGGCAATGAGGAAAAGACACCTTATTCAATAAATAATTCTGGGGTAACTGGCTAGCCATATACAGAAGATTGAAACCAGATCCCTTCCTTACACCATATACAAAAATCAACTAATGATAAATTAAAGACTTAAGTTAAAACCCAAAACTATATGAACCCTGGAAGACAACCTAGGAAATACCATTTTGGACGTAGGAATGAGTGAAGATTTTATGACAAAGGTGCCAAAAGCAGTTGCAACAAAAGCAGAAATTGACAAATGGGACCTAATTAAACTTAAGAGCTTCTGCACAGCAAAAGAAACTATCAACAGATTAAACTTACAACCTACAGAATGGGAGAAAATTTTTGCAAACTATACATTTGATAAAGGTCTAGTATCTAGCATCTATAAGAAACTTAAACACATTTACAAGAGAAAAACAACGCTACTAAAAAGTAGGCAAAGGACAGGAACAGACACTTTTCAATAGAGGACATATATGCAGCCAACAAGCATATGAAAAAAATCTCAATATCCCTGATCATTAAAGAAATGTAAATCCAAACCACAATGAGATATCATCTCACACCAGTCAGAATGGCTATTAATAAAAAGTCAAAAAAGTATAGATGCTGTCAAGGACGTGGACAAAAAGGAACACTTCTACACTACTAGTGGGAGTGTAAATTAGTTCAACTGTTGTGGAAAGCAGTATGGTGATTCCTCAAGGAGCTAAAAGCAGAACCACCATTGGACCCATCAATTCCATTACTGGGTTTATACCCAGAGGTATATACATCATACTACCATAAAGACACATGCATGTGAATGTTCATTGCAGTACCATTCACAATAGCAAAGATGTGGAATCAACCTAAATGCCCAACCACAACAGTTTGGATAAAGAAAATGTGGTACATATACACCATGGAATACTATGCAGTCATAAAAAAGAATGAGTTAATGTGTTTTGTGGAAACACTGATGGAGCTGGAGGCTATTATCCTAGGCAAACTAATGCAGAAAAAGGAAATCAAATACCACATGTTCTCACTTATAAGTGGGAGCCAAATGATGAGAACTCATGGACACAAAGGATGGAGGGTGGGAGAAGGGAGAGGAGCAGAAAAGAAAACTATTGGGCACTGGGCTTTGTATCTGGATGATGAAATAATCTGCACAACAAACCCTTGTGACTTGAGTTTACCTATGTTACAAACCTTCAGATGTACCCCAAAACCTAAAATTAAAGTTATTTTTAAAAATACTGTTCCACTCCCTCACAGCCAGTATGATTTTCATTGAGAGGTTTGTTAGGCAAATTGGAGCTCCTTTTTATGTGATTTGCTTCTTTTCTCTTGCTGCTTTCAGGATTCTCTCTGTCCTTGACATTTGAAAGTTTGATCATAACATGACTTTTGGTAGTCTTATTTAGTTCAGACACCTACTTGGTGTTCTCTGACCTTCCTGTACTTAGATATTTACCTCCTTATTTAGTTTTGGAAGGTTTTCTGTTATTTTGTATTTAAATAAGCTTTCTACTCCTTGCTCTTGCTTACCTCCCTCTTGAACACCAATAATTCTTAGGTTTAGTCTTTTAATTTTCTATTTCTTATTGGTGATTATTTCTTTATATCCTGTTTCTTTTTTCTCCTCTGTGTATTTGAACTCACTGATTCTTTCCTCTGCCTAAGTCATTCTGCTGCTTCTAATGAATTTTTGATTCAGCAAATGTATTTCTCAGTTCCAAGATTTCTGTCTGTTTTTATTAGTTCAATCTCTTTAATAAATCTCTCTGGTAAATTTCTAAATTGTTTTTCTGCGTTATCCTGGAGATTACTGAGTTTCCTTAAAAGTGCTATTTTGAATTCTTGGTCAGAGTGATCACATATCATCATCTAGTTAGAGTCGCTGGATCCTGGCTTTGTTCTTTTGGAGAGATTATGGTTCCCTATTTGCTATTGTTTCTTGTGGATGTATGTCCATGTCTTTGCATTGAAGGATTTATTATTTATTCTAGTCTTTTTGTCTACGTTGTTTGGGTTTTTATTGGATATGTTTGCTTAGAGATGCTTTGTAATTTCTCTATTGATTTTCCTTGTCCTCTGCTAGGTCACTGCTTCTTTTCAGTACTAGATGGTGTCTTTCACCCAAGTCTCCCTTGATTCTAGGAAACAATCAGTGTGCTGCCCATCCCAAATGAGAGAGGTCACAAAGGAGACACTTAGTAGTATTAGAAGGGTGCCTGTGCCTAAAGGCTCATGCCCAGTGGCCTGTGGAACGAACATTTTACAGTTTGATGCTGCTGAACAGCCACTCTGATCTGCCATCTCCTTGACCAAGTTACAGAGCAGAGCTTCCTGGGCTAAGAATAGTAGTCCAGCCTCCCCTCTTTGTCTCTGACTGTCTTCGAGGATATTTCTCCCTTCAGGTACTCCCAATGCTTCCTATGGGTTGAGGATAGTTACCCTGCCAAAGAACCCAGGATTATGGAGAAGTTTGTCATCACCTTGATCTCACTTTTTCCAGTATAGAAACTGTGAGTTGGGAAAAATTTTCCATGTGCTTGGTGTTGGGCAGACGGGAGGATGGACGTCAAGAATATGAAAGTCCAATTCTCTTACTGTTTTCTTAAGAGGTTTTCACTTCTCTGTGGCCCCAGGAACATCTCAGCCTCATATTTGAGTTCTGAGATATTGCTGGTGATAATCTTCATACGGCATATTTGTTTTTGGTGTTCTGTGGGGAAAAGTAAGGCCAGTGTGCTTCTATGTTGCCATTTTGGAACCAGAAGTCTCCTCCAAAGGTTTTTTTGTTTTTTTTGGGTTTTTTTTTTCCATCAAAATTAGCTTATATGATGGCTCTGCTGTGTCTTAACCTGTGATCCCTAAGGAAAGATCCTGAGACAAAGTCTTAGGTGGAGCACTTTATTTGGGAAGTGATTATCCTAGAGAGCAGGAATGAAAGAAAGAAAATAGAACAAGGTACAAGACAAATTCAATATGAGAATGATTTTTCAAATTGGTGTTTGATCTCCTGGACTCTTTGAAGGACTCTTATGGAATATATCTCAAAACTATCTGCCTGGGGAAAGAAAGAAGAAGCCATTTATCAATTGGTTTTTATCCTTCACAGGACATTATCTCCCCCAGTGCTCAGACTGCACACTCATGAGAGGTCAGCAAGCTTCCAATAACAGCCAATGCTAATGCTCCAGAAAAGCCTTTAACAAAAGTCAGAGGTCCATAGTAAGGTACTATCAGGGGAACCAGCCCCCGATAATTCAACATGAGTCCTTTTCTTTTTCCCTAAGTGTCAGCTGGTCTGAAAAATAAAAGGAAAGAATACAAAAGAGAGAGATTTTAAAGCTGGGTGTTCAGGGGAGACATCACATGTCGGCAGGTTCCGTGATGCCCCCCAAGCTGCAAAACCAGCAAGTTTTTATTAGTGATTTTCAAAAGGGGAGGGGTGTATGAATAGGGTGTGGGTCACAGAGATCACATGCTTTACAAGGTAATACAATATTACAAGGCAAATGGAGGCAGGGTGAGATCACAGGACCAGGGTCAAATTAAAATCACTAATAAAGTTTCGGGCATGCATTGTCATTGATAACGTCTTACCAGGAGACAGGGTTTAAGAGCAGACAACCGGTCTGACCAAAATTTATTAGGTGGGAATTTCTTCATCCTAATAAGCCTGGGAGCGCTACAGGAGACCAGGGCTTATTTCATCCTTTATCTGCAACTGTAAAAGACAGACATTCCCAGAGGGGCCATTTTAGAGACCTCCCCCTAGGAACACATTCTCTTTCTCAGGGCTGATCCTTGCTGAGAAAAAGAATTCAGTGATATTTCTCCTATTTGCTTTTGAAAGAAGAGAAATATGGCTCTGTTCCACCTGGCTCTCAGGCAGCCAGACCTAATGGTTATCTCTCTTGTTCCCTGAACATCGCTCTTACCCTGCTCTTTTTTCAAGGTGCCCAGATTTCATATTCTTTAAACAATTTGTGCAGTTAACACAATCATCACAGGGTCCTGAGGCAACATTCATCCTCGGCTTATGAAGATGATGGGACTAAGAGATTAAAGTAAAGACAGGCATAGGAAATCACAAGAGTATTGACTGGGGAAGTGATAAATGTCCATGAAATCTTCACAATTTATGTTCAGAGATTGCAGTAAAGACAGGCGTAAGAAATTATAAAAGTATTAATTTGGGGAACTAATAAATGTCCATGAAATCTTCACAATTTATGTTTTCTGCCCTGGCTTCAGGCAGTCCCTCCGTTCAGGGTCCCTGACTTCCCACAACAAGGTACCAGGTGAAAACTCCATCAGATGGTATCTGTACAGAGCTAGTCAAATCCTGCACAGACTTAGTTGTCACAGAAGTATATGAAATAAAAGATGGTACTGTGTCCAATACAGCCTTCCTCTAGTATTACAGAGTTTCTTGCATGCCTTCTCTCTCTCTTTTTATATCTTAGCATTTCATATCTGCAAAAAAGTGAATTATTTGTTAAACACCCTAAAACATGTTAATCATATTTAGATTTTAAAATGTGGCATCAATGTGAAATAGTGCATTCAGCCCTCTGTATCAGGAGACAAACAGTGACGCCTGCCCAAGACTGCAGAGAGCAGAGACACAGCTGCACTCTCTCAGCACAATCCCCAACCTTCAGGAAGAAAGATGCCAATCGCAGCATATTATTTAAAAAGTATTCTAACATAATAATTATACATATCACATGCAAGCTTTTCCCCCCTTTAAACTATTCTCTAAATTTGGCCAAACAAACTATTTGATACAAAAATCCTGGCAAAGAGCAGGGTTCTCTGCAGGACTGTGTGGCAAACCCTCTGACATTCTTTTGCCTTGGCAGATAAGTCAAAACAAGGACAATCTAAAAAGAGGCCATTCCCTCCCCCAGTTAGCAATTCAAGGGTTAGATCTGAAATAGAGCAAGGGAAACAGACACATACACACTCAAACACGCCCCACCCCAGCAACTCTCATAGCTGACAATGGCTGCATTTTGTTACAAGCGAATGATTTCATGATAGCTTTGCTATTTCAAAAAAAAAAATCAAGTAGAATGCTCAAGCACGGCTATTTCCCTTCAATGTAAGACAAAAAGCAGCAGTCTGGCATGGCTTCTTTTACATCCCAAGTGTTACAAAGGTCTCTGCAATCTCCAACCAACCCCGGTGTCTACAAGGGCATAGTATAAAGGATTGATGGACCAGTCCCTGCTGCTGTCATCAACCTGAGGTCATAACTAATATCTACCATTAATCTTCTTCATCATCTATTTTCATTTTGCCTTGACCAGTATTTTGGCAGCCCGAGGCTTTTCTGGTTGGATAACCTAGACCTTCATCCTTGAGAAATCTTAGTTTTTATTTGTCTCATCTTGCTTGGGCCAAGGTTGCTCAATTTCTCATTTATAGTTGTCAATGACGTGGAAGCATCCAAAGAGAACCCAGTGAATTTCCAAATTCCAGAGCTACTCCTACCTGATACCACGGTGCAGCATCAGTCCTACCTCCTCGCACAACAATCAGACTCAATTATCCCGCCCATAATAGAACAGCCCCTTTTTGCCTGCTGATCCTCTGATTTGGGGGTTCAAGAGTGACCAGGAGTTCAGTAGCTTCATTCACTGGAACTCTTACTGTGTCCTCCATATGTGTGTTCTACCCATGAGAACCAAGCATTTCATTCCGGAAGATCCTAAGGCTGTGAAGATGAAGACTGTCCCCAAGCATATCGCTGGAAGTGACAGTGAAAAAAGCCAATCCCACTTCCACCCCTTGGTTCCCAGACCCCAGTTTTCCAGCCATGAGCAAAACAAGAGCAGCATATATCGGCCATTTTTCTCTGAAATCAGAACCTAAGACAAAAGCTCATATACCACGCCCAAAATGTTTTCATCAACACAAACTGAAACTGTACCCATTAAACCATAACTCTCACTACCCCCTCTCCAAAGCCCTTCATAGACTATTCTACTTTCTAGCTCTATGAATTTGACTTCTAGGTGCTTCATATAAGTATAATCAGACACTTTTTATCTGACTTCTATTCAACATAATATTAGAAGAGGAAATAAAATTGGAAATGAAGAATTAAATTTACCTCTGTTCACAGATGATAGAATTATATATTTAGAAAACCCTGAAAAATCCACACAAAAAACTGTTGAGTGGTGATAATTACATAACAATGTGAGTGTACTTAATGCCACTGAATTGCACACTTAAAAATGGTTAGAATAGTAGATTTTACATGATGTCTATTTTACCACTATTTAAAAAGAAAACCAAACTGGTTTTGATTTTTCTTAAGAATTGAGAAAAATGCCAGCTCAGTAGTCATACGCCGATACCAGAGGCTGTACAGAGCACACGTGGCCTAGCAGCTCTGTTTGAGGATGCAACTCCTGATAAACTCATGGCTATGTGAGCGCAGGCAAGGGAAGGCACGTTTTAACTCCAGGAGTCAGAAAATCCATCATGGAGTTATCATATGCTCGAGACCTTGAGAACAGAAGGAATTTCCACAGTGGAGGATGGGAAGGAGATTATCTCCAGGCTTTCCAACTGCAGATGCACAGACATTGTCTCTTCTGCCTTGAGAATATTGAAATCTTCTTTATTTGATTATCTTTTGGACCTACTCTGAATAGCTGCTAAGATAATTTTCATTCTTATAATTGCTGACTAGTTGAGAAGAAGAGGTCCCCACCTACAGAGAAGAAAGGAAGAAAGAGGTGTCCAGAGAAATCCAGGGTCCCCCCCTTCCCATTCAAGGCCATCTGAAAGTATCTCCCCCTGCTTTTTAAGTTCATCGAATGTGTTTAAGAAACCTGCAATTTCCAAGTCCATCAGCCTGTTGAAACAAAACAGCTATAACTATAAATTGAGATCCTTTTAAGATTTTCAATCCTTAGAATTAAAGATATTTATTACAAAATGTAGTTGTATTAAATCATATATGTCAAAATATTACAAATGTGTATTTCATATTAGATAGCTGTTAGTCAAGAACACAAAATTTCCTATCATTTTTCCTAGTGCTCCATTTTTTTAGACCTTTTCTTAATCTATGTTTCTCGTCTAAGACCAAATACAAATGAATCAAAAGTCATTTCAATGTTACATATTGGGTTTCCATACATCCCTGTCGCATCTTTATCAATAGCCTTGCCCAGAGTACACACTTTTGTGCGTCCTTCTTAAAAGCAACATCATTTTTTCATAGTACAGAAATGAAGATTTCATATAACCCCGTCAGGTTCCTTACACAGACCCAAGTTAAAAAGCATCATCTCAATGTCAGTCTCTTGGCTGTCTGCAGGGTAATATGGTGAATTGCTGCCTGTGCTGTAATTTTGTCAGCTCTTTAGTAAATTACATTCAAGGATAAAGAGGACAGAGCTACCTACTGACAAACAACATTCTTTATTCTCCTTTTTCTACAGTGTACTGAATAACACCATAGAGCGTAAGTCATCATATACCCTATATAACAAATGTGTAATTACAACACATGAACCCCAAAAAATGAGCTTCAAAGAATATCATGTTTTTTTTTTTTTTTAAACAGGAAGTGGAAAGATGTTTCAGAACAGTGAGCAAAGTTTAGACGCTGAAATCTTTTAGCAGCATGATGCTTTTGAACATCTGATCTAGGTTTTGATTCTGCTAGCTACATGTATATTTTAGCCTTTGGTCTTGCATTAAAACACCAGTTGCAAATAACGTTAGAAAAATTGGGAACAGAGGAAGGAATATTTCTATTTACTTTATTTTTTAAATTCTGCATATATAAAGGACGTTGCTTGTGGCATCACTGACTCTTTGCAACAATCTTATAAAGTCGCCATTATTAGCATCATGTTACAGCAGAAGCTGTGAGTTGCTGCCAAACTTGCTTACTATCAACCTCTGAAGAGATGAAACAGAGAGTCATACAAGATCTGTTTAAATCCAGTAGCCTTTGACACTTTAAACTTCAGAACACATTGGATTTACAGGCATAAAATTGCCTTAGAGTTTGTAATTTCATGAAAGCAAAAATTCAACTTTTCCTTAAGAACAAATTTAGCATGTATGCCTTGAAACTGGCTTATTAAATAATACGAAAATATTCGTTGTGGCTATTTGACCTCCTAATGCTTAGTTTTATTTAGCAAACATCAAAACAAGATATGTATTAATCCAAAGCAAATATATTTTATTTAATTGGATTATTAATAGTTCACTAACATCATACTGTTGGTATTTTTCTTTTCTATAAATGTTTTATATTCCAGCCTATTTAAAACTTTAGCAACTGAATCCTTTAAAGGACGTAGGTCACACATATTTTCAAACCAACAAAATACTAAAATTCAAGGAACATTAGACGGAATAGGGAAGATGAAATAAAGAAACTAAGACATTTACAAGAATGGAGTTCTTCTGCCACCTTGTGGTTATTCTGTGTTATAACCAGAGGTACATTAAAATATTCAGGGAATTCTTCAGTCAGTCTCTTCAGCCAGGTGTGGCCGCGTGGCTGAGCTCTGGCCAATGGAAGCTGGCCTTGGTCTTTATTGAATGTGGTTATCGTGTTTCCATTTTTTAATTCCTGAATATCACAGCTAATTTTGGTACTGGCGACGACCTCTTTTTGGAAACTTTCTCTTGTGCTGGGTTTAGATTTTTCTCTCCTTGTTTTTCTCCTGTGAAACAAATAAGCATCCTTAGATTTCTAAGCATCCTTAGATTTCATCAAAGATCATCACTTCATCACATCAAAGATTTCACTTCACTCTAGCCAAACTGTCCTCCCTCATTCTCCTGCAACACCTCACACATGGTCCGCTTAGGGTCTTCTACAACCTAAGGTCCCTGGCTGCAACACTCTTTCCTCTGACACCCCTATGGGACTTACTCCACCTCTTTCAAGTACTTGTTCAAATATTTGTTTCTCAGTGACCACCGTATTTAGAAATGCAACTTCTGCTAAAAAACTCCTTATTATTTTATCTTACTTTTTAACAGCAGTTATAACATTCTAACATACTACATAATTTTAATACTTATTATGTTTATTGTCTTTTTTTACATGAATATAAAATCCATGAGAGCAAGGGAGTTTGTTTACTTCACTGCTGTGTGCTCTGAAACAAACAAACAAAACTGCCTGGCACGTTGTAGGCGCTCAAAAAATATTTGTCCAATTACCGAATGAAAGAATTATAACTCCTTCTGTTGGTTAAAGAAACCTGTGGTATAGTGTTTAGCCTCACAAGTATTCAGACACACAAATTAACACAAAGTATCATTTTTTTCTACAATATTAATGAGTCAATTTACATAACCTTTCAATATAATTTCTAAAGCAAGGGAGAATTCAGTGAATTTCATACTCATGTTTTTGTTAAATTGGGAGTTATTTTTAAAATATGTTTGCATAGTCATTAAAATTTCATAACCTTTGACCCAGTAATGCCATGTATTTAGGACATGTATTGCAATGAAAAAAATCCAAAACAAACAAACAAAAAAACACATAGGTTCCATGTGGCCATTTACTGCAGTATTATTAATAATGATAATAAACTGAAAGAAACTACATGTTTAATAATGAAAATAATAAATTAAATTATGTTAACTCTATGCAGTGAACTATGTTGCAACCATTATAATCATAAGGACTGTACTAGAACCTGAAAAATTATTTATGGAACATGTTATATTACAGTGAAATTTTAAACTATGTAATTACACAGTTTTTATATGTATTTAGGAAAAGATTATAAGGAATGTGCAAAAATTAGAATTCTTATACATGGGCAATAAATTAAATCTTCTTGTTGCCTTCATTTCCCAAATGTTCCAATTTATCACCAGAGTTTTTGCAACTCTTTAGTATTTGAAAGGAAAAATAATTATCTTATTCTCAAGTGCTTGACCTTCACCTGAAGTGAATTTGTTCTAAGTTCCAAAAAGTGGTTATTACTTGCTTTTATTGTATTCATCAAGAACAATTTACATCTCTGTGGAAATAGCTTTAGTTAGAGTCATTAGTTAGATTTAAAGTCTTTAGTTAGATTTACTAACACGAAATGAGACATTTATCCAATAAATTCAGGCTGAATTTAACATTAATTCAAGAATTAAAGTGCTGTTCGTTTTTAAATGGGTGTGTTCTACCTAACTACCTGCATGGGTTTAGCTTATAATTGGTTTTGTGGATGTGACTAGGTCCATCATCCTGTCACATTTGAATAAATAGGACTGCCTATAACTGTCTCTCTTTTACACACATCTGTGCCCATCAGTTCATAGCACATTCCCCCAAAATTAATGGGAAACAGCCAGGAGAACAGGGGCTTAGACAAAGGAACTCAAGGCTTGAAGTGACCTCCTCAAAAACTGGCTTCCCCCCACCCTTTATAGCTGAACTGACCTTCAGCCCGTACCAAATCTTGTTTGGTAACCTTGCATCATCTCTCCTTCCTTACCAGCCCTCACTCGGGCTAGCCTTTAGCTTCTGTCTGATGTGGCCTGACTTACTGTTGAGACAGGTTTTTTTTTCCAGGTACCTTGCTGAGCAAAGATTTTGGTTGTGTGGATTTTGCTGTGTTTGGATTTAGGCTATGGCCTAGTACTACTGTTGTAGGATTTTCTCCTTAGTTCACCTAAGAGCCGGGTCCTTGTCACACAGCCATGAAATATTAGGCTCACAGACACTTTAAAGGGTGATAAAAATGGAATTTATGGGGCAAAAAGGAAAAAATGGGAAACGGGGACTCTCAGCAGAGAGAGAGTCCTGCTATACAGGCTTCCGTCCTCACAGATTGAAGCCCGGGTTCTAACCAGGAAGAGGACGGGTCAGGGTCCTCCGCCCTGCAAACGGTGCAAACGTCTGTGGCTCCACCCCGAGTGCACACTCCTCCCAGTGTGCAGGGCGCCTGAAGTTTCTCTGTGGACCCCTTTCCACTTGGCTGTCTCACTACCTTACTGACCCCTATGGGAGGCAGTGCTCTCCCTTGCATTGTCTCCTGCCTGCGTAACTCTCTGCCACCTGCCCCTCCCCAAACAACACTGACAGTGTGGGGATTAACTTTTTGGGTCATCCTATTAACTCCTCAGTGTGAAAAGAAGTCAGACCAACCATTCATTGCTTCTCTTCCTTGTAAAGCTAAAGATTCACATGATAAAAATAAACAAAAACAAAAGACAAAGAACCCAAACTCTCTCTAGGGGTCTTCTAAAGACCCTCCCTAGTGGGAACATTTCACTCTTCACCCCACTGTCAGGCTTGCGGCATGGCTTACTTTGGATAACAAAAGGTGAGCAAACTTTATATTCTACATCCAAGAGAAGCTTTCAGAGCCATCACATCATCCTTCCATTGCTTTGTAGTCCCTCTGCCAAAGACTAACAATATCCTAGATAAGGGCTGCTTCTTCCACTTAGGTCCAGAAATGAATCAGAGCAAGTGTCCTGCAATGAAATTTAAAAAGAAAAAAAAGAAAAGAAAAGAAAAAGAAAACCAAAACCAAAACCAAACCAAACCAACAAACAAAAAAACTGTGTTATTATAGATTACTAAAATGTTTGGAGTCATGTGTTACCACATATAACCCAGCCAACACCTCCTGGTTCATCGTGTGGCTCCCTAACAACACTTAAGGAGACAGCATGATATAGTGGGCTCACTGGCTACCTGGGTGACCTTGGACAAGTTACCTAATCTCACTGCACCATCTGTAGCATTGAGATAATACCTACTGCGTGAGATTGTTGTAATAAATAAATGAGTATATAATAAATGCTCAATAAATGTTAGCTGCTGCATATTACAGTTATTCTACAACAGCACTGATTTCATCCTAATCCGGTGTATTCAGTATCCAACAAAGTATCCAAATCCTACAGTACTCCATCTAGGTAGATTTTCCAAATGTCTTTAATTGACCATGTCCTTTTTGTTTAGTCCCTTCATATGGCCCCTTCTGTTGGCTTCCTTTTGCCATTGTTTTTTTTCTCTTTTCCCTTTAAGCTAGCAAAGACTATAACATATATTTAAACAGGATCCAAATACCTTTGATATGGATTGGCCATGTCCCCATCCAAATCTTATCTTGTAGCTCCCATAATCCTCACGTGTCAAGGGAGGAACCCAGTGGGAGGTAATTTAATTATGGGTGTGGGTTTTTCCCATGCTGTTCTCCTGATAGTGAATACATCTCACGAGATCCAATGGTTTTATAAAGGGCAGTTCCCCTGCATATGCTCTCTTGCCTGCCACCATATAAGATGTGCCTTTACTCCTCCTTCACTTTCCACCATGATCGTGAGGCATTACCAGCCATGTGGAACTGTGAGTCCATGAAACCTCTTTTTTTAAGAAAATTACCCAGTCTCAGGTATTTCTTCATAGCAGTATGAAAATGGACTAATACAACCTTCAGAATATTCAGCTCATCTTCACTTAATTCTCTGAGTTTTATACTTTCATATATTTCGATCTGTTCTCTGCCTTAAACCAAACTCCAAATAAATAATTTTAAGTACCAAAATTTCTGCTCAAAGGACATTCTAGGACATAGTATGTTCAATTTGTAAACACTTAGAAATACCTTAAATGGTCACAAGTTATGGTGGCAGAGTCTCAAGGAAAACTCTTTTTAGAAACCATTCTTTTCTACTTTCATGTTCTTAAGGGTGGGGAATAATGTTGTTTTCTGTTTTCTCTACATGAGACAATTATACAAAAAGACAACCTTTGTTTCTTAGAAGTCCTATAATTTTTGTGTCTTTAGTTTCTTTACCGCCTTCTATTTTTCCCACGCAAAGCATCTTTAATCATCTGTGACACTGATTTTTACTGCAACCCATTTTCTGGATTCTATAGACAGAGATACAAGCTTTAAATTACCAAAATCTCACTGTTCAAAAACACCTCATTTTTCAAGGCAAGAAAATAAAATAAAA
This sequence comes from Macaca fascicularis, assembly GCF_037993035.2. NCBI lineage: Eukaryota > Metazoa > Chordata > Mammalia > Primates > Cercopithecidae > Macaca > Macaca fascicularis. The sequence continues at coordinate 21,669,474 of NC_088377.1, read as the reverse complement.
AGTTCTTTCTCAAAGTCAAAACAATTCTTTTCTGCTCAGCTTTCTAGATGCCTAAGGGCTTTTTGATTGTTCTTATTCCCTGACTTTCTAGCTATCCATCTGACCTTCAGCTTCTCTGTCAATCCAATTGGTTCATTATTTTCTTACCAAAATCATCTTCTTAAAATTTAAATTTGATCATTTTACTTTCTGGGGAAGAAAACCTCCATGTGCTCTCCAATAGCAATAGAACAAAGGTCAAATTACTTTGCATAATCCTTATCGCTATCCTTTTCTTTCCTAAAGCCCCTTCTTCCCCTCATTCCTGTGATGTCACCTACTTCCCCTTCTCTGGCCTTATTCCCTAGCTCCTTTCCAGTCTCCTCCTTTTCCTTCTAGATCTGTGAATGTAGAAATGCTCCATAAGTATGCCTTCAACCTTCTGCTTTTCTCTCTGTATATCCTCTTCCCAGAGAGCTCAAATGTTCCCAAGTTGTCCCTGATAACTACCTCCAAACACCACCTTGAGCAGTGCTACCCAACACAAATATGTGAGCTGCAAACAGAAACTACACATGTAGTTTTAAAATTTCCAGTAGCCACATTTAAAAAGTAAGGAGGAGCTGATGGACTTATTTTAATCATATATTTATTTAACTGAATATATTCAAAATATTATGATTTTAACATGTAGCTAATATTCTTAAATTGACATATTTTATATTTTGTAACTGTCTTAGAAATGGATGTACATTACACTTACAGTATATCCCAGTTAGGATTAGCCACATTTTGTTAGCCACAGTCTTCAATGGCCACATGTGCCCAATGGCTACCATATTCAACAGTGCAGATCTAATGCTCTAAACATTTTCTCCAAGTGTGTCTTTGCTAACCCACTCAACATCTGCCCAAGAATGTCCTCCCAGCACTTCAACCTCCAGGTCTAAAACAAAATACATTTCCCTCCTGCATTCCCTAGTGCCTCATAAAAGTACCAGCTCCCCTTCCTGACTTCCTTGTAGCTACCAATAGGCCCCCAAATAGACCAATACTTGGGTTCTATAACTATTCAAATATTGAGGAAGCAGAAGGAATCTTTCAGGTCGTCCTATCCAACCCCTAGGATTTTCCTCTACAGAGGGGTTCCTAACATTTGGCTAAAGCTGTGAGCCTCCTGATATTGTAGACAAAACGTGCCTACCTGGATTTTTCTGGCCAAAAAAAAAAAAAAAAAATCTTTAGCTTTAAACAAGAGTTTAAACACCATGACCCAGGCTCAGCTCTGCCTCTTCTCTCTTCTGTAATGGCCATACCCAATTTATTACCAAATCCTGCTCATTCAGCCTTCCAGATCTCTCTAATGCAAACCTACTTCTCCCTTCCCACTACCACTGACTTAAGATTTTGCGCATATTTCTTGGAGTGCTTTAGCTACAAGAGCAAGAGACTCTGCCAGGGATCAATGGGGCCAGTCTGCTATTGCCAAAAGAGTGGCTATAGCTTGATCACACATGAATACCCAAGATAGATTCAACTAGGCTGAAAAGATTAGAAAGCAGAATCAAAACCAGGTCAGTGGGAAGATGAACTCTGACTAGTGCTGCAGCCAGACTGTAGCAAGGGATGTCTCAGCCATTGAAGAGGTCATGTCTGACACACCACTGGGGTCCTTGGTTTGTAAATCTCAGTGCTCTAAGAAGAGAATGGCTGAGTTGTGTTGTTTTATTTTGTTTTGTTTTGTTGTTTTAAGGAACCCTCAGTATTTCCCTGTTCAGATACGTGGGGCAAACCTGACCTTCCTCTGCTGTGCTTGCATCCTTGTCAAACATATTGGTTCTCATCTCTGCAAGATATTTTCTGGCATCCTCAGGCTACCAGAATTGTGGGGGCATTGTAGGGGAGCATTCTCTGTGTCTGAGTAGAGACTGTTTCCCTCCAAAGTCTGACAATTCCTCCAAGTCTCTACCTTTTCCGGATCTAGTAACAGATTTCTGGAAGTTGGACTTTGAACTACAACCTTGACAAATGATATAGTCTCAATTCTCCACTCTTTCACTGGATTTTACTCCCCATTGCATTCTGCAACCTCTGATAAATTAAACATCCTCTTTTAAACATATGATAGCACTCCTCTTCTTTATATCCTTTTTAAATATATAATTTAGTTTCTGGGATACATGTGAAGAATGTGCAGGTTTGTTACATAGGTATGCACGTGCCATGGTGGTTTGCTGCACCCATCAACCCATCATCTACATTAAGTATTTCTCCTAATGCTATCCCCTCCCCTAGTCCCCCAGCCCCCGACAGGTCCTGGTTTGTGATGTTCCCCTCCCTGTGTCCAAGTGTTCTTATAGTTCATCTCCCACTTATGAGAAGATGCAGTATTTGGTTTTCTATTCCTGTGTTAGTTTGCTAAGAATGATGGTTTCCAGCTTCATCCATGTCCCTGCAAAGGACGTGAACTCATCCTTTTTCACTGCATAGTATTCCATGGTATACATGTGATGCATTTTCGTTATCCAGTCTGTCACTGATGGGCATTTGGGTTGGTTCCAAGACTTTCCTATTGTAAATAGTTCTGCAATAAACATACTTGTGCATGTGTCTTTATAGTAGAATGATTTATAATCCTTTGAGTATATATCTAGTAATGGGATTTCTGAGACAAATGGTATTTCTAGTTCTAGATCCTTGAGGAATCACCATACTGTTTTCCACAATGGTTGAACTACTTCACACTCCCACCAATAGGGTGAAAGCATTCCCATTTCTCCATATCCTCTCCAGCATCTGTTGCTTCCTGACTTCTTAATGATCGCCATTCTAACTGGCATGAGATAGTATCACATTGTGGATTTGATTTGCATTTCTCTAATCACCAGTAATGATGAGCTTTTTTTCATATGTTTGTTGATCACATAAATGTCTTCTTTTGAGGTGTCTGTTCATATCCTTTGCACATTTTCTGATGGGGTTGATTTTTTCTGGTAATTTTGCTTCAGTTTCTTGTAGATTCTGGATATCAGCCCTTTTTCAGATGGATTGTAAAAATTTTCTCCCACTCTATAGGTTGTCTGTTCACTCTAATGATAGTTTCTTTTGCTGTGCAGAAGCTCTTTAATTTAATTAGATCCCATTTGTCAATTTTGGCTTTTGTTGCCATAGCTTTTGGTGTTTTAGTCATGAAGTATTTGCCCATGACTATGTCCTGAATGGTATTGCCTAAGTTTTCTTCTATGGGTTTTACGGTTTTAGGTCTTATGTTTAAGTCTTTAGTCCATCCTGAGTTAATTTTTATATAAGGTGTACAAAAGGGGTCCAGTTTCAGTTTTCTGAATATGGCTAGCCAGTTTTACCAACAGCATTTATTAAATAGGGAATTATTTCACCATTGCTTGTTTTTGTCAGGTTTGTCAAAGATCAGATGGTCATAGATGTGTGGCGTTATTTCTGAGGCCTCTGTTCTGTTCCATTGGTCAATGTATCTGTTTTGGTACCAGTGCCATGCTATTTTGGCTAGTGTAGCCTTGTAGTATAGTTTGAAGTCAGATAACATGATGCCTTCAGCTTTGCTCTTTTTGCTTAGGTTTGTCTTGGCTATACCAACTCTTTCTTGGTTCCATATGAAATTTAAAGTCGTTTTTTCTAATTCTGTGAAGAAAGTCAATGGTAGTTGATGGAGATAGCATTGAATCTATAAATTACTTTGGGCAGTATGGCCATTTTCACGATATTGATTCTTCCTATCCAAGTGCATGGAGTGTCTTTCCATTTGTTTGTGTCCTCTCTTATTTCCTTTAGCAGTGGTTTGCAGTTCTCCTTGAAGAGGTCCTTCACCTCCCTTGTAAGTTGTATTCCTAGGTATTTTATTCTCTTTGTGGCAGTTGTGAATGGGAGTTTTTGGCTCTCTGTTTGTCTGTTACTTGTGTATTGGAATGCTTGTGATTTTTACATTGATTTTGTATCCTGATAATTCACTGAAGTTGCTTATCAGCTTAAAGAGATTTTGGGCTGGAATGACTGGGTTTTCTAAATATACCATCATGTCATCTGCAAACAGAGACAAGTTGACTTCCTCTCTTCCTATTTGAATATGCTTTATTTCTTTCTCTTGCCTATTTGCCCTGGACAGAACTTCCAATACTATGTTTAATAGGAGTGGGGAGATTGGGCATCCTTGTCTTGTGCCAGTTTTCAAACAGAATGAAGCATTCCAGTTTTTGCCCATTATGATATTGTCTGTGGGTTTGTCATAAACAGCTCGTGTTATTTTAAGATACATTCCATCAACAACTAGTTTATTGAGAGCTTTTGGCATGAAGGGGTGTTGCAGTTTATCAGAGGCCTTTTCTGCATCTGTTGAGAAAATCATGTGGTTTTTGTCATTGGTTCTGTTTATGTGATGGATTACCTTGATTGATTTGCATATGTTGAACCAGGCTTGCATCCCAGGGATGAAGCCGACTTGATCGTGGGGGATAAGTTTTTGATGTGCTGCTGGATTCTGTTTGCCAGTATTTTATTGAGGATTTTCACATCGAAGTTCATCAGGAATATTGGCCTGAAATTTTCTTTGTTGTGTCTCTGCCAGGTTTTGGATCAGGATGATGCTGGCCTCATAAAATGAGTTAGGCAGGAGTCCTTCTTTTTCTATTTTTTGGAATAGTTTCATAAGCAATGGTACCAGCTCTTCTTTGTACCTCTGGTAGAATTTGGCTGTGAATCCCTCTGGTGCTGGGCTTTTTTAAGTTGGTAGGCTAATAATTACTACCTCAATTTCAGAACTTGTTATTGGTCTATTCAGGGATTCGACTTCTTTCTGGTTTAGTCTTGGGAGGGTGTATGTGTCCAGAAATTTATCCATTTCTTCTAGATTTTCTAGTTTATTTGCAGAGAGGTGTTTATAGTATTCTCTGATGGTAGTTTGTATTTCTCTGGGACCAGTGGTGGTATCCCGTTTATCATTTTTTATTGTGTCTATTTGATTCTTCTCTCTTTTCTTCTTTATTAGTCTGGCTAGTGGTCTATCTATTTTGTTGATCTTTTCAAAAATCCAGTTCCTAGATTCATGGATTTTTTGAAGGGTTTTTGTATCCCTATCTCCTTCAGTTCTACTCTGAACTTTGTTATGTCTTGCCTTCTGCTAGCTTTTCAACTGGTTTGCTCTTGCTTCTCTAGTTCTTTTAATTGTGATGTTAAGGTGTCAATTTTAGATCTTTTCTGCTTTCTCCTGTGGGCATTCAGTGCTATAAATTTCCCTCTAAACACTGCTTTAGCTGTGTCCCAGAGATTCTGGTACACTGTGTCTTTGTTCCTATTGGTTTCAAAGAACTTATTTGTTTCTGCCTTAATTTCATTATTTACCCAGTAGTCATTCAGAAGCAGGTTATTCAGTTTCCATGTAGTTGTGTGGTTTCGAGTGAGTTTCTTAATCCTGAGTTCTAATTTGATTGTACTGTGGTCTGAGAGACTGTTTGTTATGATTTCTTTTCTTTTGCATTTGCTGAGGAGTGTTTTACTTCCAATTATGTGGTCAATTTTAGAATAAGTGCAATGTGGTGTTGAGAAGAATGTATATTCTGTTGATTTGGGGTGGAGAGTTCTGTAAATGTCTATTAGGTCTGCTTGGTCCAGAGTTGCAATCAAATTCTGAATATCCTTGCTAATTTTCTGTCATGTTGACCTGTCTAATATTGACAGCGGGGTGTTAAAATCTTACACTGTTACTATGTGGGAGTCTTAAGTCTCTTTATAGGTCTCTAAGAACTTGCTTTATGAACCTGGGTGCTCCTGTATTCGGTGCATATATATTTAGGATAGTCAGCTCTTCTTGTTGCATTGATCCCTTTAACATTATGTAATGCCCTTCTTTGTCTTTTTTGACCTTTGATGGTTTAAAGCCTGTCTTATCAGAGACTAGGATTGCAACCCCTGCTTTTTTTTTTTTTTTTTTTTTTGCTTTCAATTTGCCTGGTAAATATTCCTCCATCCCTTTATTTTGAGCCTATGTGTTTCTTTACACGGGAGATGGGTCTCCTGAATACAGCACACCAACGGGTCATGACTCTGTATCACATTTGCCAGTCTGTGTCTTTTAATTGGGGCATTTAGCCCATTTATGTTTAAGGTTAATATTGTTATGTGTGAATTTGATCCCTTCATTATGATGCTAGCTGGTTATTTTGCTCATTCATTGACGCCCTTTCTTCATGGTGTCAATGGTCTTAACAGTTTGGTATGTTTTTGCAGTGGCTGCTACTGGTTTTTCCTTTCCATATTTAGTGCTTCCCTCAGGAGCTCTTGTAAGGCAGGCCTGGTGGTGACAAAATCTCTCAGCATTTGCTTGTCCATAAAGGATTTTATTTCTCCTTTGCTTATGAAGCTTAGTTTGACTGGATACGAAATTCTGAGTTGAAAATTCTTTTTATTTAAGAATGTTGAATATTGGCCCCCACTCTCTTCTGGCTTGTAGGGTTTCTGCAGAGAGATCTGCTGTTAGTTTGATGGGTAACCTTTGTCGGTAACCCAACATTTCTCTCTGGCTGCCCTTAATATTTTTTCCTTATTTCAACACTGGTAAATCTGATGATTATGTGTTTTGGGGTTGCTCTTCTAGAGGAGTATTTTTCTGGTGTTCTACGTATTTCCTGAATTTGGACGTCAGCCTGTGTGGCTAGGTTGGGGAAGTTCTCCTGGATAATATCCTGAAGAGTGTTTTCCAACTGAATCCATTCTCCCTGTCACTTTCAGGTACACAAATCAAACACAGGTTTGGTTTTTTCACATATTCTCATATTTCTTGGAGGCTTTGTTCATTCCTTTTCATTCTTTTTTCTTTAATCTTCTCACTTTATTTCATTAAGTTGACCTTCAATCCTTGATATCCTTTCTTCATCTTGATCGATTCAGCTATTGATATTTGTGTATGCTTCACGAAGTTCTTGTGCTGTGTTTTTCAGCTTCATCGGGTCATTTATGTTGTTCTCTAAACTGGTTATTCTAGTTAGCAATTCCTCTAACCTTTCTTAAAGTTCTTAGCTTCCTTGCATTGGGTTAGAACATGAGGAGTTTAGTTCAGAAGAGTTTGTTATTACCCACCTTCTGAAGCTTACTTCTGTCAATTCATCAAACTCATTCTCCATCCAGTTTTGTTCTCTTGCTGGCAAGGAGTTGTTATCCTTTGAAGGAGAAGAGGTGTTCTGTTTTTCTGAATTTTTAGGCTTTTGTGCTGGTTTTTCCTCATCTTCATGGATTTATCTACCTTTGGTCTTTGATATTGGTGACCCTCAGATGGGGTCTCTGAGTGGGCATGCTTTTTGTTAATGTTGATGCTATTCCTTTCTGTTTGTTAGTTTTCCTTCTAATAGTCAGGCCCCTCTGCTGCAGGTCTGCTGGAGTTTGCTGGAGGTCCACTCCAGACCCTGTTTGCCTGGGTATCACCAGAAGAGACTGCAAAACAGCCAAGATTGCTGCCTGTTCCTTCCTCTGGAAGCTTTGTCCTAGAGGAGCACCTGCCAGATGCCAGCCAGAGGTCTCCTCTATGAGATGTCTGTCCACCCCTGCTGGGAGGTGTCTCCCAGTCAGGAGGCATGGGGGTCAGGGACGAACTTGAGGAGGCGGTCTATCCATTAGCAGCTCTGGAGCACTGTGCTGGGAGATCCACTGCTCTCTTCAGAGCTGGCAGGCAGGAACGTTTAAGTCTGCTGAAGCTGCACCCACAGCCCCCCATTCCCCCAGGTGCTCTGTCCCAGGGAGACGGGAGTTTTATCTATAAGCCCACGACTGGTGCTGCTGCCTTTCTTTCAGAGATGCCCTGCCCAGAGAAGAGGAATCTAGAGAGGCAGTCTGGCTACAATGGCTTTGCGAAACTGCAGTGAGCTCTGCCTAGTTCAAACTTCCCAGGAGCTTTGTTTATACCGTGAGGGGAAAACTGCCTTTCCAAGCCTCAGCAATGATGGATGCCCTTCCCTCCACCAAGCTTGAGCATCCCATGTCAACTTCAGACTGCTGTGCTGGAAGTGAGAATTTCAAGCCAGTGGATCTTAGCTTGCTGGGCTCAGTGGGGTTGGGATCCACTGAGTTAGACCACATGGCTCCTGGGCTTCAGCCCCTTTTCCAGGGGTATGAACAGTTCTCTCACTAGTGTTCCAGGCACCACTGGGGTGTGAAAAAAAAAATCCTGCAGTTAGCTGGGTGTCTGCCCTAATAGCCACCCAATTTTGTGCTTGAAACCCAGGGCTCTGGTGTTGTAGGCACCCAAGGGAATCTCCTGGTCTGCAGGTTGTGAAGACCATGGGAAGAGTGTAGTATTTGGGCCGGAATGCACTGTTCCTCATGGCACAGTCCCTCACAGCTTCCCTTAGCTTGGGGAGGGAGTTCCCTGACGTTTTGCCCTTCCCAGTGAGGCGACACCCCACCCTGCTTTGGCTCACCCTCCGTGGGCTGTACCTACTGTTTAACCAGTCCCAATGAGATGAGCCAGGTGCCTCAGTTGAAAATGCAGAAACCACTCACCTTCTGCATTGATCCCGCTGGGAGCTGCAGACCAGAGCTGTTCTTATTCAGTCATCTTGCCAGCTACCCCTTTATATTCTTATTAGTGTTCCACATGGAAAAAATCCATGAAATCAAAACTCCCTAGCATTGAACTCAAGACCTCCCTGGGATCTGCTCTCAAAAATACCTTTGGATTATATCTTTTCTATTATTCTACCCAAAACTAACACTCCAGAAGAGGGCTATCAGTGCTTTTTATTTTTTGCTATTCATTTGCCTCATACTTCCCAAAGGACAATTCCAAAGCTATGTAAAATCAATAGCATTAGGTGAAAGTCACTGCACCCTGAAACACAGTCTCCAGTGTAGGCATACCAATGCATGTTAATGAAAGCAAAGAAACTGGCCATGAATAATTTAAAGTTTCTAAGTTGTCTGAACTTCTCAGGCCTAGGAGTCCTGTTTCAGATTTATAAACTCACCCATGACAGCCTTTATCAGAGCCCCTGCCCCTCCATGCAAAGCTGAATAGGCAGACAACAGTCACACTCCTTATACCAGACACTGAAACTGAAAAATGCCCCCAGATTCCTACAAATGAGACTAAAGTGCCCTCTAGACATGTTTTGGCCCTGAAGCAAATTCCCGTTTGGACGTCCTGCCATCTTCTCACTTCTACAGAGATTTAAGCCACCTGGAAAACGTTGATGTTTCACAAAGCAAAGGGACAGTGAGAACATCTACTACGTGTCTCTCAAGCAAAGGCAACGTCTCCGAGATCAAACCCTTCAGCTGTTCACTGAAAAATCTCCCGTTTTACACTAGCACTATCACTAAAAGCATGAGGTTTTGTTTCTCCCACAGACTGCTCACTCATCACAGTACACATGGCTGTCACATCATTAAGGTCCTTATCTCTACTCACCAGCATAACCAGAGTCAAACTTGAGAGAATACTGAGGGTGTTGAGTTGTCTGTGTCATTCATCAAAATGCCTGCTTGGGAAAAAGCAGCTCATTGCTGGAAAAAAATAATGCTTCAGTCTTCATATCTCTCTTTATACCTCTCTTCATACCTCTCTCTCCTCAGAGAGAGAATATCCAAAGCTGCCAAAATTCAGAAAGACTCTCTCCTTGATCTAATTCTAGTCAGGCTCCTCTAAACCCTTTAGACATCGACCTTGGTGTCCATCCTTGTCATGCCTGCATGACCCAGTTGTAGCAAAAATCCTATCAAGTCAGTTTAGTGAGAATCCTCACCCTTGATAACTGATTACAGTCCTCATCTTCACCATCCCCTAAGTGATGTCTAATCATCCGGACCTGCCTTCAGCAAGAATCGTATCAAGTCAGTTTACCCAGAATTCTTCCCTACCCCTTGTGATGGTTAATGTTAAGTGTCAACTTGATTGGATTGAAGTATGCAAAGTATTGTTCCTGGGTGTATCTGTGAGGATGTTACCAAAGGAGATTATCATTTGAGTCAGTGGACTGGGAGAGGCAGACCCACCCTCAGTCTGGTGGGCACCATCTAATCAGCTGCCAGTGCAGCTAGGATAAAGCAGGCAGAAGTTAGGACAGGACATGCTGAGTCTTCCCAGCCTTCATCTTTCTCCCATGCTGGTTGTTTCCTGCCCTCGAACATTGAACTCCAAGTTCTTCAGCTTTTGGACTCTTGCACTTACACCAGTGGTTTGCCAGGGGCTCTCAGGCTTTTGACTACAGACTGAAGGCTGCACTTCCGGCTTCCCTACTTTTGAGGTTTTGGGACTTGAACTGGTTTCCTTGCTTCTAAGCTTGCAGACAGCCTATTGCGGGACTTCTCCTTGTGATCGTCTCAGTCAATACTCCTAATAAACTTCCTTTCATATTAACATCTATCTTATTAGTTCTTTCCATCTCGAGAACCCTAATACAGCCCTTAAGTTTCCTCTTACTAAGTTTCCACCCATTGACTTTCACACTTCTGTTTGTCTATAAATCCCCCTCGTTTGCAGTATATTCAGAACTGAGCCCAGTTCTGTATTGAGGTCTCTTTCCCCCTGTTGCAATATCCTGAATATAATCTGCTTTCTCATGCTCTAACTTCTGTCCAGTTCTGATTGTCTTTGACATCGTCAACAAACCATTTCCCAGCACCTCCTGTTCAATCAATAAGGATTCACAGAGTTTATATACATCCTTGGGAAATGAATGAGAGGCTGTTGGTTTCTACGCAAAATTCCTTGTGAATTAGGAAAGGGATTTCGTTTAAAAATTATATTCTATAATTTGGAAAGGATGCATTTATTTATTTATTATTTTTATTTTATTTATTTATTTTACGAGATGGAGTTTGGTCTGTGGCCCAGGCTGGAGTGCAATGGCATGATCTCGGCTCACTGCAACCTCCACCTCCCAAGTTCAAGCTATTCTGCTTCAGCCTCCCAAGTAGCTGGGACTACAGGCGCACACCACCACTCCCAGCTAGTCTTTGTATTTTTAGTAGAGGTGGGGTTTCACCATATTGGCCAGGCTGGTCTAGAACTCCTGACCTCAAATGATCCACCTGCCTCGGCCTCCCAAAGGGCTGGGATTACAGGTGTGAGCCACCGTGTACAGCCTGGAATGCATTTATTTTAAAATAAGTTTATTCAAAAGAAATATACTTATTTGAATCTGGGCTAAATATGATAGATGAAATGGTAATTTAGAATGTCCAAGCTCTTCTCAATAATGTAACAAATCTCTCTTACAGCACACATTAATATTATGACTTAAAGATCCTTTTTAAAATTCTAAAAAACAAAATAAGAAAGGAAGAAATTGAGGGGAAAAGGAAGGGAAGGAGAGGAAAAAGGCAGAAAAGATGGGAGGGAGAGAAGGTAGGACGACAGAAGGGAAATAGGAAGCAAGAAGAGAAAGGAAGTAGAGAAGGATAAAGAGAAAATGAGGTAAAAAAAACAGAGAAGAAAAGTAAGAAAGAAGAAAGGGAGAAAGGAGAGAAGGAAGGAAAGAAAGAGGTAGAGAGAAAAAGGAGGGAAAAAACATCTCAAATCACATTAATATAGTAAATGCAATGCTTTATTAATCATGTATAAAACTACAACTATTAATCATTACTTTTCCATGTGTAATTAAAATATTAAATTATTTTGCTTGCATTAATCATGGTTAGTGAAAAGCTGCTAACACCACTTTTTCTTCAAATTTTTATTAATAAATATAGGGAAAATACAGAGTTATTCATAAAATTAAAGAGAAGCTTTTAAGATGAAGGATTATAATTTGAAAGTCTTTGTACCTGTGATTCTTCCAAAACAGCTGGAAGATGGGATCTTTGTTGCCCTCATCTTATTCTGGGTGTGCAATGATGAGGTTCTCTAGATTCTGAAGTCAAACTCTGGACTCTAGAGGAAATCTGGAATTTTCGGTGCTTGCTAATAAATAACATAAATACAGCTCACTCACTCAGTCTTATTTCTTAGCAACAGCAGAAAATGCATCTGGTATGTGCCTTGCCCTCAGTAGTTCCTCAATACTCCTCACATGTGAAAAAATATTGTTTTTTGTGTTTCGGAATATTGCCAGTGAACTACAGATAAGGCAGCGAGTGTAATGAAAACAAAAATAAAATAGAAGTATATAAATAACTAAAAAGAAACACAAATTACCATTTGTTTCTGTAAATCTTTGTATATTTTGGGGAAATCTATATTTGCAGGAATTTGGAGGAAAAGTCAACATGAAACAAAGGTTTTCCAGGTGTTCATTAGAGTGTCACAGGTAGGGTTCTCTGGAAGAAACATGGAGGTGGGGTTTGAGGTTACAGTCTACGAAGGGAAGGGAGGGGAAGAAGGATTATGCAGAAGCCACTCTGGGATGCAGGTGCCTCCAAGATGATCCATGTGCTTTGTTTCCTCCGAAAATAATACACTGGAAACACTTTGGGGCCTTTTTTTTTTTTAGGCGGAGTCTTGCTCTGTCACCCAGGCAAGAGTGCAATGGGCAATCTTGGCTCACCGCAACCTCCACCTCCTGGGTTCAAGCAGTTCCCCTGCCTCAGCCTGCCAAGTAGCAGTGATTACAGGCTCACACCACCATGCCTGGCTATTTCATTTTTTTTTTTTTTTCGTATTTGTTGGCCAGGCTGGTTTCAAACTCCTGACCTCAGGTGATCCACCTGCCTTGGCCTCCCAAAGTAGGGGACATTGTTCTTAAAAAGTTAAAGGATACAAAATTAAAAAGCTAGATAGGAGGAATAGGTTCTAATGTTCTAGACTACTATAGGATGATTATATTTAATAATAATAAACATTATAGTTTCAAATAACTGAAAGAAGGATATTGAATGTTCCTAATATGAAGCAATGATAAATGCTTGATGACAGATATGCTAATTACCCTGATCTAAGCACTATACATTATATGTATCAAAATATCAATATGTACCCCCAAACATGTACAGTTACTGTGTGTCAATTTTAAAAAGAAAAATAGTTTGGATGGATCCTCAAAATGTTCTATCTCATTCAGCTTCCATAAGTGACATGTATTAAAAGTTTTTGATTAAAAAGGAAACTTTTTATGAATTATGATTGTGACAAAGATTTGTTCCAGCTTTTGAATGTTCTCCTAGGCCTCTCTGTGCACTTTCTTATAAAACACGGTTTTAGCAAGAACCCTGCTAACTTTAGTAAGAACCCTCCATCCTTGACATCTAATCAGGTTCCTAACCCTCCACCACCCCCCAGATGATATCTGATCATCCTGGTCTATCTTCAGCAAGAATCTAATTAGTTCAGTTTGGCCAGAATCCTGCTTACTCCTGGTGTTATTTCTTAGTAATTTTCCATACATGACCCCTACCTTCCACCGTGGCTATAAATTCCCTCTTGTCAGTACTGTATTTGGAATTAAGCCCAATCTTTCTCCCACTGCAAAATCCCACTGCAATGGTCCCTATATTATAATGGTCCTGGATAAACTTCCTGTTATTTAAAGTATGGTAGTACTTTAAAGTGTCATTGATTTTTTTTTCTTTAACCATTATTAGGGAAATACACCAAAATGTTAAAATTGGTTGTAGATATTTTTCTGCTTCTATGTACTATTCTTCATTTACCTGTTATCAAGAGTGAACATGTATAACTCTTAAGGAAGTTATAATTATACAATAAAATCCAACACCAAAAGGGGTGAGACAAGTGTTTATGGGGCAAAGAGTGTGAAATGAGAAAGTCTGGATCTAAAAAAATTAAAAATTAACAATGGTTTATTTTGATTAACTGGAATGATAAATAATTTTATTTTCTTTTTACTTTTCCAAATTTCTTTTTCTTTTCTTTCTTTTTTTTTTTTTTAACAGAGTCTTGCTCTGTCTCCCAGGCTAGAGTGCAGTGGTACAATTTTGACTCACTGCAGCCTCCACCTCCCAGGTTCAAGTGATTCTCCTGCCTCAGTCTCCAGAGTAGCTGGGATTACAGGCACCTCCCACCACGTCCAGCTAATTTTTGTATTTTTAGTCGAGATATGGTTTCACCATGTTGGCCAGGCTGGTCTCAAACTCCTCACCTCAAGTGATCTGCCCTCCTCAGCCTCCCAAAGTGCTGGGGTTACAGGCATGAGCCACCACACCTGGCCTACTTTTCCAAATTTCTTAGAGAGAGGAGTTATTACCTGTATTATGGGGAAAAAAGCAAGTCCTTCAAACACTTTTGATTTTAAAATATATTTAAAACATAAAATAACGAACCTGGTGGAGACACTAACCTTGGGTAGCTGAGACAGGTACTTCTCCGAGGAGAGAAAGAATTAAACAGTTGACATAGCTTTAAGCCTTCCTAAACTCAGGTTGCAATAGGAGCGGGACAGTTTGCTGAGAGGGACAGTGAACAGCAGTATTTGGAGTAGAGGAGCAGCCTCCAGTACAATGACTAGTTAGAGGTTCTTTCGGGGATTCTCAGGGTTTCTGAAAATGGAAATGCCTTTTCATCTGGAGCACTTTTGAAAGGGACCTCAATCTATCTTTCCTCCATGCAGGGGGCTTTCCAAGCACATCATATGAAAATTACAGCAAGTGGCATCTGTCCTGTTAACAGCCCTCTCCCCATGAGTCATTCAGGTGTTCATCACACCCACAGACCCTCCACTCACACCACCATCTCCCACCATCAAAAGTATTTGTACCAGTGTGACTAGAGGCCTGCTGGATTCTCTCCTCATCCACTGAGAGGATGTCTCTTAAAAACCACGCCAAGCAGGGTGTGAACCATCCAACTCCAAGCAAAGCCTGCGCTGCCACAACTCTGCCTCACAGACTCATAGACTGTCACTGGTGGTCACAGAATTAGTCAACAGGAACTTGACTGTACTGGGGGAAGTTTTCCAGGCCTCATCTCATCTCTCAGTTCCAAAGAGCTAATCTGAGAAATAAATTAAACCTTTTACAGTATTGCTGCTGTAAAATCAAAAGGAAAATCGTAAATGTTGTAGAAAGTACAATCTTGATGCCATTTAAAATGCCATACCTTTTCAGTCAATGCAATGCCTCGGTTATATTCTTCTCCTTTAAATCAAGTAGGTCACTTACCACTTAAAGAGATAATCTGAATATGAATACCTTCTACATTATAACACAGAAGAGATAGAGATTAAATGGATTATTTTTAAAACTTTAGAAACTTGGAATGAATAAATGGATTCCATAATATATATCTCTTTCAGAAAATTATTTTACTTTAAAATCTCCAGTGAAAGATATTTGAAGCCCATCTTTGTTTTTACCTGTATTTGGAATTCCTGATTGATTTTTCAATGTAATCTTTTAAGAGTCTTATAATGTATTCCATTTTTTAAAAAATGAATGTTTCTTTTATTTCTGAATTTAAGATATATAATCATCTTATAAGTATAAAATGTTCTAAAAAGGATTCCAATCTAATATCTGATTTTATGGAATTAATTTTTTTATTCTATACAAACAGAGTCTTAACTAATTTCAGGGAGAATGATCTGTTTGTAATTTAACCTTCAAATTAAAATCCAGCTAGCTACAAGCTTTTAGATGCCTGCCTCATGGAGAATGAGATATTTATGAGGGAAGGCTAATGGTTAAGTCCTAAAGTCTTTCCCTTGAACAAGGACAAAAGGTTTCTAATCATCGAAATTTTAAAAAATCATTAAGGAAGGTATTCACTGGACTAAGGCATAAGGGGTAAAGAGTGGCCTTTAATGAGATTTGAAGACTTGTTCTAGAATATATGTTTTGCCAGAATAAAACATGTATCTTCTGGTGGGATTTGGAAAGGTAGATACATACTGGGTTTATCCCCAGGCGTCAAGGTAGAGGAGAGGTGGGGAACAGTGCTCGATACAGGTGAGTGCCATAAAATGTTTATCGTTAACAGGTCAAAAGACAAGAAGAATGTACGAGGCAGCAAATGGGTATCACATCACTCTGAGTAACACCATGTATATTAGAGCTGAATATTCCAGGTACATTTATAGCCATTCTTGGTGTAAAAGATTTTTTTAAATTTATTTATTTAGGAATGGTTCATTGCCCGCTTAAACGTAAAGCAAATGTAATTTTTGGCAATCTATTTCCCTAGTTTAAATGTGTCACTGTTGATTTGCTGAGAGCCACTCACGACACAGATGAAAGGGCATACGGCCAGGCACAGAAAGACAAAAACTGCATGATCTCACTGAAATGCAGAACTGAAAGAGTCAAACGTATGGAAGCAGAGATTAGAATGATGGTTACCCACGCTTGACGGCACAGGGGAGAATTGGGCAGAGGGGAGAATTGGGCAGAGAGGAGAATTGGGCAAAGGATACAGTATTTCAGTTACACAAAGGGAATAACTTCAAGACATCTACCATACAGCATGATGACTAGTTAAAAACAATGTACTGAATACTTAAAAGTAGCAGAGAGTGGATTTTAAATTTTCTTACCGCAAAAAAGTTTAGTATCAGTATGCTAATTAGCTTGATTTAGCCATTCTACAATGCATACATATTTCAAA
The DNA here is from genome assembly GCF_037993035.2 of Macaca fascicularis. Classification (NCBI taxonomy): domain Eukaryota; kingdom Metazoa; phylum Chordata; class Mammalia; order Primates; family Cercopithecidae; genus Macaca; species Macaca fascicularis. Next base: position 21,652,982 of record NC_088377.1, on the reverse strand, counting down.
ACATCATGTTTTATACCATAAATACAAATTTATTTTCAACTAAAAAACCAAATAGCATATGGGTTAACACAAATTATTATTTAAGGCGCTATATAATTGAAGCAGTTATTTCATCTAGGCTTGAGGTATTACTGTATTCTAAAACTGAATGGCTTCAAGTTCTAGAGCCACACACTGCAGGCTTAAAGTAAAAGTCTACATGGGGACCTTGAGTTTAACAGAAGAGCAGCAGATACAGCGGGCCTGAGGGTAAGATACAGACAGTGGGAGAGAATAAGCAGGCTGGGCCAAGGATTAGCTTTTATCCGTAACCTCTAATTACAACTGATTATCTGTGATGTGACCATAGAAGAATGAAAATTATTTGCAATGAGAATCAGGATGCATGAAGTTACACTTTATGTTCATATTTCTGTGTATAACATTAAATATATTTATTGCTCTTTTCTCCCACAAAAGGGGAAGTGACCCCCTTTTTAAGGACCTGCTTAAAAATATATAAAAATACAGGGCAACTTTCGTGGTGTAGGAATTGCTTTATAGTAGTTGAACAGAAGTGATGATTCCATCGGTAATTCTGCACATAGACAAGTTTGATATATCTGTTGAGGACATATGTAAAGTAAAAAAAAGAAAAGAAAAAAAAAGTTCTCATATATTATAGTCCTCAAAAATGCTGGTAAATTTGAGAAAACTGAAATAAATTTGTACTTTCCTTGGGCTGGATTTATATCAGAACATTTAATATCAATTAAACAGACAAACTGTAAGTCGCAAGATAGCTGAATAGAACCCTCCAGCAATTATTCCCAAACAGGAGCACCAAATTGAAAAATTACTCATGCAAAAAAGCACTTTCATAAAAGCCAAAATAAGGTGAGTGGTCAAGGTACCTGATTTTGACATCATATCAAGGAAAGAGGCACCAATGGGGTTAGGCAAGGCAGGCCTGCCCTACATACACCACTCCTCCCTTCCCCTCCAGCAGCAGTAAGTGGAGAGAGAATCTGTGTGCCTGGGGGAGGGAGGACAAAGTGACTGTGGAACTTTGCAGTGGAACTCAGTGCTGCCTCGTCACAATGGAACACAACACAAGCCAGTGCTCACTTAGCTGAATTCTGAAGGAAACACCAACCCCAGCCAGAGAGGAAGGCTGTGCCCCAGTGGTAGGAGCTTGAGATCCAGCTAGCTCTACTACCAGCTGACTACAGGTGCCTGGGGCCCAGGATAAATTTAAAAGGCAATTAGGCCAAAAGGGCTTCACGAGGACTTTCCTGGTGCTGTGCTGAGCTTGAAGCCACTAGGCTTGATTTACCTACAACCCAGTGAAACACCAGCTGTGGTGGCTAAGGGATTGCTTGTGTCAACCACCCCCCCAACTCCAGGCAGCGCGGCTTTCAGCTCCAGGAAAAACTTCTTCCACTTGCAGAAAGGAGAGAGAACAATACAGAGGACTTTGGCTTGCAACGTGGGTACCAGCTCAGTCACAGTAAAATAAACCACAAAGCAGATTCTTAAAGCCCCTGATTCTAGGGCCCGGCTCCTGGACAGCATTTCTAAACCTACTTGGGCCAGATGGGAACCTGCTACTCTGAAGGTAAGGACTCAGTACTGGCAGGATTCACCACTTGCTGATCAATCATCCCTTGAGCCTTAAATAAACATCAGCTGTAGCCAGGCAGTAGTTGCCACAAGCTTTGGGTGAGACCCAGTACTGTGCTGGCCTCAGGTGTGACCCAGCGTAGTCCCTGCTACGACGTCCAAGGGACTACTCACCTCACCTCTCCCCCAGCTCCAGTCAGCCCAGCACAGAGGGAAAGTGAAGATTGGTAATGACAGACTTTGCCTGGTAATCCAGCGAATTTTTCCAGATCTTATCCAAGCCCACCAAGGCAGCACCTCTAGGAGTCTGTAAGAATTATTAAGGTACTGGGCTTGGGGCAACCCTAGTGTGGATATGGATGTAGGACCAAAGACTTAGATCGCAACACTCAATTCTCTTTGAATACATGAAAAGCCTTCTCAACAAGGACGAGTCCAAACAAGCCCAGAATGTGATGATTAGAATAAACCTTTGGTTCCCAAATATTGATGAACATGTGCAAGTATTTCCATAAAACACATGGAAGTTAAATAATATGGTCCTGAATGAACAGTGAGTTAATGAAAAAATTTACAAAGTAATTCTTAAAAATCTCTTAAATGAAAGTACCACATACCAAAACCTATGGAATACAGCAAAAGTAGTCGTAAGAGGAAAGTTTATAGCAAGAAGCACCTACATCAAGAAAGCAGAAAAACTTAACGTGCACCTAATGATGCGTCTTAAAGAACTGGAAAAACAAGAGCAAACTGAACCCAATATTAGTAGAAGAAAAGAAATAAGAAAGATCAGGGCAAATACAAATGAGATTGAAATTTTAAAAAATACAACAGATTAATGAAACAAAAAGTTGGTTTTCGGAAAACATAAAAAAATCAACAAACCTTGTGATGGTTAATACTGAGTGTCAACTTGATTGGATTGAAGGATGCAAAGTATTGATCCTGGGTGTGTCTGCGAGGGTGTTGCCAAAGGAGACTAACATTTGAGTCAGTGGACTGGGTAAGGCAGACCCCCCCTTTAATCTGAGCAGGCACCATCTAATCAGCTGCCAGCATGGCCAGAATAAAAAGCAGGCAGAAGAACATGAAAAGACTAAACTGGCTTAGCCTCCCAGCCTACATCTTTCTCCTCTGCTGGATGCTTCTTACCCTCAAATATCAGACTCCAAGTTCTTCAGCTTTGGGACTCAGACTGGCTTCCTTGCAGATGGTCCACTGTGGGACCTCGTGATTGTGTGAGTTTCTTGATAAACTCCCCTTAGTTCTGTTCCTCTCGAGAGCTGTTAGTTCTGTTAGTTCTGTTCCTCTAGAGAACCCTGACTAATACAGATATTGGTACCAGTAGAGTGGGGCACTCCTGAAAAGATACCCAAAATTGTGGCAGTAACATCGGGACTGGGAAACAGTCAAGGGTTGAAATGGTTTGGAGGGCTCAGAAGAAGATAGGAAAATGTGGGAATTTTTGGAACTTGCTAGAGACTTGCTGAATGTCTTTGCCCAAAATGCTAATAGTGATATGGACAATAATGTCTGTGTTGAGGTGGTCTCAGATGGAGATGAGAAACTTTTTGGGAACTTGAGCAAAGGTAACTCTTGTTATGTTTTAGCAAAGAGACTCATATCATTTTGCCCCTAGAGATTTGTGGAACGTTGAACTTGAGATAAATGAGTTAGGGTATCTGGCAGAAGAAATTTCTAGGCAGCAAAGCATTCAAAAGGTGACTTGGGTGCTGTTAAAGTTATTCAGTTTCATAAGGGAAGCAGAGCATAAAAGTTGAGAAAATTTGCAGCTTGACAATGCAATAGAAAAGAAAATCCCATTTTCTGAGAAGAAATTCAAGCCAGCTGCAGAAATTTGCATAAGTAACAAGCAGCTGAATGTTAGTCCCCAAGATAGTGTGGAAAATGTCTCCAGGGCATGTCAGAGGTCTTCACAGCAGCCCCTCCCATCACAGACCTGGAGGCCTAGGAGGAAAAAGTGGTTATGTGGACTGGACCCAGGGTCCCCCTGCTGTGTGCAGCCTAGGGACTTGCTGCCCTGGTTCCCAGCTGCTCCAGCTGTGGCTTAAAGGGGCCAATGTAGAGCTCAGGCTGTGGCTTCAGAGCATGCAAGCTGCAAGCCTTGGCAGCTTCCATGTGGTGTCGAGCCTGCCAGTGCACAGAAGTCAAGAACTGGGGTTTGGGAACCTCCGCCCAGATTCAGAAGATGTATGGAAATGCCTGGATGTCAGGCAGAAGTTTTCTGCAGAAGCAGGGCTCCTCATGGAGAACCTCTGATAGGGCAGCGCAGAAGGAAAATGTGGGGTTGGATTTCCCACACAGTGTCCCTACTGGGGCATTGTCTAGTAAAGTTGTGAGAAGAGGGCCACTGTCCTCCAGACTCCAGAATAGAAGATCCAGTGACAGCTTACACCGTGTGCCTGGAAAAGCCACAGACACTCAACACCAGCCCATAAAAGCAGTCAGGAGGGAGGCTGTACCCGCAAAGCCACAGGAACAGAGCTGCCGAAGACCACAGTAACTCACCTCTTACATCAGCGTGACCCAGATGTGAGACATGGAGTCACAGGAGATCATTTTGGAGTTTTAAGATTTGACTGCCCTGCTGGATTTCAGACTTGCATGGGGCCTATAGCCCCTTTGTTTTGGCCAGTTTCCCCCATTTGGAACAGGTATATTTACCCAATGCCTGTACCCCCACTGTACCTAGGAAGTAACTAACTTGCTTTTGATTTTACAGGTTTATAGGCTGAAGGGGCTTGCCTTGTCTCAGATGAGACTTTGGACTGTGGACTTTTGAGTTAATGTTGAAATGAGTTAAGAGTTTGGGGGATTTGGGGGACTGTTGGGAAGGCATGATTGATTTTGAAATGTGAGGACATGAAATTTGGCAGGGGACAAGGGTGGAATAATATGGTTTGGCTTTGTGTCCCCACCCAAATCTCATCTTAAATTGTATTCCCATAATTCCCACATGTTGTGAGAGGGTCCTGGTGGGAGAAAATTGAATCATGAGCCGGTTTCCCCTATACTGTTCTCGTAATAGTGAATAAGTCTCACAAGATCTGACAGTTGTATAAGGAGTTTCCACTTTTGCTTCATTCTCATTCTCTTTGCTTGCCACCATCCATGAAATACTTGACCTGCTCCTCCTTGCCTTCTGCCATGATTGTGAGGTCTCCCCAGCCATGTGGAACTGTGAGTCCATTAAACCTCTTTTTCTTCCCAGTCTTACATATGTTTTTATCAGCAATGTGAAAATGGACTAATACAAACCTTTAGCCAGACTAAGGGAATAAAAAGGGAGAAAAGTCAAATAAATAAAATTGAGATGAAAAAGGAGACATTACAACTAAAACCACAGAAATTCAAAGAATCATTAGAGACTACTATGAGAAAATATATGCCAATAAATTTGAAAACCTAGAAAAAAATGGATATATTCCTCGATACATACAATCTACAAAGATTGAACCATGAAGAAATCCAAACTGTGAATAGACAAATAACAAGTAATGAGATCAAAGCTGTAATAAAAAGTCTCCAAAGAAAAGCCCAGCACCTGATGGATTCACTGCTGAATTCTACCAAACATTTGAAAAATTAATACCAATCCTACTCAATCTATTCCAAAAAAGTCAAGGAGGAGGGAATACTTCTAATACTATGAGGCCAGTATTACCCTGATACCAAAACCCGAGAAAGGCACGTCAAAAAAAGAAAACTGCAAATACTAGCAAACATTTTCAACAATACATTTAAAAGATCATTCATCATGACCAAGTGGAGTTCATCTCAAGGATTCAAGGATGGTTAGACATATACAAATCAACTGATATGATTCATCATATCAGCAGAACAAAGGACAAAAACTATATGATCATTTCAATTGATGCTGAAAAACCATTTGATAAAATTCGACATCCTTTCATGATTAGAAAAAAAAACTTGGGATAGAAGGAACATATCTCAACATAATAAAAGTTATATAAGACAGACCCATAGCTGTATCATACTGAATGGCGAAAAACTGAAAGCCTTTCCTCTGAGGTCTGGAAGACAACAAGGATGCCCACCACTGTTATTCAACATAGTACTGGAAGTCCCAGCTAGAGCAATCAGACCAGAGAAAAAAATAAAGGGCACCAAAATTGGAAAGAAATAAGTCAAATGATTCATGTTTGCAAATTATGTGATCTTATACATAGAAAAACCAAAAACCCTAAAGACTCCACAGGAAAACTGTTAGACCTGATAGGCAAGTTCAGTAAAGTTTCGAGATACAAAGTTCAACATACAAAAATCAGTAGCATTTCTTTTTTTATATTTTTTTGAGACAGAGTCTCACTCTTGTTGCCCAGGCTGGAGGACAATGGTGCAATCTCGGCTGACTACAACGTCCGCCTCCCAGGTTCAAGCGATTCTCCTGCCTCAGCCTCCCAAGTAGCTGGGATTACAAGCATATGCCACCACACCTGGCTAATTTTGTATTTTGAGTAAAGACACGGTTTCACCATGTTGGTCAGGCTGGTCTTAAACTCCTGACCTCAGGTGACCTGTCCACTGGCCTCCCAAAGTGCTGGGATTAGAGGTGTGAGCCACCACTCCCAGCCAAAAATCAGTAGCATTTTTATTTATCAACAATGAACAATCTGAATAAGGGATAAAGAAAATAACCTCATTTACAATAGTTACAAATAAAATAAAATACCTAGGAATTTACCAAAGAAGCAAGAGATCTCCACAATGAAAACTATAAAATATTGATTAAGGAAGTTGTCTATACTTCTTGGTGACTTTTAAAAATAATAATAAATGAAGAAATTGAAGAGGACACACAGAAAATGGAAAGATGCTCATGCTCATGGATTGGAAGATCTGATATTGTTAAAATGCCCATACTACCCAAAGCTATCTATAGTTTAAATGCAGTCACTACCAAAATACCAATTATATTCTTCATGGCAAGAAAAAAATAATTCTAAAATTTATATGGAGCCATAATAGAGCCTGAATAGGCAAAGCTATCCTGAGCAAAAAGAAAAAAACTGGAGAAATCATATTATCTAACTTCAAATTATACTAGAGAGCTACGGTAACCACAACAGCATTGTACTTCCATAAAAACAGATCCATAGGTCAAGGGAGCCGAATAAGGACCCAAAAAATAAATCCATTCATTAACAGTGAACTCAATTTTGACGAAAGTACCAAGAACACGCATTGGGGAAAGCATAGTCTCTTTAATACATGGTGCTGAGCAAACTGGACAGCCACATGCAGAAGCATGAAACTAGACCTCTATTTCTCACCATATATAAAAATCAAATCAAATGGATTAAAGACTTAAATCCAAGACCTGAAACTTTGAATCTACTAGAAAACTTCATGGAAATTCTCCAGTACATTGGTCTGAGCAAAGATTTCTTGAGTAAGGCCTCAAAAGCACAGAAAACCAAAACAAAAATAAATAAATAATAAATGATAATAGGTAAAACAAGTTACAAAGCTTCTGCACAGCAAAGGATACACCAACAAATGAAGAGACAACCTGTATAATGGGAGGAAATATTTGCAAACTACCCATCTGACAATTGATTAATAACCAGAATATATAAAGAGCTTAAACAACTTGATAGAAGAAAAATCAAATAATCTGATTTCAAAATGGGCGAAGAATCTAAATGGACATTTCTCAAAAGAAGACATACAAATGACCAACAGATATTGAAAAAAAGGTCAAATATCACTAATCATCAGACAAATGCAAGTCAAACCTGAAATGAGATATCATCTCACCCCAGTTAAAATGGCTTTTATATAGGCAATAACAAATGCTGGTAAGGATGTGGAAATAGGAGAAGCCTCACACACCGTTGGTGGAAGTGTAAATTAGTACAGCCACGGTGAAGAATAATCTGGAGGTTCCTTCCAAAACTAAAAAAGGAGCTACCATATGATGCAGCAATATCATTGCTTGGTATGCAGCCAAAAGAAAGGAAATCAGTATATTGAGGAGATATCTGCATTCCCATGTTTACTGTAGCACTATTCACAACAGGCAAGATTTGGAATCAACCTAAGTGCCATCAATGGATGAACGAATAAAGGAAATATGGTGTATATATATACAGTGGAATATTATTCACTCACAAAAACAAACGAGATTGTGTCATCTGTAACTACATGAATGGAACTGAAGGACATTTTGTCAAGTGAAATAAGCCAGGCATGAAAAGACAAATCCTTTATGTTCTCCCTCATATGTAGGACTGAAAATTAAAATGATTAATCTCATAGGAATATAGGGTATAATGATGGTTACTAGAGGCTGAGAAGGGTAGCAGGGAGGGAGGGTAAAGTGAGGTTAGTTAATGGGTGCAAAAATATAGTTACATAGAATGAATAAGAATTAGTATTTGATAGCACAACTGGGTGAATATAGTCAGCAATAACTTATTATGTATTTCAAAATCGCGAAGAGAATGAAATTGAGATGTTTCTAACACAAAGAAATGATAAATGCTTAAAGTGATGACTACCCCAATTGCCCTGATTTGATTATTACACATTGTAGGCCTATATCAAATCATCACATATGCCCCACTAATATGTACACCTACTGGGTACCCATAATAAGAAGACAGACTTCAATGTGATTCTACAGCAAGATAGTGCTCAAAAACTTTTATGAGTGCTTGAAATTTTGAGGAAAACCTGAAATAAATTCCAGAGCTGTGAGGTAACAACATATTTCTTCAAAGAGAAATTCTCAAGCTCCAAAAAAACAGAAGTTTCAAAAACACCTCTTGACTTATAATATGTTTTTCATTGACTTCAATGTTTTATTATTTCAACAGGAAAGTTTTGAGTTGGTTAATTTTATGTGTCAACTTGACTGAGCTGTGATTTGCTCAGATATTTGATCAAACGTTATTCTGGGTATGTCTATGAGGGTATTTTTGGATAGCTTAACATTTAAATTGATAGACTGAGTAAAGCAGATTGCCCTAATAATGTGGATGGACCTCATGCAATCAGTTAAAGGCCTGAATAGAACAAAAATACAAAAAGACCAACCCTCCCTCTCATAGGAGGGACCTCCTTCTGCCTGACTGCCTTGAGCTAGAATATTGGTCTTGTTTTGCCTTCAGACTTGAACTAAAACATCAGCTTTTCCTGTGTCTCAAGCTTGCTGACTCCAGCTCTTTACATGAGCCAATTCCTTATAATAAGCCTCTTTATATCTTTATATACATCTATATGTGTTTATCTATATACTTACACACACACATGCATACATACACATCTTATTCTCTGGAGAGCACTGAGAAATACAAATTAGGACTCTCACAATCATCATGGGTATCTTAAGCATTTGCCCAGGTTAATTGCCCAGCCCAGGTGATCTAGTGCCTTACCTTTAAGAATTTAATTTATTTCTTGAATGCATATATGAGTGTATGAATAAACAGTCAAATGCACGAATAAATGAATGATTGATTATTAAAGTGGGTTCTCTAAATTGTGTGATTCTTCAATCATTTATGACAGAATATGTTTCAAAAGGAAGTGCTCAAGTGACTAGCCTCTTTCCTGCATTTCTGGAAACTGCAGGCTGGCTATGCTGATGTGGACAAAATATCCAGCTAAAAACTGAGCAATGGAGACTATCGTTCAGATTGTTGGCCTCAATTAAGAATAGCCATTGTGTTTCCACAAAGGCAAAGCATGCGCTTTATTAGGCAATTCACAACCTCTCTACTTTGTAGAGCACTGAGCTGACTTGCTACTGTCTTTTTACTCTTCTCTCCTGCAACAAACACTCAGCTCTTAAAATCTGAGAGGCTGAACTAAGCAATGGGAAACACACACAAATCTGAAACACCTATTCTTTCCTTCATACTAGAAACCTGAAAAAAATGGTACTGATTGCTTAAAAATAAAATTTAAATTGGTAGAAAAGCATACTCTTTTTGTTATAAATTCTATTAATATCTATATTAGTTACAAAGTATTAGAAATAGCAATTTAGAAATAGAGATTTCTAAGCAATCAAAAAATGCTTACTCGTCTTTCTGTGCCTGGCTTATTTCACTTAACATAACGATCTCCAGTTCCATCCATGTTGTTGCAAAAGACAAGATCTCACTCTTTTTATGGCTTAGAATAGTACTCCATTGGGTATATGTGCCACATTTTATCTATTCATCTGTTGATGATGCTATAGATAATCTCTCATTGTAGTTTTTATTTGCATTTCTCTGGTGATCAATGATGTTGAGAATATTTTCATGTGCATGTTTGCCATTTGTATGTCTTCTTTTGAGAAATGTCTATTCAAATGTTTTGCCTATTTTAAAAATCAGATTATTAGTTTTTTTCTGCAGAGTTGTTTGACCTCCTTATATATTCTAGTGATTAATCCCTTGTCAGAGGAATAGCTTGCAAATATTTTCTCCCATTCTTTGGTTGTCTCTTCACTTTGTTGATTGTATCCTTTGCTTTACAGAAGCTTTTTAACTTGATATGATCCCATTTGTCCATGTTTGCTTTGCTTGCCTGTGCTTGTGGGGTATTGCTCAAGAAATCTTTGCTCTAACAAATGTCCTGGAGATTTTCTACAAAGTTTTTTTTTTTTTCAGATTTGTCAATTTATTGGCATAATGTTGCTCACAGAATCCATTAATTTTCTGCAGTATCAGTTGTAATGTCTACTTTTTCATTTCAAATTTTATTTATTTTAGTCTTCTTTTTTTTTTCTTAGTTTGGCTGAAGTTTTATCAGTTTTGTTTAATTTTTCAAAAAATTAACTTTCTGTTTTATTGATCTTTTGTATTTTTACTTTAATTTCATTTATTTTCTCCTTTAATCTTTATTATTTATTTTCTTCTAATTTTGGGTTTGGTTTTCATTTTTATATTGTTTATTTGAAGTTTTTATTCTTTTTAATGTAGGCACTTATAGCTATAAACTTCCCTCTTGCTACTGCTTTTTGCTATATCCCATAGGTTTTGGTATGTTGTATTCCTGTTATCATTTGTTTCAAGTAATTTTTGAATTTCCTTCATAATTTCTTCATCGACCCACTGGTCATTCAGGAGCATATTGTTTCATTTTTATGTATTTGTGTAGTTTCCTAAATTCCTCTTGTTACTAATTTCTAGTTGTATTCCATCGTGGTCAGAGAAGATGCCAGATATTATTTCAATTTTTAAATGTTTTAAGATTTGTTTTGTGACCTAAGATATATTCTATACTTGAGAATAATACATATGCTATAGAAAAGAATGTATATTCTGCAGCTGTTGGATAAAATGTTCTGTAAATATCTATTAGATCCATTTGGTCTGCAGTGCAGTTAAAGTCTGAAGTATCTGTTGCTTTTCTGGCTAGAAGATCTGTTCAGTGCTGAAAGTGGGATATTGAAGTCTCCAGCTATTATTGTATCAGGGTCTCTCTCTCTCCTTAGCTTTAATATTTGCTTTATATATCTGGGTGCTCTTGTCTTGGGTACATATATATTTTAAATTGTTATATCCTTTTGCTGAATTGACCTCTTTATTGTTATATACTTCTTTGTATCTTCATACAGTTTTTGTCTCAAAATCTATTTTGTCTGATAGAAGTGGAGTGCCTCCTGCTCTTTTTTGGTTTCCATTGGCATGGAATATCTTTTACTGTGCCTTTATTTTCAGCCTATGTGTATTTTATAGGTGAATTGTGTTTCTTGTTGGCAACAGTTCAATGGGTCTTGTATTTTCAGCCATTCGGCCAGTCTATATCTTTTTTGAATAATTTAGTCCATTTACATTCAATGTTATTATTGATAATGTTATTATTTTCAGCCTATGCGTATTTTTATAGGTCAATTATGTTTATTGTAGGCAACAAATCAATGGGTCTTGTATTTTCATCCATTCAGCCAATCTATATCGTTTGATTGGAAAATTTAGTCCATTTACATTCAATGTATTATTGATAAGTAAAGACTTACTCCTGCCATTTTGTTATTTTCTGGTTGTTTTGTGGTCCTCTCTTCCTTCTCTCTCTCATTCTTGTCTTCCTCTAGTGAAGATAATTTTCTCTGAGGATATGATTTAGTTTCTTGCTTTTTATGTTTTGTGAAGCCATTGTATGTTTTTCTGGTTGAGGTTTTCATGAGGCTTGTAAATACTATCTTAAACCCATTATTTTAACCTGCTAACAAGTTCACACTGTTTGCATAAATAAACAAACAAGCAAAAAGAAAACTAATAAAAGCTCAACTTAACTTTGTCCCACTGCTTAACTTTTTGTTGTTTCCATTTATATCTTATGGTGCTGACTATTTCTTGAAAAGATTTTGTAGTTTTTATTTTTGATTGGTTCATTGTTTAGTCTCTTTTTAAATTATACTTTAAGTTCTGGGGTACACGTGCAGGATGTGCGTGTTTGTTACATAGGTATACACTTGCCATGGCAGTTTGCTGCACCCATCAACCCATCATCTACATTAGGTATATCTCCTAATATTATCCTTCCCCTACCCAACCTCCCACCGACAGGCCCCGGTGTGTGATGTTCCCCTCCCTGTTTCCATGTGTTCTCATTGTATAACTCCCACTTATGAGTCAGAACATGTGGTGTTTGGTTTTCTGTTCTTGTGTTAGTTTTGCTGAGAATGATGGTTTCCAGCTTCATCCATGTCCTTGAAAACATGAACTCATCCTTTTTAGGTTGGTTCAACATATGCAAATCAATAAACGTAATTCATCACATAAACAGAACTAATGACAAAAACCACATGATTATCTCAATAGATGCAGAAAAGGCCTTCAATAAAATTCAATACTCCTTCATGCTAAAAACTCTCAATAAACGAAGTATTCATGGAATGTATCTCAAAATAATAAGAACTATTTATGACAAACCCACAGCCAATATCATACTGAATGGGCAAAAACTGGAAGCATTCCCTTTGAAAACCTGCACAAGACAAGGTTGCCCTCTCTCACTACTCCTATTCCACATAGTATTGGAAGTTCTGGCCAGGGCAATCAGGCAAGAGAACAAAATAAAGGGTATTCAAATAGGAAAAGAGGGAGTCAAATTGTCTCTGTTTGCAGATGACATGATTGTATATTTAGAAAACCCCATCGTCTCAGCCCAAAATCTCCTTAAGCTGATAAGCAACTTCAGCAAAGTCTCAGGATAAAAAATCAATGTGCAAAAATCACAAGCATTTCTATACACCAATAACAGACAGACAGAGAGCCAAATCATGAGTGAACTCCCATTCACAACTGCTACAAATAGAATAAAACACCTAGGAATACAACTTAGAAGCAATGTGAAGTACGTCTTTAAGGAGAACTACAAACCACTGCTCAAGGAAATAAGAGAGGACACAAACAAATGGAAAAATATTTCATGCTCATGGATAGGAAGAAACAATATCATGAAAATGGCCATACTGCCCAAAGTAATTTATAGATTCAATGCTATCCCCATCAAGCTACCATTGACTTTCTTCACAGAATAGGAAAAAAACTACTTTAAACTTCATTGTTCAGTCTTTCTACTTAGGATAAGAGTAGTTTATACACCACAGTTACAGTGTTATAATAGCCTGGGTTTTTCTGAGTACTTACTATTACCAGTAAGTTTTGTACCTTAAGGTGATTACTTGTTGCTCATTAATGTCCTTTTGTTCTCATTGAAGTACTCTTTTTAGCATTTCTTGTCAGATGAGTCTGGTATTAATGAAACCCCTCAGTTTTTGTTTGTCTGGGAAAGTCTTTATTTCTCTTTCATGTTTGAAGGATATTTTTACTAGATATACTAACATAGGGTAAAAGTTATTTTCCTTAAGCACTTTAAACATGTCATAACACTCTTCCTTTCAGGGCAGCAAGGTCTTCCAGGCCCTGGATGGGTCCAGAAGTGCAGTCTAGGAGTCAAAGACTAGAGTCAAAAAACACAGAAGTCTACAGGTAGAAGTCTACAGGTAGAAGTCTACCTGATATTCTATTGTGACTGAGTGGACACTCAAACCACAAGATGCGGTCCTTCCCACTTTTCCTTCCCCTTTGGAAAGGCAGAGGAGCCTCACTCTGTAGCAACCATTACCATCACTGCTGACCACAAGGAGTACTGCCAGACTACCACTGATGTTCCCTTAAGGTCCAAGGTCTCTTAAATCAGCTTGCAGCAAATGCTGCATGGCCTGAGAGTCACACTTCAGGGCAGTAGGCTCCCCTCTGGCTCAAGGCAGGTCCAGAAATGCCATTTAAGAGTCCAGTCCTGGAATCGGGGACCCCAAGAACCTATCCTGCTGTGGTGGTATAAGTACCTGAAGCCAGCAAGTCTCAGACATTCACCAAGTCCCTTGATTTAGAATCTGGGTATCACTGCTGATTATTCAGAGCCCAAAGGCTCTCCAGTTAGCAGGAGATACATGCTGCCAGGACTTGGTCCTTCCTTTCAAGGCAGCAGCTTCCCTTCTGGCCCAAGGTGTGTCTAGAAATGTCTTCTGGGAGCTAGGGCCTGGAACAGGGGCTTCTTGACTCTGACTATGCCCTATCCTGCTGTAACTGAGCTGGTATCCAAGATGAAAGACAAAGTCTTCTTCACTCTTCCCTCTCCTCTCCTCTCCTCAAGCAGAAGGAAGGGGTGTCTTTTGGAGCTGTGAGTTGTGCCACCTCTGGGCTAGAGGAGGAGTAATGCCAGCACTCCTTTGGTTGCCCCAGCTGGTGTCTCAGTATGTCACATGCCCCCCATGATCCACCGTCTCTGGCCACAGTTTAGCCCTAGGACTTGCCTATGAGTCGCAGTCCTTAAGGTCTAGACTCCTTTTCAAGTTTGCTTATGGACTGAGAGCACTTTGGCCCTTGGTGGGAGGTTTGCAGGCACTCCAGTTTGGGATCGGCACTTTGTAATCAAATTAAAATGCATTAAAGTCTTAAATGTAAGACCTCAAACTACGAAACTAATAAAAGGAAACATTGAGAATCTCTCCAGGACATTGGCCGGGGCAAACATTTCATGAGCAATACCCCATAATACCAGCAACCAAAGGAAACATGGACAAATGGGATCATATCAAGTTAAAAAGCTGCTGTAAAGCAAGGATACAATCAACAGAGTGAAGAGACAACCCAAAGAATGGGAGAAAATATTTGGAAGCTATTCCTCTGACAAGGGATTAATCACTAGAATATATAAGGAGCTCAAACAACTCTGCAGAAAAGAAATCTAATAATCTGATTTTTAAAATAGGCAAAATATTTAAATAGATATTTCTCAAAAGAAGACATACAGATGGCAAACATGCACATGAAAAGGTGCTCAACATCACCGATCACCAGAGAAATGCAAATAAAAACTACAATGAGAGATTATCTCACCCCAATTCAAATGGCTTATATCCAAAAGACAGGCAATAACAAATGCTGGCTAAGATGTGGAGAAAAGGGAATCCTTGCACACTGTTAGTGGAAATGTAAATTAGTACAGTCACTATGGAGAACTGTTTGGAGGTTTCACAAAAAACTAAAAATTGAGCTACTATGTACTCCAACAATCCCACTGCTGGGTATATACCTAAAAGAAAGAAAATCAGTACACCAAAGAGATATCTGCACTTCTATATTTGTTGCAGCACTGTTTACAATACCTAAATTTGGAAGCAACCTGAGTGTCCATCAACAGATGAATAAAGCAAATGTGGTACATATACACAATGGAGTACTATTCAGCCATAAAAAAGAATGAGATCCAGTCATTTGCAACAATGTGGATGGAAATGGAGATCATTATGTTAAGTGAAATTAGCCAGGTCCAGAAAGACAAACATCACATGTTCTCACTTATTTGTGGGATCTAATAATCAAATCAATTGAACTCATGGACATAGAGAGTAGAAGGATGGTTTACCAGAGGATAGAAATGGTAGTGAGGGATTGGGGGGAAAGGTGGGGGTGGTTAATGGGTACAAAAAATTTAGAAAGAATGAATAAGACCTACTATTTGACAGGACAGTAGGGAGACTATAGTCAATGATAACTTAATTATATATTTTAAATTAATTTAAATAATGTAATTGGATTGTTTGTAACTCAAAGTATAAACACTTGAGGGGATGAATACCCCGATTCTCCACGATGTGCTTATTTCACATTGAATGCCTGTATCAAAACATCTTGTGGACCTCATAAATACATAAGCCTACTATGTACCCACAAAATGTTGAGGAGGATGTGAAACATCCTTATACACTGTTGGTGATGTAAGTTAGCACAGCTGTTTTGGAAAACAATATGGAGGTTCCTCAAAAAAACTAAAAATAAAATTACCATATCATCTAGCAAACCCACTTTATATGTATATGCCTTTTTTAAAAAAATAAAATTATGTTATTTGTGACAACATGGATGAACCTAAAGGACATTATGTTACGTGAAATAAGCCAGTCACAGGGAAGCAAATACCATATGATCTCCCTCATGTGGAATCTCAGATAGTTGAACTCATAGAAGCAGAGAGTAGAATGGTGGTTTTACAGACAGGGGATGGAGGGATGGTGTGGATGGAGAGTTAATGGGTACAATGTTTCAGTTATATAGGAGGAATCAGTTCTGGTGTTCTATTGCACAGTATGGTAACTATAGTTAATATTAATAACTTAATATTAAGGTATTGTAGAGTTCACAAAGCTAGAAAAGAGGATTCTCATTACAAGGAAACGATAAACACTTGTGATTGATATGCTAATTATCCTGATGTGATCATTCCACTATGTATGCATGTAATATCACATTGTATCCCATAAATATATACAATTATTATCAATTTAAAATAATATAAACATAAAAAGAAAAAGAAATTTAAAATAAATAAAATAACATGGTAAGACCTGTATTTAAAGTTCTGGTCCAAATATAGCAATGATTTTGATCATTACAGATGTTACTACAAACATTCAAACTGATACCTACTGAGAAGCACTCTAGGCTAAGCAGTTTGGAAATTCTACATCCCCTGGAATGCTTCAGTGCTTCTGATGAAAGCCCTGACATCTGGGATTCCTGTTGTGAGGTCCTAGGTGAATAGTCCTAACTGCAAGACTAATACTGGACACACTCAGAGACAGAGTTCATAAGGTCACCCTCACTTTTCCACATCAGGTGGAAACAGAAAAATGAAATTATTACCTTTCAAAATATTTGTCTGCTTGAATTATTTCACTCTTACCCCTAATTGTAACACCAACTATAATTTATTTGCTCCAGAGACAAAATCAGGTCTTCACATATCCTTGAGGCAACTCTCTGTGTTGTATGCACGCGCACACACACACACACACATTCATTCTTTGCTCAACCTTTTCATTATTTTATTGTCTAACTCTTTCATTATTTCATTGCTCTCCAACTTGAGGACACTTTTAAGACTGTCAAGCAGTTACTGACTTCTGAGTCTTTATCATCAAAGCAAATGAAATAAATGACAGTTTCCTGCCCCGACACTTCACCATATGGTATTGATGCAGTGACTAGCCACAAAATGCCAGATGGCCCCAAGATATCAGTTATTCAAGAATAACATCATACCCACTCAGAATATATGCATAACTCCTCCCAAAGGGTAGTACTACTCTTAATTATAAACTCCTCTATCCAGTACTGAAGATTTATGTCCAAAGCCTAGGACATATTTGTCTAAATATTTGGACATTTAGAAAAGAAATATCAAATACTCATGTCATATTGTGTTGTGTCATTGAAAATGCTTGTGTTAGAACATATCCCACAGGTGTCTCTGGGGGATGCTAAATTATCTTAAGGCTAGTGTGGAGAGGATATCCAGTAGAGAAACTCCCTGGAGAATAAAAGCCCTTATAGATAGAAAATATCCTTCCAAATGGAACTCAATCATGTTCATTTTACACAGCTAGATCAGGAATGTATTTCTGTGAAGGCACTAACTAAAAATGTGGAAATCTACCAAACTGTTAATTGATTTTTATACTGAATAAAATTCTTTTACCATAACTATTTTTATTACAATAATTAGGAGCAGTACAGGTCATGACAAAAAATATTACAAATTTCAGATCACTTCATAGCATGAAGTTATTTTAAATGCTTATACTCTTATAAACACAAGTTAATTTTAATTTAAAAATGGTCATTTTTAATGTTTGATATGACCAACATTCCTAATTCAGCACAACAAAATGATGGAAAACAACTGGGTCACACTGCATATGTCAAAAAAAAAAGCACAATGTACAAAATGTGCATGTTTCTGTTGACAGTATATGAAAATAGTTAACATACATGTTACAGGTAAACATGACATATTAAGAAATAGCACTAGTAAAAAATTGGCATGCAAAAGAAAATGCAAAAAAAAGTTCAATATGACAACACAAGACAGTAGAATTGGTAACTTTTGGATAAAATATTTACAATGAATAAAATATTAACATAGTATATGCTATACAACTTTGCACAAACCTTCCAAAGTGATTTTATGTCATTGGGAAGAGACCAAGAAACCTTGGACAAGAATCAATATTGATTTTCCAGGAATATTTCAGGGGAAAAAAGTCTGGGTTGAAGTAATCTCCTTTGTAAGATGAACTGCAAGACCCATACCACCATATTAAAATGTTGCCACTACCATCTCAGAATTGTGATTGCCAGACACTAACATTTCTGCCAACTAATCTAAATTTTCATTAGTTGAGCTAAAGGAATTTGTACAGAAATTTTTTTTCCAAGACATGAAAATGAAGAATTCAAATGAATAAAAATGTCCTGAGGTGCATTGCAGGAGGAAAATGGCCAAGGTGAAATGACCGATACAGGGTCTTTAAAAATTTACCATTGTATAGCAAGTTGTACGGTAATGCAATATATTGTCATTGTCACCAAATGTTGAATTATAAATTATTTTTCCCTAAAGTTCCCACTTTCCCTTTCCTATCTCTTCAGCCAATTCAGGCAAATAGTCCATTCTGAGTTCTTTCCTGAGGATGCAGATGTGACAGGTAGGGTGCAAAAGAGAAACTTCCCCTAAGCCTCTGATTTATATGTTTCCAAAATCTTAAAGCTAAAAGGGGATTATTTTAAGGGGCAAAAATGAATTTGGGAGGAAACTATCAAGATGTGAACAGGAAGGGATTTTCCCAGAGGACTAAAAACATAGGGAATAGCAGAAGAAAAAACAAATTAAGGTGGTTTAGAGACAGAACATTGACTCTACTCTCCAAATTAGAATTTCAGTAAAGGGGCAAGATGCCAATTTAGTATTAAAGCCAGAGAATAAATTTGGATATCTGCCCCTCTTCTAAGATAATAAACCCAGAGAAGTGATAAAGCCCCACATTCCATATCAAGGCAAATAGAGTCATAGATAAGTCCCAGAATAAATCCTTTGCCAGAGAATAGCATGGAAGAGATGGAATGATACCCCAGTTTTCAAGCCTAGCATGAAAATAGCAGAGTGACCCATTAGACCTGAAGTCCAAGGTAGACAAGAATGAGAAATGTCTCGACAGTTTACTGCATGGATTGGTGAGCAAGGACCAAGTGGCACCATGGATTGGTCAGCAGATATCTGTGTGGACAGATGGCTCAAGGACAAGATGAGTCATGCAATGCCTTGCAATTACATAAGTCTCCCTTGAACTTAAACACAGCCCAGGGAAAAGAGAAAGAGTTTTGGTGTCTGATATCCTGGAGAAATGGAGGATTCAAAGAAAAATTCCATTGATACATAGAAAAATAATGTTTCTTACATACCTGATTTAGTTTGGACTGAGATTTGTACCTCTTATGACAGAAAATATAATTAACATTTATATCATGAATTACAGGATACGGGTTAGCTTCCACATATCTGATTCCCAAATTTTCCTAATATGAACACAGTTAAACTTTCCTACATGACATGTGGACCCAACTTGCCATCATCTTCCCTCACATATGTTCTGTAGCTTCATATGTTTTGTTCACAGTGTGCATTCACTTCTCTTTTATTCCTGCTTCTCAGAACAACTATTCTGTGCAAAGCATGACAGCATAAAAGCCTCTCTGTTCTTCAAGGCCTGTGTTCTATTAAGTCTTTTATACGAACTATCATTTACTGTACATCAACCTTACCAGGAACTTTACTAGGGCTATCCCTTCTTCACAAACATAAAAACATTCAAACTCAGCATCATAATCCCCTTTTTACAGACAGAAAGCATGGGCTTGGAAAGGCTAAGTAACTCCCTTACTTGGGTAAGGCAGGCAAGCTGCAAAATCTTTTCTATTTCTAAACTTCCAGCCCAAGTTGATTTTTAGATGGTAACCTTTGTATTGTCCATTCTACCCAAGTGTCTCCATAATACATACTAATACATAATACATAATATTAATTTTCCTTACTTTTTTAAAAATCATACAACTAGGCTCTTGTCTTGGTCATTACTTGTGTATTAAATTTGCCTTTCAAGCCAAATTGGAAATAATCAAAATTCACAGATGAGGCATCATTTAGGAAAAACTCTTTTGCTCTATTTTTAACTTTTTGCAAAATACTATTGCCCTTCCAGAAATATTTCAGCTTGCCATGGTCTCAAGTGGGAATTGAACAATGAAAACACATGGACACAGGGAGGGGAACATCACACACAGGGGCCTGTCAGGGGGTGGGGGGCTACAGGAGGGAGAGCATTAGGAGAAATACCAAATGTAGGTGACGGGGTTGATGGGTGCCGCAAACCACCATGGCACGTATATACCTATGTAACAAACCTGCACCTTCTGCCCATGTACCCCAGAACTTAAAGTATAATAATAAAAAAAGATATGTTTTATTCCTCTTTTCTGCTAGATGCTTACACTATCTCTCTTCTTGCCCCGACAATTAAGATTCTTAAGAGTGATTGCGTTCCCTATAGTCTCTAGCTTGCCTCCTATTCACTCCCCATCCTGCTGCAATCTGGTTTTCTCTTACTAAGCCACTAAGGGCTCTTTGTGATGTTACCAGTGAGCTTATTGCTATTAAACCCACTGGACATTGATTGGTCTTTATCTAATTATTGTGACATAAAAATATAACTAAGGAGGAAGAAGAGAGATTATCTGCTTTGAGCAATTTTTCCATAAGTGAAACATTTAAAGCTTTATTATTAAGGTAATATGTTCACATAACCAAGATAGTTGTCAACACCATGGTGCAAGGAAATAAAAGGAAACAGTGTAAAAGCTAAAATAGCATGACCCAGAAAGAAGAGAGTGGAGGTGTTACTCCTTTTTGAACAGTGAGTTCCCCATTACCTAATAGTGGCCATGCAGGACCTGCTGCATTGATAGAGGAACTTGGAATCCTCTTCTTAAACACTGTCTCTCCCTTGGCTCTCAGACACCTCTCAGCCCCATGTCTTCCCTATGTACCATTTCCATTGCCTGGACCTCTGTTATCCCAGAAAATTTCTATTAGAAATCCCTCTAATTTCTACTCATGTTTCAAGTCTTCACTTCATATCTCCTCATCACAGAGGGCTTCCATGATTCTCCAGGATTAAATTCCCCTTGCTTTAGAACCTCTTTTGCAATGCTCATCACAGTTGTTATCACTTATTGAATGTCTGTCTTGGCTGACTGTGATCTTCAGGAAGACAGATGGAGATCGTCTTTCGTGTTCACTGATATAGCCCCAGGGTCTAAGAGTGCCTTTATATTAGGCACTCTATTTGTCTACTAGAGGCAAATTATAAATGCTTGATAATTGTTCCCTGAATTGTTGAATTGAATTGTACTGAATTGAAATATTCTTAAATCAATATTTCTATCACAGTTTAGAAGGTGCATTTGTAATATAGGGAGTGTCTTGGTCAGTTTGGGCTGCTGTAACAAAATACCACAGACTAGTACTTAAACAACAAATCATTCTTGAGGCTGGAAGTCTGAGATCAGGGTTCAATCATACTGGGGTTCTAACAAAGATCCTCTTCTGGGTTGCAGACTTCCAACTCCTCATTGTATCCTCACATGGTGGAAAGAGAGCAAGTAGCTCTCTGTCCTCGTCTTATAAGGACACTAATCCCATTCATAAGGGCTCCATCCTCATGACCAAATTACCTCCCAGAGACTCCACCTTCAAATACTATCTGTGTTAGGCCATTCTTGCATTGCTATAAAGAAATGCCTGAGACTGGATACTTTATAAGGAACAGAGGGTTAATTGGCTAGCAGTTCTACACGCTGTACAGGAAGCATGGCCCTGGCATCTGCTGGGCTTCTGGGGAAGCTTCAGGGACTTTTTACTCATGGCAGGAGGCAAAGTGGGAGCCTCATATGGCCAGAGCAGGAGCAAGAGTAACAGTGGGGAGTGGGGGAAGGTGCTGCACACTTGTAAACCACCAGATCTCATGTGAATTCAGTGTGAGGGCTCACTTATCACCAAGGGGATGGCCCAAGACATTTCTGAGGGATCCGCCCCACGACCTAAACACCTCCACCAGGCCCCACCTGGCCCCATGTAAATGGGAATTCTATTTCAGTATGATATTTGGGTGGGGACAAATATCCAAACTATATCACCACCACATTGTGGGTTAGATTTTAAAATACAAATGTTAGACACAAACATTCTATCTGTAACAGGGAACATTGAAAGAAGATTATTATGATGGTAAATGTCTACAAGTGCTGTCAATAATGAATATTCTACTGAAGAAATCTTACAGAAGAAAAAGGCATTTAAAGTTTATCATATGTGTTTATGAAAGGGTAAAAAAATTCTGTTAGATAGGAGGAATAAGCTTTAGTGATCTACTGCACAGTATGGTGATTATAAAAAACAATGAAAGAGTAGATTTTAAAGTTCTCACCAAAAAAAAAATAAGTATGTGAGGTGATAAATTTGTTAATTACTTTGATTTAATCATTCCACAATGTAAACAAGTATCAAAACATCACATCAAGACCCCATAAATATATAATATATACCAATTATTTATATTGTTAATTAAAAATAAAATTACAAAACATTTTAAAGACTGCATAGAGACAATTGAAGAACTTTTTTTTAAAGCCTATACATTAGAGAATGGTATTATATCAATTTTAAATGTCTTGAGTGTGATCATTGTATTGTGGATATGAGAAGAATCTTCTTGTTCTTCTGAGATATTCGTTTAAGTATGTAGGAGTGAAGTGTCATGGAGTATGTAAAGCTAAAGCAACTAATTCTCAAATAACTGAATTTAAAACATGTACATGTGTAAAATAGTAAATAAAGCCCATCATACAGAAGAGATATTGGAAGAGATTTGCTGCATAAGACAAAACTAGAACATAGAGGAAAAATTCAGCTCAATATAAGGAATGATTTTAACAATCAGAAGCTAACAAAAAAGTTGCATCCATTAAAATGAGAGCAGTTCCCCCACCCACCTCTGCTCTAGTGGAGACAAGCATAATCTTGAGAAGGTATTGTCTCACTGAACAGGCAGTCGTAGAGTATGAACCCTGCGGTCTTTCCACAAGGTTAGATATCCTTCATAAGTGAAGGAATAGTAGAAACTCATATTCTTTCCCTTAAGCTATCCCAAGCATAAAGAGAAAGGTTGCACAGAGAAAAGTTGAACATGAACTCCTTAGAAAAGAAATGTGTTTAACACACACACACTGTTGTCATGTTTTTTTGTTCTAATAGAGAATAAGCTTGTCTTATGTTCATTGTGTTTTCAGTTAAGGTTCGTTTGGTTGGTTGATTGGTTTATGTGTTTTTTTAATTATCTATGGATGTATAACCCATGCAAGCAACTTAGCATACTTTGCACTTTCTTCTGAATTCTCTAACCCAAATTTGTACTTCAACTAGGAACAATTGCTCAACAAATATGAACATGTGCTTGCTTATTGTTTAGTGAATAACCTTATTATTCAAAAATTCAATAAACATTTCTATGGATGTCCAAAGTTTCCAGTCAGTTCATATCCATTGAGACATGGCTGGTAGCAAAAACTAGCTTGTCAAACACTTTAGAAAGGGAAAATTAGTTTTTAAACAAAATCATAAAGCCATAATATTAGTTTAACTGATTTTAGGATTCTGGGGTTAAACACACTTTCTGCATTAGTAACCATTCTATTTTACTTTCTTTCTGTCTGGTCTTTCTTAATTCTCAGTACCAGGGGAAGAAACAGTAATTATTGTGAATACTGTGGCATTTGGAATTAAAAATAATTATACAGTTTTCTAACAGCACAGAGACAGTATTTGAACTCAGATGTTTTTTCTGCATGTATTACTTCCAACATTATTTTGTCTTTCTCTACTATTCAGCAATATAACACACACACACACATTTTTTTATGAAGAGAATCAAAACGTTTTCTTTTAAGAAAAGTTATTTTTCTGTTTTTAGAAAAGTTAAAAAAGCCCACTTAAAAGGGGAAATTACTAAAAAATAAATTTAAATTTGGTATGAACATGCCAAATAATAGTATAATTATAATTATTTTCTCCCTTTTGGTACTCATTCTTTAGACTACAGAGTATTTTTATTCAATTTTTCAATGTAGTACAGAGATAGACAAGACATTGGGAAATACATACAGAAAGTGAAAAGACACATATCTAACAATAAAGGGTAGAGAGACTGGAAGTGTGGGTTGGAATATGGTAGAAATCAGGGCAGGAGAAGGTACCACCCCTTCTACAGCTAGACACTTTGTGGTTCAAGGGTAGCCTAGATCAAGTAACCAGACAGTGAGAGTCTGGTCAGAGCCCTGTGAGCCTCTACAGCTCTGAAGACTGGTTAGATGAGTGGCACACTTCAAAGGCTCTAATCCCACTCTATCTTAAAGTTCTCTATTTTAAATACATCAGACATTCTCACTGCTGGGAAAACGAAGTAGACATATTTTTCCCTATTCCTCCTGCTCTTCTCCCAGCTACAAGTTAAAGAAAAAAAAAAAAAAGACACTAGGACATTGTATAAAAAACAGACATAAGAAGACTTTGAAATGTGGAAAGAAGAGGCTGCCTGGAGACCTCAGGACCCAAGGAAAGATATAGTAGTGAGTTTTCTGGGCTTCTGTTTCTTTGGGTTTTCTATACCTCATCTATCCCCAAGTCAGCAATCCAGAAACACCAATAGGTATAGGCAAAAAAAAAAAAAAAAAAAAAAAAAGCCTAAAGAAAGCTTGCTCTTAGTATCAAAAAAAGAGCATCCCAGAAAGAAAATTTTTAGAAAATAAGCATTCTACTCTAGCCAGGCACCACAGAAAATAACTGTATGCTCCCAAACAAAGGCCAAGTTGGGTACCTAGTCTTCCACCTTTGCTAACTCTAATAAGGCACCCCAAGCCTCCCACCAGAGTGATATCAAAGAAGGCCCAGAGGGAAGCAGAGATTTTTTTTCTTTTTGAGACGGAGTCTCGCTCTGTCGCCCAGGCTGGAGTGCAGTGGCCCGATCTCATTTCATTGCAAGCTCCGCCCCCCGGGTTCACGCCATTCTCCTGCCTCAGCCTACCTAGCAGCTGGGACTACAGGCGCCCTCCACCTCACCCGGCTAGTTTTTTTGTATTTTTTAGTAGAGACGGGGTTTCACCGTGTTAGCCAGGATGGTCTCGATCTCCTGACCTCGTGATCCGCCCGTCTCGGCCTCCCAAAGTGCTGGGATTACAAGCTTGAGCCACCGCGCCTGGCCAGAAGCAGAGATTTTTATGATGCCAGGCAATGAGAAGACCTTACCTGCATCCCTGAGGTGTTGGCAGGGAGGCTGGACTTCCAGCCTCACTCCTCCAGTCCCCACTAGCTTATCAACAGAGGTGGTCTACAGGAAACTTAGAACAAGCTCAGTGGTAAAAAAGGACATCCTTGTCTCATGGTGACAGTGGAGCCACTCCTGCCTCTCCGTGCCAGGGTGATGTCACAGAGAGCCAGGGAAAGGCCTGAAGTCTCCTGACCATTCAACAGTAATAAGAATAAGACTCTTCAGGAGTCAACAGAGGCTGACTTGGGAACCGGGACTTCAATACTTGTAGCCCCACCTGAAAATAAGGAGACAGTGCCCCTTTCACCCACCAAAGCATTACCAGAAGCCTGTTATACCAGATAAATAAGATCCAGAGCCTCATCATACCCTAAATGTCCAGGTTTCTATCAAAAATCACTTATACTAGGAACTGGGAAAATCTCAATATAAATGGGAAAAGATAATCAACAAACACCAACACCAAAATGACACAAAGGCCAGAAATACCTGACAGTAATTTTAAAACAGCAATGATAAAAAAGCTTCAACAAACACTTATGAATGTGTTTGAGACAAAAGAAAAGCAGAAAGTCTCAGTGAAGAGATAGAAGACATAAAGAAGACCCAAATGGGAAATTTTAGAATTGAAAAATACTATACATTAAAAAAAAATTAATGGATAGTCTCAACAGCAGAATGGAGAGGAAAAAAGACTCAGTGAATTTGTAGACTAGAACTTTTCCAATTTGAACAACATAGAGCAAATCGACTGGGGAAAAAAACTGAACAGAGCCTCAGGGACCTATGGGACAATCACAAAATATCTAATATCTGTGTCACTGATTAGTCCCAGAAAAGAGGGAGAAAGAGATTGGGTCTAGAAAAAGTATTCAGAGAAAGAATCTGAAGATCTCAGCAACACTAGCTCCCTGCATTTCCCACCCCACACATCCTCAGAAGCTAGAGCCCGGCTTGCTGAATTTTAGAAAAGTCCTCATGATGCAGCAGTCCAACAGCAGTCAGTGCCACACCTTAAGCCTAACTCAAGAAAACAGATTTTGGCCGGGCTCAATGGCTCACGCCTGTAATCCCAGCACTTTGGGAGGCTGAGGTGGGTGGATCAGTTGAGGTCAGGAGTTCGAGATCAGCCTGGCCAACATGGTGAAACCCCGTCTCTACTAAAAATATAAAAATTAGCCAAGTGTGGTGGCACATGCCTGTATTCCAGCTACTCAGGGGGCTGAGGCAGGAGAATCACTTGAACCCAGGAGGCGGATGTTGCAATGAGCCAAGATTGCGCCACTGCACTCTAGCCTGGGTGACAGAGTGAGACTCTGTCTCAAAAAAAAAAAGATTTTGATAAAGTGTGTATGAGTTTAAAACTACTTTTCTGACCCTAAAAATTTCCCAGTTCACCTTCTTTTATTCTGGTCCTTGACCATGATGCAAACCTGAGAAATTCACCAGAGACATAAAGGGGAGCTGTCAGTAGGACTGCACCCCAAATCAGGCAGTCTAGGCTGTGTTTGACTATGGAGGAGAAGGAGGCAGGTGGGGCCACTCTGACCTGCAGATTTTATATCCTGAGAAGGGGTGAAGAACCTGGCCGCCGTCCTGCTTCCTTTAACAAAGCCCCTGACAGAGCAGTCATGAGTAATGCTTCGACCTCAAGACCACCTAAGAATTTTATCTTTAAACAGCTAAAGAAGAGCTGTGATTTTCAAAGTTTCTGCCAATTCTTGGATTGTTAAATGTGCATTGCCAAACCGGCAGTTTGTTTGAGAGAACATTTTATTGGGACTTTGTTACAAAAGGCAATGTCTAGGGCAGAGTCTGGAATGAGAAGGTTGACACAAAGGAAGTTAAATAGCTAAATTGTTCCATTTAACAAATGATCAGTAAGTTCCACATGCAGTAATAATTTGTGTTGTAAAAAGGTTTTGTCTGAAATGGGTGGGAGGTGAATTTAAGGACTTGAAGAAAAGGGAAAAAAAGACTGTGGCATGAGAGAGCATACCCACAAAAATAGTAGCAGGCCAGGAGCCAAAAAAAAAAAAAAAAAAAAAGCATAAAAAATGTGAGTCTCCTATTGCAGAAATGGCTGATGAACTTAGGAAAGGTGATTCACTTATTCTATTTGAGGTCGTTTCCTTACTTGTGCTGTATGACCAAGACTTCAGGTAAAGTAAGTTTTCTGTAACAGCCCTGGGTTGATTATACAGAAGGTTTTGAAGGAAAGGTACTCCTTTCTGGCTTGGAATGAATTGGTATAGGCAGGAGACAGGTACCAGGAGGATAA
Source organism: Macaca fascicularis (assembly GCF_037993035.2). Taxonomy (NCBI): domain Eukaryota; kingdom Metazoa; phylum Chordata; class Mammalia; order Primates; family Cercopithecidae; genus Macaca; species Macaca fascicularis. The sequence goes on along the minus strand of NC_088377.1, from coordinate 21,625,329 downwards.
CAGCTCCAGAGCTAAAAAAAGTGAAATAGGAAATAGCTACTATGAAGTTTGTCAGATGGGAGAACGTATAAGCCAAGAGCATCTTGTACTCACTTCTTTTCACTCATTTCCTCAGGGAAATACGAGAAAGGGTATTAGTCAACTGCATCACTTATTGAATTTGTGGAGGAAGGGCTCATTTATTGAATTTGTATTTGAAAGGACAGCATGACCTCAGAAGGCTGAATGACTTGGAGCTACTTGGCTCACAAATTTCTTCTTCCTGAATATTTTTGAAATCTTGCAACTTATAGTATTTACCATTGAGCATCCCGAAGATTTCCAAGTAGATGTGGGGCACCTTGTCCCTTAGGGTATGGCATGAGTTTGTGCATGTGTTCTGTTCAGGGTTCCCTGTCAACAAATGAGACAAATACAAAAATTACATAAATCTTGCCTAGTAAATAGAGAGAAGATATGACAATGACAATTAAAAAGAAAAAAAAAGTCAAGTTGTCCTTGGCCAGAACTAACCATCAATGAGAAAATGCATGCACAGGCTGGGAGGAAGATCATGTTGTGTGTTATGTGGAAACAAAACAGAAAAGTACTGGCCTTATTAGGTTACCACTTAAGAACCCTGCAGCTTAGGCCGGTGTCTTGGTTTGAGTCTTCCCGATAGCAGAGCCTAAAAGAAGGACTTGGATTTGGGGGGCAGGTGGTTTATTTGGAAGGAGACACCAGGAAGCTGAAATAAATGACTAGAAGAATGAGAAGAAGGAAAGGAAACATACAGCTGTGTTAAAATGTGGGTTTGTTTCTGTCAGGCCTTCTGAAAAGCAAACCAAATGCCCTGCAGAGTCATCCCCTTCCACCTCTCCCACTTCTAGCCAAAGACAAGAGGCTGAAAAATTTATCCAACAGCTTCCCATTGTCCTTGGTTAATGATTGCCCCAGGACAAAAATCCCTGCCTCTTCCAGTGTCCTCTTTCCTGAGCCAAATCCCAGGAAAACAGAAGATAGCTACCAGCAAGAGAAGAGTCTCTGAACTCTGAGGGATTGTCCACTGTCACAGTGGCTGAAATCAGAGAGGGGCCAAGAGGAAGAGATGCAAAGTACCAAAAGCATCTGCCACAGCTCAGCGTTGAAAGTGGCTACACAAGTTCACTTGGTGTCCTTGTTTTCAGTTCCTATGAACTTGTAAGTGGTAGCCACAGAGTTGAATTCAGACTTCCTGTCTCCAGAGAAGTGAAGTTTTCTTCTTCATTATGCCTCCTGCCAAGAATTCAACCTTCAGCAAATCAACTCATCCACTTTTCAATTGCATCACTATGACTAGGGTTGAAAGATAGTATCTGTCACCATCCTCAAGAAGTGTGTAATCCACTGATAGAAACAGACTTATAAAGAGATCGATTTTAATAGCATAGTGAGGACAATGAGAGAGGTACATACACAGGCACAAGGCACTAGAAAAAGGCAGAGATGGCTCCCTGAGCCCAGCCTAGAAAGTGGAACATGAATGCCTGAAGGTGGCATTACAGGTGCATAGAAGAACATGAAAAAGACCACAGTAAAAAGCAAACCACCATGCTGTGTGCGTCTGTTTTTCTCGTTTGTTTCTTCCAATTGCTTTTGAATCGACAAATAAAAATTTTATATATTTATGGTGTACAATATGGTTTAATTTTATGTATACATGGTGGAATGGCTAAATCAAACAAATTAACACATGTATTACCTCATACTCAGTAATTTTCAAGTATACAGTATATTGCTATAAACTATAGTCATGATATACAATAGGTCTCTTGAACTTATTCCTCCTGTCTAACTGAAATGTCCCTTTCAACTTTTGGAACTGATGATAGCTTTTTCTTCATAGTTTTTAAGTGTAATAATTTTTTCATGTTTCATCCCATGAAGACAGGCTATTTCTGTCTTTCTTATTTCTCTACTCCCACTATAAACTTAAGAGACTCTCCATATTTGGTAAGTGATTTAAAGAATGAAGGAAGGAGTGATTTTTATAATCTCTTTAAATTCTATAACCTACAAGAATATTAGGAGCATTTCTTATCAGAAAAGACAGATTCATCGATTGGGGCAAACATGAAACCCAGGAGGTTTCATAATGTATCTCTAAGACACTTAATATTTATCTTCCCTTAAACCATAGGGAATTGATGTTCCAGAAAAAAAAAATCATTTTACATGTGTTTTCATAATCTAAAAAGTACGTTTTGAGTAGTTTATTAGAATTATTTGGATATGTATGATATTAAGGCTTTATTCATCACAAACAATATGGAAATAAGGGGAAATAAAGTCTCTTTGCTTCTCTCTAAGTTATTAGCCTCTTCTTGAATATGTGCCCATGGTTCCTGGTGCCCACAAGTGTTTTTTGTGAAGGTGGGTGGTTTTGATGCGCTGTTCATGGCATTGGGCGTTAATTGAACCTGACCTTGGCAAGTACTGTCGACAGCAACAGTAGCTTGTCTACATTCCCAATTCAGCAACAGCCATGTGCCTTAAGGTTAGGTATTTCATTTTCACTTATAATTTTGTATACTTTGGTAGCATTCAATTCATATGTCTGAATTATTTTGTCATTTAAATATAAACTAGTATATCAGTTACTTATCCAAAGGAATAATTCTTGGACTATTTTTAAAGCATTTTTGTTGAATTGGTGATAGATTGGTTCAGACACATCTATAGTTAAGAGGTCTTGGTTTAGTTCTGAATTACAGCAGGAAATTGCAAAATACTATATAAGTTCAGGAAAGCATTCTATTTTCATGGAGCAAATTCCAGCTAGCCGATTTTTCTAGAATAGTCGACTTGAAGATTTCATCCTTTCCACAAAATTAATTGATTATCCACTATGGGTCAAACATTGTACTACATATTTATTCCAAATATCAATAGGTTCAAAATTAAATTTGCTATTTATATTACATTGGAAAACATTTTGAAGCTTCAACACATATGCTAGGTCTATAAATACGCTAAAATGAAGGACACCAATCAGTGAGCATGAAAGCATTCTTTTTGTCTTCTACAGCTAACTGAACAAGGAACGAAGAAAAGAGATGTCTGAGTTTGCTAATATGTTATATATCTATGAGCATCAGAAATGAGGTCTAATAGTTAACAATTTATAAACCAAAGAAAGATTTATCCAGGGAAATTGATTTTTCTATTTGAACACAAATGTATTAATAAAACTTCTGATATAAGTAGAATAGTTTCAAATTTACCAGTATTTTGACACAGTTCCTTTAAGCACTCTATTTTTGATTATTTAAATTAAAATGATAAAGAAAAAGGGAAAAGAGATCCAATATTGAGAAAAGTACCACTGGAATAAAGACGTTTGAATAGATTTAATTTAAATGACTTTAAACCATTTTAGAGAATTATTCTAGTCTGATTCATTGATCTAATATTATTATAAATAAGTACATTAATTTTACTAAATCCTTTTTATCAACAATGTAAGCAACTTGGTAGCTAGATAAATCAAATCTAAATAATAAATTGCTGTAGTTCAAAGTCGTCATCAGAACCTAGTCATGTCAGTTATATATAATCACAGAGCTTTGAGCTTAGGAAATAAAAATATAGTTATGACATTTTAAAATTGTTATGGAAAATATCCTATTTATCCTATCTCACCAATTTCTCTCTTCTTAGTATTCCCTTATAGCCATTCTTTTCTACTTTGCACTATTTTAAGCTTTTATGTTTTAAGTATAGATGAGCCCTTTTTTATTTACCAAAAACTCTCCATTCTGCCTCAAACACCTCTTTCTCTGTCTCTTTCTCTTGTTCACTTTTACATACACACATACCACACATGCAGTCTTCTTATTTTCGGTCCTATAATCAATGAACCGTGAAACATTTGTTCTTTGTCACTTCTCTTTTTCACTTTTTAGAAAAGGAATATTATATCTGTTTCTACGTAAGAAAGGCAGTGGAAATTTGAAGTAAACTTCTAGATGACTATCCACAGTATACATTTTTTTAATATCAAGAAAACCAAACCACATGTCAATTTTATACCCTTAATTACTCACATTTTGCCTTCACTATACTTATCCCAAAGAATATTTGTAAGAAAAAGCAACATTTGTAGACTTTCTGCTCAATGATATTGAACATACCTTTTATTGTGGAGCTACTGGAGAAAAATAGTAGAATTTTCCTGTTGTTGAATCAAAATCAAATTCCATTTCCCAGAGACTGTTTCATATTCGTTCCTAAGATAATGACAGCTCCTCATATCCAAATAACATACAGAAAAAAATATACATGCAATTGCCAGGAAGAACTAAAAAATTTTTTTCAAAACCCTTCTGGGTTTTCTCATTTCTATTTAGAAAGCCACTGAAGTGACAAGACTTCAAATAAGGAAATTCCCCACTGATTGTAAGTTGTGTAACTTACACTGGATCAGAGAAGCCTGAAGAAGCTGGAATCCCTGGGGATGCACCCTAGGAGGTTATCTCTTCTGCAATAGTGACTTTCCTCTCTAGATAGAGAATGTTCTTTAGGACTGACAAGCCCTTATGAAAATAACTTGGATTTTAGATATCAAACAAAAGTGCCATGCAAATCCTCTTCCCTTCTATTCTTTCTATTCCTAGCTTCACAGAATCAACCTATTTCCAATCATTTTTCTCTACAATCTTATAACTCTAACTATAAAAGGGACACCATTGCATTGTTTATTTTGTGCTTATGTAGAAACTTCTATGATTTCTAATTATTTATAAGGAAAAGGAATCACTTTTAAAATATGCAGAGTGTAAATATAAAGGACAATGAGAGAGAGTAGGGAGACAGAATATCAAAAAATGCACAGCTGGAATAAAAATATCTTGAAAAGAATGAACCTGTCTACAAGCCCACTTCTGTAGTTTTTTAGAGATTACCCCATGAATTGAAAGAGGAAGCTTAGGTGATTCATTACAGTAGGAAAAATAATAATAAAACAGAGTTATGCTAACTTTCTTTTGGGTCTCCCACCTTCTACATCTCAACTACTACCTAAATGTATATCACAGCATCATTAGCCTAGTCTTGTAATTCACAGTGGCCATCTTCCCCCACTCTAGGAGGACTTGATCTATTTAAAATAGGCTTCAGCCTTTCCAAGTTTTACCCCTTTTTACTGAATTCCTTGGTGTTTCTAGTATAGAGACAACAGAGGAAATATGATGGGTTCAAAAGCCAGATACGTATTTTCCCAACTGTAACTTCCACGAATCCCACAATCCCCAAAGTATAAAACCCACATTCAGCATCTTGTGATTCTTGCAAGTGACTCTCATCTGGGAATAAGGCGTGGGTAAAAGATGAATGAGAAGAACTTAGCAAGAGTCAAGGCTGTAACTTCACATGCTTTAGAGGCAATGCCAATCATTGGTACCTGGTCACATATTTGGTATTTAATACACATATTTTTGTTTTTGGTTTTCGGGTTTTTTATGATTAATTCATTTTATTTTTTTTAATTTGTCAATTTTTTATTTAAATAGGTTTTTGGGGAACATAGGGTGTTTGGTTACTTGAATAAGTTCTTTAGTGGTGATTTCTAACATTTTGGTGCACCCATCACCCAAGCAGGATACATCTTACCCAACATGTAGTCATTTATCCCTTGCCATCTCCTACCTTCTCCCCTCAGTCCCCAAAGTCCAATGTATCATTCTCATGCCTTTGCATCCTCATAGTTTAGCTCCCACATATGAGTGAAAACATGATGTTTGGTCTTCCATTCCTGAGTTACTTTAGTTAGAATAATAGTCTCCAGTTCCATCCAGGCTGCTGCAAATGCCATTATTTCATTCCTTTTCATTGCTGAGTAGTATTCCACGGTATATCATTCGGGCTGGTTCCAAACATTTACAATTGCAAATTGTAATACACATATTTTTGATAGAATAAAGGAGTGAAGAAATGAAAGCACAGTAGCAACACATCAAATAAAACAGATACTTGGAGGCAGAAATATGGCATCTTGGAGACACATTTCTTTTGGATAGACTGGGATAAAACATTGATGCTGTTGACTTATCTCAGCTGTAACTCAGCCACATCTGGCCCTCATCTCTCTCGGCAAAATTTTTGCTAAACTTTATTAGCTTTCCACTTTTCTCTTGTTAATGACTTCAAATTTTTCTCATTATTAAATAGTTTAGTATAGTGTCTAATCAAAATCCTTCTTTGAATTGTGATAGAGAAATCAAAGCAAAAAAATAAAAGTCATTTGCAAAATCACTGCGGTGACTCAGCTGTTGAAAATAATTCAAACTGGACTTTCAGTATACTAACATATAGCCCCAAATAGTATCAAAATTATTATTTGACCACCGGAAGAGGCCTACTAAGTATCCCTATCCATAACAGAATTTAAGTCATTTCTTAACCAGAAAATACACAAAACAAGTCTATGTACTGTGATTGAGCTGTACACTAAGTAGGAATAAGGGAAATTTAGTCATTTTGTTCAAATCTATGAAAAATTGCTTCCTTTTTGTGTGGATCTGTTCCAAAAAGTGTTTTGTTTGACTTTACTGAATCTACCATTTGTTTGAGATTTAGCCTGAATATTTTCAAATGAAAAACATGAAAGTTTAAGAAAGCTTTGCTCAATACCACACAAAGCAAAATATTTCTTCAACACAGAATTTACTACCCAAGCACTTTTTTCTAGTTAACTGCACAAATCAAATTTACTGGATTTTAATGAAAGTAATTATATTGAGAAATAACAACATTCTTCAAATTGTGGCTCATAAAGTGTTTGCTAAATATCCCGTTTAATACTTCCATTGAAAATTTCCTATTCATTTCTTAACCAGAGTTATGGAGAAACATATTAAATTATATTAAGTTCAAATGCCAAGTAATTAACAAAAAAAAGAAAAAAACATTTGTTTAGTATGTCTGTTTTATATGATCCTCAATATTTAATCACTTAAATCTCACTTCTAATTATGTCTATTAATATTATTAAACAAACTTTAGCCTGACAATACAAATTCCCAAATAAGTATTAGACCACTCTAGGGTATAATAGTATTTCTAATCTGATGTTTACCTATCTTTTGTTTTCCATGTACAACACTGACATTTTTTCAAAGTGGACACAGTAGTTAATTGTGAAGTACTTGAGTTTCACACAAGAAATATAAATGTGGGTGCTGACCTCAAAGCACATAGAAGCTAGGGATGATAGGATTTTCACGGAGTTTAAGGCAGATTCTAATCTGAATGGTACCGCCTAAAAATAATTTTTTTAAAGGGTAGAAGTCTTTGTTGACTGAAAAATAGTCAAGCTCAAAAAAAGGGTGAAAGTCAAGCTTATCTACTGAAGACAATGAGACAATGACAGGAATTCTAGGGGTCCCATATTTGGAGATACAGAGGTTGAGTACGAGTTAAAAGGTCAGAACACAGATGTAGATGTGACGCTTTTCATCATCAAGAGCATGGTAAACACTCTAAGTCAATAAAACTCTGTGAAGGGACTGGTGTGAAAAGGAGAAGAGAAAGCTAAGGACTAATCCTTGAGAAACTCCAATGACTGCGATGTGGGAGGGAAAAGTGGGACTCATGAAGAAAAGATTGAGGATGTTGTGGTGACACATAACAGAAGAGTAGGAAGTTTTTCAAAGACGAGGTTCTCAAGAAAATCACATGCAGCTGAATGACCCAAGAGGTGGAAGATTTTAAAAGGCCATTTATTTTCACTAGCAATATGTCACCAATGAGCCATTTCAGGAGTCTATGTTCCAGTAGGCTAAGATTTAATTTCAAAGTTTACAAATAAAACGAAATGAAAAAACTGAGAGCAAGTGTAGACTACTCATTGTAAGAGTTGATCATGAAAAGAAAAAATAAACTCTAAGTTTATTAAATAGGCGTCAATATCCAAAGAAAAACGTTGATTTGTTTAAGGCAAGTGATCCCTGGGCATGACTGGTAACAAGAAAGAATTTAAAAAGGAAAGACTGAGGACCCTAAGAAGAGTGGAGTGTGGCAAGGTGTGGGAGCAATGTCTGAAAAGCAGCAATCAAGGATGTGTCCCAAAGCAGAGAAGAAAGGTTGACTTTAAACATTAGAATAAAAATAATACTGGTTAACATTTATTGAGCAGTGATTATTTGCAAAGAACTGTTTAAAGGCTGAATGTACATTATCTCCTTAAATACTTATGAAAACCTTACAAGGTAGATATCAACATTTCCACTTCACCTACAGAGAAATTGGAACTAAAATAAATTGATTTCCCATGATCCCCTAGAAAGTGTGAGGTGATGTCCAAACACAGACCTATCTGACTCAAGCTCATGCACTGAAAATTTCTGTTTCTGATTTATTGCTCAGTGTCACAAGGTGTAAGAACACAATTCTAACTTGGTCTGAGTGGTAGAAGTTATGTTCTTAAAGCTAATATACAAACACATAATTTGAACACCCACAGCATCTGATACTGAAAATACACATTATTCATCCAATGTTTGCTGTATAGTTTATGCTCAGAGGGGGCTCTGAAAGTGGAAAGGAGTAAATTCTTACTCCTATGGCAATTCCTTCTAATGGAGAAATCCCTTTATTTCCTTGGGTGGGGTACACAAATAGAGAAAGACATTAAATAGGGTTTATTTTTATAATTTTATTTCAAGGAGAAAAAAACTCTATTCTACCATAACACCTCTTTTGTGAATATTGCAGTGGTGTATAAACCCTGAATTTACACCTCTCTCCTGAGCCAACCCTAACCACACTAAGCCCTATCCCTATCAGGAGCTTGAGGAACAAAAGTTATTAAACTGAAGAGAAATGTTAACTCAATCATCATTCTGTTGCTAAATCCAAAAGATTATTTTCAGACTTTTTCACTTCTCTGTCAAATGTGAAGCTGCTCCTCATCCCTTCTGGTCGTTCTCACCTTCCTTTGTTTTATTAACTGTAGTCATTCCTGGATTCCTTTCTATCTACATGGTTTATTCTATTCTATACTTTTCACAGGCTCCTTTTCCCCCACCCACCCTCTAAATGTTGGAGCTTCTCTACTCATCCTCTCCCTTCTCTTTCTTCACACTGTCCCTAAAGGTCTCTTCCTCTCTACTGACTTGAACTACCACCTCTATGCTGATGAGTTCCAGAAGCATATCTTTAGCTTGGACCTCTCTGCAGAACTCCAGATCCATATGTACAATTCTAAACCTCCCTCTCTGGGTGTCCTGTAGAGGTACCCCATCATTTTCACAATAAACTGTTCCTCCTGTATAGCCACTCGTTTGATCAAACACTCAGTCAAGACAGAAAATTAGTAATCATCTTTAAGGATGTTTTCTTCTTTATTCATCTCCTCTTCACATTCAATTCAACCAGTAAATTCAGAAAATTCTGTTTCCAAGTATTCCTCAATTCTTCTCTTCCTCTTCATCCTAATGATCACTGTCTCACTTCAGGAGTCGTCTTTTCTTGCATGGACCAGTTTTTAACAGAAAACTCTGGTGTCCCTGCCTCCAGTCTTGGTCACTTCCAAATATGATCTGCACATAGCCTCCAAAGTGATATTTCTAAAATTCAGATTTAATCATATTACTCTTATTCATAAAATCATCAACATCTTCCCACTAATTTAGAGAAAAATCCAATCTGTTAAGGGTGCTATAAATGATGTCACACAAGGCTCCTACGCTTTACTCTCATCCTCAATCACTCCCCTATTTTCATTCTGGGTCCCAACTTTACAAAAATGATGTGTTGTTTCCAGCATGTGCACACTCCCTGCCCAGTGCCTGAAATATGGCTTCCCTCCATCACCGTGGTGGGTTGCCTGTTACTCCCTCACCAGTTACCCTCTCCAGAATGCCATGTCTCATCCTGTCAACCCAGCTTAGTTGCCTTCTCTATAGCCTCTTAGAGTCTATACTATCTTTCATCATAACCTGCTTGGTTGATTACTAACAGGTTTACCGGTATCATTAGAATTTCAGTCTCTTAAAGGTAAATAATGGTATCTGGAAGTAGTAGAGTATATTAATTAAGAGAAGCAGATTTGGAACAAAATGAACTCGGATTTGACTCGTGAAACATCCACTTAACCTAATAATTGTGTATGTGCAGAGGAGGCCAGGCAGATTCATGTCTCTGAACTCTAGCCTCTGTATCTATAAAATATACCCAATCATACCTTCTTTTGAGTGGCTTTTGTAGGATTAAAATGAAATAGTACATAGTAAGGCCTTGACATAGTACTTGAAGCATGTTAAAATGATATTGTCTTATCCCATTTTGCCCAACATGTAGTCACCTAGCCATCATAGGTATTTAAAAGGTATATACATTTGTTACCAGTGCCCTAATGAAGTCATAATGCAATGGAGAGCGAATAGAACAAATGGAGTCTTCCAAATCCTAATGCACTTTACTGATTCTAGAAGGAATAAATGAGAGACTATGCAAAATCTCAAGCTCAGCATATTTTGTTGAAGGTTGGTGCTTCCATTTTTATGGTGATTGGAAAGGGACTGAGCTAGAAAGAAACTGAGCTAGAATGGAGCTCAGTTCCTCTCCAATCACCATAAAAATTTACATTCCATAGTATGCAACATCTTACTTGTCAGGAAAAAGAAACATAATCCTTCAAATGCAATTTTTGCTCACAATTATAAGATACTGTCCTTATGGGTCTAAATCAGAAATACCATCTTCTTACAGACTCTTGATGTGATCTGTGCTCATCCTTAATCCTTGGTAAAGTTCCAAAATGGCTCTGGATCCTACTGACATCTGTTAGAAAGGATAATGCATGAAGGAGATGAAGATATCTGTTCTTAATAAACAGAGAAAACATTACTAAAGAAAATGTAGATCAATTCCAGATCTCCTTATCCATAGATAAGGAAATGCAAGATATTACAGACCTATGAAAAATTGCTGTTCAGACGTAAAGATTAATCTTTTTATTTCAGATCTTTACCACTTAAGTTTAGCCCAGTATTTTTTAAGGCCAATGAAACAGTTGGTGAAAAAGAATAAATGCATTTGTGATCTCCAGTGTGTTCTCTCTGTTCTAGCGCAAAAAAAAAAAAAAAAAAAAAAAAAAAAAAAAAAAAAAAACATTTGTTCATACAGCTACAAATCTGAGGCTTTTCATAGGAAATAAGATTTGAGGTCTAGACTAATTGATTTAATAGCTTCATAACTAAATTTCACAATGTAGCCACAGGTCCATACACAGCAGAAGCTTAATCTTTTCCAAAAATAAAAGGAAAAATCCATGTGAATGAGTTCTAAATGCCTCTGTATTGCAAATGAATGATGTTTGGGTATACATTTATACTACTTGTCTAAGATAAGACCTATTTAACAAGATATAGTTTATACCTCATTAAAGCAACATCTACTTTTGCTTGGTTGCTGGTCTTTCACAGCCAGTCCAATTGGCCAATATAAAATATACTTCCATTCTGAAACCTAGGTTTCACAAGAGAAAGAACATTTTTCTTTTTAAGTAGATGTATTTCGTTATCTTTAGAGTTTATATTATATACATGACATTACCCCCATTTAATTATTGTGCTGGTCAGGGTTTATTCAGTGATGAAAAAAGTTTTCCCAAATGAGGGCAAATAAAAATATTTTTACTGGAAGACTATAAAGGACAACTTCATAGATATTCACAAGTGAAAAATAAAATACACCCAGACCTCTTATAAATATATTGGGAACTGAAAAATCAGAAACAGAGATCATCTCTCTTAATTCGCATTATTTCTCATCTGCTTCTCACTAGTACACTTTACCTCCTGATTTCTGGTCCAATCCATTGAACCCATTGTTTTCACTCAATGTGAGTAAATGTCATATAAAAGTTTGCAAGAAGATGCTGCTTCAGGCCATTTTCTCTAAAAGAGAGTTATAAGTACACAGGTCATTGAAGTTTCATGAACTTCTTTATCCTTTTTGATCAAGTAGCAGATTACCTCCAACTAGTCCACAGCTTCCACATGGAAGATGGATAAACATATAGAAATGGGGAAGAAAGAAGAACCAACACACTTGTCAGCAAATTCAACCAAAGTCAGCCTCTTTTCAATGGGCTGATGGGAAATAAAGAAAATGTTGTTTCATGGCCCCAAATGGCCAAATACCAACATTTTCTGTGGTCCAGCTAAATTAAAATGGTATAATCAAACAACTTACTCTGATTATTACCAATAGAGACACTAAAATTTTGTCTGTGTATTAAACCATTTTGCTTTTCACATCTTCTCAATGTATTTATTTTGTAGCATATCTGGAACAATCCTTTTATTTATTAATGAAGATTGTCTCAATTGCCAAAGTCTATATTTTTCTTCCACTTAATCAAAAATATCCAGAGTTCCCGGTTATGGGTCCATCAGAGATTATTTTTTCTTAATCACATTTCATTCTAAAAAACTAGTCAGTTCATTTTTCTAAAAAAAAAAATGCATGTTCAGAAAAAAATGCAATCACTGAAAGCCCAAATTTCCAGTACAATTTAATAACAAAAAAAGGAGGGGGTGGAGTAGGAGAGTCACATGGTTCCTATTATCCACCCCCAAGCTTAAGAAACAGGGAGGTCTAAAATGTAGTGTGGAGTAAAAACAGCATGACCTGCTTTCAGTTCCAAGTTCTTCCTTCTACTAGCTGTACAGTCTTGGGTATGTTGATGAATCAAATCAACCTCTCTGGCTGCACATGGAAATTGAGGAATTAAAATACTTCTGAGGTAGTGTTGATATGAAGCATTAGTTGAGACAATGCCTTCATTTGTTGAGCTTCTGTTATGTGCCAGCACTTTGATACAACAGAGATGCAATAGTGAAGGAAAAGAGAAACACAAGCCCTTTAAGACTTCTTCACATTTCTGATCTGGCAGGTGGACACAGACAATAATCAAAGGATTATATGAGTAAATCCCAATTATGGTAAATTCTCTGAAAGAGAATAGTGTCTTGAGAATGAGGGGTGGGAGAGAGAGGGGCAAGTAAAGAGAACAGATTGTATGGCCAGAAAACATATGATTGGACCAAGGAGATGACAAAAGACCTGTGTAGCTAAATGAAGAGAAGCCAGATGTGAAATGAGGGTGTAGAAATTAGGGTCCAGAAATTAAAACTTTACCTTAGATTCTCTGGAACAATAATTTTTGAACTTTACTCAATAAAATGACAAACCATTGAATATTTTTAAAGAACAATGATATGATGAGGCTTGAAATTCAAAATGCCAGCCTTGCTACAGTACAGATAAGAAATTAGAAAAGGGTCAAAAGGATGCAGGAAGCTAATCTATTGATCCAGGTGAGGGACATGGCAGCCTTGAATTATGTACTGGAAAACTGATGTCTTACTCTCTAGATTTCTCCTCTCTGAGCAGGCCATCTGAAAGAAAGGCAGCAGCCCCAGTCAGAGGCTAATAGATAAAACTTCCATCTCCTTGGGACAGAGCACCTAGGGGAAGGGGCAGCTATGGGCGCAGCCTCAGCAGACTTAAACGTTTCTGCCTGCCAGTTCCAAAGAGAGCAGCAGATCTCCCAGCACAGCACTCAAGCTCTGCTAAGGGACAGACTGCCTCCTCAAGTGGGTCCCTGATTCCCGTACCTCCTGACTGGGAGACACCTCCCAGCAAGGATCGACAGACATCTCGTACAGGAGAGCTCTGGCTGGCATCCAGCAGGTGACCCTCTGGGAGGAAGCTTCTGAAGGAAGGAACAGGCAGCAATCTAGGCTGTTTTGCAGCCTCTGCTAGAGATACCCAGGCAAACAGGGTCTGGAATGGTAAACTCCAGCAGACCTGCAGCAGAGGGGCCTGACTGTTAGAAGGAAAACTAACAAACAGAAAGGAATAGCATCAACATCACCAAAAAAGATGTCCACACAAAAACCCCAGCCGAAGGTCACCAACATCAAAGAACAAAGACAGATAAATCCATGAAGATGAGGAAAAACCAGCACAAAAAGGCTGAAAATTCCAAAAACCAGGACACCTCTTTTCCTCCAAAGGATCACAACTCTTCGCCAGCAAGTGGAAAAAACTGGATGGAGAATGAGTTTGATGAATTGACAGAAGTAGGCTCAGAAGGTGGGTAATAACAAACAGCACTGAGCTAAAGGAGCATGCTCTAACCCAATGCAAGGAAGCTAAGAACCTTGAAAAAAGGTTAGAGGAATAGCTCACTAGAATAACCCATTTAGAGACGAACACAAATGACCTGATGGAGCTGAAAAACACAGCACGAGAACTTCGTGAAGCATACACAAGTATCAACACCTGAATCAATCAAGCAGAAGAAAGGATATCAAAGATTGAAGATCAACTTAATGAAATAAAGTGTGAAGACAAGATTAGAGAAAAAAGAATGAAAAGCAACGAACAAAGCCTCCAAGAAATATGGGACTATGTGAAAAGACCAAACCTGTGTTTGATTGGTGTACCTGAAAGTGACAGGGAGAATGGAACCAAGTTGGAAAGCACTCTTCAGGATCCAGGAGAACTTCCCCAACCTAGCAAGACAGGCCAACATTCAAATTCAGGAAATACAGAGAACACCACAAAGATATGCATCGAAAGAGCACCCCAAGACACAAAATCGTCAGATTCACCAAGGTTGAAATAAAGGAAAAAATGTTAAGGGCAGCCAGAGAGAAAGGTCGGGTTACACACAAAGGGAAGTCCATCAGACTAACAGCGAATCTCTTGGCAGAAACCCTACAAGCCAGAAGAGAGTGGGGACCAATAGTCAACATTCTTAAAGAAAAGATTTTTAACCCAGAATAGCATATCCAGCCAAACTAAGCTTCATAAGCGAAGGAGAAATAAAAGTATTTACACACAAGCAAATGCTGAGAGATTTTATCACCACCAGGCCTGCCTCACAATAGCTCCTGAAAAAAGCACTAAATATGGAAAGGAAAAACCAGTACCGGCCACTGTAGAAACCTACCTAATTGTAAAAACCATCGACACTATAAAGAAACTGCATCAACTAATGGGCAAAATAACGAGCTAGCATCATGATGACAGGCTCAAATTCACACATGACAATATTAACCTTAAATGTAAATGGGCAGAATGCTCCAATTAAAAGACACAGTTTTGCAAATTTGATACAGAGTCAAGCCCATCAGTGTGCTGTATTCAGGAGACCCATCTCACATGCAAAGACAAACATAGGCTCAAAATAAAGAGAGGGAGGAATATTTACCAAGCAAATGGAAAGCAAAAAGAAAAAAAAGGCAGGGGTTGCTATCCTAATCTCTAATGAAACAGACTTTAAACCAACAAAGATCAAAAAAGACCAAAAAAAGGGCATTATATAATGGTAAAGGGATCAATGCAACAAGAAGAGCTAACTATCCTAAATATATAGACATCGAATACAGGAGTACCCAGATTCATAAAGCAAGTTCTTAGAGATCTATAAAGAGACCTAGACTCCCACACAATAATAGTAGAAGACTTTAACACCCCACTGTCAATATCAGACAGATCAACGAGACAGAAAATAGCAAGCTGAATTCCAGGACTTGAATTCAGCTCTGAACCAAGTGGACCTAATAGACATCTATAGAACTCTCCACCCCAAAGCAACAGAATATACATTCTTCTCAGCACCACATAGCACTTATTCTAAAATTGACCACATAATTGGAAGTAAAACACTCCTCAGCAAATGCAAAGGAACAGAAATCATAACAAACACTCTCTCAGACCACAGTGCAATCAAATTAGAACTCAGGATAAAGAAACTCACTCAAAACCGCACAACGACATGGAAACTGAACAACGTGCTCCTGAATGACTACTGGGTAAATAACAAAATTAAGGCAGAAATAAATAATTTCTTTGAAACCAATGAGAACAAAGACAGAATGTACCAGAATCTCTGGAACACAGCTAAAGCAGAGTTTAGATGGAAATTTATAGCACTAAATGCCCACAGGAGAAAGTGGGAAAGATCTAAAATTGACACCCTAACCTCACAATTAAAAGAACTAGAGAAGCAAGAGCAAACCAATTTAAAATCTAGCAGAAGACAATAAATAACTAAGATCAGAGCAGAACTGAAGGAGATAGTGATATGAAAAACCCTTCAAAAAATCAACAAATCCAGGAGTTAGTTTTTTGAAGATTAAGAAAATAGATAGACCTCTAGCCAGACTAACAAAGACAAAAAGAGGAACAATCAAATAGACACAATAAAAAATGATAAAGGGAAGATCACCATTGATCCCACAGAAATACAAACTAACATCAGAGAATACTATAAACACCCCTATGCAAATAAACTAGAAAATCTAGAAGAAATGTATAAATTCCTGGACACATACACCCTCCCAAGACTAAACCAGGAAGAAGTCAAATCCCCGAATAGACCAATAACAAGTTCTGAAATTTAGGCAGTGATTAATAGCCTACCAACCAAAAAAGGCCCAGGACCAGATGGATTCATAGCCAAATTCTGCCAGAGGTACAAAGAGGAGCTGGTACCATTCCTTCTAAAACTATTCCAAACAATAGAAAAAGAGCAACTCCTCCCTAACTTATTTTATGAGGCCAGCATCGTCCTGATACCAAAACCTGGCAGAGACACAACAAAAAAGGAAAATTTCAGGCCGGTATACCTGATGAACACCGATGAAGTAATCCTCAATAAAATACTGCAAACTGAATCCAGCAGCACATCAAAAAGCTTATTCACCATGATCAAGTCGGCTTTATCCCTGGGATGCAAGGCTAGTTCAACATATGCAAATCAATAAATGTAATCCATTACATAAACAGAACCAATGACAAAAGCCACATGATTATCTCAATAGATGCAGAAAAGGCCTTCGATAAAATTCAACACCCCTTCATGATAAAACTCTCAGTAAACTAGGTATTGACAAAACATATCTCAAAATAATAAGAGTGATTTATGACAAACCCACAGACAATATCATACTGAATGGACAAAAGCTGAAGGCATTCCCTTTGAAAACCAGCACAAGACAAGGATGTCCTCTCACCACTCTTATTCAACATACTACTGGAAGTTCTGGCCAGGGCAATCAGGCAAGAGAATGAAATAAAGGGTATTCAAATAGGAAAAGAGGAAGTCAGATTGTCTCTGTTTTCAGATGACATGATTGTATATTTAGAAAACCCCATCATTTCAGTCCTAAATCTCCTTAAGCTAATAAGCAACTTCAGCAAAGTCTCAGAATACAAAATTAATGTGCAAAAATCACAAGCATTCCTATACACCAATAATAGACAAACAGGGAGCCAAGTCATGAGTGAACTCCCATTCACAATTGCTACAAAGAGAATAAAATACCTAGGAATACAACTTAAAAGAGAGGTGAAGGACCTATTCAAGGAGAACTACAAACCACTGCTCAAGGAAATAAGAGAGGACACAAACAAATGGAAAAACAGTCCATATTCATGGATAGGAAGAATCCATATTGTAAAAATGGCCATATTGCCCAAAGTAATTTATAGATTCAATGCCATCCCCATCAAACTACCATTGACTTTGCTCACAGAATTAGAAAAAAACTTTAAATATCATACGGAACCAAGAAAGAGCTGGTATAGCCAAGACAATTCTAAGCAAAATGAACAAAGCTGGAGGCATCATGCTACCTGACTTCAAACTATACTACAAGGCTACAGTAACCAAAACAACATGGTACTGTACCAAAACAGATATTTAGACCAACAAAACAGAACAAAGGCCTCAGAAATAATGCCACACATCTACAACCATCTGATCTTTGACAAATCTGACAAAACAAGCAATGGCGAAAGGATTCCCTATTTAATAAATGTTGTTGGGAAAACTGGCTAGCCATATGCAGAAAAGTAAAACTGAACCCCTTACTTAAAACGTATACAAAAATTAACTCAAGATGGATTAAGGATTTAAACATAAGACCTAAAACCATAAAAACCCTAGAAGAAAACCTAGGCAATACCATTCAGGACATAGGCATAGGCAAAGACTTCACGACTAAAATACCAAAAGCAAAGGCAACAAAAGCCAAAATTGACAAATGGGATCTAATTAAACTAAACAGCTTCTGCACAGCAAAAGAAAATATCATCAGAGTGAACAGACAACCTGTAGAATGGGAGAGAACTTTTCAATCTATCCATCTGACAAAGGACTA
This sequence comes from Macaca fascicularis, assembly GCF_037993035.2. Taxonomy (NCBI): domain Eukaryota; kingdom Metazoa; phylum Chordata; class Mammalia; order Primates; family Cercopithecidae; genus Macaca; species Macaca fascicularis. The sequence goes on along the minus strand of NC_088377.1, from coordinate 21,607,126 downwards.
ATACCCAGAATCTACAAGGAACTTAAGCAAATTTGCAAGAAAAAAACAAACAACCCCATCAAAAATTGGGCAAAGGATATGAACTGACACTTCTCAAAAGAAGACATTTATGTGGCCAACAAACATATGAAAAAAAGCTCACCATCACTGGTCATTAGAGAAATGCAAATCAAAACCGCAATGAGATACTGTCTCATGCCAGTTAGAATGGTGATAATTAAAAAGTCAGGAAACAACAGATGCTGGAAAGGATGTGGAGAAATAGGAACGCTTTCACACTGTTGGTGGGAGTGTAAATTAGTTCAACCATTGTGGAAGACAGCGTGGCGATTCCTTGGGGGTCTAGAACCAGAAATACCATTTGACCCAGCCATCCCATTACTGGGTATATACCCAAAGGATTATAAATCATTCTACTATAAAGACACATGCACATGTATGTTTATTGCAGCACTGTTCATAATAGCAAAGACTTGGAACCAACCAAAATGCCCATCGATGATAGACTGGATAAAGAAAATGTGGCACATATACACGATGGAATACTATGCAGCCATAAAAAAGGATCAGTTCATATTCTTTGCAGGAACATGGATTAAGCTGGAAACCATCATTCTCAGCAAACTAACACAAGAACAGAAAACCAAACACCACATGTTCTCACTCATAAGTGGGGGTTGAACAACGAGAACACATGGACACAGGGAGGGGAACATCACACACTGGGGCCTGTCGGGGGTGGGGGTCTAGGTGAGGGATAGCATTAGGAGAAATACCTAATGTAGATGACAGGTTGATAGGTGCAGCAAACCACCATGGCACATGTATACCTATGTAATAAACCTGCACGTTCTGCACATGTATCCCAGAACTTAAAGTATTAAAAAAAAGGCCTGGTGCGGTGGCTCACACCTGTAATCCCAGCACTTTGGGAGGCTGAGGCAGGTGGATCATGAAGTCAGGAGATTGAGACCATCCTGGCCAACATGGTGAAACTCCATCTGTACTAAAAAAAAAAAAAAAAAAAAGAAACGTTAGCTGGGCTTGGTGGCATGCACCTGTAGTCCCAGCTACTCAGGAGGCTGAGGCATCAGAAAAGCTTGAATCCAGGAGGTGGAGGTTGCAGTGAGCTGAGATCATGCCACTGTACATGCCACTGTACTCCAACCTGGGCAACAGAGCAAGACTCTGTCTCAAAAAAAAAAAAAAAATTCTTCAATATATTACTCATCTTTTAAAGTCTTTTACTCTTCCTTCTTAAAAAAAAAAAATCTCTATTTCTCTATATACACTATAAACATTCTTGTATTTTCTTCAAATTCCCTAATTCTCTTTTTAATTATGCCCAGTCAAGTTATTATCCTATTATCCTGTTGAATTTATTAGATCAACTATAAGAAAAAAAAATGATGTACTGATGTGTTGGGTTGAATTTGGAGAATAAAGGGAAGGGATAAGAGGTAACTCAAAGGTTTCTGACTTTGGAACTAGATACAAGTTTGGAACACTGAAAAAGAACAAGACATATGTGATAGGAGGCTTTGGAGATTGATATTTTTTGGGACAAGTTGAAAATGGGATGTTTCTGAGACATACAAGTGGAGGAATCAAGCAGGCACCTAATTATTCATGTCTGGAGCTCAGTAGGAAAGCCTACCGGCTACAAAGACAAATTGTGAATTCTATGCAGTCTCTGTATTAACTCAGGCTTTACATGAAAGTGTAAAGAGATTTCCTAGTGGGGGGAGCATTGTGAAGAGAAGAGAGACAAAGATTGAGATTGACCCAGAAAAGGACTGAATGTGCAAAGGAGTCAGAGACAGAGCATCTGGGGAGGTAAGAGGAAACTAAAAAACATTCATGATAAAAAATTCATCATTTTAAAAAGGAGACTGTGGCTGCAATCACTACTAAGATTTCTTCCTCTGCTGTCTCCATGTTGTAGAAGGAACATAAACTCAGATTGCCCCAGAGCTGTGGTGGGCAGTACAGGAGTGCCAAGCTGGGCTCTATAGCCAGCACTCAAGTGGGAGAGGAGCCTACACTTTCAGAGTATTGAGAAGGGCATGGCTGCAACTGTGAGGAAATATAAGGAAGCCACATGACTGAGCAAGAGCCCATCAACTGACCAATACACCTAAGCACCACCTGGTCAATCACACCTCAAGGCTTCAACACCAAAAATACCTCATTAACATACTCCTCTGTGAAACCAAAGACAAAAAGTCAGCTACAAATAAACACCCTGCACAAAGGCTTAGCTCCATGAAAACATGCAGAAAAGAAGTCTATTGACTATAACAATCTACACTACAGTTAAAGGAACACCCACATGCAGAGATGAGAAATAACCAATGCAAGAATACTGGTAACTCAAATGGTCATTGTGTCATATGTCCTCCAGATGATTGCACCAGTTCTCCAACAAGGGTTCTTAACCATGCTGAGCTGGCTGAAATTATAGAATTCAGAATATAAATAGAAATGAAGATCATCGAGATTCAGAAGAGTGGCAAAACCCAATCCAAGGAAACTAAAAATCACAATAAAATGATACAGAAGCTGAAAGATGACATAACCAGTATATATAAGAACCTAACAGAGCTGACAGAGCTGAGAAACATACTACAAGAATTTCACAACACAATTACAAATATTAACAGCAGAACAGACTACGCTGAGGAAAGAATCTTAGAACTTGAAGCCTGGCTCTCTGAAATAAGACAGTCAGACAAAAATAAAGAAAAAGGAATGAGAAGAAATACACAAAACCTCCAAGAAATATAGAATCATGTAAAGAGGCCAAATATATGAGTCACTGGCATCCCTAAAAGGGATGAGGGGAAAGCAAATAACTTAAAAAGCATATTTTAGGATATCATCTATGAAAACTTCCTCACCTTGCTAGAGAGGCCAACAGTCAAACTCAGGAAGTACAGAGAACCCCTGCAAGATTCTACACAAGATCATCCCCAAGACACAGAATTACCAGATTTTCCCAAGTCGAAATGAAAGACAAAATGATAAAGACAGCTAGAGAGAAAGGGCAGGTCACCTGCAAAAAGGGAACACCATCAGGATAACAGCAGACCTCTCAGCTGTAACCCTACAAGCAAGAAGAGATTGGGAGCCTATATTAAACATTTTTAAGGAAAAAAATCTTCAGCCAAGAACTTCACATCAAGCCAAACTAAGCTTCCTAAGCAAAGAGGAAGTAAGATCCTTTTCAGGTAAGCAAATGTTGAGGGAGTTTATTACCACCAGACCTACCTTACAAGAGATCTTGAAAGCACTAAATATAGAAAGAAAAGACTGCTACTGGCCAATACAAAAATACTTAAATACACAGACCAGTAACACAATAAAGCAACAATACAAACAAACCAGCATAGTAACCAGCTAACAACACAATGACAAGATCAAAACCACACATATCAATGCTAACCTTGAATGTAAACAAGCTAAATGGCTCCATTTAAACAGCACAGAATGGTAAGCTGGATAAAAAGGCAAAACTCAATTGTATGCTGCAAGAGACCAGTCTCACATATAATGACACCCATAGGCTCAAAATAAAAAAATGGAGGCAAATCTACCAAGCAAGTGGAAATCAGAAAAAATCAGGGGTTGAAGTCCTAATCTCAGACAAAACAGACTTTAAATCTACAAGGATTAAAAAAAAAGAAAAGAAAAAAAAAAAAAAAAACGAAGGGCATTACATAATGTAAAGAGTTCAATTTAACAATTTAACTATCCTAAATACATGTGCACCCAACACAGGGGCATCCAGATTAATAAAGCAAGTTCTTAGAGGCATACAAAGAGACTTAGACTCCCATACAATAATAGAGACTTCAAGAGTCCACTGAAAGTATTAGACAAATCACTGAGGCAGAAAATAAACAAAGATATTCATGACCTGAACTCAGTGTTGGACCAAATGGATCTGCTAGACCTCTACAGAACTTTCCACCCCAAAACAACAGAATATACATTCTTCTCATCACCACATGGCACATACTCTAAAACTGACTACATAGTTGGACATAAAACAATCCTCAGCAAATGCCAAAAAAAAAAAAATTATACCAAACACACTCTTGGACCACAGTGCAGTAAAAATAGAAGTCAAGACTAAAAAAAAAAAAAATTGCTCAAAACTATGTGATTACATGGAAATTAAACAACATGCTCCTGAATGACTTTTGGGTAAATAATGAAATTAAGTCAGATATCAAGAAGTTATTTGTAACTAATGAGAACAAAGCTACAACATACTGGAATATCTGGGATACAGCTAAGGCAGTGTTAAGAGGGGAATTTATAGCACTAAACACACACATAAAATGAAATAGTTTCATGCAAGACATTTGAAAAAATGAGGAGGGGGATATTAGATGCTTTCTAGCATCTAATTTCTAGCATCAATATTATAAGAACTTTGTTTTTCCTTAGGGTAATATATAAAATATATATATATATATATATATATATATATATATATATATGTGCAATTAAAATCCTAAAATGAATCTTTTTTTTTATTTTGAAACTTAAAATTTGAAGTTTATTTGACAAACTAGACAAAAATGCCAAGAAAATATTGGAAAATAATAAATAAAACACACACACACACAAAAAAAAAAGGTTAGAAAGATTTCAAATTAACAAGCTAACATCACAGCTGAAAGAATTAGAGAAGCAAGAGCAAATCAATCCCAAAGCTAGCAGAAGACAAGAAATAACAAAAATCAGAGCTAAACTGAAGGAAATCGAGACCAAAAAAATCTTAAAAGATCAATGAATCCAGGAATTGGTGTTCTGAAAAAATTACTAACATAGAAAGGGCACTAGCTAGACTAATAAAGAAAAAAGAGAATAGATCCAAGTAAACGCAATTAGAAATGAGGAAAGGGATATTACCACTGGCCCCTCAGAAATAAAGATAACCATCAGAAACTACTCCAAACACCTCTACACACACACACACACACACACACACACACACACACACACACACCTCTCTAGAAAACCTAGAAGATATGGATAAATCCCTGGAAACATACACCCTCCCAAGGCTGAGCCAGAAAGAAATTGATTCCCTGCACAGACCAACAATGACCTCTGAAACTGAATGAGTAATAAATAGCCTACCAAGAAGAAAAAAAAAAGGACAAGATGGATTCACAGTAGAATTCTACCAGATGTACAAAGAGAACTGGTACCATTCCTACTGAAACTATTACCAAAAATTGAAGAAAGGGGACTCCTCCCTAACTCATTCTATGAGGCTAGCATCATCATCCTGATACCAAAACCTGGAAGAGACACAATGAAAAAGGAAAACTTCAGGCCAATATCCTTGATGAACATTGATGCAAAAATCCTCAACAAAATACTTGTAAACAAAATGCAGCAGCACATCAAAAAGCTAATCTACCATAATCAAGTAAACTTTATCCTTGGGATGCAAAGTTGGTTCAATGTACACAAACCAATAAATCTAATTCATCACATAAACAGAACTAAAGGAAAAAACATGATTATCTCAATAGATGCAGGAAAGGTTTTTGATAAAATTCAACATCTCTTCATGTTAAAAACTCTTGATTGACTAAATATTGAAGGAACAGACATCAAAATAATAAGAGTTACCTATAATAAATCCACAAACAACAGCATACCAAATAGGGAAAAGCTGAAAGCATTCCCCTGGAAAACTGGCACAACACAAGAATGCCCTCCCTCACCAATCCTGTTCAACATAGCATTGGAAGCTCTGCCCAGAACAACCAGGCAAGTGAAAGAAATAAAGTGTATTTAAATAGGAAGAGAAGAATTAAAAGTATCCCTTTTTGCAGATGACATGCTTCTATTTCTAGAAAACCCCATAGTCTCGGCCCAAAAGCTCCTTCAGATGATAAACAACTTCAGCAATGTTGCAGGATATAAAATCAATGTACAAAAATCACTAGCATTTCTATACACCAACAACAGCCTAGCTGAGAGCCAAATCAGGAATTCAATCCCATTCACAGTTACCATAAAAAGAATAAAATATCTAGGAATACAGCAAACCATGGAGGTGAAAGATCTCTACAATGGGAATTCCAAAGTGCTGCTCAAAGAAATCAGTGATGACACACACAAAAAAAATACAAAAACATCCCATGCTCATGGACAGGAAGAATCATTATCATTAAAATGGCCATACTGCCCAAAGAAATTTACAGATTCAATGCCATTCCTATCAAACTACCAGCGACATTCTTCACAGAACTAAAAAAAAAAAAACAAACTATTTAAAAATTTGTATGGAACCAAAAGAGAGCCCAAATGGACAAGGCAATCCTAAACAAAAAGAACAAAACTGGAGGCATCATGTTACCCAACTCCAAACTATACTACGGGGCTACAATAACCAAAACAGTATGGTACAGGTACCAAAACAGTATGGTACAGGTGCAAAAACAGACACATAGACCAACGGAACAGAACAGTGAGCCCAGAAACAAGTCCACATACCTATGACCATCTGATCTTTGACAAAGCTGACAAAAACAAGCAATGGGGAAAGCATTCCCTATTAAATAAATGGTGCTGGGATAACTGGCTAGCCATACACAGAAAATTGATACTGGATCCCTTTTTTACATCATATATACAAATCAACTCAAGATATATTAAAGACTTACATGTAGAACCCAAAACTATAAAATCCCTAGACAACTTAGCAATACCATCCTGGACACAGGAATGGGTAAAGATTTGATGACAAAGACAGCAAAAGCAATTGTAACAAAAGCAAAAATTAACAAATGGGATCTAATTAAACTTAAGAGCTTCTGTACAGCCAAAAAAACAAAAAACAAAAAAAAACCTATCAACAGAGTAAACAGACAACCTACAGAAAGGGAGAAAATATTTGCAAACTGTGCATCTGACAAAGGTCTAATATCCATCATCCATAAGGAACTTAAACAAATTTATAGAAAAAAGAAAACAATCCCATTGAAAAGTGGACAAAATGCATAAACAGATACTTTTCTAAAAAAGACATACATACAGCCCAAAAGCATATTTTAAAAAGCTCAGTATCACTGATCATTAGAGAAATGCAAATTAAAACCACAATGGATATTGTCTCACACCAGTCAGAATGGTTATTATAAAAAAGTTAAAAAATTACAGATGCTGGCAAGGATGTGAAGAAAATGGAGCACTTTGGCAGTAACGTAAATTAGCTCAAACATTGTGGAAAGCAGCATGGTGGTTTCTCAAAGAGCTAAAAGCAGAACCATTGTTGACCCAGCAATTCCATTACTGGGTATATACCCAGAGGAATATAAATCATTCTACCATAAAGACACATGCATGTGAATATTCACTGCAGCACCATTCACAATAGCAAAGATACGGAATCAACCAAAATGCCCAACAATGACAGATTAGATAAAGAAAATGTGGTACACACACACCATGGACTACTATGCAGCTATAAAAGAGAATGAGATAATGTCTCTTGCAGAACATAGATGGAGCTGGAGGCTATTATCCTAGGCAAACTAACGCGAGAACAGAAAACCAAATGCCACATGTTCTCACTTATAAGTGGGAGCTAATGATAACTTCAGCAAAGTCTCAGGATACAAAAGCAATGTGCGAAAATCATAAGCCTTCCTAAACACCAATAACAGATAAACAGAGAGCCAAATCATGAGTGAAATCTCATTCACAATTGCTACAAAGAGAATAAAATACCTAGTAATACAACTTACAAGGGATGTGAAGGACCTCTTCAAGGAGAACTACAAACCACTGCTCAACAAAACAAAAGAGGACACAAACAAATGGAAGAACATTCCAAGCTCATGGATGGGAAGAATCAATATCGTGAAAATGGCCATACTGCCCAAGGTAATTTATAGATTCAATGCCATCCCCATCAAGCTACCAATGACTTTCTTCATAGAATTGGAAAAAATGACTTTAAAGTTCATACAGAATCAAAAAAGAGCCCACATTGCCAAGAAAATCCTAAACAAAAAGAACAAAGCTGGAGGCATCACGCTACCTGATTTCAAATGATATTACAAGGCTACAGTAACCAAAACAGCATGGTACTAGTACCAAAACAGAGATATAGACCAATGGAACAGAATAGAGGCCTCAGAAATAACGCCACACATCTACAACCATCTGATCTTTGACAAACCTGACAAAAACAAGAAATGGGGAAAGGATTCCCTATGTAATAAATGGTGCTGGGGAAACTGGCTAGCCATAAGTAGAAAGCTGAAACTAGATCCCTTCCTTACATGTTATACAAAAATTAATTCAAGATGGATTAAAGACTTAAATGCTAGACCTAAAACCATAAAAACCCTAGAAGAAAACCTAGGCAATACCATTCAGGACAGACATTTATGCAGCCAACATACACATGAAAAAATGTTCATCATCACTGGTCATCAGAGAAATGAAAATCAAAACCACAATGAGATACCATCTCACACCAGTTAGAATGGTGATCATTAAAAAGTCAGGAAACAACAGGTGCTGGAGAGGATGTGGAGAAATAAGAACACTTTTACACTGTTGGTGGGACTGTAAACTAGTTCAATCATTGTGGAAGACAGTGTGGCGATTCCTCAAGTATCTAGAACTAGAAATACTACTTGACCCAGCCATCCCATTACTGGGTACATACCCAAAGGAGTATAAAGCATGCTACTATAGAGACATATGCACACATACGTTCACTGTGGCACTATTCACAATAGCAAAGACTTGGAACCAACCCAAATGTCCATCAATGATAGACTGGATTAAGAAAATGTGGCACATAGGCCGGGCACGGTGGCTCACACCAGTAATCCCAGCACTTTGGGAGGCTAAGGCAGGTGGATCACGAGGTCAGGAGATCAAGACCATCCTAGCTAACATGTTGAAACCCCATCTCTACTAAAAAGAAAAAAATTACCCAGGCGTGGTGGTGGGTGCCTGTAGTCCCAGCTACTCAGGAGCCTGAGGCAGAAGAATGGCATGAACCCAGGAGGCAGAGCTTGCAGTGAGCCGGTCACGCCACTGCACTCCAGCCTGGGCGACAAAACGAGACTCTGGCTCAAATAAATAAATAAATAGAAAATGTGGCACATATATGCCATGGAATACTATGCAGCCATAAAAAAGGATGAGTTCATGTCCTTTGTAGGGACATGGAGGAAGCTGGAAACCATCATTCTGAGCAAACTATCACAAGGACAGAAAACCAAACACTGCATGTTCTCATTCATAGGTGGGAATTGAGCAACGAGAATACCTGGACATGGTGGGGGAACATCACACACTGGGGCCTGCCATGGGGTTGGGGGAGTGGGGAGGGATAGCATTAGGAGAAATACCTAATGTAAATGACGAATTAATGCATGCAGCAAACCAACATGGCACATGTATACATATGTAACAAACCTGCACATTATGCATATGTACCCTAGAACTTAAAGTATAATTAAAAAAAATAATAATAAGTGGGAGCTAAATGATGAGAACTCATGAACTCAAAGAAGTGAACAACAGACACTAGGGCCTACTTCAGGGTGGAGGATGGGAAAAAGGAGAGGAGGAGAAAAAAAATAACTATTGGGTACTAGGCCTAGTATCTAGGTGATGAAATTATCTGTACAACAAACCCCCATGACATGAGAGTTTCCCTATAAAACAAACCTGCACGTGTACCCTCGAATCTAAATGATAAGTTTAAATAGTAGAAAAGCACAAAATTTTAGAAAAGAAAATAGTCACACTTACCATGCTTATAGATTTACTGGTGTTCATACTTCTTAAGGGTAGAATATTTTCAACAATTAGGAGAGGAATGGGACTAGGTAGGAGCTTCCCTTTGGCATAGCTTCCATTCCATAGAAAAAGAAGAATCAAACAAGAAGGACAAACACCCAGACAATGAAGCGATCCATTGACGTGCTTTGTGTAAATGCAATTGAAAGCTTAGAATCCAAATAGTTTATGAGCACAAAGTGTAAGATAATCACCAAACATAGGCTAAGCCTTTGAACTTTGGATAAATATTTTTTAATCTTTGATAGACTTCAATCTACTGGCAGAAATAAAAACAAAAATCAATTTGGTATTGATCAATTTCTAAGTTTTTACTGGAAATTTCAACTAAAGGTAACTCACTTTTATAAAAATACGAACAAATTAAAACCAATATTAGTAGAAAGAGTGAAGTAATAAAGCTTAGAACAGAAATAAATGAAATAAAGATTTTTAAATAATTTATAAGATCAATGAAACAGTTATTTTTTGAAAAGATAAACAAAATTAACTAACATTTATCTAGAATAACTAAGATAAAATTGAAAAGACTCAAATAAATAAAATCAGAGATGAAAAAGAAGACATTTTGACCAACACTAAAGGAATACAAAGGATCATAAGAAGGTATTATGAGTGGCTATATGTAAACAAAACTGATAACACAGGAGAAGCGAATAAACTGTTGTTACACATACAACCTACTAAGGTTACATTATCCTTTCTGATTTAAAAAAAATTGAATATTAAGCGCAAAAATTTTGTAGAATGCCTAGGACATTTTTCATTTGGATTAATTCACCTTGAATTAAAATAACAGCAACTAAAACTCATCTGAGGATTCAGTGATAATTCAAATTGCACTTTAGTTCTAAAGCGATTAACTTTCAAAAATGTCAGTTTTAGAAGGAAACACTATCAAATGGACATGCTGCCCAGGATGGTGCCTTTACAAGAAGGTGCTGAGTAAACATTTGATGAATTAATACATGCATTTTGAAGTTGATAGTTGCAGAGACTATATTTTGTAAGCTGAAGTGTTATAATATGGGGGCTCAATGTATTCAGTTGAAATTCCTGACTTAGCTATGTACTCTTTGTATAAACTTGAACAGTTACTTAATTTTGTTAAGCTGCAGGTCCCACTGTAAAAATAAGGGTAAGCATTTAAGTACCTCTCAGGATTTTTTGAGAAGTAAGTAGGTGGCCTACAATACATAATCTGCATTATTTTTGGTCAGCAGTAGGCTTTAAAAATCAACTACTATTATTAAATAGTAAAATTGTGTAAATCTGTATGCTAAATATTAATTTCATGCTTCAGTTCATTTTATTTTGTAATATTTGGATGTTAATGTCTCAACTAGTCCCCAAAGGAGTGGAATGCAAAATCTGAAGTCTTCTTTGAGTAAATGAACTGTATAACTCTCAATGCCAAGTTTGTTTAAACAATCAAATTGCTGTATGACCAACAAATGTCTTGCAAATATCTTTTAGTCTTCCATTTTCTCATCTTCAGTGTTTTCACCCCTTCCTCTCTCTCCTCTCTGGCTCCATTTACACAGATTTTAAGAAATAAAAGCAACATATTAAAAAAGGAGTCTGTGCCCTGCAGGGATGGGCGCTGCTGAGATCAGGTAAAATGAGGAGTAAAAGGGATGCCAAGCACTTTGCCAGACACATGTTGGTTATTCACCAACTGAGGCAAAAACTCAATGCAAGTGATTGAACTCTTAGCCACAGAATATATTGAGACTACTGCTGATCTTCCTGTCATAAGACAGAAAGGGAAGCCCAAAGAAGAGAGTTAGATGTTCCCTCCCTGTGAAGTTCATCCCTTTTCAATAATCCCTTAGGGAACTGTCCAGCCCTTCAACTGTCCAGTTTTTGGTCAGTCATGACCTTCTTTAATATTTATAGAGATTTACTGCCTCAGATACTATTCTAAATGCTTAAATGCATGAAATCATTTAACCCTTACCACAATCCCATGCAGAAGATTTAATTACTACCCCATTTTACAGATGAGGAAAACAAGGCACAGAGAGGTTAAGTTTCTTGTCCTGCATCACAGTGAAGTGGCAGAGCAGAGATTCAAATCTAGGCATTCTGATGCAAGGATTTGTGCTTTCATCATCTTACCATCTCGGCAAAGCCTTCACCAATTGCCTCAAGCATATTTTACCATAATTCCTTCATACTCCCTTGGAACACATTTGTTTTCATAAATGTCTAGAGCATCACTGTCCAATAGAAATAAAATGTGAGTTATAAATGTGAGCCACATAC